>NC_045426.1:135583312-136204700 GCF_902635505.1 Sarcophilus harrisii
CGATCCATATGTCTTTCGTACGTATATATTTGTACATATACAGTACTATATACGTAGACACTTGGACATAGTTGATTTTCTCAACATCTTATCAAAATGGTATTATGTTTTTGTTTTTTCAGTGTAGGGAGGATATGAATGCTAACCTGAAAATAAAATAGAATTAAAAAAACCACTAAAATATATATATATATATATATATATATATATATATATATATATATATATATATATACATACACACACATACACACACACACACTATTTCACAATCAGAGAAGGCCAAACATCTTGATTTTTTTAATGGGAGAAAATTGCCTGGATCTACTTTGATGGGTACAGCAGAACTGCTACCCACAATTACTCCATGAATCTAGTAAACAATAGAGGTAACAAAATAAAAAGTAGAAATGGGGAAGTCCAACAAAAGACATGATATATTTTTCATTTTTCCTAAGTCAGCAAGGAGTGACAAATATAGAGTCAGACACTGGTACTTCTTGAAGAGATGCTAGAATATTTGTCAACCCCCCCTTCCTCTCTTCCTCAACTTACATCATTTAGATGTCTGCCCTCACTATCTCTTCTTTCACTCATGTCCCATGCGAAGAAGTGGTACCTTTGCCAGATCTAAATCCAATGGTTGTATAAATAATCTTATTTCATCCTGTCTTCTCCAGTACATTGCTTTCTTCATCTCTTCAATCTTTTCCCCTCTAATGGCTGCTTTCCTGTCACCTAAAAATACTCATATCTCCCTAATCCTCAGAAAACTTTATCTTATCATTAGATATCTCTCCTTCTTTTTGTGGCTTAACTCCTTGGGAAGGCTATATACAGTAGGTGCCATTATTTTCTTTCTTCCCACTCTATTTTTAATTTTCTATAGTCTGGCTCCTGACTACATCATCCAGCAAAAACTATTATCTCCAAAGTTACTAATAATTTCTTAATTGCTCAATCTAATGAATTTTTCAACCTTCATTCTTCTCAACATCTCCATAGGTTAGTCTTTGATACCAGCCAACAACTTCTTGATAATTTTTTTGCTCCAGCTTTTCACGACACCGTTTATTCCTGGTTTTCCTTCTTGTCCAACTGCCTCTTCTTAGTCTCCTTTACTGGATCTTCATACAACCCATTCCTAATAATGGCGGGTACCCCACTAGGATTTGTCCTGGGCCTTTTTCTTTTCCCCCTCCATACCATTTCACATAGTAATTTCATAATTTCCCATGGATTCAATTATCATCTCTATGCTGATGACTTTCATATCTGCTTATTGATCCCTAACCTCTCAATTGATCTTCAGATTTGCAACTCTACCTCACTATTGGATTCCTCGAGCAAAATATCCAAGAGACACCTGAAGCTCTACATGTCCAGAATTAAATCTATATCTCCTTTGCTAAAACCTGTTCTTTCTAACTTCAGTATTGTTATTGAAGGCACCACCATTGTTTTGGCTCACAAACTAGTATCTCCTTTGTATCCTAATCTTCTTACCTCTAAAACCAATTTCTTCTGAATGTCTATAGATTTTGTCTTTGTAACATTTCTCATATATACCTTATTCTCTTCTCTAAAACTGATATTACTCAAGTTCAGACCCTCATCAATGCATCCCTGAATTGTTGCTATGTGTGTTGGTTAGTCTTTTATCTCAAATCTTTCCTCATTCCAATCCACCCTGTACTTATTTGTCATTCCAATCTTCTTAAAGCACAGGTCTGACCATGTCATATCCCTGTCTAATAAATTCCAGTAGCTCTCTACAATGTCCAGGATCAAATTTAAAATAATCTGTTTGGAATCTAAAGTTCTCATAACCTTGTCCCTTTTTACATTTAGAACCTTTGGAAAGCAGGATCAGTTTGTATCTGGTACCATGGAGAGTTACTTTCTAATTTAACTATATACTGAAGACTTTTCATCATGATAAAATCCATTAGAGATTACCATATTGGCAAAGTCTTCCAGAAACCAGAGTTATCTTCACACCACACTGATGCATCAGTGTAAGGTTATAGAACAAGTGATATCATAGAGCAATAGTGACTTTTGAATACTAATGCATACATACATCAAGAAAGAGATGGAGAGAGTGAGAGAGAGAAAGAAAGGGAGGGGCAGGCAGAGAGAATGATAAGGAGGGGCAATTTGCTCAGTAAAGGAGAAAATGGGTTTCTTGGGGAATGTTCTCAGTTTTTTTTTTTTTTTTTTTTTTTTTTTTCAGTCAAGTATGAAGCAAATTCCTGACCAGAGAGGGTTGTGACAGGGAGTGCCATGGGAGACTAGAGAAGAGGTGAAAAGTGTTAGAAAACCTTTTGTGGTTGGTTAGACAAATGTAAAAGTACTATTTTGTTTCAGCAAAAGATAGCATTTAAGGGCCTACTGTGTTCCAGACACTGTGCTAAGCACAAAAGTAAAAGAAAGATGAAAGACCATTTCTGCTCTCAATCCAATGTGGGGGGACAGTAGAAGACAACATGCAAACAGCTGTGTACAAACTATACATATATGTGCAGACCAAGCATATATACACACACATGCATACATATATATGGAAAGAGAGAAACAGTTAGTTGAAGTTGGAGATTATATACATTTTCACTAAATTTAATCAGCATTGTTTGGTGATTTTTCTCAAGCTCTGTTTAGCAATTCATGAAAGGAATAACAGGTTGGGATCAAGATGGCATAGGGTTAAAGCATTTGAGGTATGTAAACCAGTTGACCTAGTTTACCAAGGAATTGAGGTAAGAAAAGAGAGTATACCAGAATAGGGACTGATATTTGGAGAAAGAACCACGATTGAAGCTATGAAAAATGAACAGTGTTAAGGATCATAGGTATAGAGAATATAGAATGATAAGGATTATGATTGTATAAAAGACTTTTGGAGTTCATGATCATGAAAGTAAAATATGTGTAAAATGGTAAGATAAGGGGCATGAACATCTCTGTGTATAGCTGAAATATAGTTGAGGAGTATGTCATGAGAACTGAGTGGATTTACGAAAACACATGTTAGGGAAGTTGAGGGAACATCAATAAGTATGTTCAGGTTCCCTTAACATGAAAACAGGACTTGTGGTTGAGAGAAAGACTATGACTAAGCACTGTATTCACTGAAGAAGTATGGGGGCTATTTTGGGAGTTGATAGACAGTAGCTACTATGATGTACTTAATCTATAAAATGGGACCAATAATACTTGTACCACCTATTTCAGAGTTTCTTGTGAGAAATTACTGATCAGTAGTACTAATTACTGATGAGTTAGTAGTAATTTTCTATTGATTCTTTTGGCATCCAGTTGTATGTATATTGCATTGATCATATTGCTATTGTACATATTACTTATGTTTTGCTTTGCTGATTGTTGTTATTGCATGGAACTGTATATTTGGAGTATAATTTTAATTAAAATTTGAACAAAATGGAGATAATTCTAGATATAGATATAGATCAATAAAATAAAAAATGAGGACAGTATAGGAGAATTGAAGTTCTATATTTTTGAAAATGTGAAAACATCATATTTATGTAGAGGCAAAAAAAGCCCAATTTGTTTTCTGGAAACAGAAACAGAAATTCAAAAGTTCCTGTCAATATTAGAATTAGGGAATATTTAGAAACTAATCACTAAAACTTCCACTGAAGAGATGTAGTTTTACTTAGGTTGTTTGAAACCATGATAGCTAAAGGTCTATCTTTAGATATAGTAGAGCAGTTGATTGAAAAATATACAGAAAAATAGCACCTATAGATGGTAATGGGTTTAATGGATTTAGAGTTTTGTTTTATTTTATTTTTTGTTGTTGAGGCAATTGGGGTTAACTGACTTGCCCAGGGTCACAAAATTAGGAAGTAGTAAGTGTCTGAGGCCAAGTTTGAACTCGGGTCCTCCTGACTTCAGGGCCACTGTGCCACCTAGCTCCCCCTAGAGCTTTTTTTTTTTTTTTTTTTTTTTTTTTTAAAACCAGACTATTACTGGTCTAAGCTAGCAAGTTTCTCAGGAACAGAACTATATTGTTCTGAGGAAGAACAATAGAAATCTTGAATTTGACTAAGCATTTTAAATTTTGTGTAGGATAGCTAGAAAAAAGTCTAAACTGCTGGAAAACATTGAAAGACCAATTTTAAGACTTAGTCAGGGCCTAGTCTGAAGGCTGCACATGGGCATACTCTGAGGGCTGCACATGGCGGAAATCACTGTGAAAGCTAAAATTTCAGCTTGGTTGGAGTGAGGCAGTTTAGTCCATAGATTCCCGTTGTTCAGAAAACAAACATTTATTAAGTACTTACTTTGTGCCAGGCACCATGATATGTAGTGGAAATACAAATGCAAGCAGAAAAAAGATAACCTTTTCTCTCAAGAGGCTTAAATTATGGAATAAGGAATAACACATAATAGTAGCTGAAAACTTCCTGCAAAAAGAAAGGGATTGCTATTGAAAATGCTATGGAGATATGTCATCACTATAGTATAGACAAACCTAGTCTTTTTAAATTGGGCATTCTGAGAGGAACCAACCATCTAGAAGGTGAAGCCTCAGGGGAGGATGGGAGGGCATTTTTGCTGGGACAAATACTCCTGGGATGCAGTGAGCTTCCAGGGTGAAGAGTCTCCTTTGGCATGGTAACAAAGTCCTGTGGGGATGAGTCAGTAGTGTAGAAAAATAGAGCAGTTTTCTCATTTTTTGATATGTATGGATAGTCTGGGTTAGGTAGGTAGTTCAGTAGATAGAATACAGGGCCTAGAGTCAAGAAGATATATCTTCTTGAGTTCAAATATGATCAGAACACATAAAATATATGACCCTGGGCAAGTCACTTAATCTTGTTTGCCTGAGTTTCCTAATTTGTAAAATGATCTGGATAAAAGAATGGTAAATCACGCCAGTATCTTTGCCAAGAAAATTGAAAATGGGGTCATGAGAAGTCAGACATGAATGAAATGACTGAACAAAAATGACAAAAATAGATCATCTATTTTAGGGAGACTCATTATCATTTGTAAAATTTGGTGTTCTTGGCTTTGAAATGGATTGTCACAAAAAAACCCTAAGATCATGTGTTTGGAGTTAAATTTCAATTGTACATGACATTTTTTTTTTTTTTTTTTTGATCAGTTTCAAGCTGGTTGCCTACCTGCCAGATATAAATAAGACATTAACATATCCTTTGAATTTAGCAAACTGTGTTCTAGGGAAAACTAACATAGATGAATGCTGTGAAATGGGAGCCACTTGCCAGTGGCTGCTGGAGATCTAACTCAGACCTGTAGTCTTGTGTCCCATGTTCAGGAGCTATATGTTGTGTCTGGACTAGCTCTCTGAAGGGTCTCTGGACCAGCCTTGGTCTTAGTGGAGGAGTGAAGGAGGCAGGAGAGTCACCAGGATGGTCAAATGGAATATCTTTATTTCTAGTCCTCTTAGCCCTTAAATACCCAGTATGATTATATTATTACACCACATTAAGCACATGTCAAGTAGAGAACCATTATATTGTCACATCACATTGAGCAAATGCTAACTATAAGTACCCTGATATTGTTATGTAAATACATGTTATTTTAAGTATCCCTTGCTTCAAGTAGAACACAAGTGGTCACACCCTCCTTGACTTCTCAAGAAGCTTAAGAATGCCAAAGGGAGCTAGGGAGCCAAACCAGACATTGTCAGCAGGTTCCCTCTAGGCTGAAGAGTCTTATACCTTACCCAGAGTTCCCCCACCATCTGAGGCCCTTTACAGATGAATATGCTTGACCATAAGTAATAATTTTTTTTTTTCTGAGGCAATTGGGGTTAAGTGACTTGCCCAGGGTCACACAGCTAGGAAGTATGAAGTGTCTGAGGCCAGATTTGAACTCATGTCCTCCCGAATTCAGGGCTGGTGCTCTATCCACTGCACCACCTAGCTGCCCCAGTAATAACTTTTTAAGAGAGGGAGGTAATGGAACCCTCCAGAATGTCTTTGAATTTTGTTTCAAATAACCTTTTTTTTTTTTTTTTTTTTTTTGCTTTTTTGTCCTTGGATGACTATCAGTAGACACAAGCATATGATAAAAAACTACAAGAAGTTATAGTAATCAAAAAAGCAATAAAGTGATACTGAGGGGCTCAATTTTTATTTCTTAGAGGGCGGCTTAGTATTGAAACAATTGCTAATTTAATGTAATGTATGTAAAAGAATGTTATGTTAAACTGTAACTGATCCCTCATTTGGTGCTTGGAAGCATTTGTTACTCTACAAGGCTTTTCTCTCTTTGGTCATGAAGGTATCAACAAGAGAGAAGTAAAGCAACAATAACCATTAATTGATTTTAGGTAATCGTAGTTGCCATTAATAAAGGTAAGGCTTATGTTCTTTGAGTAGCATAAGGAAAGTGCTACTAACTCAAACTTATTTACTTGGAACACAGGAAATTTTCAGAACTGATGTGTTCTAACACATCGTTGCTAGAAGTAGCACAAAGAATATAAATTATATTTTGCTAATGACAGACCATGTTACTAGAGAATCTCCACATTTCTTCCAAATTTATGACTGTGATATATAAGATTTGAGATATTCTTTTCCCATTCTGTAACACCCCACCCCACCTTCCAAAAAAGCAAAAGAACTCTTTTGCTCTGACAAACATATTGAGGTGAAATACTTTTACTTTAGAAACTGGATGATGCGCCATAGATATTATTATGGTTTCATTTCATCACATTACCAAAACATGTGCTGATGGAAGGAAAGATTTTAAAGGCAACTGGACAAACAGTACTGCATAACCAAAATCTGATAAGCTAATCATGTTGGAGCATTTCAGTGCATGTATTGGCAGTGATTCTGAAATGTGAAGATAAGTCAACAGGCTTCACAGTATTGAAAAGCTAATTAACAAAAATGAGTACCTTGAATTGATTTTATATTTTTTATGTGTGTGTATGTATATCTATATCTGTATCTATATATATCTATATATATATATATCTATTCTTTTCCATTAGAATGCAAGTACCTCAAGGGTAGGAACTTTTTTCACTTTTTTTTTCTTATATCCTTTACAAAGTTCTCCTCTGATGCTTAGTTGTGGCCTAGATGTGACTTTGGGTTCTTCAAGATTATGTGACACAAACTGTGACCAGTTCTACCACAGTAGAAAGTCTTTGAATATGACCATATACAGGCTGAGTTTATTTTTTAAAGGACTTAACAAGGTAAACTGAGAGTGGCATATTACCAACAGCTGATCACATGGTGATGACATTTATTTAATCACAGCAATATAAGAAATAAGGAAAAGGGGCAGCTAGATGGTTCAGTGGATAGAGCACCAGCCCTGAAGTCAGGAAGACCTGAGTTCAAATCTGGCTTCAGACATTTAAGACTGCCTAGCTGTGTGACCTTGGGCAAGTCACTTACCCCAATTGCCTCAGCAAAAATTAAAAAAGAAACAAGGAAAGATATAAAGTGGTCCTCAATTGAATGTTGTGTCCTTCCTTTTCTTCAGTGATAGTAGCATGAAGGAGATCAGATGATGATCAACATTACACGGATTGTAGAAAGCAATAAACTTTAATTTGACTACTGATACTGTGAAATTCCTGTCCAAGAACCAATGAGTGGACATATTTCTGGAAGAGTTGAATCATATCAATTGTGACATTCTTGCTACAAATAAAATCAGGAGAAAGAAAGAAGGAATTTGTAGCTAAATGACTGATTAGATACTCCTTGGAGAAACACATAAAAGTCAAATAATTGTAGATTATATAGAAACTGTATTCCTCTATATCATACTTTCTTTGAGAAATGAATTATTAAGTACCATAAATGGCAAACTCCAAATCATGCCTCAAAAATGAAATACATTTTGACAGATAAGAAGACTTGTTATTCATGAAGGACTTATCCTAGGGCCAACCATTCATGTACAATCAGATCATTGATTTGTCAGATCTAAGATTGAATAAAAAAAGGGGAAAAGAAAAGTCATATAATTTGAAAAAAAAAATTCCATTCTGATTTAACTTAGTAATTGAATACTGACCTTGGCCGTAATAAACAAACAACAACAAAAAAAGATGACAAGGAGACCAAAAGAGCCAGAAAAGACCTTAATCATCAAACATCTGACTTTACTTGCCAAATGGACAGAAAATTTTGCCAAAGGCAGTATTGCATTCAAATGTAAAGTTTTTTGTAATATCTTATAAAAAGTATGATAAAGTACTAAGCATTAACACCTAATAAAGCAGAGAGAAGAAATAAAGGGCATAACCAACTCAAAAAAACCCGTTTGTTAGGATATTCAACTAGTCAAAATTACTCCCAGGACATTTAAAAAAGCAAATGGAAGGAAGAGTATAAGGAGAAGAAAAAAAGAGCATGTTAAAAAATCTATATGACAATCAATATGACAGTCAAGACAGAATTATCCCATTTGAATTCTCATATCTCCAATTCAGATATACTCATAGGAAAGCTAGAGATGACAGTAAAAAAGAATAATGAGGATAAAACCATATGAATTAGACAAAGTAAATATAGAGGAGATCCATGTTGGAGGTAACATAATTTTTACAGATATCAAGGGACACATACAAAATGAGGAAAAAAAGGAATATAATTCAGACTTCATTAATATAAAAAATGGGGATATCAACTATCATTGACCTATATACCTATTCTTCCATCTATACAAAACCTTTATGAGAATCATCTATACATTAATCAAAGACAACCCTAACGAGAGTATTAGTCAGGAATGAGTAGCCTTTGACAAGGTATACTCAACAACTTCACAATTAACTAAAGATATAGAGAATATAAAACTTCAGTGTGTGTATGTGTGTTTCTTTAAATTATGAGAAAGCATTTGATTCAGTTAAGCAAAATACTACTTGACAGGTTTTTTATAAAATATCTTTCATCCATACATCAAAATCCCTCAAAATTCATGTAAGATATGGCAAGAAACCAATTCTGTTTAGTTATCCTCTGATAATTTCAGTCAGGGGATAAAACAATACAGTCATTAGTGGTTTTCACCATTATGATAAGAGATCTAGTGCAGAGTTTATGTTGAAGAGGGATTCCCTATGGATAGTGAAGTTTCCTAGACTTTTGTCTGTGTGGTTGATAATATATTTATTCCAGCAAGCCAAAGAACAGTGCAGAATTTCCTAGAAGATTACTTATAAAAGTTTGACTTAACTATCCATACAGGGAAGACCAAGTAGAGGAGGAATGTCTTTTGCTCATATTTCAATCTGAATTTGGGTGGATAACTTATATTGTTTTCACATCATTATTTATGTTTGGAATAGACAATATGAAAAAGAGGGTTCTGCTCCAGAACTGAACATGAAGAAAAGGGTATACTGTATTGTTTTTAAGAAGCTACAAAACTCTTTATTGATCCCAAGTTTCCCATGTAAGCAAAACCCATCTTTTTAATACCAACATTTTGTTGATATTATTATATGGCAGTGACATATGGAATTTAAATTTTTCTGAAGAATTTAAAATGAATATCACACAGAGGGTAATGGAAGGCTTGTAGTATCTATAAGGAAACTATAATATACAACATACATCCTATGGGGAACTCTGAACAGAAGTAAAGCATGTAATCAAAAAATCATATCACAGAAGAGATGGGCTGGTCACATGGAGAGTTTGAAGGATGATGGGTGGACATCCAATGTGTTCTGGTAGTACTCTCCTGATGTTAGAGATAATGAGGAAAGTCTCCTAATTTAGTGTGTTGGGTATTATGAACATTTTGGTGTATATGGTGCTACTGTTTTGGTCTTTGATTTTCTTGGGGTACATGACTCATGGTAGGCTCTGGTCAAAAGTTATAGATAATTTAGCAATTTATTTTAGCATAATTCCAAATTGCTTTCTGAATTGATAAAATCACTTTATGATTTCATCAATAGTATGTCAGTGTACCTGTCTTTCTACAATACTTCCATAGACTATTTTCATCATTTATGTGCTTTAAAAATGGTTTCCATATTTGTCTTGGAAGACAAGGTAAACATACCACTTAGAAAACCTTTTAGCTATGGTGGGGAGAAAGAAACTAGCTCTGAATTCAGAGAACCTGAATGTGAAAGGTAATTCTGCTGAAGACCTAACTTCTGAGGTCCTCAGTTTCCTTAAAGCGGGTCATGCTAGGTAATCTTCAAGCTATAAAGTCTATGATCCTGCCATATGATCTTGCCCACAATTAACATAAATTATTAATAGGTATGTGAAAAAATGTGTCACAGCAACTAATAGTAATAGAAATATATTTTAGTAAAGTCCTTTAGATTTCACTTTAGATTCATTTAAATGGCAAAAGTCAGCTGGCTATAAAGTCAAGAATTATTGGTTGATAAGGGAATTTGTACAATTGTTGTGGAAAACAAACTAGAATTATGTAAAGAAAATTATTAAAATCATCATGCCCTTTGAACCAGAAATCCTCCTGTTAGAAATATGTCGCAAGGAGGTCAATAACAAGAAAAAGGCATAAATGTACAACAGAAGATTTATAATGGCACTTTTTGTGGAATTTAGAAACTGGGAACAAAGTATTTGTAAACTTGGGAAAGGCCAAACAAAATGTGTTTCAATAATGTAGTGAAATATTACTTTGCTATAAGAAACAATGGACATAATGAATACAGAGAAACATGGAAAGACTTATGTGAGCTGTATACTTTTTCTTTCTTTCCTTCTCACTTCCCTTCCTCTCCTTTAAAAACAAAAAGAAACCATTTGTATCCAAGTCCCTATAGTGCTTAACTTTATATTTTTAGGAAAAAGTTGAGTGAAAGTTTAATAAAGGGAGTAATTTTTAGTTTTGGTTAATTACAAATAAAACAACTACCTAAAGAAGAATCTACCTCAACTCTTAATGTGCCCCAGTTAGTACTTCAGAAACTATGTGAGGCATGTTTCTACTCTTGGACCCAGCCCATTGACTATCAAAAGATACCACTTCTATGTCAGATTTGGACAACCTGGTAAAGGTGCTTATAACAACTCTGCCACTCTTCCACTTCAGTGGCTTTGAAGTAATTAGCCAAAAGACTGTAATTAGTGTTATCTAGCTCATGTGTGTGGTATCTCACAAAAAACCTTCAGGTCCAGTCTCTCAGGTCCAGAGGCTGTAAGTTCCATGAAACATCTGTGGTATTATACCACATGTTGTGGTCACAGACTGAACTTCATAATTGCAGGCTATGAAGGGCATGTGTGTGCCTTGTGTTATTATTGGCTCAGACTTTACTTTGACTGCCTTTAACAATGCTCCTGTTTATCTGAGTACAACGCTCAAAGTTTCCCTTTTAAGGTAGGAATATGGGCAGAAGGGGCAACATATTCCAATAGAGGGGCCTAAGGATGTTGATAAAAGGGTTCTTTCCAAATAGATCCATTGTAGTTATTTGTCTTTGCAAATCATTTATAATGAACTCAGTTTTGTTTGGGCTTTTCTAATGATTTTGTTGTGTCTAAATAAGTCAAACTCATTTATGAAATACATCTTGGTCAAAAACAACAACAAGAAGCTATAGTGAATTTGGCCTGGGAACCAAAAACCACAGGGGAAAGAAATATTGACTCTTTCTTTTCCCATCTGCTGGATGAGTGTTTTGCAAGATGATTAAACCTGTCCTGTTTTAAAGTCACCTGCTTTGTTCCTGGCTTTGTTTCACTATTTCTTCCTTCTAGTTGTTTGTTTTTCTCATTGAGCTGGAATTGTTCTTTGCGTTTCCCTCCCGAATCTGAGCTGACAAACAAACCTCAATGCCAGGCAAGGAAAAAATGTAAGAAGTTTCCTCAGCCATTAGCATAGGAAAAACTGATTGGAGTTATGAGCAGTGTAAAACTGGTATTTGTGTAGTAAAGAGCAAAAGAATGGTAAAATCTAATTAGCAACAAAGAAAACTTTCCATATGGTAGGAAGGAGCAAATTCTTATTTGCTGGAGATGTTGGGAGGTTCTTTTACAATTTCAAAGCCTTTTGTTTTCTTCATTTGCCTATAGTTGTTAATGCAATTATTTTTGCAGACTGATCTCTGGCATAAACATATTTTTGAATACAAAACATTGAGATGTCTGGCCACAGGAGCCAGTGATATTGGTAAAATCCACAAACAAATTAATCCATGTATCTAATTCAGTTCCCTTTGATTGTTTTTGTTAGTCATTTTTCTCCTGGTTTTTGAACATCATCTATGCTAATTTTAAATGGAAGGACCCTACAAAATTATAACAAAATGGTGCTGAAAGAAGTTATGATAGGACTAGAAAAAGAAATGTAATCTTTTGAAGACACATTAAAAATGCTTATTGTAATGAGAGAAATAAGCAATAGTTATACATTTATATACTGGTTAAAGGAAGATAGCAGGGATTTCAGATACTAAGCAAAATATTATTTTTGTGACAGAAAATCTTATCACATGAAATTGATCCTTTCAAAATACCTCTATGAAGATTACAAGTAAAATATGGGAACTTTTCCCTGTTGTCTAGTATCTCCCCCCACTGTATGATGCAGGTGAGATTTACAAGTGGGGAAATTACTATACTTTTCCCCAGCTCAATGAAGTGTGGGCAACTATCTTCTAATAATCAAAGTTTTATATCCTACTTAAAAATGTGTCTTTAGATTGGTTTTGTTTCCCATTTTCCAAAGTCACTAACATTAGCCAGTTTTAAAAAAAGTTCCTACTATTCATTCAATCTTTCAATAAACATTTATTGAGTACCATCTATATGTATAACATTGTTTTAGAGATATAGTATTAACTGTACAACAGTGAGGAATTTACAACCCAGGGGGAAAGATCAGGCATTCACTTGCAAAAAATTAAATTATAATGAAATTGGGGAGGTTGGGTGATACATTGGAAAAATCCCTGACTAACATCAGGGAGCTCAGGTTCATAATCTTAACTCTGATGGCATATTACTTGTGTAACCTTGTCCAAATCTTTTAATTTTCTTTGTATGTATTATTTTCCTTACTTGTAAACTAGATAGCACCTTACAGTAGTGGTGTCAAACTGAAATAAGAATAGATTCCTGCAGGTCACCTATAGAATTATTAAAGCACAAATTAACATCATTTATATTGTATTTTAAAAATTATTTTGAGAAGTATTTCTCAATCACATTTTAATCTGGTTCAAGCTACACTATGGCAGTTAGTATTGTGGGGAATAGTATGATATCCTTTCTACCCACTCTTCTTTCAAGACAACATGTTTGACACTTCTGAGCAAGATGTGATCAGAGTGAATGAATAGACTAGCTTAGAAAAAGCTGCTTGCACTGGTGAGTTGAAAGGGTTAAAAAGCCAAGTTGGATTTATGTTGTGAAGGATGTCTAATGGCAGACTAAATAGTTATGCTGTATCCTATTAGTAACTGGAATCAACAGATATTTTTATAGAATTCTCATAGATTGTCTCAATATCTATCATAGACCTCCAAAAGTCTCTTCAAAGAGACCTTTTTTTTTTTTTTTTTTTTTTTTTTTTTTTTTTTTTTTTTTTTTTTTTTTTTTAAGTCACGTCCAACTGTTTTTGACACCAATTGAGATTTTCTTGGCAAACCACTCCAGCATATTTTCCAGCTCATTTTACATATGAGGAAACTGAGGCAAATAAGCTTAATGATTTGCCTAAAGCTGCATAGTTAATAAGTGTCTTAGGTTAGATTTGAACACAGAAAGATCTGTCTTAATGATTCTAGCCCTGGCACTCTAGTCACTGGGCTATCTAGTCCCCCAGTAGTAGGCATAATATAATCCAACTCTATAATTTCATCTATAAATAAAGAAATACTAAACAGCATTTCAAAACGGCATTTAAAAAGAGCTTAGAGTAGCTAGGATATCTTTATTTCTAAAATTTTCAAGTCTGAGTTAAATTATTATTTCATTCACAACTAGAAAGGTGAAGTTGTTTCAAGTCACAAAATTAGCCAGTGGCACTTCTAAGACCATGACCCACAAATCCTAACACTTAGTTCAAGGTAACTTATACTAAAACAATGTAGGAGATAGAAGACATGTAAATCCAGAATATTTTGTTTCCTTTGTGGATTTTTAGCTTTGGTCTCAAGTCTCATGTTGCTCATCTATCACATCTAATTTTTACTTCATTATTGATTTAAAAAATGCATAGGATTTTAAATGTCAGAGTAATGTCCATGTAAAATGGAAGCATAGATTTAGAATTGGAAGGAATCTTAGAAGAGACCTAATCCAAACCTTTCATTTTATAAAAAAGGAAACTGATGACCAGGAAAATTAAAGGACTTTCAAAAGGAGTCAAAGCTATTGTTTTGTCTTGTGGTAGAATTAAATACAGAAGGGCATATAAAAAACTTACTTTGTTTGCCTCAGTATTCTCATCTATTTATCATATATTTTAGTATATCCTTTCTTGCAGAAAAGAGAAATCTTTCGGGAACTCCTCATAGGTATGTGCATTTTCTTAACAAAGCATTCTGGGGCAGTAACGTACTTTAGTTGAAAGAGTTGAGTATGGCCTCCAGATTGTCTTTATCTTTGAAATTCTCGGCACTAGCTTAAAATACTGCTTCATTTGTAGCCTAGGAGCTTCCCTGCTAATTTCACGTGAAGCCTGAGAGCCAGAGAACTTTAAGGACTCAAATTTTGGAGCTTGCTTGATGAGCATTTCTAGACTATTTGTCTTAATCTCTCTATCAGGATCAATGTGATCCTGTGTTAAAGCCAAGGTCAAGTGGGATAAGCAGTTGAACCTTTTCCTCCTTCTTGCATGGCCCATTGAAACATGCAACCTTTATCTTCTCAGTTTTGCTTTTTGGAGCAAAATATGCAAGTCAAAGCAGATGTTTCTTGGCTTTCTTTTAAAAATGCCTTTTGGTTTTTACTAGGCTTGGTGTCAGAGAAGTGATCAGGGGTGAGATTAGGTAGGGGGTGCGAGGTCATTGTTTTCTTTGCCTTTATTGTGAAATAAGGGAACCTTTTTTTCTTTTTGTACATTTGGGTCACTTAGCTCAAGATTTTGTTCCCAAATTCTTGAGATTCATTTTTTCTGCCTACACATCAGTAACTTTAGCATCAACTGTGAGCACAGGCAGGCAATAATACAGCCATTTTATCTTCTATAATAAAATTGGATTTGGAATCATGAAAATGAGTTCTCATCTAGTCTCAGACATAAACTGTATTAATCTCTCTGAGCCTCAGTTTCCTCATCTATTAAATGACAAATTTTTGATCCTTTTGGTCAGCAGGAGAGAAAATGTGGAAGAGCTAGAAGTACATTTCAGTTCAACCCTCTTATTTTAAAAATGAAAATGAGGTCAGGTTAGTTGGAGAGTTTTTACCAAGCTCATATAGAGAATATATGTTGGAGGTGGGGTTAGGTCCTCTAAATCTAGAGCCTCCTCCCTCTACCACCAGCTGTCACCTCTTAAGGCTTTGACTCTACATAAATTACTCTGTTTTTCCTTGGAATTCCCTTTTTTGTAGGGTCACATATACTCTGTGAATAAAACAGTAGCACAGCTGCTACTTTCCTAATGCACTCCTGTTTTTGTGTGTATTTTAATGAACCACTATCCACACATTTTCCTCAACCACAAGTGACATTTATGGTCTGCTTTATAACCTTCACCATTTCAGGTGGTTCATTAACGAGCTCCTTAAAGTAACTAGCCTTTAAAAACCTTTTCAGTCTACCCACTTCAGAAATCAAGAGGAAACTGCATGACTTACCAGCTGGCTATATGACACAGGAAAGGATCTAATACTTTACCTACTGCCTAGCCTGCCTGGAGGCAGGTCTCTAAAGTCCCTGCTGCTTATCCCCCCCACTCTTTTTTCCCCCTGCAATGTCTATGGATAATAGCAAACAACTCCCTGGTTAATTTCATGGATTGCAAAATCATTAGGAAAACAAAGAACTGGATAGAAATAATCTTCTCCCATTTTATGGTTGGTAAGAGATTTTGGCTATGAAACTGTGAATTGTTGGGGCACCACTGCCAGGGAATACTGCCAGATTTTCAGAGGAAGAAAAGTGTGTCTGAATTCTTGTCTTCATCTTTTTTTTTTTCTTTCTCTGCTGGAGGTGACCAAATCTCCTGTCCCACCACATCACACTTCACTGAAGGGCAGAGTTAAATTCCTTAAATGCCCGATAGATTTGATTTAGTTGATGCAACAGTGGAGATACTGAATGTAAGGTATGTAGTCTCAGAAAATGTTGGAGATGTAGGGTTAGGTCCTCTAACACTAGAGCCCCTTGCTTCTCTAATTCTCTAAGGAATGATTGATTCAAAAAACAGGACTTTCCCCAAATATTCCAAAAGATTGTAGTTGAGCTTCTCCATTAGCATCTGCAGAAGTCTGTGAGCTTTAAGAAAAGCATGGTTCGGCAGCTTGCTGGCACATGGGGAAGCTAGATGGCATAGTGGATAGAGTACCAGCCCTGAAGTTAGGAGGACCTGAATTCAAATGTGGCCTTGATGAGGTCTAGATTTAGGGTGGTCAGGGAAACAAATGATATTAGATTCAGGGAACCAGATAATGAGATTAGGGTTCCTGGTGGTCAAGGAGTTAAATGATGAGGTCTAGTGGCAGGTTCAAGGTTCAGGGAACCAAATGGAGAGGTTTGGCTCCCCTATACCCCTTTGGGATTCAGTGCATGGGTAGGGAGTTTTGAGAATCCCCCTTCTGGTGGCACAGAGATCCTTTGTAAAGGAATTTATGAACCCGAAAACCTAGATTGGTAAAAGAGGTTTATTATAGGCATTGGAAAGTCAGCCTTTGCTATGCATGAATAGAAAGGCTGAATTCCTTAGTGGCAAAGTCCCAGCAGGGAAGTGAAGTAAGTGGTGGAGGAGTCCTTCAGAGAAGCAAAGTTTCTAGTAGAGAAATCCTGACAGAGAGGCATAAAGTCTCATTAGGAAAATAGGTGAGGGAGATAAAGACAGAGTAACGCTGGAAGAGAATATCATCCCTTTGGACAGAGTTTTGCTGCTATGCCAAGGTTGGCATATTAGCTCCTCTGCAAAGAGAGGTTTTAAGATTGGATCTTTTTTGTTATTATAACTTTTTATTGACTGAACATATGCATGGGTAATTTTTTTTTTTTTTTACAACATTATCCCTTGCACTCACTTCTGTTCCAACTTTTCTCTTCCCTCCCTCCACCTCCTCCCCTAGGTAGCAAGCAGTCCTATACATGTTAAATAGGTTACAGTAGATCTTAGATACAATATACGTGTGCAGAACCAAACAGTTCTCTTGTTGCTCAGGGAGAATTGGATTTAGAAGGTATAAATAGCCCGGGAAGAAAAACAAAAATGCAAGCAGTTTACATTCATTTCCTAGTGTTCTTTCTTTGGGTGTAGCTGCTTCTGTCCATCCTTGATCAATTGAAACTGAGTTAGATCTTCTCTTTGTCGAAGAAATCCACTTCCATCAGAATACATCCTCATACAGTATTGTTGTTGAGGTATATAATGATCTCCTGGTTCTGCTCATTTCACTCAGAATCAGTTCATGTAAGTCTCTCCAAGCCTCTCTGTATTCATCTTGCTGATCATGTCTTATAGAACAATAATATTCCATAACATTCATACCACAATTTACCCAACCATTCTTCAATTGATGATTTTCCAGTTTCTAGTCACTACAAAGATGCCACAAACATTTTGGCACATACAGGTCCCTTTCCCTTCTTTAGTATCTCTTTGGGATATAAGCCTAGTAGTATCACTGCTGGATCAAAAGGTATGTACAGTTTGATAACTTTTGGGGCATAATTCCAGATTGTGTTCCAAATTGCTCTCCAGAATGGTTGGATTCATTCACAACTCCACCAACAATGCATCAGTGTCCCAGTTTTGCCTCATCCTCTCCAACATTAATCATTATTTTTCCTGTCATCTTAGCCAAAGATTGACTCTTTTTATAAGCCTTGGCTACAAGCTAGGGGTTGCTCTTAATGCTGCTGGATACAGTTTGAGCTGAATTTGAATAGAATTGAATGAGTCTCTTTAATTCAATGGGAAGCTTAATCAGTAGTGAGTGTTATCAATGTGGGGAGTGCCCTGTCTCTCAGAATCTTTTACAGAGGCCAGGATTGAAGGAGAATCTGTCCTTCAAGGAGTTTTAGAGTTTTGGGGTTCCCTTCAGCCTCAGACACTTAACACTTTCTAACTACATGACTCTGGACAAATCATTTAATCCCAATTGTCTTGCCAAAAAAAAAAAAAAAAAAAAAAAAAAAAAAAGCATGGTTCAAACCCATCAACATGTATCTTCAGACGCTTTTATTAGAACCTGAATATTTTATTCAATTTTAACTCATTTTCCCCCAGGCTTCTTGTATTCCTCAGGCTGTGGAACTACAAATTGGAATTCTTGACTCTGCTATTTTCAAAACTGTACATTGAAAGAAATAACATGAAATTTATTGCAGGTCAGGACTGGAATCAGGAATCCTAAGTTGGGTTCATGTTTAGAATACATATTGGCTGTGTGTCCCTGGGCCACTCCTTTTATATTTCAAATTTCCAGGAAACTCTCTAAGACTATTAAAAAACAATAGCTTTTTATTTTCAAAATATATGCAAATATAGTGTTCAACATTCATCCTTGCAAAACCTTATGTTCCAAATTTTTCTCCCTTCCTTTAACCCACCTCCTCCCCTAATCAGCAAGTAATTCAATATATATTAAACATGTGCAGTTCTTCTATACATCCTCCACAATTACCATGCTGAACAAGAAAAATCAGATCAAAAAGGAAAACAATGAGAAAGAAAAAAAAAAAAAGCAAACAACAACAAAAAAGATGAGAATACTATGTTATGATCCACATTCAGTTCCTACAATCTTCTTTCTGGAAACAGATGGCTCTATTGGGGTCTATTGGAATTGGCCTGAATCATCTCATTGTTGAAAAAAGCCAGGTCCATCAGAGTTGATTATCACATAATCTCGTTGTTATGTATGATGTTCTTTTGGTTCTACTCACTTCATTTAGCATCAGAAAGACGAGGTCTTTTTGAAATCATTCTACTATTTGTTACTTATAGAACAACAATATTCCATAACATTTATATACCATAACTTATTTCTCAACTGATAGGCATCCACTCAATTTCCAGTTCATTGCTACTACAGAAAGAGTTATTATAAAAGGGTTGCACATGTGAGTCCTTTTCCCTTTTTAATGATTTCTTTGGGATATAGACCCAGTAGAAAAACTGCTGGATCAAAGGGTATGTTTGATATCCTTTTGGGCATAGTTTCATATTGCTTTCCAGAATGCTTGGATCAGTTTACAACTCCATCAACAATGCATTAGTGTCCCATATTTATTATTATCTTTTCTTGTCATTTTAGCCAATCTGAGAGGTGTGGAGTGGTATCTCAGAATTGTCTTAATTTGCATTTTTCTAATTAATAATTATTTAGAGCATTTTTTAATATGATTAGGAATTTTTAATTTTTTCTTCTGAAAATTCTGTTCATATACTTTGACTATTTAACAGATGGAGCATGCCTTGTATTCTCATAAATTTGAGTCAGTTCTCCATACATTTTAGAAATGAGGCCTTTATCATAATCCCTAGATGTAAAATTTCTCCCCCCCACCCAATTTGTTTCCCTTCTAATTTAATTACATTAGTTTTGCTTTTTACAAAACCTTTTTAATTTAATACAATTGAAATTATCCATTTTGCATTTCATAATGTACTCTAGTTCTTCTTTGGCTATAAATTCCTTCCTTCTCATGGATCTGAGAGACAGACTATCCCTTTGTTCTCTTAATTTGCTTATACTATCATCCTTTATGTCTAAATCCTGAACCCGTTTTGACCTTCTCTTGGTATAAGGTATTAGGTGTTGGTCAGCGCCTAGCTTTTGCTATACTATTTTCCCAAAATGATTTTGGGAATTTCTAACTTTAGATAGGAAAAGGGTTACAGGTGAAGGCTCATTTGAGCTGGCCATTGATGGATAGGCTATCAACAGATGAAGAAGAATATTTTAGATGTATTGAATGTTGTAATGGGCTGAAGCTCGAGTTGATACACTGAGATCCCAAGCACGTGAGGCTAAATAGTAATTGGACCATACTCTATTAATATATATGCTTGGAGAAAGAATGGCCCTTGCCCACTCTTTGTGCAGATCCTGATTTGTTGTGTAGGAAATGACGATTTTGGTGGGTGGAGGCAGAGGGGCGGAGAGAGGAGCAGAAAGAGATGGCTGGGCTGGCTGGCTTCTTGTTGCAGCTGCTCACATTGCTATCGCGATCCCCCTTCATCTCTTCTGGCTGGGTTCTGTCACAGCTGCCCATAATTCTATTGCAATCCCCCTTTACCTCAAAAAGAATAAAGATTGAAGATTTTCCCTTAACCTGAATTCCTGACTCTGGCTGATTTTAAAATACGCGGTCATCACAGAATGTGATGAGCAAAGTCAAAAATGTTTTAGAGAAGAGTATGTATTTGGAAAACAATGAGTAACCATAGGCTCATGTTCACTTTACTGAACCAATGATTTCATTGGGATAGGAAATTCTCAGTGAGGAAAACTCTCCCGGCCCAATCAGACTGCTATCTACATATTAACTTATAGTGTAAAAGCTACTTGGTATATTGAGAATTAAAGTGACTTGAACATAATCATACAATCAGTACCTCTTACCCTAATTTTTCCTAACTACAAGACTGGCTCTCTATCTTTATTGACTGTTCCTTATTTATTATTCCTACTACTTTATTTACTACTATTCTAAATTTATTACTTTGGCATCATGGAGTGATAGATTTTGAGTAGGGAGTTATTTTAAATGTCATCAAGTTCAACTCTCAATTTACAGACTAGAAAACTGAGATACAGAAAGGTCAAATTATTACTTTCTAAGGGTCACACAGCTAATGGCTAAGGCAAGTTTCAAATGTATATTTTTCTGGTGCTAAGTTTAGTAGTTTTATTCATTATCCTTCACTATTACTGTAAGTTTGTTTTAGAGACAATGTGTGTGTGTTTGTGCATTTATGTCTACAGAGAAAATAAAATAATGCTGAGGAAGCAAATTGGAGGAAAATTGAAGAGAATTTTAAATGCTGGCCTAAGGAAAATCAATATTATTTGGAAGATAATGAAAAACTGTTGAAGGTTTCTGAGGAATGAAGCTGTGTGATGTATATCTTAAATGATATTTGTGTGTTGTGATGTGTTGTATATCTTAAAGAATAATCTGGCAACTGTACTAGAAGCAGATGAAACTGCATGAAGGTAAACATTAATAAGACTTCATAATTTTATTCCCCAAAGAAATTGAAGAACTGAACCAGAGTGTTAGTGGTAGGAATAGTAAGATGGGAATATAGAAGAAAGGAGGAGCTATCAACAGGACTTAGAAAATTATTGAATGTATAATTATAATAATATAGTATTTTACAAACCCAAAGACCCCAGCTTTTGGGATAAGAATTCACTATTTGACAAAAACTTCTGGGAAAATTGGAAATTAATGTGGCCGAAACTAGGCAATGACCCACACTTAACACCATACACCAAGATAAGGTCAAAATGGGTTCATGATCTAGGCATAAAGAGTGAAATTTTAAATAAATTAGAAGAACATAGGATAGTTTACCTTTTAGATCTGTGGAGGAGGAAGGAATTTGTGACTAAAGAAGAACTAGAGATCATTATTGATCACAAAATAGAAAATTTTGATTATATCAAGTTAAAAAGTTTTTGTACACAAAGACAAGATTAGAAGGGAAGCAATAAACTGGGAAAACATTTTTACAGTCTGATAAAGGCCTCATTACCAAAATATAGAAAATGGACTCTAATTTATAAAAAATCAAGCCATTCTCCAATTGATAAATGGTCAAAGGATATGAACAGACAAATTTTGGATGAAGAAATGGAAACTATTTTTAACCATATTAAAAGATGCTCCAAATCATTATTGATCAGAGAAATGTAAATTAAGACAACTATGAGATACCACTACACACCCTGCAGATTGGTTAGGATGACCAAGATTGACTAGATAATGATGAATGTTGGAGGAGATGTGGGAAAACTGGGACACTGATACATTGTTGGTGGAATTGTGAATGCATCCAACCATTCTGGAGAGCAATTTGGAACTATGCTTAAAAAGTTATCAAATTGTCTATACTCTTTGATCTAGCAGTGTTACTTCTGGGCTTATATCCCAAAGAGATCTTAAAGAAGGGAAAGGGATCTGTATGTGCAAAAATGTTTGTGGCAACCCTGTTTGTAGCGGCTAGAAACTGGAAATTGAATGGATGCCCATCAACTGGAGAATGGCTGAATAAGTTGTGGTATATGAATGTTATGGAATATTATTGTTCTGTAAGAAATGACCAGCAGGATGATTTCAGAAAGTCTGGAGAACTTACATGAACTAATGCTGAGTGAAATGAGCAGAACCAGGAGATCATTATACACTTCAACAACAATACTATATGATGATCAATTCTGATGTACATGGCTCTCTTCAACAATGGGATGAACCAAATTAGTTTCACTTGTTCAATAATGAAGAGAACCAGCTACACCCAGTGAAAGAACTATGGGAAATGAGTGTGGACCACTAATAGCATTTCCACTCCTTTTGTTTTTGTCTCTTTGCATTTTTGTTTTCCTTCTCAGGTTATTTTTATCTTATTTCTAAATACTATTTTCTGGTGCAGCAAGATAACTATAAAAAAAATATATATATATACATATACATATACATACATACTCATACATACATATACATATAAAATATATATATATATACATATATTGTATTTAATGTATTTAATATGTATTGGTCTACCGGACATCTAGGAGAGGGGATGGGGGGGGGGAAGGAGGGGAAAAGTTGGAACAGAAGGTTTTGCAAAGGTCAATGCTGAAAAATTACCTATGCATATGTATTGTAAATAAAAAACTATAATAATAAGAAAAAAATAAATAAATATAGACAAAAAACCAAAATTATTGAATGTGTAGGACCAAAGTGAAGGAGTCTAAGATGATATTGTTTTGATCCTTGGTAATTGGGAGGATGATGATACTATTAACAAAGAGGAGGAAATCAAGAAGACGAATAGATTTAGATGATGAATATAGTTTTAGACATATTGAATATAAGAAAAGACATATAGATAGAGATTGTTAGTAGGTATTTGCCAATGTCTCTGTTTCTGGATTTTCTCTGTTCCTGACAAGATGATATGCTTCTGTACAAATAGCTCAATAAATATATATTGATTAATTGAATAAAATTGATTGTTAATCATCATTAAGATAAAAATTCTTTATTAAATACACATTTCTATACAGTTTAACTATAAAAAGTTAATAATTTTAGTCCTGGTCCTTTAGTGACTTAAAATAATATGATATACTAACTTAACATGATTTAGAAAAAATCAGAGGGATACATAAATTCTTTTTTGATTTAAGCACTTAATTTCTAGAGTGGGAGGATTACAGAAAGCCTAACCTTTCTAATTAACTTAATAAATTTTCATGGAAGAAAGAAGTTATTTAAAGAAAGGGCAGAAGACAGTGATTGGGATGGGAGATACTGTGACAGACATTTTGAATTAGGGAAAGGACATTTTAGGTATATGTTCAGTAGAACGTTGAGGAAAGAACACTAAATTTAATGTCAGAAAATTTGAGTTCCAATTCAAATCAAGAAAAATCATTTATATGCTTCTAACTTATATAAGTGATGCCCACTAGACTATACCTCCCATTTGCTTTTATTTTTCAGGGCTGAATTACATATGATCTTCATACTTACAATTGCTGAGGCAAAGAATTCTTACTCATCTCTGGAAATCCTTCCTACCTCAGATTGAGGGTGATTGAGTAAATCATAATTAGGCATCTATAGTTCAAACTACCATTCCAGTACATGTGCTGGCCTAATAATTCACTCCAAAAAGAGTAATTCTCTATTATAGGCTGGGAATATAGGGTGCAGTGCCAGCATCTCCCACTCAGCAAGCCATATCAACTGGTTCAGGGCAGATCTAGTTCCCTGCTATTTTCAGCATATTCTCTGTGGCTAGTGAGAAGATTATACTTACTACACATACTCTGGCTAAGGATTTTACCATCATGCCAGAAAGGCACTGTGGAATAAAGGGTAGATACCTGGCCTAGCAGTCAGGAAGATATGAGTTGGAATCCTGCTTCAGATGCTTGCCAGCTCTGTCATTCTAGAGAAGGAAATCACAAAGCCTCTCTTGGTCTTGGTTTCGTCATATGTAAAATGGGAAAAATAATAACAGCACCAACCTGTTAGGCTCAAAGAGATCACATGTGTAAAGCCCTTTGTAAAGTCTTAAGTGATATAAAAATGTAAGCTATTATGCCTCTTTGTAAATCCTTTCCTTTTCATCTGAGGCAGTGGTTAAGATGCAATCTCTGTCCAATTACAAGTGTCACGGAATCCTATTGTTCTAGATTTCCCTGAAAATTATCCTGTTGACACAGTCATTATTAATGGATACATAGTCAGAAATGATTATTTTATATTTAGAAACTTTGTTAAACAATAATAACTGACAAAATTTAGAAAGTGCTTTAATAGCACCTAAAGTTTGCAAAAAGATTTACTTTCATCATCTCACATGAGTCTCCTAACAATCTGATAGGAAAGGTATCACAAGCATTGTTATTCTCCCTTCACAGATAAGGAAACTAGGGTAAGTGACTTGTACATGACTAGTAAAACTCACTAAACTCCATCTGAGATTGGTCTTTGTGTTTTCATGTAGAACATTTCATCAGTTATACTAATTTCACTCCAGCAAGATATATATCTCCCTTGGTGACAAAACAGCATGTCTGAATATGAGAACTGGATTTGTATCCAGAGTTTGGTTCAAACCTGCTGACATGCCTGAGACAAATAACTTCAATTTTCAAGACCTTGACTTCCTCATGGAAAAATAAGGGGGTGGTACCAAATGATTCCTAAACTCCTTTAGCTCTAAATTCTGTAAATTTTAAAAAAACATTAAAAGAAATTTAAAGAATCTTTAGTTCTCTTCACTTTATCTTAATCACACCCTATAATATTAGTTCAGAACTATCTTAGATGTACATAACAAGGAAATAATGAAGAAAAGAGCAGAATCTCTGAATCTTAGAGTCACAAAGGATATGAGTAGTTATCTAGCCCAACTCATACCTGAAAAACAATCTCTTCTACAACATTTTCATCATATCATTGATTCTACATGTAGATCTTGACATCTCCACATAGAAAAAAAGAAGTAAATCCAAAGGATTCCACATCCTAACCCTTCCTTTACTCCCCCAGTCTTTGCTTTCCCTTTGCAAAGATTTGTTTATATCTGAAGAAAGCCTACAAACAATGACAATAAACAATTTTCCTCAAAAAATGTGACCCAGAGAGGAATTTCTCTTGATGAACTCCTGCCACAGAAAGCAACTGTCTCTCCTTTTATAACCTCCCTTTCTGTGTTAATAATGCTACCTACAGATTTCAGCCCATTTGCCAGAAACACTTTGGCCATCTGAGAGCCTCTTCTGCTTCCACTCCTTCATTCACCCATCCACCAGAGATGTTTATTGGCTACATCCGTTCCCAAAGCCAGGAACATTTCCTTTTATCCCAGTGTGCAGGTTTGAATACTCTTTCTTCTGGAAATGTATCAAAGTCATTCAGCCTGCGGTCTAGAGTGCTGAAGAGTTTAGTCATAGCTTGGTCCAACTTCTGAACAATGATATTAAACTTAGGATTTCTGAAATGTTTATGTTAGCCCTAGCAGTGCTGTTGACTGTGATTGTTGACACTAACACTCTATGATCCAGAAGACAGAAGATGATCAGCAAGTGAGATTGTTTTGTGTTGTAAATTCTACTTGCAGATGTGCTCCTAACTAATCAAAGCCAGAGTTTGGTTCTCTTTTCTTGGTCACATGACTAGAAAACCAAGGTTGTTGGGGACATTCAAGAAAGCTCAAACATTCCCAAGGTTAAGGAAATCATGGGAGAGAAATAACTTAAAGCCCAGCAAGACATTGCTTAGAGGATCAAAAAGAGATTTTTTTGTTATTTTCAAGATATTCATTCTCATTCTCTCTCTCTCTCTCTCTCTCTGCCTCTGTCACCTCCCTCGCATACTCTCTCTTCTTTCTCTTCTTCCTTCCACCTTTCCTCTCCTCTTTCTCTCTCCTGTTCCCTCTCTCCCTTTATTTTTCCCTTCCTCCTTAAAAAGATAGAAACAAGTACAATTATATACTTTCTCTCTCTCTCTCTCTCTCTCTCTCTCTCTCTCTCTTTTAATCTGGTATATAACTCATTGTGTTATTTAAGTTAGGTTGTAAATTCAAGCATTTTCCAGTCTGTTCAAAAGTAACTTTCCAGTCACTAGGGGTTAGGATTTCATAAGCCAAATTCTCTAGTAACATCTTAACATAAGACAATGTAGCCACATAAAGAGTGCAACCCTTTTCCAGATCCTTAATTTTTTCCACATCAAAAGGAGTGTATCTTCTCCTTTGTGACCTGAAGAGTCAAGCTCTTCAATCACAGGGTATGCATTTATTAAATCAGATATATTCTTTTTTAGCTTTAACCAGTGCCTTTTGTAATCTTGTCATTGGCTGCTTCATAGGTGGTGCTGATAGTGTTACTACCTCTCCCCCCCACCCCCCTCCACCCATGAAGGGTTAATTGAGGGGGGAGGGTTATGAGATGGGGAATGCCTAATGGCTTCTGCTGTGAAGCACCACACTCAGAATTGTACTTAACTCCATTCTTATTTGATTCTTTATCCTTTTCACCTAGTTTATTTGGATCCTCCCCCTTCTGTTCTTTCTTCTTCTTTTCTTATTCTAATACTTACATAATTTCTTAAAGCCAGTTGTATTAAATTATATGTATAAAGTATTTCTTTGGAAATTGTCAGGCCCATCAAAATTGTAGTATTCCCATAGTTGCAATCCTACTAGTTTCCACTCATCTAGATCTAATTCTTTTTCCTTAGAGAGCCAAGGAGATGTGTACTGTACAGTTTCTAAAAGTTTAGTGATCTGCTCCCAAGTTACAATCAAACCTTGGCTTTTAATGAGCTTAACCAAACTTTCAATAAAATTTCCTTGCAGTGGAGAGATTTTTCTAAACATTTGTCCCATTTTAACTGGAATACTATTTTAACACTTTACAAAGTTTCCTTCTTGTACTTACCCTGATTTCTGGGTCAGAGAGACTTTTCTACTGAAATCAGGATTGGAGACTTTTCCTCTGAAATCAGGATCATGTCAACCCCACATTTGGACGCCAAAATGTAATGTTCTCTCTGGTTCTGTTTCCTTGAGGTCTCTGGGAGCAGCTTTCTTTTCAGTTCAGTAATTACCACAAGAACAGCCAGGTGTTAAAGTCCAAATTCTTTATTATCTTTTTCAAAGTCTTGTCTCCTTCACTTGGGGCTCAACTAGTTTTTTTTCTTTCTTTCTTTCTTTTTTTTATTATAGCTTTTTATTTACAAGTTATATGCATGGGTAATTTTACAGCACTGACAATTGCCAAACCTTTTGTTCCAATTTTTCCCCTCCTTCCCCTATCCCTTCTTCCCAATGGCAGGTTGACCAATACATGTTAAGTATGTTAAGGTATAAATTAAGTACAATATAAGCATACATGTCCTAACAGTTATTTTGCTGTACAAAAAGAATCGGACTTTGAAATAGTATACTATTAGCCTATTGAAGGAAATCAAAAATGCAGGCGGACAAATATATAAGGATTGGAAATTCTATATAATGATTCATAGTCATTTCACAGAGTTCTTTTGCTGGGTGTAGTTGGTTCAATTCGTTACTGCTCTATTGGAGCTGATTTGGTGCATCTCATTGTTGAAGAGGGCCATGTCTATCAGAATTGATCATCAAATAGTATTGTTGTTGAAGTATAAAATGATCTTCTGGTCCTGTACATTTCACTCAGCATTAGTTCATGTAAGTCTCTCCAGGCCTTTCTGAAATCCTCCTGCTAGTCATTTCTTACCGAACAGTAATATTCCATAATATTTATATACCACAATTTATTCAGCCATTCTCCAATTGATGGGCATCCACTCAGTTTCCAGTTTCTGGTCACTACAAAGAGGCCTGCCACAAACATTTGTGCACATCCAGGTCCCTTTCCCTTCTTTAAGATTTCTTTGGGATATAAGCCCAGTAGAAACACTGTTGGATCAAAGGGTATGCACAGTTTGATAACTTTTTGAGCAGAATTCCAAACTGCTCTCCAGAATGGCTGGATGTATTCACAATTCCACCAACAATGTATTAATATCCCTGTTTTCCCACATCCCCTCCAACATTCCGCATTAACTTTCCCTGTCATTCTATAATCTGACAGGTGTGTAGTGGTATCTCAGAGTTGTCTTAATTTTTGGCTAGGTTTTTTAGAGGCTTATCTCTCCTTGGTTCAGAGAGCTTGAGCTCCTGCCGCCAGTCCTTTGTCTTCTCTGCCTTTGCTAGCTTCTGCTTTGTGGCTTTTAGTACCTACTTATATGCTCCACACTGAGTATACACCAATCATTATATCACTAGGAGACTATTATTTGTTGTAGGATTAAATCAGTGCTAAATTAGATTTAACCATTGTCTCCTCAATTCCACTTAGTATCTTGTTTCAGGTTCTGGCCCATAACACACATGTATTTGTGTGTGCTTTTTCTGCATAATTTCAAATTGCTTTTGAAAATATCTACTCCATTCATATTTCCAGTATATCTGTTTTCCCATAGTTTCTCCAACATTTGTCATTTTCCTTCTTTTGGGGAGTCATATTCAAAAGGTATAAGATAGAACTTCAAAATTGTTGTACCTTGCATTTCTCTAATAATAATCTCCCCTCCCCCCATGGCTGCTGATAGCATTGATTTCTTCATTTAAAAACTACTTATTCATATCTTTGGGTCTTTTATCTACTGGGAAATTTCTCTTATTCATATACATTTGAATCTGTTTCTTATTTATATTGAAAATTTGATCTTTATCTGTGAAATTTCCTAATTTGAAGTACACTCATTTTGTTTGTGCGCAAACTTTTTAACTTTTGTGAAACAACATTGTCCATTTTGTTTTGGGTGATTCTCTCTAACCCTTGTTTTGTTACAAATTCTTCCTTCTTCATAGACATGAAATATAATTTCTTTCTAAATTCTTTAATTTGTTTATGTCTTAACTATTTATAGTTAACTAAAATATATCATATTTTAACTATATTAATTTAGGTCTTATCTTGATATATTGTGTGAGGTGTTGG
The DNA here is from genome assembly GCF_902635505.1 of Sarcophilus harrisii. NCBI lineage: Eukaryota > Metazoa > Chordata > Mammalia > Dasyuromorphia > Dasyuridae > Sarcophilus > Sarcophilus harrisii. The sequence continues at coordinate 135,612,703 of NC_045426.1, forward strand.
ATTAAGCCTAATTTCTTCCAGATTGCTTTCCAATTTCCCAGTTTTGTTGAATTCAACTGAGTATCTGGGTTCTTCAGGTTTATCAAATTCTGGGCTGCTAGGTTCATTTCAAGCAAGATGATTTTGACAGTGATGTGTTGGTTGCATTTATTATGTAAGTTTTAAAACAAATGATATGGTTTCATATACAATGCTTTTTGTTCTACTAAATATGTTACTTTTTCATCTTTATTAGATTTGTGATAAAAACATATATAAAAACAGAAGCAACAGGGATATCTACATGCAGCAATAAAGAAGTAAAGAAAGAATACTAGAATCTAGTGACATTATTTTAAAAAACTATTTAAAGACTGTTGGGTAGTTTCATCTTCTCCATAGAAAACACTGTTAGGCATTACCAATTTCTCCTCTTCCTTTCCCAAAATGTGGTGTTGTGCACATAACAGATGATTTTTGATTTGAGAAAAAAAAATCATTAGGAAGAACTTTATTGGCCATCAATTCCTTTATTTTATAACTCAGGAAACAAAGAACTAGAGAGATAGAAGTGAATTTATCATCACAAGCAGGGATTATCTCTCAATCAGACTCATGTAATTCCAAATTCCCTCATTTTTCTACTGCGTCAGGGAATGGTCCAACAAAACAGAATTTGAATTACTTGGTGAATTCCACAGGTTAAATCCCATTACAGCAAACAGCAGGATAATAAAAGTCTTGTGTATTTAACACAAAATATTTTCAACTTCCAAGTGGTAGGATCTACAGACTTTCATTTTAAATAATGATTAATAAAACAAATATCTAGTATAACAGAGAAACTTAGGATATTTGTTTTTTAATTGATTTAATAGCAATTCAGAGATTTTTGAATTGACCCATTTCCTATAAATGACCAAGACTTATCAATTCTACCTCCATATCATCTCTCTTGGGTAATCTTGTACTAACAGTCATTACATGGTGTGTAGGAATGCTCATCATAATTTGGTTAAGAGATGTCAATATTCTGAACCAATAAGTTGAATTCAAAGCAGATAAGCCTAGAGCAGTATCTACTTAGTTGGGCATGTTTCTGTTTTTTATAAACAGTTTAGCACTTGGGGCTGAAAGATCTTCCATTGGAGAGGTAAAAGAAACTAAAATTCTGAAGTCACTAATTAAACAAATTGCTAATTAAAGGGGGCGGGAAAGAGGCTTAAAATGGTCTAGTCACAAGTCTTTCTTTAGGACTAGTACTATGGTCAACAAGGAAACTTTCCTAAAACACTTATAGAATAAACTCAGACTTTGAAATAAGAAATCAGAAGAGCTTATTTTTCTCATGAGAAAGAGATATCCAAGATTGGCTGTAGAAAGAAAATGAAAGCAATTAAGAGAAAGTATGTGGCCACATGTTCACCTGGACCATTCAGGATAGTATCTAGTAAGAATAAATGAGCAATATCCAGCAAAATCATGGCATCCAATTCAATACAACAAATATTTATTATAATTAATTGAGCACTATCCAGTGTAACAACATCTGGTATAGAAAAGGAGGGAGCACACCCACTGGGAGCTCACTAAGAACATCAACAGAATCTATTATTAAACCATAGCATTAGAGGTATAACTTATCTCTTCACACATATTCTTTGACCATACATGTGTGCTTTTCTATATCTGAGACAGAGAAAGAAGAATGTATTTTCCATATGCATATCTTGGCGAATTGTGTATCCTATGTTTATGCCTCTCAATGTCTACAATTCCTACAGATGTTATGTATCAAAATTTATGAAAAACTTTTACTGTTTTCTTTTTTAATATGCCTTCTCATTAAACTCCTTTGCTTTGAACAGACTGTGTCCTTTGACTGATTATTAAAGGTAAACTGAGCATCATGTGCTCATGAACTATGGTTAAAATGAGGCCAAGATGACTTCAACCTGTTATAGCTGGATCTATATGATATACCTTGGGAATTTGAATATGTTCTCATTTATTAGATAACAGTATCTAGCCCAAGAATTAATTATCATTTCAGAAATTTATGGGAAACTAAAATAGAACTCTGGTCTTTCCTTTTCTGAATAGCCTTTAAAAAATAGTTATGAGATAGCATCTCCAGGCTTCATATAAATCAATAATCACCAGAACTATTTACTACTGCTTCAAAAAAAGAAGAAAAAAAATCACAAGGAGAAGACTAGGTAAAGATGAAATCAGAAACAACTGAATTCAATAATTTAACATTCTATAAATGATAGAATAGAAATTATTTGAGGGAAGATCTATTTAATTGTAGGAATTACTGGGAAAACTTATCTATGTACATGCTGTATCCCTCCAGTAGGATGTAAATACTGAGAGGGAAAAGTCTATTTTTCTTAACCCCAACACTCAGTGTCACACTCTCCATATAGGGACTGCTTAATAACTTCTCATTGGAATTGATAGGTTGGATTGGATAGATTCTACCCTTGATTCTCTACCCCCACCCTCACAAAAGTTACTAAACATATAAAATATGGGAAAGTATCCATTTTTGCTCTTAGAATAATACCTTGTTAACATTTAATTGAAGATGAATTTCCTTTAATACTTTTACATGATATTTTAAGCTTGACATACTGATTAGATTTATTTTTCATCATTGTTGACTCTGGTAAGGAGACTAGAAGCATATATGCTCTATACCATATAATTGAACAGATATCCTATTGAACCAGTCCAATATTGGTGACATGTTAAATGATCAGTGAATCAAGCTCACAATTGAGGGAAATATGATATTGAATTGGATTGCACTTGGGGAACTGTAGTTCATTCAGAGACTCCAAATTGCTCATTTACACCAAAAGTCATTTCCTGAATATGCATATTCTTTGGGTGATACTCAATGACTTCAACTCACGGAATGGTATGATCTTGCAATCACTCAAATTACAATGAACAGACAGACCCAGTGGACATAATCAGAATGCAATATATTACCAAGAGGAATTTGTGTACAAGAAGGTCAGTGATATTATTGAGAATAATGAGGTATTTTGATCACATAGGGAGAACAAGAGGCAACAGATGGACAGATAATATGCTCTAGGGATATTACAAGTACTAGAGAAAAGTTTTTGGCATGTTGGATAGATCCCTTGGAGAAGAGAAGATTTATGTATGCCGGGGAAGGGGAATTACAGTCTACAGGGATCTTGTCTATTTATAAAGAACAGAGATATATTTAAAGGTATATTTTATTTTCCATGTTTTCAGAACATAAGCATGGCCAGTTTCCTTTGCTTTCCTCCCCATGGTATTTTGCAACCCCAGGTATTTGATCATATATATTGATTTTTTTTCCCCAACTACATTTAATGAGTAATGAGCAAAAAAGTCAGTACATATTTATCTGTATTTGAAAATTCCAATTTGAAAATGGGGCCAGAGTTTCCTCTAAGCTCTTTTGTGTGTCCATGTCGTATTCAGTACATCAAATACTTTTTAGGGGAGTCAAGGAATAGAATGTGCATATCAAATGTGCTCCACTTATGAAAGTCCCCATCCCTAGATTTGAATGTCAGCATAACTTCTGTCACAGTGTTGGTTACACACTTGGCACCCAATAAATATTTGTTGATTGAAGTCAGTCTGAGTTTGGGAGCACTCTCTGTTCCTTTGTTCTTGGTCTGTGGGTTGCAGATAACAAAATTATTTCACTATACTGAAGGAAAAATGTGAGAGATCATTTAGAGGGATCCATTTAAATGACATCACATTCTAGTATAGATTGTTTGGAGATGTAACTGGAATCACAATTACAACAAGACTGCTGTAGGCAGGATGGTGTTTAAACAATACTATGCAAGAATAAAGATTTGTAGAATTTTTTTTTCTAAATTGGAAGGCTAAAATAATTCTTACCTTCCAGGAACTCACAGTTTAATATGTGAGATCATATGCAAAATGCTAAGTATAAATAAAATACATATAAATTGAGAGCAGCATTTGGAAGTGACTAAGATTAAGGAGGACAGAAAAAGTCTTCTAAGCAAAAGTGGGATGTTAGCTGCAACTGGAAGAAAGACAGGGAAACCTGAGCAGTAGAGGAGAATAGAGGATTCCAAGCATGAAAACCAGTCAGTGAAAATGTCCACAGTCAAAAGGACTTTGAGAAAGAAAGATGGCCAATGTTCCTGGATCAGAGAGTACATGACGGAAGAGAATGAAGAGGTTGATGAGGCTAGATAAGTAAGAAGAGACCATGTTTTGAAAGACTTTAATAAAAACCAGAGAGATACTTTTATAGGCTTTAGAAAGATCAGTTTAACAGCTGAGTGGAGGATGGATCAAAGCTGGAAGAGACAAGATAGGAAAATAATCCAGGAGTCTATTGTAGTTGATGAAGGCCTCCACCAGAGTAGTGGTAGCATCAGGAGAAAGAGGTCTATATGAGAAATGATGCTAAAATAGATTTGACAAGACTTGTAAAGTTATTGACTATGGGAAAGTGAGTGAGAATGAGGAGTTGGGGATTATATATAGTCTGCCTGGATAATTGGGAAGATGATGACAAAATGAACAGGGATATTAGGAAGAAAGAAAGATTTTTGAGGAATCATAATAAATTTACATTAGAATATGTTGAATTTAATATTTCTGTGGACATCCAGATTGAGTATCTAATAGGTAGTTGGATAAATATATTTGAGAATCATGTGCTTAGAGATGATACTTAAATGTTTGGGAATTTATAAGTGTGAAGGTTTTCTGGAGGCAGCCTTAGTTTCAGTTAAAATAAATAATTACTCCAAAATCGCAGTCAGCTGATAAAAATGCAAATGTTTATTTCTCCTTCCAAATTAGCCCAGTTAGTTGAGGCCTATCTCTCTGCTTGAGCTCTAAGAGATCTTGCAGCTTTGTCCTTGGCTTCTGCCTCTGCTTTCTTCAGCCTCCAGCCAGCACCAAGGTAAAAGATACGATGAATCGAAGATAGGGCTTGTAGTCTTTCTTCCAGAGTCTCTGGCTCCTAAGTCCCACAAGAAGAACAACTAACCTCAAGCTTCAAAAGCTCCCTATATATGTGATCTCCCAAAGGTTAACTCTGCCTTCTGGAGGGGGAGGGATTCTGGGTTATCTCCCAGAGTGCTTTCTGGTCCTAAGGGAGGTGTGAATTCAGATCTCATACTAGCCCTGAACTCTCCCAAAGTTGTGAACTCCATTGAGTACTTAGATACTTATGAGCTCTCTAAAGGTGTGAACATAAGCATTGTTCTATCAGTTCCACTTAGTACCTTGTTTCAAGTTCTGGCCCAAAATATTTCTTTCTAAGATCAAATCAACTCCAATGGCTTAACAATTTGTAAAGATTCCAACAGATAAGATCACCAAGTGAAATAGTACAGGGGGAGAATGGGAAGAGAACTTGGGAAACAACCATTGGGTTCACTTGTGGTTACCAGATACTACCTAAATGAAAAAAGAAGCAGTCCAATAGGTAGAAGGAAAATCAAGAGAACACAGTATCACAGTGGAAATGAGAGGGAGGGACCAATAGTACCAAGGACTACAGAAAAAAAAAAAAAAAAAGAACGAGGAAGGCAATTAAGAGATCATTGCTAACTTTGGAGATTTGATTTTCTGTTGAATCATGAGATTGCAAGACATACTACAAAGAATTAAGAAAAGGGTGAGAGGAAAGGAAGTAGGGGCATCATTGTTATTAGTACCTTCTCAAAAAGTTTACAAATCATGAAAGAAAAAAAATATATGATAATAGATGATGCTAATAGAAATGGATGGATCAACTGTGGTGTTTTGTTTGTTTGATTTTTTTGACTAGGAGACATGGGCATTTTTGTAGGCAGTGAGGAATCAGGCAGTAGACAGTGAAAGAATAATTAGTGAGAGTAAAGATGACAGAGGTGGCAGTATGCTGAAGAAGATAGGATGGAGTGAGATGGTCTATTCACGTAGAGAGGTTTATCTTGGAAAGGAGGACTACCTCTTCATTAGTACAAGCATGAAGAAAGAGATCGTGGGGAAAACCATTTTATGAGATGAGGTTGAGAGAAATTGGAACTTTGGGTTAATAGCTTCTTTATTTTTCAATAAAATATGAAAAATGGTTCTCAGCTGAGAAGATAGGAATAGGAAATGTGAAGGATGAAAAATCTGGAAAAAGCTGCTGTCGTGAGTGAGAAAGTGAATTCATTAGTGAAATATATTAAAAAATCTTGCTGAAGTGAAAACCCAGTTGAGATTATATAACAAAAATTTTAGTGGACCCAACAGTGTAGTTTCATGATTTTTTTCAGCTTCAATGATTGTGTCTGGCAATGCAATTCAGTGATCAAAAAAGATTGGCAAGCTTACCTGGAAAGGCTTCATATGTGTGCTTGGTAACAGACTGATTGCTATCCAAGGAGTAGTCTAGGTGAGTAATGGGACATGCTTAAATTCATCTAATAACACATATATCACCATGTAATGACATTTAAAATTGTCATTGGAGTAACTTATGAATATCATCTGCTAAGGAGTAGAAAAAGTTAAAATATGTATTCTAGCGAAAGTACCCCTCATTGATCTATTATAGATCTTTTGAAATATAAGAAGCCATCTTGTTTAACTGTTTAATAGGTTTAAAATAAGAACTTATGCTATTTTAATCAATATTTTAAAATTAACATTAAATTAATACAAATTAATTAAATTAGAATTAATATTTTAAATTAATTATTTAGATGGAATAAGACTGTTTAGATTCCTATAGCTCATTGTCATTAAGAGTATTTGGGTTTTCCCCATGTATCAAAGGATGGCATCAGAACTGCATTATGATATTAGAACTATTATTCTGAATTATTGGCAGAAAATATGCATAATCGAGTCAAAAGGTAGAGTAAATATAATGTAGAATAGTGTTGTTACATTTTATAAGAAAAGATGAAACTACTACTTGAAGTCATAGAACTAAAAATAATGAAATATGTGATAATGATCATTAGTATAGAAATATTTATTGCATGACTGCATGTATGTAATCTATATCAAATAATTTTCCATCTCAATGAGGGGGATAGAAAGTGGAGAATTTGTAACTCAAATTTAAAAAAAGAATGCTAAAACTATTTTTACATGTAAGTAGAAAAATCTCAAAAAAGCAGAATAATAATAGGAACAACAACAAAAAGAAAATGCCTATTAGTTAAGTAAAAAGTTTACCATCACTAAAAAGAAAAAAGCTCTTAAAATCTAAAGATTGTGATAACTTTTATATAATAATGATAGTAATAACTGAAATTTACACTAGAAATATATTTATAGTGATTATTATTTAATTTTAAAAAATGTCCCTGTGAGGTAGGTGATATCAATATTCTCAATTTACAGATAAGGAAATTGAAACTATCACTTTTTTGGAATTAAACATCTAGTAAATGCCTGATCCAGGATTTGAACCAGATTTTTCTGACTCCACATATACTACTCAATCCATGATGTCACAATGCCTTTGTAGATATATAAAGAAAACACAAACACATTTGCCCAGCCTGCTGAAATTTTTGTAATGATTGAGGAGATATATTCATATTATAGGATTATAAAAGAGTATATTTATTTATAGAAAAGAGCTAAGGAAAACAATATAGGATTAAGGATACACAGTTGTCATTTCTTTGAAGAACCTGGGTTTATTAGGAACCAAATCTGCTAAATAATCATGTGGTGCTGAGGTGAATTTGTACTATGAAGTTATTTTTGTCTTATCTATTTTAAAGTCTCAGCAAGCATTCTTAATCTGTGGTCCACGAATTGGTATTTAATATACAGACACAAATACACATATACACACACATATACACATTTGATAACTGTACTTTGTAATACAATGTATTTATTTTAAAGCTTAAAAATATTATTCTGAGAAAAGATTTCTTGGCTTCACCAGAGTGCCAAAAATATTCAATACAAAAAGAGTTAAGAACCTCTGTTCTTTGGTATTTAGATTCACCTGCCATTTTCTATTACCAGCCAATTCCATCTCTAATGGGGAGAAAAGAGGTGAATGATTTAAATTTAGTTAATGCATTTTCAGGAAGTAGGACTCAACAGGATCTGAGTTACTTTTAGTGTTGGCAACATAAAGCTTCCTAGTTCAAAAAGAAAAGTCTCATAAGACTTTTTGGACACCAAATAGCTCTTACAAAACATTTTGATGAGTTAAGTGTAAATGAATCAGAAACATATGGATCAAATTTCCTTTGAAATATGCATGGCTTTTCAGAATTAAGGGGAATAGTGCTTGGCAAAATGGATTTTACTAAACCCAAAACATTAGAAAAATAGCTCAAAACTTTTCACTGAACCCCAAATGCCAATGGCTTTCCCCTCTTCTTTTTATATAATTACATCTTTAAAGATATTTTTGGATATTTTTTTCATTTGTGTTATGACAGCTTTGCAATGTTTTCAACTTGCTCAGGGAGGGAAATAAAAGTAATATACTTTCCTTAGAAAGTTAGAAAATTTTAGATGGATAGGTATTTAGAGAGATAGGTAGATAGGTAGGGAGATAGAGCTATCAATAGATAGATATAGAACATTATTAAGTATTTAGTAGCCACTAATTGTGCTGTTGACATTAAGAACATGTTGAGACTTTTGCCAGAAGAAATTTGTGTAGCTTTAGGTAAGTACATCATTAAACTACTGAGAGAAGAAATAATCTACACTATTTCTGTTAGTAATTTTGCAATGTTAAATATAAATCTCAGTTAATTTCAAAATGTCTAGCTTTTGAATGAATGTGAATTGAATTAAATATGAAGTGCTAAATTAGAACACTTGTAAATTCATGAAAAAGCAAGTATGGGCCACCAGTGATGGCTCTTATTAAAGACGGTTTTTTGAAGGTGCAAACCTTTAGGAGACTTTGTCCTGGTCTTGAGATATGCAATATAAGCCTCTGAGTGCAGCCTGGCAATCGATGAGTAGATTGGAATATCAATCCATTATATTCTTATTTGTTTGTTTCACAAATGGCATCTATCCATTCCATTGCTATTATAAATGTTTTTTAGAGTTCCCTGATCAGGCATAATTAGGAAAAAAAACCCCAACTTTTTATGATTGGAGCAATGTAGTTTAGTGGTTAGAAAACTTGCATTGGTGTTAAGAAGAGCTGGATTCAAGTGAATGTGTGACCTTGATTAATACTAAAGGTCACACAATAGTTGGTGTCTGATTTGTATTTGTAGGGGAATTTGTACGGGAAACTTCTCACTGGAAATTATCGATCAATGAAATCATAAGTCCAAATTCTTTTCCTGCCACCCCAAAGCTCAAATCAAAATGGGTGTCACTTTGTCTAAGATGGTCTGGGAATTAGTGTCTAATAGAGAAAAAAAAACCCTGAATTATGTATCTATGTATATGTTTATGTATCAAAGCTGATAGAGAAAGTTAGAAAAAAATGCTGTTATCTTTTTTCTAAAGGGTATTAGATTGACCTATTCTAGAACTAAAAAAAGTATATTTACTTTTCTTAAGCCCTTGAAGGGGCTGCTAGGTGGTGAAGTGGACAGAGTGCCAGGCTTGGGAGTCAAGAAGACTCATCTTTGTGAGTTCAAGGCTTGTCTCAGACATTTACTAGCTGTGTGACCATGGGCAAATCACTTAGCTCTATTTATCTCAGTTGTAAAATTCTTCATCTATAAAATGAAGTGGACAAGGAAATGTCAAACCATTCTGGTATCTTTGCTAAGAAAACTCCAAATTTGATCATGGAAAGTGGGACATGACTAAAAAATGTCAGCATAACAACAAAATACTTGAAATATTTTCTTGAGCAATAGAACCTTACTTTTTGTGTAGCTCTATTAACTCTGTACTTAGGCATTTTGGGGAGGAACATCTGAGAAATGGATATGTCATGTTATAGTCTTATGTGGAAAAGAGAATAAAAGTATTGCCAACAATAAAGTCAAATAGAATTTTTAAAAGGTTGTGAATTTTTGGGGATTGGCTTTTTAAAGGAAGCCCTTTTTTATGGGAGCACTTATGCAATTGGCCAGCTCAAGAGAGAATAAATTAACAAATATTTATCAAGAGCTACTATGTGTCAAGGATTGTAGTAGAATCTGGGAATACAATGACAGAAATACCAAAATATCTTTTGTCTTATTGAACTTTTATTCTATCTGGTGAGACAATATCAATCAATCTTTCAAAAAGCAGTTACTTATTATGTTCCAGGTTTTGTACTACATGACAGGAATGCAAGGAGAGGCAAAAATATTCCTTATCTCTAAGGAGTTGATATATTACTGGGAAAGAAAATATGTAAATGATGAGGTGCATACAAGATCTTTATAGGAAAATAGGAGGGAGGGAATCTATCTATCTATGTATATGTGTATGTATGTGTATGTGCCTTTTTGTATATTCAGAATAAATATACACAGATAAATACAAAATAATGACAAGAGATTTAAATTCAAAGCAATTTGAGAGGAAGGGTATTAGTAGTTGTAGAAATCAGGAAAGCTTTCATAAAGAAGAGGTGCTTAAGTTGCATGTTTAAGGAAGAGAGGGATTTAATCTATGAGGTAAAAAAGAAAAGGGAATTTATATCAAGCATTGGAGACAGCCAGTAAGAAGGCATCTACATAGCAATTGAGTGTGATGTGTGAGAAACACTGAGAAGGCCAGTTTGTCTGACCTGTTGAATTTGGGTATGGAAGCAATGCATTACAAGGAGGTAAATATATAGGTGGAAGACCATGTTGTGAAAGACTTTGAAAACCAAAGTGAAGAATTTATATTTTATTATATATTGACTAGGGAGGCCTTGGAGTTTCTTGAATAGGGAAGTAATATGGTCAGATCTGCATTTAAGAAATTTTTTTGTTGTTTTTGAGGCAATTAGGGTTAAGTGACTTGTCCAGATTCACACAGCTAGCAAGTGTGAGGTCAGATTTGAACTCAGGTCCTTCTGACTTCAAGGCTGATGCTCTATCCACTGTGCCACTTAGCTGCCCTCTAAGGAAAAAAAAATTGAAAGAAGGGGAGACAAATGAGAGAAATTGTGGTGGTAGAAATGGCAATATTTACAACAGATTGGGTATATGTGATAAGGAATTGGAATGAAGGATAATGCCAAATTTATAAACAGAGAGCACTAGAAATATGTGATGCTCTTGACAGAAACAGGAAAGTTTAATAAATGATTTGATTGTGGCATGGGTTACACAAAATAAATTCTGTTTTGAACATGCTGATTTTGTAATGTCTTTACTATTCTTTGCAGTTGGAAATTCCATGGATCACGAAATAAATGATTGAAGTTCATTATCAGATGCTAAACCTCAGTCAATAAAACAGACACAGATTTTGGAGAGAGAAAAACATTTAATGAGATCTAGCAAACACATGGACTTTCAGAAAAAAAATTTTCAATACAAACAATATAATACCTATTTTTTAAGATTTGAGAATATAATTCCACAAAGTAGCAGGCTCTAGAAATGAGAGACCTAAACTATATTATAATTCTATTTAGTCATTTTACAGATGAGGAAACTGAGGATTAAAGTGTAGAAGTAGCTTGGGCTAAGGAACCAGTTGTATAATACAGAGTGGGAGAGATATAAACCACTTTCTTCCCCTCTCTGTTTTTCTTGTTTTTTTTTTTTCCCCCCAAGGATCCATGAAATAAGTATAGGTTCATCAGACACAATAATAAGTTCTAAGCAATTTACTTGGAAAAAAATCTTGTAATTTTAAAAACCTAATGCCATATTAAGCTGTATAGTAAAGTAGCAGGATCCACAACAGAAAAAGGCAGATGATGGTCCAAATGTTTTCTATAGTGTTTAGAAAATACCTGAAATAGTTCAATTAATTTTGTGTCCATAGTATAGACACTTTATTGGCCAACTAAAATATGTTCAATGGCAGGTTACTTGGACATTTAAGGTATTCAAAATCATGCTAATATTGAAGGAATTTGGGATATTTTGCCTGGAGAAAAGAAGACAGTGGTTGAGGTATAGTGGTTATCTTCAAGCTTTTTGAGTACTAATGTATGAAATAAAATTTACATGATTATTCTTTGGCTGCAGAGGATACAACTTGGTCTAATGAATAGAAGTTGCAAGAGTTGCACCTTGCTTTAGAAAAAATATTTTAACGAGATCTGTGAGCTGGATTAAGAAATAATGTTACCCCAATTTCTTCTTTAAGCAGAGACAAGATGATAAGTGATCACTTGCCAGATATTTTGAAAGAATGGGACCAGGTGAAATTTTCTCAAAAAATCTATGAGATAGAATAGGTCAGATCTTAGGTCCAAGTTGCAGGAAGTTACATGATCTCTACACCTAGAGTTCTCTAGGGCAAATAAGGTCAGAACCCAGGGCTAAACTTCAGGAAGTAACAGAAAGTGACATGACCCACAGGAAGCAGGAAACATTGGTGACCATTGGTCAATAATGGTTAGTTCCTTCTTAATCCATTCAATGAATTGCTATTTAACCAGCTTTACTATTTCCAGCTTGCCAGGCCAGGCACATTTGGGGAGGTGCGAGCTGGGAGACTCTCTCTGTCTTGGTATGCTTGGGCCTCTCCTTGAAAGGACTGAATAAATTTTTTCTCTTTGTATCTGAAGATGTCTTTGATTATTAGTTAATTTGAGGAAGGAGGTCTAGCACCCATCCCACAGAGTTTATGGGGGCATGTTCTGGGATCTGTGACTTCCCAGAAAGATGTCTGGGGTTCTGTTTCAAAGAAGGAGTAAGATTGGGCTTATATCCCAAAGAGATCATAAAGAAGGGAAAGGGACCTGTATGTGCACGAATGTTTGTGGCAGCCCTCTTTGTAGTGGCTAGAAACTGGAAACTGAGTGGATGCCCATCAGGTGGAGAATGGCTGAATAAATTGTGGTATATGAATATTATGGAATATTATTGTTCTCTAAGAAATGACCAACAGGATGATTTCAGAAAGGCCTGGAGAGACTTACACGAACTGATGCTGAGTGAAATGAGCAGGACCAGGAGATCATTATATACTTAACAACAATACTATATGATGACCAGTTCTGATGGACCTGGCCATCCTCAGCAAGGAGATCAACTAAATCATTTCCAATGGAGCAGTAATGAACTGAACCAGCTACACCCAGAGAAAGAACTCTGAGAGATGACTAAAAACCATTACATTGAATTCCCAATCCCTATATTCATGCCCACCTGCATTTTTGATTTCCTTCACAAGCTAATTGTACAATATTTCAGAGTCTGATTCTTTTTGTACAGCAAAACAACAGTTTGGTCATGTATACTTATTGTGTATCTAATTTATATATTAATATATTTAACATCTACTGGTCATCCTGCCATCTAGGGGAGGGGGTGGGGGGGTAAGAGGTGAAAAATTGGAACAAGAGGTTTGGCAATTGTTAATGCTGTAAAGTTACCCATACATATAACCTGTAAATAAAAAGCTATTAAATAAAAAAAAAAGGGAGTAAGGATGGATTTTCTCTGAATGTCTTTGAGATCAGACCTTCAACTTCCCTCTCTGTGAAGTATGGGCCTGAAGAGAGGCATCCAAATACAAACAGAAGCACAAGTCTCTAAAGAAGAAAAAGCCCTAGGTCAAATGGCCAGTCAGGTAATTTATATATGCATAATCCAGGGGCAGAAAGGGAGAGAACAGTCCACCTTGGAGCTGCTTTCCCCAGGACACTGTGTCCTTGGGCTGTCCTTAGGCAGACCCTGGGATCACCAATGCTTGGTGATCCAGCATCAAGGGGTGGAAGTCAGAGGAATTCCTGATAAATGGCACAGAGTAGGGACACACTGGTTGACTGTGGGGAGGTGACTTCTTCTGCCCTTGAGGGTCTGAGTTGAGAGGTGGGCTCTGTCTATTACAGGAACTCAAGATCTGATACTGGATGCTCTCCCTAGAGAGACTTGGTGATCCAGTATCAAGGGGTTGCACCTAATAGGAGATCCTGGGGTCAACAAAGGGAGGGAGCAAATCTTTGGTGCAAAAGTGCACTTAATGAGGCATCTCCGCTGTGTGTGGGGAAGGGATGATCCTCTTCCATGTAATTTGTGTATATGTTTGTGTCTTTGTACAGAATGTCTGTGTCATGTGTGTTCTGTGAGTTAAATTTTGTTAAAAAGAGAAAAAGGTTTGACTTTTCCCTGTAGACTTCAGCTCTGCCAAACTGGGGCTGCAGAAAAAGTTAGTTAATTGTTGAGAGTAATGATTGGGGAGTTTGGCAATTGGTCATTTCAAGATTCCAAAGTGCTTAGCATAAAATAAATGCTATATGAGTGTTAACTTCTTTATTGGATTTAATTGCTTCATATTTTGGTAACTTTATGTGGGTTTTTAGACGTGACCAACATATAACAACAACATTGAGATGAATGTATGTGTGTGTGTGTGTGTAGTAATTTGGAAGCAAGTTCAACTAAATTAAGGCCTCTGCAAGGAGGACAGTGCAGAGAATAAAGAGAGTCTCTTTCTTTTTCTTCCCCTTCCCTCACTCTGACTGCAGCAGGGACACATGGAGTGAGAAAGAGAGAAAGAAACTGTGCTCAATCAGTTCAGTGAAATTTGTCATTTTAGATATGATAGTAAAAGCAGTTTTATATAAATTATAATCCTTTTGACTTGACTGGGAAAGAACAGAAAAGCTGCTTTTAAAACAAACAATCTTTTCTGATTCACATAGGGAAAAAAAAGGTGATTTTAAAAGGCAAGGGACAAGAAAGATTGACTTGCAAAAGCAATTGATAGTTTGAATGGAACATCTAGTCAGAATACCTTGAGATAAAGTATTGATTTTTAAAATATCTTTTTAATTGGCATGTATGTTAAAATAGGAAACAACTGAACATGGAAACACGAGATTTCTATCTATTTTTATGATTGGCTATATTATGTTTGGCTATCACTTATGAAAATTGTGAAATTGCTAATTAAATTATTTAGAGTTTTTATTGTAACCTAAAAACCTAAAAAGTTTGTTAGGTATTATGTGTGTTAGTTAGACACCAGATGACGATAGGCACCAAAGTTGGTGTTTGGTCATGTGGGGAATTTACATTGGCCATTATCTTTGGTAAAAGGTAGGTTTATTATGGAAAGGAGCAAGCTCCTTGTGTAACTTTCCATTTGTCAGGATAGAGGAGACACCCCATGAAGTTGGACCATGTCCTTGTATGACAGTTTGGAGCACTTGGCATCCTAAAAAGAGTTAGTTGTGAGAAGTGGGGTTGGGAACTATGATGGAGTTGGGAGAAACGCTACATGGAATGGGTTAAGGGGTAAGGGACAGAAAGATCTGTCATCTTGGAAAGGTGAAGATTAATTCACCCTACTCTTCCCAACACCTCCCCTCCCCTCCATGGCTGCTTCTTAGAAATGAGAACAAAACTGCACTCACAGGAGTTCACCCTTCTTCTCCTGCTCGTTGAAACATTAATGGCTTTTATTGTTTAAAGGAATAGCTTACATTTACATGTTATTAATAACTGAATGTTTGTCTTTAATTTTCAAGTCTATGGCTGCTTTAAGGGAAAGGTCATTTTTGATGCTGTATCAAAGATTCTACTGCTTAGCAAGGCAAAAAGCTTGTAAGAGGTTTGTTAAAACTGCAAGTTCTTTGAAAGTGATTATTTCTATCAAGGTATCCATCTGTCTTCAACAAATTATTTAATATTTATTTAAGTGCATAATGGTCTCCTTGTATAATGAATATGATAACAAATGTGATATATATATATATATATATCTTCCTTGAAGTACCTAGAGCAGAATTTTAACCTAATATCCCTGCATAACCTGATAACCTGACTGTTCTGCAAGCAGTCTGATAGGGTATACACAATTGTTTGTAAGATTTTTTGTTTTTATATGAACCTGAAGCCCTTGATTGGTGTTGTACTTGTTATTGATATTTCCAAAAAATTTAAAGGGACTCCTCAATGGGAGGAAGTTTAATTAACATTTTTTTTAGAATGAAGAAATTATTAACATTGATTTTGATAGGATTCTTTTATGGGAAATTAGGTATTCTATATTCTGTATGAGTTTTAACTGATTATATTGAATCATCTTAAAGTTGTACTCATTATTTAAAGGGACTCTGAAGATAATAGTTTTTGCCTTTGTCCCTTTGAACATATTTCTGCTATAGACAATATGCAATTTAGGATTTTTCTATATATTGAGCATTTTAAAGGCAAAATGATATGTGTAATGTTGAACTTAAAACCACCTATTTAGATATGAAAGATAAGCTGGTGAACTTTCTAGGATGAATCTCTTAGTAATAACAATGTAATTTCATAGTACCTACTTAGGATATGTGATCCTTGACAGCTAGATTCACCTGAAGCTTTGATTAATGAGATTTGCTATTGGAGATAAAATCTCTTGAGACTGCAGCTGATAGTATTTGGTGACTATCTGATAGATCATCAAACCAGTGATCTACCATCTGAAAGGAATATGCCACAAGATACTCAGAAGAATGTGATCCTGAATTGTTTCAGGTGGAGATTAGTCTGAGCAAGAGTTGTGAAGATGACTTTGGCTTCTGTATGTGGGATCCTTCTGACTCAGTTTCTCAGTGGTGTTCTTTTGAATAAGAACCTACCTTGATTATTCCTGAGTTTGACTTAAGGTGGAATTGTAACTACATGATTAATTGAAAACTGGGACAAATACCTGAATTAAAACTGAGTTTAATGATGCTTTACCCTGTATGTGCTCTCAGGTCAAGACCCGAAGGACCAGTTTTGATGTTATTTAAATCATATCCCTGCTTTTTCCTCTTATAGCAAATTTCTGTAATCGGAGTAAGTGGTCAGTGGAAAACATGAGGAATGATGGAAGTATACAGATTATATTTTGATTTGCAGCCCAGCCCTGGAGGATTCTCTGACTGCAGCCACAAAATCTTTAACTCTCTTCCTTCCTGAGGCTAGAGTTTCTTTGTCTGAAGGCCCACTTTGCCTAAATATTTGAAGCCCCCTCTAACTTTCACTTCTGCTTATTGGGAGAGAAAGCAGACAATTTTAACACACACCCTGATCAGGCCAAGGTTTTAGGATCCTGAAAGCTAAATGAATCTCTTGCCTAGAACTTTTACACTATATATTGATGGAAGGCAGGTCTAGGTCCTAGGGGACTTTGGAACCCTATCCTAGATCCCCTGTTTATTTCTCAATGATATATATTGATTTCAAATATGTTTTTAATGTTTTGCATAATCATAGGGGCTATATGGAAAGAACAGGGTTTTTTGACAGCCAAATAATTCCCCATTAAGTATGCAGGGGAACAATTATTGCAGGTTGTCCATGGACCTAGAGAGGTTTCTGTTATATTTCATAAAGGAAGGTCACTTCAGGCCAAGGGAAACAGGCCTTGCTGATCTAGCTGGCCATGCTTCTGCCTGTTTGTCCCTGATCATGGCACCTTTAATTTCCCAGCCCCTGACCCCTGAATTCTCTTGTATAACTACCTGGCATGTAAATTCTGAAAGGATTGTTAAAAAGGCCTGCACATATGCCCTCTTGGCTTCAAATTGCTTTTGTTAACACCTGTACTAATTGGGTAAAATTCTTCTCTTGTAAGACTAAAAAGGTCTGTAGGATTTTTGCTGGGAGAGATCATATTCACTGAAGGCCACAATGTTCCACCCATTGCCCTTACTCCTCTGAAGAAACAAGCAAGACTTTGGGAAAAACATCCTTTGGTGTTTATCCTAGGAAAAGCTATTTGGATGAGAGGCATTCATGATAGCTTCTTCTCTCTCCCAGTCTTCCTCTGGGTAACCTTCATATTAACTGCATTTTTTGTTTATTCTGTTTCTTTTGCTCCATATTTGGTCTTTGTATTTTTAGTATACTTGTGAGAATTGCTTCTTCTAAACTCCAAGTCATGAAATTTCAACAACCTGATGAACCTGAAATAATCTGATACCTCATACTGACACTGAGCACCAGAAGCTGCTAATGCTGCCTATAAATCACTTGTTTCCCCTTTTCAGTCTGGACTCCACTGGGTAGGGTCAGTTAAATGCCCCTTATCAGCTTGAAGCAACTCCAGAAGATGAGACCTTCATCCCTTTGTCCCAAATGAATCTGAGTCTGGACTGCTTGAGGTGGAAATGATGTGAAAATGGCCCTGAGGGACCCGGGCCTCTACAGTGCTGTAGTTCTATAGATAATTAGCTGCCAGATGCCAATCTGTTGATGCCACTTCTCTGAGAATTTGTGCTTTACTTCTCTGTGAGTACTTGGTTAAGGGAGGAAAATCCCAATTCCTGAATTAACAAATTGTACCGAGTCACTTTAAAAAAATAATTATAGCTTTTTATTTTTCAAAATACATGGAAAGATAATTTTCAACATTCACTCTTGGAAAACCTTGTGTTCCAAATTTTTCTCCCTCCCTCCTCATCTATATCTCCCCTAGAAGTAAGTAATCCAATATAGGTTAAATATGTGCAATTTTTCTAAACATATTTCCACATTTATTATGCTGCATAAGCAAAATTCAATCAAAAGGGAAAAAAACAAGAAAGAAAAAAATAAGCAAACAAGAACAACAACAAAAAGGTGAAAATACAATGTTATGATCCACATTGAGTCCTCATAGTCCTTTCATTGAATGCTGATGGCTCTCTTATTACAATACTTTTGAAATTGCTCTGACTCACCTCGTTGTTGAAAAAAGCCAAGTCCAACAGAATTGATCATCACGTAATCTTGTTGTTTCAGTGTAAAATGTTCTCTTGGTTCTACTCACTTCACTTAGCATGAGTTAATGTTAAGTCTCCCCAGGCTTTTCTGAAATCAGCCTGCTGATTGTTTCTTATCGAAAAATAATATTTCATTACATGCATATGTATGATGGGCATCCACTCAGTTTCTAGTTCCTTGACATTACAAAAAGGCTTGCAACAAACATTTTTGCACACGTGGGTTCTTTTTTTGGTTTCTTTGGGATACGGACCCATTAGAGACAATGTTGGATCAAAGAGAATGCACAGTTTGATAGCCCTTTGACGTAGTTTCCAATGGCTTTCCAGAATGGTTGGATCAGTTCACAACTCCACCAACAATGTATCAGTGTCCCAGTTTTCCCGCATCCCCTCCAATATTCATCATTATCTTTTCTTGTCAATTTAGCTAATCTGAGAGGTGTGTAGTGGTACCTCAGAGTTGTCTTAATTTGCATTTCTCTAATCAATAATTATTTAGAGCATTTTTTATATCTATAGAAATGACTCTAATTTCTTCATTTGAAAATTTTTTATATCTTTTAACTATTTATCAATTGAAGAATGACTTATAAAGAATTGACTCAGATTTATGAGAATATAAGTTTTAGAAATGAAGCCTTTATCAGAACCCTTGAATATAAGTCCTTCCTCCCAGTTTTCTGCTTTCCTTCTAATCTTGTCTGCATTGGTTTTGTTTGTACAAAATCTTTTTAATTTACTATAAACAAAACTATCCATTTTGCATTTCATAATGTTCTCTAGTTCTTCTTTGGTCATAATGCCTTCCTTCTTCACAGATATGAGAGGCAGATGGTCCCTTGTTCTCTTAATTTCCTGTAATGGGCTGAAGTTTGAGTTGATGCACTGAGGTCCCAAGTACATGAGGCTAAATAGTAATCGGACTATACCCTATTAATATACATGATTGGATAAAGAATGGCCCCCACCCACTCTCTGTGCAAGTCCTGATGTGTTGTATAGGAAATGACGATTTTGGTGGGTGGAGGCAGGGAGAGAGACTGGAAGAGAAGCTGCAAAAGATTGAACCTGGGTTCTATACTCCTAGCTGCTGGACATGTGGCTGCTGGTCTAGCTAGCTTCTTGACTCAGCTACACACATTGCTGTTGCCCATTCTCTTCCACCTCCGATCTTTCGTCACTGAGAATAAAGACTGATGATTTTCCCCTAACCTGAATTCCTGACTCCGGCTGATTTTAAAATACGCGGTCTTCACAATTTCCTTATAGTATGATCCTTTATATCTAAATCATGAACCCATTTAACCTTATCTTGGTATAAGGTATTAGGTGTTGGTCAATGCCCACTATTTTCCAATTTTCCCAGGGAGTTTTTGTTTATGAAGCTGGAGTCTTTGGGTTTGTCAAACATTAGATTACTATAGTCATTGACTTTTCTGTCTTGTGACTAACTAATTCCACTGATTCACTATTCTATTTCTTAGCCAGTACCAGATGATTTTGATGACCATTGCTTTATAATATAGTTTTAGGTCTGAAATAGCTAAGCCACCTTCATTTGCATTTTTTCATTAATTCCCTTGAAATTCTTGACCTTTTGTTCTTCCAGATGAATTTTGTTATTATTTTTTTCTAGCTCTATAAAGTAATTTCTTGACAGATTGATTGGTATGGCACTGAATAAATAGATTGATTTAGGTAGAATTGCCATTTTTATTATATTAACTCTGCCTATTCATTCATGAGCACTCTGTATCCACTCACTTTGTACCCACAATGATTCCTTTTTTTCTGTCTAGCAATTTCTATGTATCCCATTGCTACTTCATTTTTGTGCTATAGGAAATGTATTATGAGCTGGTAATCTTATATATTGGTATGTGAATAATAGAAATTAGGAGCCATCCATTGAGAAAGCAAGCATTGACTAGGAAGACAACTGAACAAAGGACTCTGGAGTCCTAATGATATTGCCAGCAACCCTTTCTTAACCTACATAAAGTGATAAAGAGGAGAAGTAGGCAGAGAGTGATTAATAATCTGAAGTCATTCTGGTCTAGAGACATTGCTTATTGTGAGTCTGAGCCCATATTTAGAGAGAGGAGTGTTCTCTGAAAACCTTTTTAAGAATTTCTAGGTTCCTTTCATCTCTTTTATTCCTTCCCTCATTTATTGCTATACATAGAGTTATTCTCATACAATGGTACATAACCTTTACATATGAGGGAATAATTCTAGTTAGATGTAATCATCTGACAAATTATGTGATGTAAATTATACATATTATAGCATTTCTCAGATGGTAAAGATCAATGTGTATTAGACAGAAAAGCTTAGCTCTGAGGCAGGATAATAGACAAGAATGAAAGCTTGTCTTGAGTTCAGAAGACCTGAGTTTGAATCTTAATGATGGCATTTATTATGTAGTTGTTGGCAAAAAATTTAATTTCTCTTTATCTTAGTTTTCTGAACTGTAAAATAGCAAAAAATGATATTTGTATTGCCTATGACCCAGTGTTTGTGCATGGCAAAAAAAAAAAAAACTTTGTACAGTTTCAAATTTTATTATGATGTAAGTTGTGAGGGCCGTTTGTTGTTGCTATTGTTATTATTACTATTTCATGCCATCACTCTTTTTTTTTTTCAATAAATGCAACTAAAAATGGATCATGCTATTGTAATGTCATTCTTTTATATTCAATATTCTACAAATGATGAAGATAAAATGAATGACTTCAGTTATTGAATAAAAGTGTTGGGATGTAGACTTACAAAAGTATCCTTGTAAGGACTTTGTAACAGGAGGATGAATAAGATAGATATTTCATTATGATCTCATGATTTTTATGTCTTTCATTAAGTCTATATATTTTAAAAGATTTTCATTCCATATATCTTAAAGATTATGACTATTTGTTATGGTTACATCTATTAAAGTGTTAAATTTTTATGGCTTAGTATTATGACCAGACAATTGTTGGCAATAGATTGAATGTGATAATGCTCTGGTTCTAGTATATTTTGTTTGTTGAAACTACATGGATGTTTTGAAGTCTATAGTTGTAGTAGAGAGATTTGTTTTCTGTTAATTTATGAAAAATTGCAAGCTTCTGATGTATAATTTTGTAGCCAAGTCACATCTTACTACATATTTTTTCAGTGACAAATTTTTACAAACTGAAATATGAAACAGTTTCTAATATTTATTTGCATACTTGAAACTGATAGAAAAAAATCCAGCCTCCTTATGGACAACTCTTTTGTAACTTCTGAGTGGCAGTATTCTGATCATAGCTCATCATAACCATTCTTTCCATTTTTTTGTTTTATGTTTTATGTTTCTTTGAAAGAATATTGTTGGTTGACTTCATGTGATCAGCATTTTGCTGGTTGAACTCATAAGTTCAATGTCCTTGGAGAATTTTAATTTCATTCTTGTATTTTTGTCATTTCATAAGCTCTATTCAGAGGTAAATGACTATTTTTAGTTATATAAAACAAATTAAATGGCATGTACCTACTTTTACCTTTGCTACTCCTTGTTAAATAGATATGTTTTTTCTCAAAGCATTTGTATAAGTTTTCAATTTGTTTAGTAATTAATATAGGGAATTTCCTCCAGTAATGCAGATTAAAACTCCTCCTTGCCAACTAGTCCCTTGTAACTCTCATCTAGATCATCCTGAAAGTTTGCCACATCTTCCACTTAACATTCCAGAAACCTTCCATGCTTTCTCCTGACATTTCAAAGATGGAATAAAACACCTTGATTATATGTCATCATTTTTTCTGACCATATGATTAACCTCTCTTTCTTTGATGACAACTTTTACATCTGTTCTGCTTCTGAGTTTCTAATTGATTATATGCTTCTGCAATATGCTCACATCTACCACACCTTTCTATCACCTTCTGTGTGATGTTTACCTTTAGTTTTTTTGGGAAATGTTCTAGGTTTCACTTCAATATAGCATAATCCCCTCAAAAATAAAAAAAGAAAAACATGACAATATTTGCTAAAATATTTGTGTATATGAATATAAATATACATACTAAGATATATGAAGTGTTTATGATTTCATCAGTATAGGGAACTTCAAGTTTAATAAATGCCACCAATATATATCACAATCCCTCTGTTACTTAGTAGATTAATCCTGTGGAATTTCTGGAAGCACAGATTTCTACATTTCTACTAGTGAGTGAATATTATAGACAGGAAATGAACCACAATTTTTTTTCAACTTTTACCTCACTTTATTCAATACACCATGCTTTCTGTCTGTATAAGTACACAGATACACAGACACACACACACAGACACACATGCCTTGTGCATGTCCACCCACACACAAATATGAATGGATAGCCAATTAGATAAATAGATAACTTTCAGAAAAAAAATCATTCTGATGCATTATTTTGGTTTGAAAGTGAGCCCAAGTTCTTGAATGCTGTACTATTTGAGTCCTGCTAAGTTGTACCAAAATGGGATGTTTCTAATATGGATCTAACTACAGATTATTTTTGATGCTAAAGGGCAAGCCTAGGTAGATATAGAAAAATTTAGCACCAACTGGTTAATGATCAGGTTGTGAATTATTTGACCATAATAACCCAAGAAATAGACAAAAAACCCCATAAAATTTAATACATATATGAAATACATGTAATTAGTATTAACGCTTTCTTTTTACACATGAAATTATGGCTAAATGAATTGAAGGGGAAGAGAAATGAGTTGATAAAATATATTTATCCATTGGCAACAAGGAACATCATTTAATAGTACAACTGGTCATCTCTCTTGGCAATCTTCAATGAGAGGATAGGCCAACAGACCACCATGAAAATAATTGAAGGTTGTGAGCCAACAGCTATTGCAGTAAATTACAAAGTAGATACAAACAATGGAAGATTTTATAAGATCTTCTAAATAAAGCTAACACATATGCTAATGATCAATGGCTTCCATGACAGTAGAATCACCTTCTTGGGATTCTAATGACTGTGTTGCATGAAAAAGATATTATAGTAACAAATGTACCAAATAAAATAAAAGAATGGTAAGTAGGAAAGAGGTGAAAGGAAGAAACTCTCATGAGAAAAATATACAAAAAATGAAGCAATAAATAAGCAAAAACAGAAGTCCTAATAAAATGAATAAATATGGGTTAAAAAAAAATAAGAATACATCTGCAGAGGTAAGAACAATTTAGTAGCATCTAAACCACTGAAGAATCCATAGGATCCCAAAAGAAATGAAATCAAAGTTTAACTCACCCAGAAACGTAGTCACTATAGTCTCTCTGGACTCCTATTCTTCCTCAACTACCAAATTGCCACCCTCTAGAACCCTTCACCCTGTGGACCTTGCTTGCTGGCATTTGTATACCTAGAACTTAGCACAGTGCCTGGCACATTTGACAAATGGTCTATTCATAAAGCTGTCTCTCTCTATCAACATATATATATTCTTTCATGTTTTACAAAATTGCGTTTAGCTATGACCTCATCTTAAGGTTTTCTTGGCAGAGATTCTGAAGTCGTTTGCCACTTTTTTCTTCAAGTCATTTTACAGCTGAGGAACTGAGGCAAGCAGGGTTAAGTGACATATCTAGGGTCACACAGCTAGTAAGTATCTGAGATTAGATTTGAACTCATGATGATGAGTCTTCCTAATACCAAGTGTAGTACTCTATCTACTGGGCCATCAAGTTGCTCTCATATATAGGACAAAATTCCAAATGAGTTAATAATTTAAATCTAAAGTAAAAATACTTAAGATAAAGGTAAAGAAAAGGATAAGAAATAAAAAATAAAGGATAAGAAAAGAATGGAACATTATTTCTTTCATACCTGTAGACTGTTGATAATCTGTATAATCAGAAATAAAACAGGAAAATTATAAAAATGTAGATGGGCTTTATTACAGAAAATGATTTTATATAAATAAAGTCAATTTATCTAGAATTGGAATAAAATAGGAACTGATAAAGAACTTTTCCATTAAATAGTTCTGATAAATATATCTAAATCTTATAAGAAATGTATATAAATTTATTACAATACATTACTACATGGATAACTCTTCAAAGAATACGAACGGTTTTTAAAAGAAGAAACATTACCATTAGAGAGCAGAAAAAGTGTTCAAATAATTTAAAGACATGCAAATTAAAAATTCTCCGAGATATCTCTTACACTCATCAAATTGCCAAAGATATTAAATGAAGGAAAAACTGAATATTGGTTAGCTTGTAGCAAAATAACCATGTTAATCCTCAAATCTGTTTTGGTCCAATTATTTTGGGAAAAGCTTGGAATAATTCAAGAATAATTACTTAATTTTTTATGCTTTTTTGATACAGTAATTCCTCTATTTTGTTAATATTCCAAGGAGATTATTATTTTCTTAAAATATTTTTTATTTTGAAAAAAAATTCTTTACATTATTCCTTGCATTCACTTCTGTTCCGACTTTTTCTCTCCCTCCTCTCCCAGATGGCAAGCAGTCCTATACATATTACATATGTCACAGTATATCCTAGATACAATATATGTGTGCAGAACCGAACAGTTCTCTTGTTGCACAGGAAGAATTGGATTCAGAAAGTAAAAATAACCCAGGAAGAAAAACAAAAATGCAAACAGTTTACATTCATTTCCCAGTGTTCTTTCTTTGGGTGTAGCTGATTCTGTCCATCATTGATCAATTGAAACTGAGTTAGATCTTCTCTTTGTTGAAGAAATCCACTGTCAGACTACATCCTCATATAGTATCGTTGTTGAAGTATATAATGATCTCCTGGTTCTGCTCATTTCACTTAGCATCAGTTCATGTAAGTCTCTCCAAGCCTCTCTGTATTCATCCTGCTGGTCATTTCTTACAGAACAATATTATTCCATAACATTCATATACCACAATTTACCCAACCATTCACCAATTGATGGGCATCCATTTATTTTCCAGTTTCTAACCACTACAAACAGGGCTACCATAAACATTTTGGCACATACAGATCCCTTTCCCTTCTTTAGTATCTCTTTCTTTGGGGTATAAGCCCAGTAGCAGCATTGCTGGATCAAAAGGTATGCACAGTTTGATAACTTTTGGGGCATAATTCCATATTGCTCTCCAGAATGATTGGATTCGTTCATAACTCCACCAACAATGCATCAGTGTCCCAGTTTTCCCACATCCCCTCCAACATTCATCATTATTTTTTCTTGTCTTCTTAGTCAATCTGACAGGTGTATAGTGGTATCTCAGAGTTGTCTTAATTTGCATTTCTCTGATCAATAATGATTTGGAACACTCATATGAGTGGAAATAGTTTCAATTTCATCATCTGAAAATTGTCTGTTCATATCCAAGGAGATTATTGACAGCAATGAGAAACTCATCTTTACAAAAATATTCATAGCAATGCTAATAGTAAGAGTAAAAAGTTGGAATCAAACTTGGTACCCTATGATGAAGTAATAGCTGAACAAATTGTGATATGTGAATGTAGTAGAATATTATTATTCTATAAAAAACAGCACATATGAAAAATATAGAAATACTTCTATGAAATGAAGAGTGAAGAAAACAGAAAAAAATACACAACTGTAGCTCCAGAAATGAAGACAACTTTGAAAAGTAACAAAACAAAAAATGGTAAAAATTGCATTGAACTTTATCTTAGCCCTAATTCACACTGCCATAACAAAAAATGTACCACATAAAGTACTACTATAAATTGAAATAAGAATTGTTGAAATCAAATACTTTTTTTTTTTTTTTACAGGTAATTACTAATCAAAATAAGGCTGTATTATTGAGCTATATTTAGTTTTACATAGCATTTATGCCCTGCTTGTTGTATTGCTGGATTCATTTTTAAATTTTGAATTTTGGCTTTGGTGGTTTCTGTCCTATCACCTTAAACATTTTATTCAACAATACTGGTGTAGGAGATCATCCTGATCCCTTAATAGTGGGAAAAATATTGAATTTGCTGAAATTTTTTGGGAGAGCAACATAACACTGTTAATATAATTTTTCTATCCAGGATAGAGAAAATGGATTTCGGTAAAGACTGAAAGAAGATAGGGAAGTATAAGCCCAGGTGTGCTAATTTTCCCTTGGGACTTTCACTTAGTAGGGATCTAACAAGATTTGCATCATCACCTCTTAAAGTTTCAGTCACAGTGGTCATTGACATCACCTAGTTCTGATTACCTTGTGAAAAGAAAAGAAAATGAAAATACATGGGAGGGCCTTAGTATTGCAAGGTTTACTGCAATGCTATATGGGACAGAAGGAAAAAGACAACCAGCCAACATTGCAAGAGAAAGGTTAAGTGTAAACCAGCAAATAAACTTCAAATAATCCTGTAGTGATAATACATAAAGAAGAGAAAATTAACATGCAATTCTTTAAAGAGAATATGGATGAAGCAACTAGGAAGTATTTCATGAAAGGATAAATAATGATTTAAATTCTATTTGATGAACTTACAAAATAATGGAATGATGGCTTCTGAAGAGTAATATATAAATTCAAAGAAGAAATAGGGATGAAAATCAAGACAGAAATCATCTATCAGTGAGGAAATTGAAAATGCAATATCAAACATATCGATAATTAAGAGTACATAGTGGATATTTTCTCTATACCAATAGAATCTCTGAAAAACAGAATTATGGGTTTAGAATTCAAAGATATGGAAATGGAAGAAAGTTTGATAAAACAAAATTAAAAGACAACAATGATGTGATTATATGAAGTCGATTTATGAAATACATTTGGGAGAGTATAATGGTTCAAGTGACATGAAACAATCAGGTCAGACACTTATCACAGGTTACAAACACTTGCCATTTATTACATGAAATAACTAATAGGTTTAACTTAATAGTCTAGGCAAGGTAGAATCACAAGTAATTAAGCAACTTGCTTCTGTATTTGGAAACCTTTAAAGGCTTAGGGGAGAGGAAGAACAGAGGCAGGGTCTGCAGAGTAAGGGGAGGAGTGTAGGCAGAGATAGGGAGAGTCCAAGGAGGGATCAAGGAGGAGCCATGTGGAACTTAGTGACTGACGCCATGTCAAGACAATCTGGGAAAACTGACTTCCAGTATTTTCTGACAAGGGGAACAGAATGGGCTGGTTTAGATTCCACATGAAATGATACTGAAAGAGATCTACTATATAATACAAAATATTTGACTATAAAGATAGGATTACAGATATAAAGAACATAGGTTTTTTTACCCTTAAAAAAACAGGATAAATGAAGTTATTCATCTTTGATAGATTTAAGAAATCTTCATGTGACTTTTATTGTTGTTTGTTCCTTTTTCTCAAAGAGGCCATGACTGTCAGGAAGATGATGCCAAGACTTGTAAATGAATTGGAGTTAAATGAGGGAGGGCTGTGCAAAGTCACTCCATCTCCATTATCTCCTCCATCTCCTCCATCTCCTCCATCTCCTCCATCTCCTCCATCTCCTCCATCTCCTCCATCTCCTCCATCTCCTCCATCTCCTCCATCTCCTCCATCTCCATCATCTCCATCATCTCCTCCATCTCCATCATCTCCTCCATCTCCATCATCTCCTCCATCTCCATCATCTCCTCCATCTCCTCCATCTCCTCCATCTCCTCCATCTCCTCCATCTCCTCCATCTCCTCCATCTCCATCATCTCCTCCATCTCCATCATCTCCTCCATCTCCATCATCTCCTCCATCTCCATCATCTCCTCCATCTCCATCATCTCCTCCATCTCCATCATCTCCTCCATCTCCTCCATCTCCATCATCTCCTCCATCTCCATCATCTCCTCCATCTCCTCCATCTCCTCCATCATCTCCTCCATCTCCTCCATCATCTCCTCCATCATCTCCTCCATCATCTCCTCCATCATCTCCTCCATCATCTCCTCCATCATCATCTCCTCCATCATCATCTCCTCCATCATCATCTCCTCCATCATCTCCTCCATCATCTCCTCCATCATCTCCTCCATCATCTCCTCCATCATCTCCTCCATCTCCATCATCTCCATCTATATATCAGGATGACTAGAGTGGCCCTGGATGTAGTAGGAGACATTGGCCTTCCAAGGGACATTCATTCAGTGATTTAAGATTAGCTAAGAAATAAAAAAGAGAATGGCTTTACTTGGAGGTAATCACTCATTCAGTGATTAAGGCTATGTAAGAAAGAATTGAGGCTGATTAGTCTTTTTTACCTAGTCAAAAATAACTGAATGAAGAAAGAAAAGAAGAAAGGAATGAAAAAAGGAAAGGAAGGAAAAGAAAGAGGATGGGAGGGAGAGAGAGCAAGAGGAAAAGAGGAAGGAAAGTAACAAAGGAAGAAAGAAAGGTAGAGAAGGGAGGGAAGGAAGGAAGGCATGGTCCTTATGAAAGAAATGTAGCCCCCAAACCTGCAAATATATTGTGAGGTGTACATGATCAAAATTTATGTTCCTTTAGATAGAGTATTTGCAAGTGTACCCTAAGTGAACAGAGGAAGGAGAAGGGAAAAGTAGGGAAGGCAACAGAAGGAAAGGGAAGAGAAGAGTAAAGTATATGCTTATTTATTTTAATCAAAAGAACCTACTATGTGCAAGGTATTGAATAAGATTCTAGGGATATAAAAATGAATGACATAGTATTGTTCTTCAATGAGCTTACATTTTTTTCTGGAGTAAATGACATTTTCACAGATAAATAGGTTATGGTGTGAAAGGTGAGATAAAGTCAAAAGAGAGATTTAAATAAAGTTCTAGAAAAATATGATGGGGAGTTCATTTTCTCCTGGGAGGATCAGAGGAAAGCATCACAGAGGAGGCCATAACAGATTTGACCCTTAAAGAAAGATAAGGTTTCTGAATCTATAGTGGAAATAACAGGAGGGAGTATATTCTACATATGGAGGACAATCTGTAAGAATGTATGATGACATCTGGGGGAGGGGGTGGGGGTGAGGAGGGGAAATGTTGGAACAAAAGATCTTGCAATTGTTAATGCTGAAAAATTACCCATGCATATATTTTGTAAATAAAAAGCTATATAAAAAAAGAATGTATGATGGCAGAAGAAAGAAGATACAACTTACCCAGATGACAGTGCATGCAAAATTGTCTTCAAATCTTATCAGATAATCTTTTTTTAAGTGGTCCAATACTCCATGAAGATCAAAATTTTTTTCTTTTCTCACTTTCTTTTCAGGGAAGAATTATGTATTACATTGAAATCTATAGTGAACTTCTGGAACCTGAAAAAAAGTCCAAAATGTGCTGTGGAAATACTATGATTTTTTTTTTTTTTGTATTGTGAAGAGGCATCTTTTCACTCCACACTTTTTTTCCTACCCCTGCTCTCATCCTAGAGATAAATACAATTAGGTATAAATACATACACATAGAGCCATTCTATACACATTACTATTTATTAGGTCTTTCTCTGCATATATTCTTTATAGCTAATTTGGGTATTTATAGTAATCAAAATTATATTCACTCTGAGTTGTTCTTAAAACAGTATTGTTATTTATAAGTGTAGAAGGCCACAGAAAGTGGGGGAAATCTGGGTGAGGTATAAGATCCTTCAGCCTAGAGGGAACCTGCTGACAATGTCTGGTTAGGCTCCCCATCTCCTCTAAGGGCTCTTGGCCTTCCTGAGAAGTCAGGGGGTGGTGACAACCTGTGTTGTAATTAAATCAGAGTGATACCAAGTGGTAGAGTCATTTATACAATAGTAAGTTGTTTATGTGGTCGTACCTTCACAGTATACCATGGTTATATAAGGGTAATAGGGTATATAAGACAGAGGGAATTTGGAATAAACAGACTTCATGTTTGACAATCCATGTGAGTCCCACCTCTTTACTCTTCTTCTAAGACCAAGGACTTGGGCTGGTACCAAGATGCTACAGTGAGGTAGTCCAAACTTTACATTTGATACCCAATGTGGGGCCTGGAAAGTGGGGCACAAAGGAGCTTGACTTGACTTGATCAGAAAGTTCGATTGAGGAGTACCTGTGACCCACTGGGTAGGTATACAGACAGGGAAGTGGGAAGATTCAGTAAGGGCTAATCTAATCACTTTTCTTTTTTCAGTGGAAATGAGGCAAGTATTAACAAAAGAGTTTCCCTCCCTAAGGGGGAAGTACTAAGCCTGCTTAGTTAGGTTAATAGAGAAGCAAGGTTTGTTTGTAATTCAGAAGCAGATCACTGACTTTACAGATGTTGTGAAGTAGAGGTTGGAGCCAAAGATGTGGAAGGTAGTGGGAGAACAACTAACTGAATATAATGGGATGAATTGGCTTTAAGAAATCCCACATATGAGAAAAAGAGAACTTTTAGTGTGGGGTGTCAAAAAGGAAGTATGAGGAGAAAAACAAGCAGAGGGCGAATTCGCCCATAGTTACAATGCATGGGATGAAACTAAGAAGTCATTTTTAGTATCTTATTTGTTTATATTGTTGCTGTACTGAGAAGTTTGAGGGGCTTCTCCATTTCTCAGTTATGCCTTCACTTCTGCCTAAGCCTTAGCATGAACCTTTAGGATATCCTCTGCTTTTTGATCCTCCTCCTTCAAATCTTCCTTCATGGGCAGGAGAAGGAGGAGAGGGAGGGTCAGTGACACCACCAGCACCTTCAGAACAGTTTTGCCTTCCTACATCTGAGACAAGGCAAAAAAGAAGAGATATTTTGCTGCAGTTAGGATTACTATTGAGCACTTTGATTTTTTAGGCAGGATAACTGTGAAAGGTCTGCCAGCACTCTCACCTATTCTCATTCAATGGAGAACCAATACACTCGTGTGGATGGAAGAATGGCCCTTAACCAGTGACAAAATTCAGCCTTATTAGATATAGTACAGGAACAACTTGATCAAGGACACCTATAACCTTCTGTAAGTCCTTGGAATTCTCTTATATTTGCTATAAAAAGAAATCTGGAAAATGGAGGATGCTGACTGATTTGAGGAAAGTAATATGGATGGAAACGATGGGAACTCTTCAGCCTGGTTTTCCATCTCCTACTCAGTTGCCTAAAGAATGGCCTCTTTGGATTATAGATATTAATGACTGTTTCTACTCTATTCCTCTGGATAAGGAGGATATGGAAAGATTTGCCTTTTCAGGGTCCAGTGTTAATTTAGCCAAGTCTATAGAAGATATTAATGTGGGAAAGATTCCTTTCTAGATTCCCACCCCCTCCTATTGAATGTAATTACCCTTTAACTCACAAATCCTGGTCCCTTTGAATTCCAATAGAAGATAGGGACCTGTCCCAGCCCCACACAGATCTGAGCCAACTTTGGGGCTACACCCAAAAGCTCCTTGAGCTAAATCTCCCATTATAAAAAGGAGATGCTGGCACCCCCTCTTTGCAGAGATCCCAAACATGCTAGCCATGTAAGGACCCTTTGTCCACTGGACCTTCTGTCCAGTGCCCTCCTTATCTCTACTTTTATCTATCTCCTTACTTCCAAACCCAATAATAAACCTCTTTTTTCAATCTAGCTCTTGGGCCAACAAATGCCTTTATTGGGGATTCATGCCGCTAGGGTTGCAGGGGAACTCTGTTTGACTCCCTGTACCCCAAACCTGCCACTAGACCTCAACTAAACCCTAATTTCATTTAGGTACCCCAAATCTAGACCTCAACAATATGAATGGATAGTTTTGCCACAGGGAATGAAAAATAGGCCTACCATGTGTCAAATGTATGTGGCTGCTGCTCTTACTCCAGTAAGAAGTGCATTTCCAAAAGTTATGTTATTACATTACACGGATGATATCTTGGGGTGTGTACCTGAGGAGAAAATTAAATGTTAGAAGCATGCCTACAAAAACCACAGAAACATTAAGGAACTACCAGTTGTATATAGTCCTAGAAAAAATTCAAAGGCATGTTCCTTTTCAATATTTAGGATATAATGTATTCCCCAAGGTACTTAATGGTCCAAAAAAACTTTCTCTAAGAATAGAAGTTGAACACTTTAAATGACTCAGAAATTGATAGGAGATATCCAATGGATGCAATGTATCCAAGGATATTTATTAATCACAGCCGTTGTATGACATTTTAAGGGGAGATAATGCTTTAGACTCACCCCACCAACTTAAAAAGGAAGCCCAAAGGCTCTGAGAGAGTATGAACTGGCTTTATCCAATGTGTTGAAAGAGTCACCACAAAACCTTTGGAAATATCAATTTTTTGCTATAAAAGAGGCACCTAGTCCTTTTACTACTGTACTCCTTATACTGTCAAGGAGACAGTGTGATTGAATGGGTGACTCTCCAAGTACAAACAGATCAAAGCCTTATTCCTTACCCAGTGCTTGTGACTAGAGTCTTATTAAAGGCCATTGAGTAATATAAATTATCTGGGCTAGGATCTGACAAGATAGATACCTTTTATTCCAAAGCACAAATTAATCTATGCTGTGAAACCATCCCAGAGTGGCAAATTTTATTGGTCACAGCTATAAATTTTACACATGGTTTCCCTTAAAGATAACCCGGCTATTACATAATTGGCCATAGATTTTTTTTATTAATAGTTTTTTATTTACAAGCTATATGAATGGGTAATTTTACATTATTGACAATTGCCAAACCTTTTGTTCCAATTTTTCCCCTCCTTCCCCCCACCCCCTGCCCTAGCTGGCAGGATGACCAATACATGTTAAATATGTTAAAGTATAAATTAAATACAAAATGAGTATATATGTCCAAACTGTTATTTTGCGTACAAAAAGAATCAGACTCTGCAATAGTGTACAATTAGCCTGTGAAGGAAATAAAAAATGCAGGTGGACAAAAATATAGGGATTGGGAATTCTATGTAATGGTTCTTAGTCTCCCAGAATTCTTTTGCTAGGTGTAGCTGATTCAGTTCATTACTGCTCCACTGGAACTGATTTGGTTCATCTCATTGCTGAAGATGGCCAGGTCCATCAGAATTGATCATCATATGGTATTGTTATTGAAGTATATAATGATCTCCTGGTCCTGCTCATTTCACTCAGCATCAGTTCATGTAAGTCTCTCCAGGCCTTTTTTAAATCATCCTGTTGGTCATTTCTTACTGAACAATAATACTCTATAATATTCATAAACCACAATTTATTCAGCCATTCTCCAGTTGATAGGGATCTACTCAGTTTCTAAGCCATAGATTTTTGAAGAAAATGTTTCTAAGGTTCCTCTTACAGGACCAACCATCTTTATAGATGTATCCAAACATAACATTTGTACTGTATATTCTCCTGATTTAACTATAAAAAAGTGGTCAGAACTTCCTTTCAGTCCACTCAGCAGAATGAATTGTATGCAATCATTCTAGCTCTTACGTATTATCCAGGAGATGTAAATATATTATCTGATTCAGCTTATTCAGTAGATGTGGTACAAAGAATTGCCACAGCCTAAATAAAATTTGTAGCCTCTAACATGTATCAGCTTTTTAAGGAACTTCAGGAGCAAATGAGAAAATGTCCAGTTAAGTATTACCTCTTGCATGTCTACTCTCATGGTCCTGTTTTTTATAGAAACTCAGAGGCAGATCACCTTCTCACCACGTTAGCCAACACTTCTCTACTTCAGGAAGCCCCAGAATCTCATTCTAAATATCATCAGGCTGCAAGAGCTTTATGACTGCAATTTGGGATAACAAGAGAAGAAGCTAGGAGCATAGTAAAAGCCTGTATGACTTGCCTTCCTTTCCATGTTCCTACCCTCTGGAAGAATCCTCATGGTTTGAGACCCGATGATTTTTTGGCAGGTGGATGTGACCCATTATAAATCTTTTGGTCATCTGTCTTTTATCTATGTTATTATAGTGGACACCTTTTCAGGATTTACTTTTGCAGTACCAGCAGCAAAAGAGATGGCCTGGATGATCACTGAATTCCTTACACAGGCCTTTGTAGTTATGGGTGCACCACAAGCAATAAAAACAGATAATGGACCTGCATATATTTCTAACCATTTTGCACACTTTTTTGCACAGTGTCAGATTTCATACACTACTGGCATACCCTTCAATCCTCAAGGACAGGTAATTGTAGAGAGATGCTCCTCTAAAAACAAAAGAAAGGAGAAACCACAGGTAACTATAGAGAACTTATAAACTTAACTCTTTATAATATTAATGTTTTAGTTTTGATGAAGATTCACTGGCCCTGGAAGACAGGTTTCATAACCTGCCAGAAGATCAGTGTCCAGTGCCAGCAGCTCTGATATCTTTAGATAATCACCAGGTGATGTGGAGAGATCTGGAGTGTGGTGAATGAAAGGGATCAGATAGATTAACTGCTTGGGCGAGAGGGTTTGCTTGTATCTCTACAGATGGAGAAGGAATCAGATGGGTGCTGACATGTTGTATCTACTTGGTCCATCAGAGAGAATCAGAAAAAGAGAATACCCTCCAAACAAAGGAGAAGACCCAGGGAACATGGGGTGATTCCATCTCTGACTATATCTGCCACTGAAAGAGCATGGCAGTTAACAATGTGTATCGAAATTAACTAATGAACATTATCATGATCATAAAAGTAATCAGTGAGACTGATGCGGGACTTCAAAGCCTGCAGGAATCATTGGATTCTCTGATACATGAATTGATGGATAATAGATTGGCTTTGTACTATTTCTTGGCTGCTGAAGGAGGTGTGTGTGTGGTTGTGAATTGATAGTTACTTTCTATACCTTCCTTCTGGGACTCAAGGAAGTCTTTTATAGTCTCTTATTTATTCATATTGTTTGTTATATTACTACTTGCTTGTGTGATTCCTCTTGTGCTGATGGATTTAACCACCGATTTATACTTGCTTCAATTAAAAAGAAAAGAAAGGGAGAAATGCAGAAGGTCACAGATAATGGGGGAACTCTGGGTGAGCTAGAAGATCCTTCAGCCCAGAGGAAAACTGATGACAGTATTTGGTTCGACTCCCCATCTCCCCTAAGGCTCTTGGCTATCCTGAGAAATCAGGAAGCAGTGATGTAATTAAAGCAGAGTAATACCAAATGGCAAAGAGTCATCTGCACACAATAGTAAGTTGTTTATGTGGTCTTACATGTGCAGTATATAGTTAGCACATGAACAGTGTGTTAGGGTATGTAAGGGTATTAGGATATATAAGACTGAGAGAATTTGGAATAAGCGGACTCCATGTTTGACTATCCACATGAGTCCCACCTCTTCACTCCTCTTCTAAGACCAAGGACTTGGGCTGGTACCAAGAAGTTAATGATAACTTTCTAGGGAAATAAAAATCAGAATGAACTATCAATGATGTTTACAAAAAGATCACAGAAAATAAATTATAATTTAAAAAAATCACTCTATAAATATAGAATTTAAATCATAAAAGGATAGCATCCATAATGTGGCAGCATTATATCTATTTTCATGGTCTTTTGCTCTATAATCTAATACACTTGAATTTTTAAAAAATCTTTTAATTTTTTTCTTTTTACAAAACATATGCATGGATAATTTTTCAACATTGACCCTTGCAAAACCTTCTGCTCCATCTTTTCCCCTCCTTGTCCCCACCCCCTCCCCTAGATGGCAGGTTGTCCAATACATGTTAAATATGTTAAAGTATATGTTAAATACAATATGTGTATACATATTTATACAATTATCTTGCTGCACAAGAAAAAATGGATTAGAAAGAAGGTAAAAATAAACTGAGAAGGAAAACAAAAATGCAAGCAGACAATAACAGAAGGAATGGAAATGCTATGTTGTGGTCCACACTCATTTCCCAATGTTCTTTCACTGGGTGTAGCTGGTTCTCTTCATTACTGAACAATTGGAATTGATTTGGATTCTCTCATTTTTGAAGATAGCTACTTTCATCAGAATTGATCTTCATATAGTATTGTTGTTGAAGTGTATAATCTCCCTGTTCTGCTCATTTCACTTAGAATTAGTTCATGTAAGTCTCTCCAGGTCTCTCTGTATTCATCCTGCTGGTCATTCCTTACAGAACAGTAATATTCCATAACATTCAAATACCACAATTTATTCAGTCATTCTTCAATTGATGGGCAGTTTCTGGCCCCTAAAAAAAAGGGCTGCCACAAACATTTTTGCATATATGGGTCCCTTTCCCTTCTTTAAGATCTTTTGGGATATAAGCCCAGTAGTAACACTGCTGGATCAAAGGGTATTTGATAGCTTTTTGAGCATAGTTCCAAATTGCTCTCCAGAATGGTTGGATGTATTCACAATTCCACCAACAATGTATCAGTGTCCCAGTTTACCCACATCCCCTCCAACATTCATCATTATCTTTTCTGGTCATCCTAGCCAATCTGAGGGGTATGTGGTGGTATCTCAGAATTGTCTTAATTTGCATTTATCTGATTAATAATGATTTGGAGCATATTTTCATATGACTAGAAATAGTTTTGATTTCTTCATCTGAAAATTGTTCATATCCTTTGACCATTTATCATTTGGAGAATGGCTTGATTTCTTATAAATTCGAGGCAATTCTCTATATATTTTGGAAATGAGGCCTTTATCAGAACCTTTGACTGTAAAAATGTTTTCCCAGTTTATTGCTTCCATTCTAATCTCGTCTGCATTAGTTTTGCCACTTGAATGTTTTTTAAAGACATTATTTTCAGGATACTCTGGTAGGTATTGGGAAGACAAAAGCAAAAGCTAAACATTTTCTGCTTTCAGAAAGCTTACATTCTACTAATATGATACAAAATACACAGATAAATAAAATACAAGTTGATTTAGAAGGAATATTCACAACTGGATGAATTAAGAAAGACTTTGTAGAGAAGGTAGAGCCTGAGCTAAGCCTTGAAAGGAGGCAAATATTCTTTATATTTAACAATAGGAGAAAGGTTAGGCAATGGAAAATAGGAGATAAAAATTCCTTGGAAACTGAACACCTTCAAGCATAAAAATTAGAGGGATCTAGCTATTCCACATGAGTAATTTTGTGTCCTTCTGTATTTCTGCTGTGATAATTGATGATGGGATGAGTGAAATTTAGCTTTGAAGCAAAAAGAACTGTCTTGTTGGATGAAGACTGATGCCATCTGCATAATTTATTGGTCTCCAACATCTCTTCTGGTTTTAAGGATGAGATGCTTTTAAATGAAGTAGTCAAGGGCAAACAGTTTAAATCAAATCTCAAGTATTACTGGTGGGCAATTAAATACATCAGCCATCACTACTAAACAGAGCTTGCACTTAAAATGGCTATTTGAGGTTATGCTGAGGAATTTAACACCAGTTAGCCAACCTCTTTGGATTCAAAGCTGGAGAGAATTTCATTTTGCCATCAAAGAAACAAAATGGTGGAAGTATGCCACATATTTTAGCAATGTATTATATCTGTCTATTAATATGCCAGAATAAGACTTAACAGTGCTCCTACTTCACATTTGATGAATTTGTAGAGGTTATTAAAAAGCTCTTGTAGTAGCACCATTAGTCACTGTTCAGAGATTGCAATTTAAAAATAGAATTAACAGTACATTAAGTATGTTGCTTTTCATATTGAAAAGATACACTATTTAGATAAGTACAAAAACAAGGAAAAAGTATAAAGGGACATTTTTTTTTGGGTCTTTCATGAGAAGTTCTATCATCACTTTCTAGGAGTGCATCTTGACCAAAACAAATTTGACATTTATAAAGGTTCAAAAAAGGCCTTAGTAACTCTGCATTACATATTTCATGGCATCAAAAAGAGTAATTTCTATAACATGATTAAGATATTCTTGCCAATAAATTTATATATATATATATACACACACATAATACAATGTGTTTTTTATGTATAAAATACATAACAGATGGTACTTTCCCCAAATCTGCAATTCAGTTCAGATATGTCAATCCCTACTGGAATAAAAGAGTTTCAACTACACTCTGCATAGAGATTCAAAATTTTGGCACACTTTTTTTCAAGGTGATATCATACCTTGAAGAATTGTTGTTCAGTCATTTTAGTGATGTCTGACTCTTCATTACCCTCTTTGGGGTTTTCTGGGCAATGATCATGAAATGGCTTGATATGTCCTTCTTTAGCTCATTTTACAAATGAGGAACTGAGACAAGCAGGAACTGAGACTTGATCAGCATTATATAGTACTAAAGCCATATTTGAAGTTATATTTGAATTCAAGAAGATGAGTCTTCCTAACTTCAGATCTACCTGTTATGTCCTTACCTGCCCTTGAAAAAATTACCTTACTCAAATTTTATCAGGAGGAAGCTTGGCATTTCCCATAGAAATAGCATTCCCTGGAATCAGAATTTTGGTTAGCAATATCAAGTGAGGAGTGACAACCATGAGTTGTGTGTCATATGCATTTTTATGAATTTTTTAACACTTCAAAAAATGTGTGTTGTTTTATCATATAACCAATAAGGCCAGGGAGTAAATAATTACACTCTATATTGACCATGGTAAATCCAAGGGAATTTTGTGATTAGCTAACTTTCTTGCCAGAGGTTGTCATGTTACCAAAAACCTATTAAAAGCTATTTGAAAGAAATGGAGACTGCTTGAACACTCTGAACTCTTGTCAGAGCTCCAAGGAATATTATTTTGTGCATTGAAAGCTGTAACTGGTCATTGTTTATGGGACAGCACATACTGTGACTGTGTGTGTGCAAGTCATGCAAGATATATCACCAAATTATTTTTTTTAATTTGGTGCACTTGTAGGAAGAGAAAATTACTATCTATGGATAAAGGATGCCAGAGAAAGTATTTTGGTGGGGAGAGTGAGAGCTATTTAGAATCTTCCATTTAAAATTTCTGACTAATTAGCTTCCGCTTCTGTTATTTCTATCTTGTACAGGAATTCAAAAGCTTTCAAGTTCCTGATGCTAAGTGAAATGAGCAGAACCAGATCATTATATACCTTAACAATGCTACTGTATGAGGATGTATTCTGATGGAAGTGGATTTCTTCGATAAAGAGAAGATCTAACTCACTTTTAATTGATCAAGGATGGACAGAAGCAGCTACACCCAAAGAAAGAACACTGGGAAATGAATGTAAACTGCTTGCATTTTTGTTTTTCTTCCTGAGTTATTTATACCTTCTGAATCCAATTCTCCCTGTGCACCAAAAGAACTATTTGCTTCTGCACACATATATTGTATCTAGGATATACTGTAACCTATTTAACATGTATAGGACTGCTTGCCATCTGGGGGAGGGGGTGGAGGGAGGGAGGGGAAAAATCGGAACGGAAGTGAGTGCAAGGGATAATGTTGTAAAAAATTACCCTGGCATGGGTTCTGGCAATAAAAACTTATTAAAAAAAAAAAAAAAAAGCTTTCAAGTTCCTCTAAATTCAATGCTATGAGAAAACACTCCATTCTCCTGTCCTAGTTACAACTTTTCAAACATACTATAGAAATCCTTGTTATGAACATTGCCAATCTATATCATGAGGTCTTTTTCCAAAAGGATTATAAAATGGGATATCCATGAAAGCGGACATAAGGAGGTTTAAATCATCTTTTTAAAAATCATGTTATAATTTGGGGATAAAAGTCTATATACGTGTAGATCAGCTTTAAATGGTTAGTTTTAAAAGCTGTCTCTCCGTCTCTAGTTACTATCTAATTCAGGGGTCCTCAAACTACGGCCCCGTGGGCCAGATGTGGCCCTGCTGGGTTATGGCAAAATCAGACTGGAAGTGACATTTGACCTAAACTTGCATTAGCAACACACATTTGGCACTGGGCTGAGGCGGTGGAGACAGAGTGTGAGGTGATACTGAGGTGAGGTGAGTTCCCAGGCCGGGGTGTGTGGTGTGGGGAAGGGAAAGAGATGCAGAAGATGGAGAACTGATGGCCCGTAGCCTTGTACAATAACGGCAGCCACCACAACAGACAGGCGCAGGGGATGTACAGTGCGTGTCATGGCTGCTGCAGGGGGAATTCACTATAGTGATAAAGGTCAGAAACAGGAGTGGGAAGAGTGGGAGAGAGAGTGTGGGAAACAAAGGCATCACAGCGCAGAGGCAGCTTGGAGGAGGTTGGGCATTGCAGTCTGTATGTCTCTGTGTGGGCAAAGTTATTGCTGTTATATTGTTTTTGTAGTACTATATATATATATATATGTATATATATATATATGTATATACATATGTATGTATATATATGTATTTTACTAATAGCAATTTGGAATCCCTAGGAAATAATGATGTCAAGAAAAAGAAAAATTGACTCGGAGTGTAGGATATTCAAAGAACAGTGGGCTTATGATTATTTTTTCATGCAGTACAAGGAAAGAGTTGTATGTCTGGATATGCCAGAATATAGTGTCTGTGTTCAAAAAATATAATTTGTGAGGACACTATGAAATTCAACGTAAAGATAAATATGATTGGTTGGAGAAGTGAGAAAAGATAAAATATTAAAACTGAAAAATACATTGACAACTCAGCAAAATACTTTTGTGAAGCAGAAGCAGCTAAATATTTCATCACTGTGAGTAAGTTTTCAAGTGGCCAAGCTAATAGCATGCACTGGCTGACCATTCGTTGAGGGAGAATTTGTTAAGAATGTCTTCTTTCTGTTGCCAGAGATGTGTCCAGAGCAGGCCGATTTATTTAGTACAGTGAGTCTTTCACGACCTACAATTACATGGAGGATTGAAGAAATGGGAGACCATCTGCATCAGCATTTGCAAAACTCCATAAAAAAATTTCATATTTTTCCTTGGCACTTGACGAAAGCAATGATGTTTGTGATTCTGCACAACTTCTAATTTTTATTTGTGGGACAAATGATTATTTTGAAGTCATAGAAGAGCCTTGCTGCACTTCAAAGCATCAAAGGAACAACTCTAGGAGAGGATGCCTGTGAAAAGGTTTGCCAAACTATGAATGGTTTGGAGCTGGACTGGAGTAAACTAGCCAGCGTGACAACTGATGGTGCTCCTAGCATGGTGGGGTCTAAGAAAGGAGTAATTGCTTGCATTAACCAAGAGATGGACAAACATAACCATTCTCATCCAATAGCCATACACTGCCTCATCCACCAACAAGTGCTGTGTAGTAAGTAAATCACTGAAGTGGGACTCTTATGAAAATTGTGGTATTTTGTGTTAACTTCATTAGAGCTAATGCACTAAATCACAGACAATTTCAGGAATTTCTGTCTGAGCTAAATGTTGAGTATGACGATGTTCTATATCACACAGAAGTCCATTGGCTGAGTCGAGGGAGAGTTTTGAAATGTTTCTATGACTTACTTCCACAGATTACAACTTTTCTGCTTTCAAAAAACAAAGAAGTACCAGAGTTCAATGATGCAGAATGGAAATGGCACCTTCCCTTTCTGACAGATGTAACAGAGCTACTCAACAATTTCAATATGCAACTTCAAGGAAAGGGGAAGCTCATCTGTGATATGCAATCACATGTCAAAGCATTTGAAGTAAAATTAGGTCTCCTCATCAAACAAGTGAAGGAGGAAAACTTCTGCCATCTCCCCACAACTCAAAATCTGTTAGCGGAAAAACCACTGATGGCATTCCCAACAAAACATGTGTGAATTCACTGGAAAAATTGCAAAAGGAGTTCCAATTTAGATTTAAAGAGCTTCATCTCCATGAACAGGACATATAGCTTTTCTGTAACCCATTTTCTGTTGACATTGAAAATGTGAATACAATTTATCAAATGGAACTGGCTGAACTGCAGAATTGTGACTCTTTGAAAGACGCATTCAAGTCAAGCAGCCTTCATAATTTCGATGCATCTCTCCCCTCTGAGACATATCCTCATCTCAGGAACCATGCACTCAAAATGGCAACCATCTTTTGCAGTACTTATATCTGTGAACAGACTTTCTCCTAGAATGAAACATTTGAAATCTCCAACCAGATCAAGACTAACGGATGCACACTTGCATCACTTGTTATGACTAGCAGTGACAAATATGGAACCAGACATTGACCATCTCATTAGCCAAAAGCAGGCCCGTAGTTCCCATTGAAATACTGGTAAGTTTGTTGATTTAACTTTACTTCATTTTAAATATTGTATTTGTTCCCATTTTGTTTCTTCACTTCAAAATAAAATATATGCAGCATGCATAGGAATTTGTTCATAGTTTTTGTTTTACTATAGTCTGGCCCTCCAACAGTCTGAGGGACAGTGCACTGCCCCCTTATTTAAAAAGTTTGAGGACCCCTGATCTAACTGATAATGAATGTAGCCTCATCACTAGTAATTTAATGCCTTTTTGGGTGTTGCTACAGATGACATTGTGGTGACTGTTGAGAATGTCTTTTTCCTAAACCAATAAAATACAAATGTGAATTATGCACAAGAAACCACTGTCTGATTTTTCATAAATGTGATTTAATTTTATTTATTTTGATTTGGGTTATCATTTAACTGTTGATAAACTTTAACCAAAACCAAAGAAATTCATAACATTGGAAAATATAATTTTCTAAACCTCTGAGTATCCCATTTTACTGATCAGTTAAAAAAACATGGTCATTAGTAGGTATCACAGATGTAGAAATAAAATTCTGAGATGAATACTTTATATTAACACTAGTGACCAAAGGGAATTCTTGATATCAGTTATACTATTTTTACTTGGCGATATTAAACATCCCTACAGAAATTTACTTGTTATGATAGGTGGCAATGTTATTATATTCTTTTTGAGGCACAATAAATACAGTAGATAGAAACGAACAAAAACAATAGATAGAAATGAAATTCTTAATTTGGATTTGTCACAGCTTGTTGTACCATTTGAAATGTAGCCTCATAAGAGTAGATTTATATATTCTTTCTCCATTGTAAAATTGATTATATAATTCAAATTCCATGAAACATGTTGCTTTCATACAAAAACATTTTTCTAATCTCTTTTTCTGCTTAGTAAGATCTTTCTATAAATATTTATGAGTTTGCCCTTTAAAACTAAAAAACTTAAAAATCTGAAGCAAAATGCAACAAAAGAAACAAATTAAGAAAGTTTTTTTTTTTTTTTTTCTCTTGGCTAGGCACCATCTTTATGAATGCTTGGGTTTGGATACTATTGAAAATTACAACACTCTATCCTTCTACTGGGGCACTGGCTTCCCTTGCTTTCCTCTGTTATGGGCCAGAACTCTGAACTTGAAACAAGGATTCTTACAAGGTACTAACTAAGTGGCATTGATGAGACAATGGTTATCTAGTTTAGTATGGTGATTAATAGTTCTCTAAGTTCAATATGATTGATTTAATCTTACAACAAATAATGGTTTCCTAGTGATATAATGATTGGTTTATACTCAGTGTGGAGCATATAAACTAGGAGCCTCAGCCAAGTTCATTCAGGGCTACAGAAGATAAGCGGAC
Source organism: Sarcophilus harrisii (assembly GCF_902635505.1). Classification (NCBI taxonomy): domain Eukaryota; kingdom Metazoa; phylum Chordata; class Mammalia; order Dasyuromorphia; family Dasyuridae; genus Sarcophilus; species Sarcophilus harrisii. The sequence goes on from NC_045426.1 coordinate 135,656,867, forward strand.
TGGAGGCTGAAGCACAAGCCCTTGGACTCAGATTCATTCATCCCATCTCACACCACGTTGGTGGCAGGCTCTCTTCAGTTTTTCCACTGAAACCAAGACTCTGGAAGGTCTTTAAGAAAGCTAACTGGGCCCCAGGAAAAGAGACAAGACTGAAAGAGATAATAAAAGATTTGGACTTTAACCCCTGGCTACTCTTGTGGTGATTACTGCACTAAAACAAAGGCTGCTCCCAAAGACCCCAAGAAAACCCAAAGAACATTACATTCCTCCAAAGTAATTCTTGTTATCATTGGTTCTACTTGCCACTCTTATTTGTATGCAATGACAGCCCCTATTTATGGTGACCAACTGCTGACAAGAGCCAATTTTTAGGTATGTAGCAATGCCACAATAACTAGCACCTCACTTTTCTGTTATGTCAATCCAAACAGTTTATGTCAGCGTGTGCGATCTTTTATCCTCTTGCTTTGGCATCACTCTCCTAGTCTCCCAAGTATTTCTGAAACTCTGTTCCCATTAAAACAAGATTGTAAATTAATTTCCTTTTGTGAAAGTAAGTTGGATATTAATTGTTGTGTGTGTAATTTTATTAGTTTACCTTAACTTTAGAATACTGAGGGATTGTCCCATGTTGTCTTATGATTTTACATATCTTCTCATCTTACCTTCCATTCATTCACCTACCTTACCTTCAATTATACCTCTTAAGAATAGTTATTGTCAATTATTGTATGTGACTATCTTGACAATAACCTGACATCCTATTAATAGAGTTAATCCAGAATAAAAATCCAGTCAGATTTCATGAAGATGGGTAATCTTATTTCTAATGTTAACTGCAACTTATGGGTCTAATGTCTCAATAGATGTTCCACATATATTTTTATGGCAAAAAGTTCATTAGCAAAGAATGATAAAATACCAGAAACATATTAGGCACTGTATTGAATACTTGGAATACAAGATGGTCCCTATCATCAAGAAGCTCACACTATATGGGGGAAACAACATACAAACTATTTTGTAAAACAAGAAACATAGAGGATAAATTGGAGACAATCAGCATAGGGAAAATCATGGTATTAAGAAACATCAGGAAAAGCTTTTCATAGATGAGATTTTATCTGGGACTTGAAAGAAATCAAGCCATCCAGGAGGTAGAGATGAAGAGAGAGTAGATGAGGCATGAGGATCTGTTAAGGATCATGCCTAAGTGCACTGTGAGGGATAGGTCAATTCTCTGAGAGCCTCCATAGCTATGAACATCTGAAGGAGTTGCAAAGCAGCCTTTACTGACACAGGTGTTGCTTGTGGACTGGGGAAATAAATTGGAGGCAGAGGGAAGAGGAGAGAGGTCAGACAACACAAGGGCCTCTCAGTGAGGAGGTCAGAGAACAGAAACTGCCTCTCAGTTTCTTTGAATCACCACCATCATCCTTTGACAAGGAGAAGAAAAGATCTACCAGAGGTAAAGCAAAGTTACATATTGCATTCCCAACAAGGATCAGTCAGTGAAAATGCTCAAATCTGGAGATGGAGTGTCTTGTGTAAAGAACATGTAATTAACTATCTTTTGTGATCATTTTTGTCTTGTTGATTTAGAACTCTCTCCATAGCCATAGTTAAAAAAGTACATGATTTCATTACATGACTTTTCTATGGTATCACATTTCATATTTAGATTGCATGACCATTTAAAGGTCATCCTTACTTTCAGTAATTTCAGAGTTTTCACCAGCTTTTGAATTTGGTTCATTCCATTGATGAGAATTGTTAAAAGTACTTTAACAAGTGTGCTTTATAAAAATAACACTGATTATGTTTTTCTAAGCAAAAATATTCTCCATTTTCATCTATATTTATCATTAGGAAGATTTTGCAATGACTTACATTTGGAAAACAAAACTTTATGTGTTTCCAGAGGTAAAAAAAAACAATGATCCATTCTTATCCTAATCTATGCTTCACCTCTTTTACCCTATTTACATTAAAGTCACATTTCTCTCAGAAGAATTGACAGGTGAAGTATTCAAATGAATATAAAACATTATTCCAGTACAAAATACATTTAAACTAACTCAAACTTGAATCATACAAAAATGATTATTAGACAAATTATTTTTATTTGTTTTGTTCAATCTGTGATAATCAGTTAAAGATTTTTTTTTAAGGATTAGACTTCAGAACAGACTGCTTCATTAATGTCTTAAGTTAACAAATTTAGATAATTCTTCATTAAATGTAGAAGCTTAAATTCTGGGTACCAGATTTTTCAAAAGGTCCTTACCCTTCTAATTTTATTTATGATACAAGTGAATCTTCAGGAGAGTTCCTGTTTTTATGGCATAGTTAAAGTAATACTAGATATGGAGTAAGAAGTTATAAGGTTTGAATCTAGGATCTGCCACTTATTCATTTTTGTGATCTTAGATGATTCACTTTTGCTGTCTGAGTCTCACTTTTTTATCCATAAAATAAGGGATTTGGATTGGATAAAAGTCACTCCCAATTTAAAGTTTTGTATGTTTTTCATATTGTCTTTTTAAGATAAGTAATATTTGTGTCTTTCTTTAGTTCATGCCTTGAAATAATTCAAAATTCTACATATGCTTTTAAATGCTTCTTATTGAAAAAGTGGAAAGACAAACCTAAATATAAAACTTCCCAATTTAGTGCAATACTGAGTTGTATTGTTATTAAAACTTAAAACTGCTCTAAGACTTTTGGAACAAGCTGTATGTTAAAGACTACTAATTGCCTAGCATTTTAAATGACTACAATATGGTATATTTGAAGTCTTCTGCAAACCCCATTCACATATGGAAGCATATGTATGTGACAAGTTTTTATTTTAAGTGAAAATGTTCTCCTTAGTAGAAAATTCAGTGAATTTATTCTCACCTTCTGTATTAAATAATTTACTGTAAAGTCAAGAAAAATAAAAACTCTTGTCAGCCAAGGGTACATATAACATACATTTGGAAAAAAATTATCATTCATGTAAAATGGAAAAGATACTTTAGATTCTAATTCAATTCTAGCATAGTTATTTTTTGAGATTAAAATATTTTGTTTGAGGATTTTTATAGAAAAATAATATTTTGTAGGTATGTAGTCTGGGTAATTGATAGACTTTAAAAATGTTTATGAATACATTTTATTTTGACCCAATATTTGCCACAGTGTATTTTTTGTTTTTATTTTTTAACTATCAGAATGTTCTGACTTTATTTTGTTATTTAAGTAAAGGAGATAAACATATTTTATAACTTGTTCACTATCCTAGTGTTCTACATGAGAGTACAATTACTTGCTAGATATTAATAACAAAGACTTTGATTTTTGTAGTCAATAGTTTTTTATAAAATTATTTCATAAAAAATAACAGAAAAGAAATACAAAATAAAACAAAATGTCTATAATTTGCATCAAGTCCAAAATCTGCAAATATATTCTAAAATTATGAACATTATTAAAAAACCCATAGTATTAGATTTTGAAAATTGATGGTGGGCAAATTAAAATTCTGACCTGAAATAAAGAAAGGAGGGTATTATGAAATCTATATTCTTCTAAATCAAAAATTATATTTTTAAACTTTGTAAAATAATTTATTTTGCACAAATTCAGGAAGTCTTTCTTGCTCATTTGCATTCTTAAAGATCACAAATAAGAAAACAATGATCATGCTGAAAATTTCTTTCTTCAATGAACCTTAAGATTTACTAAATCTGAGAGGATTCTCATGAAGAACAGTTTCTACTCAAGACAAATTTTACCTTTTCTCAGTGACTGTGTTGAATTTCCTTGGGTAGAAAAGGTAAAATGCTTAATTAAGAGGAAATAAGAAAGGGAGAATGGGTTCAGATCCCTGATTTATCCCCCAGTTTCTCTGTGGTCTTCAGGGCTCTTTTAGCTTTAACATTTTATATTTTTATGATTTCACACAAAAAGGTGACCCTAACTCAACCAAGGTCAATCCCATAGTTAGAATGCTTTATCTTTTTATTATTGCCTACCTCCTTTTTTTTTCATCCCAGTCCCTTTTAATTTGAGCATTTTCCCTTTAAAAATTATTTCTTAAGGAACAGAGCCAAAATGTTGAAGTAAAGGCAAGGACTCACTGAACAGTTCACTTAAAGCCTCCAAATTTCTTTAAATAGATTTTAGAGTTTCAGATCACACAAAAAAAATTGGGTAGAAAAATTTTCCCACCAAATACTACTTAGAAATGCAGCAGGAAAAATTTCCCGCACCAGGGTGGGAGTGCACACACAGTTCCAGCACAGGCCACACCAATGCAGCCTTGGCCTGGCACTAGCAAAGCAGGAATGGATATGGGGCCTCTGAATCAGCAGCAGTACTGGCAGTTTCTAGACCTCCTAGCCCAGAGAATACCAATAACAACTTGAAGATCAATAGGAAAGATTTATCTAAACTAGAGTGAAAGGGCCTTGGGATACTAGTCAACAAAGAATGAAGTGTTGGCAGGAGCAATTTCTGGATTTCTCACCCACATAAAGTATCTTTACTAGCACTGAGAAAGGCCTTTGTTGCTTTAGCATATTAGAACTTACAACCCAAATGGAGCAGAAATCCTCCTCACAGTTCCAGGGCACATTACATTGCTTGTGGTCAGGTCCCTAGAAGTATCTCTGAAAACAGCTGCACAAAATCCCTGAAGTTTAGGACATTATATGCTCCACCCTGGAAACAGAGCCCTATTCTAACAAAGAATTAAAAGTCAAATAATAGACTAGGAAAATGAGTAAACCATAGAAAATTAATGTTGTGACAAGGAAATTCAAAACAAACACTCAGAAGAAGATAACAAAGTCAAAGCTCATACATGCAAAGCCACCAAGAAAGATAAGAATTAGTCTCAGGCCATTGAAGAGTTCAAAAGGGATTTTGAAAATCAAATAAGAAAGATGGAGAAAAAATTGGGAAGATAAGTGAGAATGATGCAAAATGCACCAAGCTAATGAATAGAATACCTTAAAAACAAAATTGGCCAAATGGAAAAGGAGGTACAAAAGTTCTCTGAGAAAAATGATTTCTTAAAAATTAGAATTGAGTAGAAAACAAAACTAAAACAATGTGAAATATCTCCTCGGAACTGATCATCCTCCCATAGGAATATAAAGCATAATAAGATAGGATAAACCTTATTAAGTCCTTTATGATATCACTTTCCTGATTTCCTCTTTGGGCTTCTCCAGAGTCTCATATTTGAAAATCAAAATTTCTATTCAAGTCTGGTCTTTCCATTGTGAATGCTTGAAATTCAACACAGTCACTGAGAAAAGATAGAATTTGTCTTGAGTAGAAAGATATAGGAAACAAAGATTTTATGAGTTACAACTCCACTATGCTGAAGTATTTCTGATGAAAAATACAATCTATACTTAGAGAAAAGAACTGATTCTATATAAATACAGATTGAAATATATTCTTTTTTTTTCTTTATTTTTCTTGAAGGTTTTTTTGGGGATGGAGAAAGATTCATGTTTTCTTTAGCAACATGATTTTTATGGAAATGTTTTGCATAACTTCACATGTGTCTTAATGGTGAATGGGAATGAGAAGAAAGAGAATATGGAACTCAAAGTTTTAAAAACACATTGTTTTACATATAACTGGGGGAAAATAAAAATATTAAAGAAGAAAAATTATTTTCTATTTTGTGAAGACCAAGTTAGTAACCTGGATACCTTAGAATCAGCTGGAGTCAGGATAAGCAAAAGTCATTGGTCTTTATTCTTGGTCTTTAAGGGTAGAAGTTAAGGGAATGGACACAGGAATCTCCACACCTCTCCTCTTTGTCTCCTGCCCAAAAATAACTCTGGCTTGTCTTACTCCACCCTCTAATCCTTCCTACAATTCTCTGTATAAACCAACAGATCCAGCCAGCACAGAATAGTAGGGCGGGCCATTTCCCAAGCATATGCTAACAGAGTATTGTCCAATAAGTAATTAGCTTTAAGTGCTTGGTTGTCCAAGTGCACCTACTCAGAGTTTCAACCCTTTACACTATTTATCCTGAATATAGCTTATTTCCTCCTTCCCCCAATTAGATTTTAGGTATCTTTTAGAGAAGGATTGTCTTTTGTTTCTTTTTATGTTTCCAGGGCTCAATAAAATTCCTCGTACAAGGTAGGCACTTCATAAATGTTTAGTGACTAACCACTGACATTAGGATAATGAAATTAATCTGATTCAATAAATATTCTCATTGGAGAGTGACCTTCAAATCACTTTACAGAGGCCATAACATGGAGACATGAAGGAATCCAGTGGTTCTTTCATAACTTAAAATGCTAATTAATAGTTTTTAAAAGTCACATTTTTCTCTTCTAAAACAAACTTTTAAAATTAATTTGTTAGAAATTATTGAAATCATAAAGATATGTTTAGTATTTTTATGAATTATTTGAAATTGGCCTAATTCTGTGGCTTTTTGAATATTTTTATTGTGGGTACTCCCTCCAATGGTGTAGATCCTAATTTATCTTTTTTTTTTTTTTTTTTTTGTATGCCTTTCTATTTCACATCCTTTTAGAAATCTTTCTTACAAATTTATCTAATATGGATAAAAATACATTTCAATGATTTCTTTCTATATGACCAGACAATCTTCCTTTCTTATTGTACATAAATATATCTGTATTTTAATCTACCTATCTATCTTTGGGTGGGTATTATTTGCACAAATTTTTGCATGCAAGTTATTATTGGTAATATGCTGTACCTCCTTAACTTTCTGGTGTATGCCTGTCATGTGTCATTGGGCCACTTGCAATTTTGCTTTTTCATGGACTGCAGTAATTTAAAAATCACAGCTGAATGGCATCAGTGGATGAATTTTGGCAATGAAAAAAATGGGATTTTGTGTCAGGGATAGCTTTGGATCATTTGAAGCACCTACATACATTTTCACATGTAATGCTGCTGGTTCTGTTTTACCTGTTCTGTTCTGGGCCCAAATCATTGTCTGTTTGCTATTCCTCTCTAAGATATTTATACTAATGGATTAATCTGGCAGATTGACATTACAATTGTAAATCTTGGACTGGACAATAAGAATGCACTAAACTTTTGTTGTTTGTTTTTCTAGTATGTATTGTTTTGAAATTCATTTAAGTTGGCTCTATTGTTTTTTAGGGATTGATCTAATAATAATATTGAAATTTGATAATACTATTCCTTTGTGTTTTCCAAGCAGTATCTCTTTGAGGTGGTGATTGTTAGATAATTTTTTTTTCTATTTCCACTTTCTTCTCATGTTCTATCTGTCTAGTAGAATATTATTTGGTTATTTCTTGCATTATTATTATTATTTATTTATTTATTTATTTTTTTTGGTCACAGCTTTCCATTAGTCCAATTATTCTATGTTTTGTTTTCTTGATCTGTTTTCCAGATCTGTTGTTTTTCTTATCAGATGTTTCATGTGAAGATCGCATATTTTAAAATCAGCAGGAGTCCGGAGTTCAGGTTAGGGGAAAATCGTCAGTCTTTATTCTCAGTGAAGAAGGATCGGAGGTGGAAGAGAATCAGCGATAGCAATGTGTGCAGCTGAGTCAAGAAGCTAGCTAGATCTGCAGCCACACGACCAGCAGCCAGGAGAATGAACCCAGGCCCAATCTCTCCCAGCTTCTCTTCTTGTTCCTCTCTCTGCCTCTACCCATCAAAATCATCATTTCCTGTACAACACATCAGGACTTGCACAGAGAGTGGGCAGGGACCATTCTTTATCCAATCATGTATATTAATAGAGTATAGTCCAATTACTATTTAGCCTCATGTACTTGGGACCTAAGTGCATCAACTCAAACTTCAGCCCATTACAGTTTCACATTCTATTTTTTCAGTATTTCATTTTCATTGGCTTCTCCTTGCCAAATTCTAATTTCAAAGATTTTTTTTTCTTAAAAATTCTGTATCTCCTTTTCTTGTTGGTTAATTTTCTCCCATAATCTTGTCCTTGAATGATCCTTATTTTGATTTTTTTCCTCTCAACTTTCCCTCAATCTCTCTCGTTTGCTTTTTGAGTTCTTTTTTGAGTTCTTTTACACATTCTGTCTGGGCAGGTAGCTCTTTAATGTTACTTTTTGGAGTAGAAGGAACTTTTTTTAACCTCACCGTCTTCCTGCAAAGATGAAGCTGGGTCTTCCCTATTCCCAGAGTGAGTTTTATGGTTGGGTTCTTTCTTTTTTGCCTGTTCATTTTTTAAAAATGAGAAGTAATTGTGTAAGCATTTCTAATCTTGGGGTGAGTCAAGATGGTGCTTTAACTCTCCTCTCTGACATGGAGTCCCCAAATCAAAAGTTCCACCATCCTGAAAGTGCCTGTAGTTAGCAGCATCCCTGCCCCATTGCTTCTGCCCTCATTAGATGTGAGTTCTTTCTATACCAGGGCAACTTCTCAGTAGCACAGTGGGGTCTAGGGTTTCTAATAAGCCAAAGTTCCCTTCTCTTCATGGACTTAGACCCCTAATTCCCCTCTTTGTCTGGGAGATGAAAGTTCTTGTGGTTTGGGCTGAAGATCCCTCTGAATCCATCTAGGCCTACAGCTCCCTAGTTGCTGTTTCTGCAAAACTAGCCTGGAGGTGTTTATAGTTCATACTGGTTAAACCCTGGTCCTGGATATTTCTTCAGGCCTTCTCTGATGTCCCAGGAGAACTTCTGTTCTTCTCCAAGTCTTATTTGTTTTTCATTGATCTCTTGCTTGCCCTGAGGCACAACTTTGTTTTGTTTGTGGGAGAAATCTAGAAAACTTCAAATTTTCTGACCTATTCTTCAATCTTCCCAGAATCTTCCTCCTCCTTATCTTGTTTCACCTTCTTCAAAAGGCTTTACCTGATTCTCCATTGTTAGTATCCTCTCCATTCAAAGTACTGTATTGTGTGTGTGTGTGTGTATGTTCACGTGCACATGCATATATATATATATATATATATATATACATATAATTATATGTAACATAACAAATACAATATATGTAAGTATATGTGTCATACATTTATATATAAAATATATGTATAGTTGGAGTATAATATATAAGCATATGCATTGTGTGTGTATACACACACACACACACACACACAAGTATTTGAATAGGGTGGAAATTAAGAAATAGAAAAATATATATTAAACTGGTATTTGTACATACAAACATATGACTATTTTATGTGATATATCTATGTATATATACATATGTACACATATACATTTATACATTTTATACACATATTGTAAGGTTTTGAATTCACATTCAACATGCACAGACTTAAAAGGAGGTGAGTACAAGTTTATCACTGCTCAGAACCTTGATTCAAACAAGATATAAGGGAAGAAGAAACTTATAACATCAAAGTAATACATAATCAATAAACATAGCGATCACTATAACAATAGAAACAATATAAGAACAAACAAAAAATATATAGCTTCACCACTCTAAGTAAGCAACCAAACACCTGAGGTTTTTGGCTGGGGGAATCCTTAGTCACAGCTTGTCAGGGTCTTGGAGTGGAAGGGCCCAGGAAAGGTCTTCCTCCCCTCCTGAGTGATATTCCCAAGTCCCTTTTCCACTTAGGGGTTTTTATAGGCTGAGAACAAAGAAGACATTATGATAAGTATTCTCATTTGATGTGAATCGACACAAAGAAGCCTTCCAGATGCAAGATGCTCCATCTTGAAGGAGCCATCAAGGAAAATATTTCTTCATTCCTTTAAGTTGACTGCATTTATTGAGGGAACTGGCCAGGTTTCTTAAACAACCACAGGTCAGCAATAAAGGAAACTTATTAATCAATGCACATGGAGGGTGGCTTTCTCTTCCTATGTTTCTTCACATTCTATCAGGTAACTGAAAGCACATTCTCATTCTCAGCAAAAAGTTACACAAAGGACATGCCTGAGGCTCATTAGGATCACACATACACTCACACTTGTACCTCTTGTGGGTTTTTTTTCTACTTGACAAAGAAATCATGTTTCTTTGGCATGGCACTTTCTGGGGGGTCTTTCATCACTTTATTTTGGTTATTGCTTTACAATATTCTTTTAAAATGGTGATAATTGGATTTTATATATATATTTCTTTATCAATTTCTAATTTTTGGTATCAGTAACTTTTTTCTTTATCATTGGAGCTGTTTTTATTTGCATTCAGTGTCATATATATTCTTTATTTTAGGGTGGCATTGATTTTAATCTTCACTCTAATGCAAATAGTTAATCTATAAGGCATCTATGTAGTAATATAGTACATAGCAGTCTGGGTCTGGAATCAGAAAGACTTGGGTTCAAATGTAGGCTTAAAAATTTACTTGCTATGTGAAACTGGGTTAAGTCAATTAACTATGGTGCCTCAGTTTCCTCATGTACAAAATAAGCTGAAGAAGCAATTGTCAATAAATTGGCAGAGAACTTGAAATGGGAATATGAAAGGTGGACCAAACTAAAACAATTGAACAATAAGAATTTTCATGAAGTTATTCTCATATCAGTAATTAGTGATTTCTTGTTTGATAATATATATTATTTACTTCTTTTTTGAGACTAATTTTAGTACTCCCTCTATTTAATGCCTTTCTTCTTGAACAATACATTTATTATGTACAGTTGTAAGACTGACTTCTCATACACATTTGTGATTTTTTGCTTCTGAATATGAAATCATTTTCCAATGTACTTTTCTTGTGCCTATCCCCCCCAATTGAAATAAAAGGGTAATTAATAATGTAAATGTTGACTTAATTTAAAGGGTTTTATAAAGTTATTCATGGAATTTTTCTTCTTTTTCATTCTCTTCCTCACATGTTCTCACACAAACTAAAATTATTTTCATAATTTTCTTTTTGCATCATGAAATAATCAAACTTTTGGTTTGTTGCCTTTGGTCATACAATAAAATCAGTTATTCCAATCCTTCATTTGCCTCTTCCTGGAGAATGTGTGAGCCCTCATTCTATTTAGCTGGTTATGTTTCCAGGTTTCAATTATAGAAAGATTATTAATAATGATTCAGTCCTGTCTCGGTTACTATATCAATTCATTAATCACTTAATATTTCAAATTAGGTGACAGTGGCAAAATGAATGTTTCTGTTCCTTTTTCTAACTCATCACCATTACTGTAGAAGCAGCATAAAATTGAGGGATGCTTTGTAGTATTCCTTTTCTAATGATTTTCTATGGATGAATAAACTATCACATAATTGATTTAAATCTATAATAGTTGTTAGTGGATATGTTTTATGGCTCTGTGATATAGGGTCCATATTATTATTTTTTTATTATAGCTTTTTATTTACAAGATATATGCATGGGTAATTTTTCAGCATTGACAGTTACAAAACCTTTTGTTCCATTTTTTTCCCCTCTTCTCCCCCCCCCCCACTCCCTCCCTCAAGTGGCAGGTATACCAATACATGTTAAATATGTTAAAGTATATGTTAAATACAATATAAGTATACATGTCCAAACAGTCATTTTGCTGCACAAGAAGAATCAGACTTTGAAATAGTGTGCAATTAACCTGTGAAGGAAATCAAAAATGCAGGCAGACAAAATTAGAGGGATTTGGAATTCTATGTCGTGGTTCACACTCATTTCCCTGAGTTCTTTCACTAGGTGTAGCTGGTTCAATTCATTACTGTTCTATTGGAACTGATTTGTTTCATCTCATTGTTGAAGAAGGCTACGTCCATCAGAATTGATCATCACATAGTATATTGTTGAAATTCTGCTCATTTCACTCAACATCAGTTCATGTAAGTCTCTCTAGGTCCTTCTGAAATCATCCTGTGGGTAATTTCTTACAGAACAATAATATTCCATAATATTCATATACCAAAATTTATTCATTCTTCAGTTGAGGGGCATCCACTCAGTTTTCAGTTTCTGGCCACTACAAAGAGGGCTGCCACAAACATTCTTGCACATACAGATCCCTTTCCCTCCTTTAAGATCTCTGGGATATAAGCCCAGTAGTAACACTGCTGGATCAAAGTTTGATAACTTTTTGAGCATATTTCCAAATCACTCTCCAGAATGGCTGGATGTGTTCACAATTAAAGCAACAATTTATCAGTGTCCCAGTTTTCCCACATCCCCTCCAACATTCTGCATTAGCTTTCCCTGTCATTCTAGCCAATTTGACAGATGTGTAGTAGTATCTCAGAGTTGTCTCAATTTGCATTTCTCTGATTAATAATGACTTGGAGCATCTTTTCATATGGTTAGAAATAGTTTCAATTTCTTCATCTGAGAATTGTCTGTTCATATCCTTTGACCATTTATCATTTGGAGAATGGCTTGATTTCTTATAAATTAGAGTCAATTCTCTATATATTTTGGAAATGAGGGTTTTATCAGAACCTTTGACTGTAAAAATGTTTTCCCATTTTATTGCTTCCCTCCTAATCTTGTGTGCATTAGTTTTTGTTTGTACAAAATGTTTTCAATTTGATATAATCAAAATTTTCTATTTTGTGATCAATATTGATCTCTAGTTCTTCTTTGGTCACAAATTCCTTCCTCCTCCACAGGTCTGAGAGGTAAATTTATTTCTAATTTATTTCTAATCTCATTCTTTATGCCTAGGTCATGAACCCATTTTGACGTTATCTTGGTGTTAAGTGTGGCTCAATGCCATACTTAACTTTCTGCCATACTAATTTCCAATTTTCCCAGCAGTTTTTGTCAAACAGTGAATTCTTATCCCAAAACCTGGGTCTTTGGGTTTGTCAAACACTAGATTAGGGTCCATATTATTAACTACACTGTTCATACTTGGCAAAGAATATTACACATTATGTACCCATCTTGTCAATAGTTATTGAGGCAGCATAGTGTCATAGAAAGAACATAAAATATTGAGTCTAAAGACTTCACTTTGACCACTAGCTCTGCTAATAACTTGATGTAATTCTTTATTTTTTTATTAAAGCTTTTTATTTTTCAAAACATATGCATGGATAATTTTGTAACATAAACCCTTACAAAATCTTGAGTTCCAGTTTTTTCCCCTTTTCTCCCATCCTTCTCCCGTAGATGGCAAGTAGTCCAATATATGTTAAACATAGTGGAAATATATGCTAAATCCCAATATATGCATATTTATACGATTATCTTGCTGTACAAGAAAAATCAAGTCAAACCAGAAAAAATGATGAAGAAAATAAAATGCAAGCAAACAACAACACAAAGAAGGAAAATGCTATGTTATGAACAACACTCAGTTCCCACAGTTCTCTCTCTCTGGGTGTAGATGGCTCTTTTGATCATAAACCATTTAATCTGAATCATCTTATTGTTGAAGAGAGCCATGTCCTTCAGAATTGATCATGTTGCCATATTATTATTGTTAATTATTATGTTAATAATTATTATGTTAATATGTTGTCAAACAGTGAATTCTTTTCCCCAAAGCTGGGGTCATTGGGTTTGTCAAACACTAGATTACTATAGTCATTAACTATTTTATCCTGTGAACATAACCTATATCACAGGGCCTATATAGGTTGTGATAAAGGTTTTATGAAAAAAATTAATAAAAATATATAAACCTTTAGTTAATTTGATTAAAAAAAGGAAAAAAAAAACAAATCACCAGCATCAAAAATGAAAGAGGTGAACTCACCACCAATGAAAAAGAAATTAAAGCAATAATTAGGAGCCAGTTTGCATAATTATATGACAGTGAGTCTGACACTAACCAAAAAGGATGAATATTTACAAAAAATATAAGTTGCCAAATTAACAGAAGTGGAAGTAAAATACTTGTATAATCCCATTTTAGAAAAAGAAATTAAACAAGTCATTAATAAACTCCTTAAGGAAAAATCTCCAGGGTGAGATGGATTCACTAGTGATTTCTACTAAAATTTTAAAGAACAATAATTTCAATACTATGTAAACTATTTGCAAAAATAGGTAAAGGAGTACTACCAAATTTTTATTATGATACAAATATGGCACTGATATCTAAACCAGGAAATGTCAAAACAGAGAAAATTGCAGAGTAATCTCCTTAATGTATATTGATGCAAAAATTTCAAATAAAATATTAGCAAAGAGATTCCAGCAACTTATCATCAGGATAATATACTATGATTACTTAGGATTAATGTCAGGAATGCTGGGTTGGTCCACTATCAGGAAAACTATTACCATAATCAACCATATCAATAACAAAGCCAGAAGAAATCATATGATGATTTCAATATATGAAGGAAAAAACTTTTGGCAAAATACAGCACCCATTCCTGTTAAAAATACTAGAGAACATAGGGATAAAGGGAACTTACCTTAAAATGATAAGGAGTATTTACCTAAAACCTATAGCAAGCATTATTTGTAATGGGGAGGAGCTGGATAGAATCCCAGTAAAATCAGGAGTGAAACAAGGATGCTCATTATCATCACTATTATTCAACATTGTACTAAAAATATTGGTTTTAGCAATAAGAAAAAAATTAAGAAATTTGAATAGGCAATGATGAAATAAAACTATCATTCTTTGCAGATGATATGATGATATACTTAGGAAATCCTACAAATTATACAAAAAGTACTGGAAACAATCCACAAATTTAGCAAAATTGCAGGATATAAAATAAACCCACACAAATAATCAGCATTTTTATATATTAGTGATAAAGCCCATCAGCAAGAGATAGAAAGAGAAATTCCATTTAAAATTACTATAAACAAAATAAAATACTTGGGTGTCTACCTGCCTAGACAAACCCAAGAATTATATATGAACACAATTACAAAACACTTCTCCCATAAATAGTCAGATCTAAACATTTTGAAAAAATATCATGGCTAGACTGAGCTAATATAATAAAAATGACAGTTTTGCCTAAATTGAACCATTTATTCAGTGCCATGCCAAACTGCTAAAAAATTATTTTATAGAACTAGGAAAAAATAGCAGCAAAATTCATCTGGAAGAACAAAAGGTCAAGAACATTAAGGGAATTAATGAAAAAAAAATACAAAGGATGGTGTCTTAGCAATACCATATCTAAAACTGTTATAAAGGAGCAATTTTTTTAATAGCCTTTTATTTACAGGTTATATGTTTTTTTTTCCCTTCAAACTTTACTTATTTATTTATTTTTCTTTTCTTTTTATTTAACAGCCTTTTATTTACAGGTTATATGTATGGGTAACTTTATAGCATTAACAATCACCAAACCTCTTGTTCCAATTTTTCACCTCTTACCCTCCACCCCCTCCCCCAGTTGGCAGGATGATCAGTAGGTGTTAAATATATTAAAATATAAATTAGATACACAATAAGTATACATGACCAAACTGTTATTTTGCTGTACAAAAAGAATCAGACTCTGAAATATTGTACAATTAGTTTATGAAGGAAATAAAAAATGCAGTTGGGCATAAATATAGGGATTGGAAATTCAATGTAATGGTTTTTTAGTCATCTCCCAGAGTTCTTTCTCTGGGCGTAGCTGGTTCAGTTCATTACTGCTCCATTGGAAATGATTTGGTTGATCTCATTGCTGAGGATGGCCTGGTCCATCAGAACTGGTCATCATATAGTATTGTTGTTGAAGTATATAATGATCTCCTGGTCCTGCTCATTTCACTCAGCATCAGTTCGTGTAAGTCTCTCCAGGCCTTTCTGAAATCATCCTGTTGGTCATTTCTTACAGAACAATAATATTCCATAATATTCATATACCACAATTTATTCAGCCATTCTCCAATTGTTGGGCATCTACTCAGTTTCCAGTTTCTAGCCACTACAAAGAAGGCTGCCACAAACATTCGTGCACACACAGGTCCCTTTTCCTTCTTTATGATCTCTTTGGGATATAAGCCCAGTAGTAACACTGCTGGATCAAAGGATATGCACAGTTTGATAACTTTTTGAGCATAGTTCCAAATTGCTCTCCAGAATGGTTGGATGTATTCACAGTTCCACCAACAATGTATTAGTGTCCCTGTTTCCCATATCCCTAAAGGAGCAATTTTCAAAACCATTTGGTACTAGCTAAGAAATAAAGCAAAAGATTACACACACATGACACAATAATCAAGGCTTATAGCAATCTAGTATTTAATAAATTCCTGAACTCCAGTTTCTGGAAAAAATGCACTATTTGGCAAAAAATGTTGGAAAAACTGGAAAATAAAATGTCAGAAAATCATCATAGACCAACATCTCACACCCCATACCTGCTCCAACCTACAGGTTGTAGGTTTGTAGGTCCAACAGGAGCTACAGGTTTGTAGCTCCAACATATTTGAATTTTTTTTTTTGTGTTTGTTTCTTTTTGATCTGGGGGGCTTCAAAATTTGGTAAATACTATTCCTATGTGTTTTCCATGTAGAATCTCTTTGAGGTGGTGATCATCAGGTTATTTTTCCTATTTCTACTTTCTTCTCTTGATTGATCTGTCCATGACAATTTTTTTTAAGTTCTTGAATTATTGTGTCAAGATTCTTTTTTTCTGTCACAACTTTCCATTAGTCCAATTAATCTTACGTTATCTCTTCTTGATCTGTTCTATAGACCTATTGTTTTTCTTTTCAGATATCTGTTCAATTTCTTCATTATATTTCATTTTGTTATTTCTTAGTCACATAGTTTCACTGATCTCCCCTTGCCCAATTATAATTTTCTTTTTATTTTTTATTATAGTTTTTTATTTACAAGGTATATGCAAGGTAATTTTTCAGCATTGACAGTTGCAAAGCCTTTTATTCCATTTTTCCTCCTTCCCCCCCACCAGATGGGAGGTAGACCAATACATGTTAAATATGTTAAATTATATGTTAAATACAATATATTTACATAATCCTATAGTTATTTTGCTGCGAAAGAAGAATTGGACTTTGAAATAATGTATACTTAACCTTGTGAAGGAAATCAAAAATGCAGGTCGACAAAAATAGAGATTGGAAATGCTATGTAGTGGTTCACACTCATTTCCCAGAGTTCTTTCACTGGGTGTAGCTGGTTCTATTCATTATTGAACAGATGGAACTGATTTGGTTCATCTTATTGTTGAAGAGAGCCACATGCATCAGAATTAATTATCATATAGTATTGTTGTTGAAATATATAATGATCTTCTGGTCCTGCTCATTTCACTCAACATCATTTTGTGTAAGTCTCTCCAGGTCTTTCTGAAATCATCCTGCTGATCATTTCTTACAGAACAATAATATTCCATAACAGTCATTATAACACAATTTATTTAGCCATTCTCCAGTTGATGAGCATCCACTCAGTTTCCAGTTTCTGGCCACCACAAAGAGGGTTGCCACAAATATTCTTGCACATACAGGTCCCTTTCCCTTCTTTAAAATCTCTTTGGGATATAAGCCCAGTAGTAACACTGCTGGATCAAAGGTTATTTGATAGCTTTTTGACCATAGTTCCAAATTGCTCTCCAGAATGGGTGGATGTATTCACAATTCCCAATGTATCAGTGTCCCAGTTTTCCCACATCCCCTCCAACATTCATTATTATCTTTTCTGGTCATCCTAGCCAATCTGAGGGGTGTGTAGTGGTATCTCAGAGTTGTCTTAATTGCATTTCTCTGATCAATAGTGAACAACCTTTCATATGAGTAGAAATAGTTTCATAATCTAAAAATTGTCTGTTCATATCCTTTGACCATTTATCAATTGGAGAATGGCTTGATTTTTTATAAATTAGAGTCAATTCTCTATATATTTTAGAAATGAGGCCTTTATCAGAACCTTTGACTGTAAAAAAATGTTTTCCCAGTTTATTGTTTCCCTTCTAATCTTGTCTGCATTAGTTTTGTTTGTACAAAAGCTTTTCAATTTGAATACAATCAAATTTATTTTGTGATCAATAATGATTTCTAGGTCTTCTTTGGTCACAAATTCCTTCTTCCTCCACAGGTCTGAGAGGTAAACTATCCTATATTCTTCTAATTTATTTATAATCTCATTCTTTATACCTAGACCATGAACCCATTTTGACCTTATCTTGGTGTCTGGTGTTAAGTGTAGGTCAATGCCTTGTTTCTGCCATACTAATTTCCACCAATTCTAATTTTCAAAGAATCATTTTCTTCTTTAACTCGATCTCCTTTTCTAGTTGGTTAACTTTTTTCATATTTTTGTTTTTCTTGAATCATTATTATTTTAATTTTAAAATTTTTTTCTTCAATCTTGCTTTTTGAAGTTTTTTTTTTTTTTTTTTGTGTGTGTGTTCTGCTCATTTCAGGGCAGGTAGCCATTTAATATTACTTTTTGCGATAGAAGAGTTTTCTTTTTTTTACTAAACTGTTTTCCTCTGAAGGTGAGCCTGGGTCTTCCCTATTCACATAGAAATTTCTTTGATTGGGTTCTTTCATCTTTGTTTGTTCATTAAAAAAAAATGAGAACTATTAGTATAAACACCTCTAATTCTAGGGTGTGGGGGGAAATGATGTATCTAAACAGATTTCAGCTCTTCTGTCTGATGTGGAACCTCAAACCAACAGCTTTACCATCCTGCAAATGTCTGTAACAGCAACATCCCTGCCCCACTGCTTTTGCACAAATGCTAGTGTGCTGGTTCCTCCTAGTCCAGGGAAGCTTCTCAGCAGTACAGCTTGGGCTAGTGTTCATAATCAGCCACAGTTCCCTCAGTCTTCCTTGATTGAGACCTATGACTCCCCACATTGTCATGGATGAGAAAGTTCCTATGGTTTGGGCTGAGGGTCCTTCTGAATCCAGCTAGCTCTACACTCCTCACTTGGTATTTCTGCCAAGGTAGTCTGTAGGTATTTGCAATTCTCAGTGGTTAAATCCTGTTCTTGCCATGTTTATTCTGGTGTTCCTAGGTTGTCTCAGGAGGACCCCATGTTCCTCTTCAAGACTTATTTATTTCTCAACAGTCTATATCTACCCTGAGAAACACTTTTGTTCTGTTTATGTGGGAAGTCTGGAGAGTCAAAATTCTCTGCTATCTTCTCATAATTCTTTTAGCCTCTCTTTTTTAAAATCTGAAAAAAAAAATTAGTCTCCTAGGGTTGTTTTTAAGGAAAATGTAAGAGATATGGGGACTGTTATTTGTTTAATGAATGTATATTAAAGTATATTACTCAGCAGTTGTTCTTATTACTACCTATCCCTTTGCTTCAGCTTGACAACTTTTCACTTAGATTTTTCTTGTGTTTATCATCATATTTATTGTTTTCTTATTGTATTATGTCTTAAATGTAGACAGTTGGAGTGTGGCAGACCCTATAATGAAACTGAGAGTTCTGTTTTGTAATTTCAATTTTCTTTTGGCTCATCTAGACAATACTATTTCATCAAATTTGACAAGCATTCATTAACACTTTTAACAAGTTTTTTCTTAAAACCAGGAGGTTTCTAGTAACTACAACCATTATACCAGATGCGTAATCTTGGTTAAAGAGGTAGTTTTTGTCCATTTTATTTATCATTATACTATATGCTCTAACTTAAAGTGTCTCTCTTAAATTTTTTCATCGACTTAAAAATAGTTAAGCATAACTTGCTTTAGATTATGTTCTCTCCTTGTCCCCAAATAAATCTTGGGTTGAGATCAATTAAGAAAAATTTCAGATCTACTAAAGAAATTTGGAAAGTTTGATTTCAATGGTTATGACTATAAACATAATAAGACAGTTAAACCAATTATCTTGTATTTCATTTCTCAGAATATTTTTGTATACTTCATGGCTCCAGTTATTTATCTTAAAATTCTATTTATTCATATTATGATTCATCCAAATAAATCCCTGTCCCAGGAAAAAGGCATTCCATTTTAGCCTAACCTGATATTTCTCATCTTGATTTGTTTCATCATAACAATGACTGGAAAAATTCTCAACCCAAATGTTTTTTCTTTAGTCAAATATCAAACTTTAGTCCAGAATTCCCGCTCAAAAGTACCTTTAATTTTTTTGTGAAGAAGGGAATGCTTTTAGGAAAGTACCCTTCTTGTGCTTCATCATCTGGTATGACTTTAAAAATAAATGTAATGATGAACTCTTCATCTGTTTTCTGAGGATCAGCCTGACTAAAAAGATGGGCCTTTTGCCAATGGATTTTCCAAGTCATGGATATTCATGAAGACAGTCCTCTAAGGTTTAGAAATATTGAGGAAGAAGAAAGGTAGTTATACCTTTGAAGTTTTGAAGTTCAGGTAAATTCTGAGTAAATCATTTTGAAGGATGCTGCCATATATTTTTAACTGGCTAATGTCCAAATCTGAAGCCTACCTCATCTTGGGCTTATGCTCTCTTGAGGCATTGTCCATAATGGTTCAGTTAGTAAACTGATATTCCAAGCAATGTTAATAGGATTTTGGTGAAGGTATTCTGATATTAGGAATAATGTTTCCTCTAAAAGATTAAATATTGGAGTAAGAAGATAGCCATTTCTTTTTGGGAGAAAGAAAAATGGATTTGTTTTTTACAGTACTACTAATGAATGCTCTTATGGGAAAAATATATTTTATATAGAGAGAATGGGACTTTACAATAGGTCTTATTGTACTGGAAGATAAGAAAACTCAGAACTCTTAGGGGCAACTGACCTCCAATGAGGGGAAAGGCATTGATCTAGGGTAGACATTTTGAGACAAATGAAAAAAAGTGACCAAAGGGAGGTCAAAAATAAATAATGCACTGCATAATCAGGGTAATGGGTTAATATTCTTTTGATCATCTGTAGCAAATGGTATTTTGTGGGGGGCAAGCAGTTGGGGTTAAGTGACTTGCCCAGAGTCACATAGCTAGAATGTCTGTCTAAAGTAAGACTTGAACTCATGTCCTCCTGATGTCAGGGCCCATGCTCCATCCACTATACCATCTAGCTGCTCAGAAAGTGGTATTTCTGAGAAATAAACATAAAAGAACAAAGGGACAAGGGTAGTTTTGTTTTTAATAAGACAGTATAATTGAAACTATTTAAAATAAACCCCAATAGGTACCATGAAAGCTTTTAAATCCCTAAGAGATACAGAGATTGGTGAAGGAATAAATAAGTGTAAGGGTCACAAATAATAAAACTCTAAAATAGACAAAAGGGAAAATAAATAAAGAGAATAAAACAAAGAATCATTTTTGGGCAAAGATGCTGAAAGAAAAATTTAAAAACTAATGAAAATAAATTGAAAGGGAAGGGAGGAAGGAAGATTCTACTTGATTATATAACTGAGAGGAAAAAAATGAGAAGAATTAAGCTACTAGCAAAAAAAAAAAAAAAAAAAAAAGCAAAAAAATCCAATAACTAACAAGCAAGTATCCAGAAACAGGGAAAAAGGTAACAAATGGAATTAGGCTGGTTGAGAGGGAAGGAAGCTGGTGGGAAAATGTATTAAGATATACTAAACTAAAAGAAATGTCAAAATACAGTATTATGTTTACAGATAGGAGAGGAACCCTAATTTTTTTTAAAATTAGAGAAATATTGAGAAAAAATATAAATCTGAGACCTTTAAATGCAACTTTATTAAACAAAAAAAGTATCATATAGGAAAACAAAACTGCTCATTTTGGAAAAGTAAATACATGCATAAAGTAAAATTAAGGGTCTATAAAAATTTTGCTATACATAAATTCAGTCCAAAAAGCAAGAGTTGCAAGTATGTTTTTTTTTTTTTCTCTTGAGATAAAAAAATGAACCAAAACTCTGGAGAAGAGAATTGTAAGGATAATAGCTTTGTAGATAAAAAGGCCATTTTTGTCCAAATGGTAGATTCTCTGAACATTTGGAAACCATCCAGCATGCAAAGTTATTGTGGCTCTAGTAATCTCCAAAATGGTGTAAGCAATTTCAAAACAACCAGGAGTGACTGAAAGAAAAGATATTTTCCACAAAGACTGCACAAATACCTAGAAAAAATGAAGTAAGACCTCACCTCCTGCTGATGAATTCAAAATATAGACATAAATATATTTTTATACATAGCCAATACAGGAATTCACTTTTCTTAATTATGCATATTAATTATAAGGTGTTTTGTCATTCTTGTCCAATTTGAGGTGAAAAGAATAGGAAAAGAATTCTTAATTGAAAGAATGATAAAATAAAAACTTATAAGAAATTATGCAAGAGAAAAATGAACTAAAATCTTTGGATAAGAGAATTGCATCAGGAAAATGTCTTAGAACAGAAAGTGATGTTTTATCCAAGGAATAGATGCCCTGCAAATTAGACTACACCAAACAGAAACCAGCAATTCAATACAGTAGCGAGAAAGAGTTATTTTACGAGAACTAATGGGAATTCTGGTAACCAGACTATAACCTAACAGGAGCAGAGAGTGCTTTTGAATATGTCCTTGAAATCAATCAATGCTCTGAACAAGGTCATTGCACACCGGTACAAGCTCTAATGATTGAGTTATTAAAAATAAATCCTGCCTGTGACCTGCCAAAAGCACAAGCAGGATAGAGAATCATCACAAATATTGTTCACTCAGCAGCAGATAAAAGGCCCCTGGTTGTATATTCCCTCAATCACTTGAAATCACGGCAGGAAACATCCAGCTCAATACCAAAGTACCAGAAGTGGGAAACTCATAGAGGAAATGAAGAAAATGCCATGATCTCAAAGACCAGGTTCCTGTTAAAGACCTAGAACAGAGTAGAAAAAAAATAACTGTGACTTGAATAAGTATTGGACTACAAAGGAAATTAAGATAGAAACAAGTATTTGAAGGAATAGGTAAATGGTAATAGTAGCCACCCCACTCAGATCATCAAGGATGGAAGCATTCACACTATAGAGAATACAGGGCCTAACAAAGCCTAAAAAAAATATTCAAAAGCATCAGAAAAATTTGACCAGACTAGAATTGGAAGAATGGAGAGTAAAAATATGAGCAAATTAAAGAAAACATCAAACATAATAAGAAATAATATTAAGAGTAGCCCAAAAGGTAAATTCAGAAAATAATCAAGAAAACTACAAAGATATCTCCAAAGAAAGAAATTTCTTAGCTACAAAGACCATAAGAGTGTTTGCAGGAAACAAAGTAAAGAATAAAAAGTGGAATGAAAATTTGGGAGAAAAAAATTGAAGGGAGAAAACTTAGAACCAAAGTTAAAAAATTTCCTCCAGAAGGTAGACTTACTGAAAAATAGAATGGAGTAAACAAATTAACATGATTTTATGAGAAACATGAACATTTTAATAAAATCAATAGATTAAAATATAGACAAAAACACAATGTATCTAATATCCAAAACAACATGTATAAAAAAGAGTTCAGGAGAGATTTTTCAATTATTACTGCACTTTGTGAAAACCATAGCCAAATAAGAATATGAACAAGATTTCTTGTTTCAAGAAATAAAATACAGAAGCCACATATATAATAACTAAATGAAGTGAAAATAAGGAGAAAACAGGTATCATCTTCTTAAGTAAATCTCAAAGTGAAAATGCCCAGAACATCTTAGCCAAAAGTTATAAATTGTAGGTCAGAAAAAATACTGTAAATAGATAGAATGATATCAAATATCAAGAAACTATAGTCAAGATGACAAAAAATGTAGCAGCAACTAACATAAAAAGGAGACAGTCTTATAATGTTTCAAAAGGCAAAAGATAAAGATACAAAGAGCTAACTTATACTAAGTATAATCCTACAATGGGAAAATGTTCCTTTAATTGATTAGAAAATTTAAAGATCTCCCAAGGCAAGAGCAGAATTGACTAAAATCTTTGAAATGCATACACTGAAGATAAGTTTTTGTTGCTTTTATCATTCAATTGTTTTCAGTAATGCCTGATTCTTTGTGATGCCATTTGACATATTCTTGGCAAAATATTATAATGATTTGTCATTTCCTTCTCTTGAAGAACAGTTACACATTTGAGTAATTTGAAGGGACTAAATGATGATGAAGTGCTTCTATTTGAAAAAGAGGGAGGGGAAAAGACAAATATTGTATTATCCTAAAATCCTAATGTCTTCAAGGATCACAAAAGAGGTTGATTATACAAACATATATTAATGTATGTATGTATTGTTTTATTCTGTTCATTAGCTATAATGATTTTATTTAAGGCAAAGCAAATTAAAAATATGATTATATTTAAATTATATTTAGAGATTAATGAAATAATATTAGTATTTTATCTAATCCCGAAATGGAATAATATCTTTGTATTAGAAAAGTTACTGAAATTATAGGGAGAAATAAAGTCAAACTAAAATATTTAGGTTCTCAATTTTGGGTGTAAGATAAGTATAACAAAAATTAATAAAAAAGAAAGTTAAGAATGAATATCTCTAGCAATTAATGAATGGAAATAGAAAGAAACATGCACATATGTTTTAGCTGTGCTTAGGACCAAAATATCCATGTCCAAGGGATAAACCTCACAAACAGACCAAAGTAGAAATATTAAATGCATACTTTACTGACCACAAAGTAATAAAAAATTATGTTTAACACAAACCCCTGAAGAAAGGATTAAAACTCAACTAAGTAATTTAATCTTAAAGAATTAGAGGGTCAAGTAATATATTATAGAATCAGTAGATACTTTTATTAAACAAAATGTCAACAATGAAACATCATACTATATCTCTTGGGATGTAGTTAAAGTAGTCCTTATGGGAGAAATTACGACTTATAAATTTTCACTAACAAAAGAGAAAAAGAAGGTATGAAAGAATCCAGCATATGACTTGAAAAAACCCAGAAAAGCAACACAACAGAAAAGCTGACTTAAAACTCAAAATAAAATTCTGAAAATCAAAGAGATAAACAAAATTGGGAGGAAGGCAATTTTGAAAAATTAAAGTAGAACATTTTAAAAAACAGACAAATTATAAGGCAATCTGATGAAAATAAAGGAAGACTACATTACTAATATCAAAAATGAAAAAAATGAAAATTTATAACAAAAACATAAAACAAAAGAAATCAGAAATATGTTTGCCCAATACATGCTAGCTAAAATTAATTACTAACTAAAATATTAGTGTCTGAGGTGAGATTCAAGGTCATCTTCCTATCTCTAGTTTCAGAACTTTACCCAAACCCCCATGATCATGTTGGATTTATATCAAGAAACATATTTGAATAAATATTAAAGAAATGGTAAAAATAATAGTTCACATTAATATCAAAATAAATAATTCCAATTATTCCACATCCAATAATCCACAATTATTCAAATAGATGCAGAAAAATTTTTGACACATGACAAACTTAATAAACTTAAACATTAGAAAGAATCAATAAATATAATTTTTCTTAATATAGTGAACACTACCTAAAACCAAGAATAAAATTTTCTGTATTAGGAAAATACTAGAGTACTTTTAAATAAGATTGAAAATTAAGTGAGAATGTCGACAGTTGCTACAATATTTATAAAGTTCTAGAAATATTAATTGTAGCAATAAAATTAAAACTACAAAGCATGATTCTGTACAAAGATGACAAAATGATTTTTGCAGAGGATCTGATAGCTTTTTTAGATTATCCTAGAGTCAACTGAAATTTATTGAAACAATTAATGACAAAGTAGCAGGATATAATATTAACTCACAAAGGTCACTAGATTTTATATTACTCACAGAGGAAACATATGGAAATTTCATTTAAAATTACTACAGAGAATATAAAATATTTGGCATATGGGAATTGTATAAAGACAATTGTAAAGCATTCTTTATGGAAATAAAAAAGATATATGAACAGAAATTAATTGTTTATGTTTGGATCATGATAATATAAAAAAGGTAATGTTTCCTAGGTAAATTTATAGATTCATTTACATACCAATCAAATTATGAAAGAATTATTTTATCAAACTGGACAAAATAACCAAATTCACTTGCAATGACATAAAAAATCTCATGGAAAATAATTTAAAGAATGGGAATCAAAGATATCTTCTATTGTCAGTTCTCACGCAATCCTACAAAACGATGGTTATCATAACTATTAGCCTCTATAATTTCAAACGATAGTATAATTCATATAATAAAACAAATTTAGTATATAAGATTCAAAACCAATTGAATACAATGATATAGCATTTAATAAAATCAAATTAAAAAACAATTGTGATGGACTTTATTTCGCATCAAAAGGGAAAAAATACACCAAAAACCTGTTGTAAAAAATTGGAAAGTAATCTGAAATAAATAGGCTTAAATCAATATTTCACACCATATAGCAACAAATCCCAAATGATCCAGGTTTAAAAAGTCATAATTTTAGACAAATTCTAGTAAAATAGAAGAACATACATTTTGTGATTATGGAGAGATAAAGCATTCTTGACTAAAGTATAGAAAGGATCATAGAAAATAAAAAAGGACTGTTTTGGTTGTATAATCCTACAGCTATAGGAAGAAAGTGAGACATTTCCTATCTTTATAATGCATTTTTTGGGGGCTTACCTGTACTTTCTTATAAGGCATGAATTTTATGGGAGGGAGAGAAGCGGTGGAGAAAGTAAAATGATGCCAGGATTTATACAAAAAATAAGGAAAGGGAAAATTGAAAGAATACTTAGGGAAACATTTGAAAACTGGACAGAGAAGATCAGGGAAGGATTCAAAAGAGAACAAGTAGAAAAAATCTGGCACTACCTCATTGAATTTGAAGTTTACAAAAAAGAACAATATGTATGAGGTAGATTGATTTACAATCTCCATTTTCTCTCCATTATATTTAGAAACATACATGTTTGATTTTTTGGGTTTTTTTTTATTATTTTCTAGTTTATAGGAACAATAACTTTTGAGAATTAATAAAGAGGACACAAATGTTTCACTGTTTGCTGATGACATGATGATTTACTTAGAAATCCTACAGAATGACTGGAAAACATTAATCAATATATTTTTGTTAAATTAGCAAGTTATGAAAAAATCAATACAAATCATCAGCATGAATGGCAAACAAAAATCAGAGAAATTGTAGAGAGATTCTTTCAAAATATTATAAAATGCATGAAATTTATGAGTTAAAGTATGAAAATACATTTAGGAATTGTATAAATACAGTTTTAAGTTTTCTGCTTCCACATAGGTGTTAATGTTTAGCAGAGTCCATGCAATATAATTGATGAATAGATGACTTTAAAAATATGCTTAGTTTCTATTTTAGACTGATTAACATAACAAAATGGTGGATGAGGGAACATGATAATCATTTACTGTGACAGAGCAGGGAACTGAGAAGGGACATAGAAATCTAGCTAGAGTTACCATAAAGGACAAATGACTTAAAAAAATGAACAAAAGTGCCTAGGATAACAAAGAGATTCTGACTATCCATTCATCTTACTGGAGCAATAGCAATAAAAGAAAACAAATTTTCCTTTTGCAGGCTGAAAATGAGAAAAATCCCTTTTTTCATCTAAAGAAAAAAATGATGAGAATAGTGGTTATAGACCTATGGATATAGAGATCAAAAATTGTCATGACAAGTGATAAGAGCTCAGATAGTAAAGGTTTGAGTTCAAGAAGAAGCTTGCTTTCAAATTCTGATAAACAAGTTTTCTTTTTTGTCCCTTCTTCCTCTTTAGATTCTTCTCTTTTCCTTCCCCTCTTCCTTTCTCCTAGCTTCTTTTTTTCTCCTCTCTTCAATTATCTTGCTTCCCTTTCTCTAATTTGTATAGGACTAAAAACATTACAAATCAGCAGTTAGAACTAACACTTTAGAACTGGAAAAGACTTCAGAAATCATCTAATCTAATCCATACCTGGAAAATAATTCTCACTACAGTGTATTGTGCTAGTAGTCACCTAGCCTTTATTTGAAGATCTCTAAGGAGGAGGTGAATATGTAACTTTTTAAAATAGCTCTTTTGACTTTTGAACATTTCTAATTGCAATTTTTCAGTTATAAGCTTAAATTTATCTTTGTAACATTTATCCACTATTACTAATTTTGCTATAGGAAGTTTAACAGAATAAATTCAATTCCTTGTACATATACTAATCCTTAAAATATTTGAATACAGTTATCACATACTTTCCAGGCTCAAGTCTTCCTTTCCCCAAATTAAAATCCCCTACTTGCTTGATTTATTTCTCATGTGGATTGGACTTAAAGTCTTTCATTTTCCTGATTAACTTATTGATTCTTTATATATTATAATTTTTTCAATCATTCTTCAAAATGGAAATGAAAACTCATTTTGTTTTCATTTCTTTAGTAGATTAATAGGTACTGCTATAAATATGTCTGTACATATATGCCCTATACTTCTGTTTTTAATTTCCTTAGTATATATGCCTAATAGTTACATCAAGAGATTAAAGAGTATGTGCCTTTCAGTAATTCTGTAGGTATGGTTCAAAATTGCTTTGTAAAACCTTTAGACCAATTCCAATCTGTATATTAGTATGCTAGTCTGCCCAAAAGAACTCAAAAGAAATGGCTTTCAGATCTGAACACTATATCCCAGATATGGTCTGACAAGGACAGAAAAGCAAAATTATCACACCCTTATTCCTGAAAACTATGTCTCAATGCAGTCGGTGTTTATATTAACAAATTTAGATGCCACATTACACTGCTGTTGACTTCAAATGAGCTTATAGTCCACTGAAGTTCCTAAGTTCTTTTCAAACTACTGCCTAACAATGTTTCCTCAATCTTGTACTTTTGAAATAGATTTTTAGAATCCAAGAATATTGCTTTATATTTTTCCCAATTAAATTTCTTTTTATTTGATTCACCCTAATGTTCTAAGAAATCATTAAATTTCTGGATCTTGACAATTAACTAGTATACTGGTTCTTCCTATCTTCCATTCTTTGTGTCATCTGCTAATCTGAAAAATAAATGAAATACATTCTTCTGTCTAAGTTAATTTTTATAAAAAAATTCTCATTCCAATTTTCACTGATATGACTAGTGGAAAGAATTCTAAAAAGTAACTAAAATGGATATTAGTTTATACTCTCTATTACTAATCAACCATGGTATCCTGAGTAAGTCTTTAATATGTTGTGCCTTTATTTCAATATGTATGAAATGAGAATAATACACAATCTACTTAACTCTAAGGGTACATTGGTATCTTAGAGAAATGAACAACTTGAAGAAAGGCACCACAACATTTGTTATGATACATTCTCTATGATTTATGGAAAAATAACCCATGGATTAGAATTGCACAGGATAAAGAAGGATCATATCCATTTACATGAAGGATACAGACATACACTGAGAATTATATCACTAAAGGATTGGCTGTAAGGCCACAGCAACTCCTGAAGTCTATCTACTAAGGTATAGAATTGTTCAATGTGTGTTAAGAAAGGGTGTGTTAATACAAATAAAATACTTTTCTTGATCAGTTTTTTCTGTGGATGCAGATTGTATCTTTCTCCACAAGCTTGTTATAATTAATTTGGATATTTATAATATTCAAAATAGTTGCTCAAAGTTGTTTTTTAAAACAACATTGCTGGTACTGTATGCAACATTTTCTTTGTTCTGCTTCTTTTGCTCTTCATTATTTCATATTGGTCTATCCTATATGATACTATTCCATCATGTTTAAATAGTGTAACTTGTTCAGTCTTTCCCAAATTGACGGACATTCCCTTATTTTGTAGCTTTGCCACCATGAGAATTGTTATATCTATTTTAGTAATATGGACCCTTTTACTCTTTCTTTGATTTCTTTGGGAATACAGACTTAATATAGTATATCTTTCAACGGGTATACATAATTGTATAGCCCTTTGGGCATAGTTTCAAGTTTTCATAGTTTCAAATTACTTTCCAGGGTGGTTGAACTAGTGCATTTGTATACCTATATTTCCATATCTTCAGCATTTGTTATTTCTCTCTTCTGTCATGTTAGCCAATTTGATAGATATGAGGTAGTACCTTAAAGCTGTTTTAATTTGCTTTTCTCTAATTATTAGTGATTTAGAGCATTTATGTAAAATTAGGTTGCTTTGATTTTTTCCTCTGAAAATTGCTTATTCATCTCTTTTAACTATGTATCATTTGGGGATTGGCTCTCTTTGAAATATATATATATATATATATATATATATATATATATATATATATGTATATACATGTATGTATGTATTATTCATTTCTCTAGATATGCGAAAAATGAGAACTTTATTTATTTATTTATTTTTATTTATTTAATAGTCTTTTATTTACAGGTTATATGCATGGATAACTTTACAGCGTTAACAATTGCCAAACCTCTTGTTCCAATTTTTCACCTCTTACTCCCCACCCCCTCCCCTAGATGGCAGGATGACCATTAGATGTTAAATACATTAAAATATAAATTAGATACACAATAAGTATACATGACCAAAACATTATTTTGCTGTATAAAAGAATCAGACTCTGAAATATTGTACAATTAGCTTGTGAAGGAAATCAAAAATGCATGTGGGCATAAATATAGGGATTGGGAATTCAATGTAATGGTTTTTAGTTATCTCCCAAAGTTCTTTCTCTGGGCATAGTTGGTTCAGTTCATTACTGCTCTATTGGAAATGATTTGGTTGATCTCGTTGCTGAAGATGGCCAGGTCCATCAGAACTGGTCATCATATAGTATTGTTGTTGAAGTATATAATGATCTCCTGGTCCTGCTCATTTCACTCAGCATCCAGTTCAGTTAGATAAGTCTCTCCAGGCCTTTCTGAGTATCATCCTGTTGGTCATTTCTTACAGAACAGTAATATTCCATAATATTCATATACCACAATTTATTCAGCCATTCTCCAACTGATGGACATCCATTCAGTTTCCAGTTTCTAGCCACTACAAAAAGGCCTGCCACAAACATTCGTGCACATACAGGTCCTTTTCCCTTCTTTATAATCTCTTTGGGATATAAGCCAGTAGTAATACTGCTGGATCAAAAGGTATGCACAGTTTGATAACTTTTTGAGCATAGTTCCAAACTACTCTCCAAAATGGTTGGATTCATTCACAACTCCACCAACAATGCATCAATGTCCCAGTTTTTCCCACATCCCCTCCAACAATCATCATTATTTTTCCTGTCATCTTAGCCAATCTGACAGGGTGTGTAGATCAGTATCTTAGAGTTGTCTCAATTTGCATTTCTCTGATTAATAATGACTTGGAGCATCTTTTCATATGACTAGAAATAGTTTCAATTTCTTCATCTGAGAATTGTCTGTTCATATCACTTTGACCATTTTTCAATTGGAGAATGAAGCGATTTTTTATAAATTAGAGTTAATTCTCTATACATTTTGGAAATGAGGCCTTTATCAGAACCTTTGACTGTAAAATATTTTCCCAGTTTATTGCTTCCCTTCTAATCTTGTCTGCATTAGTTTTGTTTGTACAAAAACTTTTCAGTTTGGTATAATCGAAATTTTCTATTTTGTGATCAGTAATGATCTCTAGTTCTGCTTTGGTCATAAAGTCCTTCCCCTTCCACAGGTCTGAGAGGTAAACTATCCTGTGTTCCTCTAATTTATTAATAATTTCATTCTTTATGCCTAGGTCATGAACCCATTTTGACCTTATCTTGGTGTACGGTGTTAAGTGTGGATCAATGCCTAGTTTCTGCCATATTAGTTTCCAATTTTCCCAGCAATTTTTATCAAACATTAAGTTCTTATCCCAAAAGCTGGGGTCTTTGGGTTTGTCAAAGACTAGGTTGCTATATTTGTTGACTGTTTTATCCCTTGAACCTAACCTATTCCACTGATCAACTAATCTATTCCTTAGCCAATACCAAATGGTTTTGGTAACTGCTGCTCTATAATATAGTTTTAGATCTGGAAAATGAGAACTTTATTTGAGAAACTTGTTGCAAAGATTTTTTCCTTTTTCCCTAATTTTAATTTCATTAGCTATGCATATTTGAAAACTTTTAAATTTTATGTAATCAAAACTCTCTATTTTACTTTCCATGAAGTTCTCTTACCTTTTCTTTGGTCATGAATGCTTCTACCATGTGTTCTCTCCCTTTTTAAAAAAAATTTGGGATGCAGATCTAGTGTCATTTCTGAGTCAAAATACACGCATAGCTTTATAGCCCTTTGGTCACAGTACCAAACTGCTCTTTAAAATGTTCCCTCTAACATTTATCATTTTCATTTTCTGTCATTTTAGCCAATTTGATAGGTATGAAGTAGTACCTCACAGTGGTTTTCATTTTTATTTCCCTAATCAATAGTGGTTTGGAGCATTTTTTCCCACTGGCTATAGATAGCTTTGATTCCTATTTCTGAAAACTGTCTGGTCATATACTTAGACCATTAATTTGTTTTGGAATGTGTTATATTCTTTTTTATTATTATTATAACTTTTTATTGACAGAGCCCATGCCTGGGTAATTTTTTTTTTACAACATTATCCCTTGCACTCACTTCTGTTCCGACTTTTCCCCTCCCTCCCTCTTCTCGCCAATCCTCTCTGTATTCGTCCTGCTGGTCATTTCTTACAGAACAATAATATTCCATAACATTCATATACCACAGTTTACTTAACCATTCTCCAATTGATGGGCATCCATTCATTTTCCAGTTCCTACCCACTACAAACAGGGCTACCACAAACATTTTGGCACATACAGGTCCCTTTCCCTTCTTTAGTATCTCTTTGGGGTATAAGCCCAGTAGAAACTTTGCTGGATCAAAGGATATGCACAACTTGATAACTTTTTGAGCATAATTCCAAATTGCTCTCCAGAATGGCTGGATGTATTCACAATTCCACCAACAATGTATCAGTGTCCCTGTTTTCCCACATCCCCTCCAACATTCCGCATTATCTTTCCCTGTTATTCCAGCCAATCTGACAGGTGTGTAGTGGTATCTCAGAGTTGTCTCAATTTGCATTTCTCTGATGAATAATGACTTGGAGCATCTTTTCATATGGCTAGAAATAGTTTTGATTTCTTTGTCTGAGAATTGTCTGTTCATATCCTTTGACCATTTATCAACTGGAGAATGGCTTGATTTCTTATAAATTAGAGTCAATTCTCTATATATTTTGGAAATGAGGCCTTTATCAGAACCTTTGACTGTAAAAAATGTTTTCCCAGTTTATTGTTTCCCTTCTAATCTTGTCTGCATTAGTTTTGTTTGTACAAAAACTTTTCAATTTGATATAATCAAAATTTTCTATTTTGTACTCAATAGTGATCTCTAGTTCTTTTTTGGTCATAAATTCCTTCCTCTTCCACAGGTCTGAAAGGTAAACTATCCTATGCTCTTCCAATTTATTTATAATCTCAGAATGAGTTATATTCTTTTTATTTTATTTTATTTTTTAAATAACTTTTTATTGACAGAACCCATGCCAGGGTAATTTTTCACAACATTATCCCTTGCACTCACTTCTGTTCTGATTTTTCCTCTTCCTCCCTCCACCCCCTCCCCCAGATGGCAAGCAATCCTATACATGTTAAATAGGTTACAGTAGATCTTGGATACAATATATGTGTGCAGCACCAAACAGTTCTCTTGTTGCTCAGGGAGAATTGGATTTAGAAGGTATAAATAACCTGGGAAGAAGAACAAAAATGCAAGCAGTTTACATTCATTTCCTAGTGTTCTTTCTTTGGGTGTAGCTGCTTCTGTCCATCCTTGATCAATTGAAATTGAGCTAGAATTTGTCTTTGTTGAAGAAATCCATTTCCATCAGAATACATCCTCATACAGTATCGTTGTTGAGTTATATAATGATCTCCTGGTTCTGCTCATTTCACTTAGCATCAGTTCATGTAAGTCTCGCCAATCCTCTCTGTATTCATCCTGCTGGTCATTTCTTACAGAACAATAATATTCCATAACATTCATATACCACAATTTACTCAACCATTCCCAACTGATAGGCATCCATTCATTTTCCAGCTTCTAGCCACTACAAACAGGGTTGCCACAAACATTTTGGCACATACAAATCCCTTTCCCTTCTTTAGTATCTCTTTGGGGTATAAGCCCAGTAGAAACACTGCTGGATCAAAGGGTATGCACAGTTTGATAACTTTTTGGACATAGTTCCAAATTGCTCTCTAGAATGGCTGGATATGTTCACAATTCCACCAACAATGTATCAGTGTCCCTGTTTTCCCACATCCCCTCCAACATTCCGCGTTATCTTTCCCTGTTATTCTAGCCAATCTGACAGGTGTGTAGTGGTATCTCAGAGTTGTCTTAATTTGCATTTCTCTGATTAATAATGACTTGGAACACTCTTTCATATGAGTGGTAATAGTTTCAATTTCATCATCTGAAAATTGTCTGTTCATATCCTTTGACCATTTATCAATTGGAGAATTGCTTGATTTCTTATAAATTAGAGTCAATTCTCTATATATTTTGGAAATGAGTCCTTTATCAGAACTTTTGACTGTAAAAATGTTTTCCCAGTTTATTGTTTCCCTTCTAATCTTGCCTGCATTAGTTTTGTTTGTACAAAAACTTTTCAATTTGATATAATCAAAATTTTCTATTTTGTAGTCAATAGTGATCTCTAGTTCTTCTTTCATCATAAATTCCTTCCTCTTCCACAGGAAGAGCTCTTCTGAGCGGTAAACTATCCTATGCTCTTACAATTTATTTATAAAAAATGAATTATATTCTTAAAAGTTTGACTTAGTTTTCTCTATATTTGATAAATGAGGCTTTTGTCAGAGATACTTGCAAAATCCCTCCCCTTTTCTGCTTCAATTTTCTTTCTCTTTAATTGTGTTTGCATTGGTTTTGTTTGTATAAAAGCTTTTAATTTCACATAATAAAAATGACGTATTTTACTTTTATAATGCTCTTTATGTCCTGTTTGTTCTTAAATTCTTACCTTCATAATACATTTGACAGGTAAACCTTTCAATGCTCTTCTAATTTGCTTATGGTATCACCCTTTGTGTCTAAATCATATACCTATTTTGACCTTATTTAGTTATACAGTGTTGGTTTATAATTAGTTTTCCATATTGTTTTCCAATTTCCCCAGCAGTTTTTGTCAAATATTGAGTTGTTGTCCCAAAGGTATGGGCCTTTTAGCTTATCAAACATTTAATTTCTATGGTCATTTACTAAATTAATTCTGTATCTAATCTATTCCACTGAGTCACTGCTCTTTTTCTTAGGCAGTAGCAGATTGTTTTAATAATTACAGCTTAATACTACAGTTGGAGATCTGGTTTGAATAGGTCATCTTCCTTTACCTTTTTAAAAATTGTTTACCTTGATATTCTTGACCTTTTGTTCTTCTAGATGTATTTTCTTAATTTTTTGCAGGTCTATACATTTTTAGTAGTTTAATATGGTACTGAATAAGTATAGTGTACGATGTGGAATTGTCATTTTTATTTTATTGGCTCAGCCTATCATGTGCAATTAATATCTTCCCAAGATCTGACTTTATGTAAAAAGTGCTTTGCAATTGTGTTCATTTTCTTCTTAGGTTTATGTTAGCAAGAAGACTTCCAAGTATTTTTGATTGTCGATGGTTATTTTAAATGAATTTCTCCTTCTATCTCTTGCTGCTGGACTTCATTGGTAATATATAGAAATTCTTATAACTTATGTAGTTACATTTTGTATGCTGAAATTTTATTAAAGTTGTTAATGATTTCAAATAGTTTTTAATTGGTTCTCTAAATATACCATCATATCATTTGCTAAGAGTGATAATTTTGTTTGTTCATTACCTATTTTAATTCCTTTAATTTTTTTTTTTGGTATGGCATTGTGTATTTCTAGTACAATATTGAATGATAGAGATAAGAGCGGTCATACTTGCTTTATTCATTATATTATTGGGAAAGTTTCTAACTTATATCCATTACAAATTTACTGTATTTGCAGATCAATTCAGGTCAATATAACCTGGTATAAATCATGCCTGATCATAGTGTATAACTCTAGCAGTATATTGCTGTAACCTCCGTGTGTGTGTGTGTGTGTGTGTGTCTGTGTGTGTGTGTGTGTGTGTGTGTGTGTTTAGCTATTTTCAAAGTAAATTCTTGGGGATCTGTACATTTTTCGGTTTCCAAAATAATATGAGACAGGATGAAGCATGTTTTCTACTCTACTATGCTTTTATTTTTAAATAACCACAAGATCTCTTTTTCATTCTGGAATTGTAACTGGGGTCTCTATTCACCTATACCCACAAGCTAATATTCCTCTTTGCCCTTGAACTCAGATCCAAGACTGCAACCCAGATCCAAGTGTGGATAATGCAACAGAGTTCTGTCCCTGGTGTCAGCAAAGAAACTCTTGCAATCTCTTTCTGACCAGTTGTCTGACTTCTTTATGGTCTATAAGCCAAGAAGTCTATTCTAGCCTGGTTCTGTTACTCACAAAGCCCATGCTGAGGCATGGCTTGTGTTGGACTATGCTCTACTTTCACCTTAATGCATCAGATATTTTCTGTTGATCCCTTTCTTTTATAGGTCCTGCCACTCCAAAAAATTTTTGAGGTATTATTTAAAGTTGTTTGGAGGGCTTTTGGGAAGAGCTTCAATAAGTGTCATTCTTTTCTTTGCCATTTTAGCCCAGTTCCATCCATTCCCTTAAAAAAAAAAACCAAAATGAATAATAAATATTAATTGCCTATTATGTAGTGATCATTTTGCTAGATGTTCAGTGAGATACTAAGTTTAGATGTCATTGTCTTTATAATCACAGTTTCTAATCTAGTAGAAAGAGAAGTATTTTAGAGAATTACAAAATAAAATTCCATATGAGGTCTGGGGGAAGGCTGTACTTGTTGGGGCAGCAGAATAGGTATTATAAAAAAGCAGGTATTTTTAGTTAAGCTTTCAATTACAGGAATTTAAAATACAAAGATACAGAGAGGACATGAAGGGCATAAGATTTGATCAAAGGCATAGGGGCAGAAAAACAGAAAAACATTGGACATAGATGGTTGTAAGAGAAGTTCAGTTTTCTTACAGTACATAGGACAGTAAAATGAGATCACAAGCAAAGGAACTTAAAATTTACAAGGTGGGTAGTAGGAAGTCACCAAAGATTATTGAACAGACTAATAACGTGACTGTATCTATGCTTCAGAAAGATTAATTTTGCAGTGATATGAATTGGAAGAAGGAGACAGTGGAGGTAGGAACCTGAGTACATTTTACTGAAATAAGTATTGTGGGAACTAAAAGGAAAGGTAAGTGCTGTTATGGAGAACAGACAAGGCTTGGAAAGCTGGCTGTGTCATAATATTTATATTGTTTCTTTGTTCACATTGATTGATGTAAGACATGTAATTACGTTCATCACTTGATCTTGTTGGCAAATAGAAGTACTTTCTTTTTTTTTTTTTTTTATTTAATAGCCTTTAATTTACAGGATATATATACATGGGTAACTTTACAGCATTAACAATTGCCAAACCTCTTGTTCCAATTTTTCACCTCTTACCCCCCCCCCCCCCCTCCCTAAATGGCAGGATGACCAGTAGATGTTAAATATATTAAAATATAACTTAGATACACAATAAGTATACATGACCACAACATTATTTTGCTGTACAAAAAGAATCAGACTCTGAATTATTGTACAATTAGCTTGTGAAGGAAATCAAAGATGCAGGTGTGCATAAATATAGGGACTGGGAATTCAATGTAGTGGTTTTTAGTCATCTCCCAGAGTTCTTTTTCTGGGTATAGCTAGTTCAGTTCATTACTGCTCCATTAGAAATGATTTGGTTGATCTCGTTGCTGAGGATGGCCTGATCCATCAGGACTGGTCATCATCTAGTATTGTTGTTGAAGTATATAATGATCTCCTGGTCCTGCTCATTTCACTTAGCATCAGTTCGTGTAAGTCTCTCCAGGCCTTTCTGAAATCATCCTGTTGGTCATTTCTTACAGAACAGTAATATTCCATAATTTTCATATACCACAATTTATTCAGCCATTCTCCAACTGATGGACATCCATTCAGTTTCCAGTTTCTAGCCACTACAAAAAGGGCTGCCACAAACATTCGTGCACATACAGGTCCCTTTCCTTCTTTATAATCTCTTTGGGATATAATCCCAGTAGTAACACTGCTGGATCAAAGGGTATGCACAGTTTGATAACTTTTGAGCATAGTTCCAAACTACTCTCCAAAATGGTTGGATTGTTCACAACTCCACCAACAATGAATCAATGTCCCAGTTTTCCCACATCCCTCCAACAATCATCATTATTTTTCCTGTCATCTTAGCCAATCTGACAGGTGTGTAGTGGTATCTTAGAGTTGTCTTAATTTGCATTTCTCTGATTAATAATGACTTGGAGCATCTTTTCATATGACTAGAAATATTTTCAATTTCTTCATCTGAGAATTGTCTGTTCATATCCTTTGACCATTTTCAATTGGAGAATGGCTTGATTTTTTATAAATTAGAGTTAATTCTCTATATATTTTGGAAATGAGGCCTTTATCAGAACCTTTGACTGTAAAAATATTTTCCCAGTTTATTGCTTCCCTTCTAATCTTGTCTGCATTAGTTTTGTTTGTACAAAAACTTTTCAGTTTAGGTATAATCGAAATTTTCTATTTTGTGATCAGTAATGATCTCTAGTTCTGCTTTGGTCATAAAAACCTTCCCTTCCACAGGTCTGAGAGGTAAACTATCCTATGTTCCTCTAATTTATTAATAATTTCATTCTTTATGCCTAGGTCATGAACCCATTTTGACCTTATCTTGGTGTCGGCGTTAAGTATGGATCAATGCCTAGTTTCTGCCATATTAGTTTCCAATTTTCCCAGCAATTTTTATCAAACAGTAAGTTCTTATCCCAAAAGCTGGGATCTTTGGGTTTGTCAAAGACTAGGTTGCTATATTTGTTGACTGTTTTATCCCTTGAACCTAATCTATTCCACTGATCAACTAATCTATTCCTTAGCCAATACCAAATAGTTTTGGTAACTGCTGCTCTATAGTATAGTTTTAGATCTGGTACAGCTAAGCCACCATCATTTGATTTTTTTCATTAATTCCTTGAAATTCTTGACCTTTTGTTTTCCATATGAACTTTGTTGTTATTTTTCTAGGTCATTAAAATAGTTTTTTGGGAGTCTGATTGGTATAGCGCTAAATAAATAGATTAGTTTAGGTAATATTGTCATCTTTATTATATTTGTCCCTATCCAAGAGCATTTAATATTTTTCCAATTGGTTAGATCAGACTTAATTTGTGTTAAAAGTGGTCTGTAATTTTGCTCATAAAGTTTCTGATTTTCCCTTGGCAGATAGATTCCTAAATATTTTATATTATCAGTAGTTACTTTAAATGGAATTTCTCTTTGTAACTCTGACTGTTGGATTTTGTTAGTGATATATAAGAATGCTGATGACTTATGTGGGTTTATTTTATAACCAGCAACTTTGCTAAAGTTGTGGATTATTTCTAATAACTTTTTAGCAGAATCTCTGGGGTTCTCTAAGTATACCATCATGTCATCGGCAAAGAGTGATAATTTGGCTTCCTCATTGCCTATTCTTATTCCTTTAATCTCTTTCTCAGCTCTTATTGCTATAGCTAGCGTTTCTAATACAAAAATAGAAGTACTTTCAAAGACTCTCAATAGGACATCAATGCTCACCTAAGTGTACTAAATTCATAAAACATTGCATTTTCTCAAATTTCCTTTAAAACTGGATTGTCAATTGATTTTTATATGCTTGCATACAGTGAAATATATCCATTAGGACTGCTAGTAGGCTTATGTAATTTTATTTCCCTTTCCATTTGTAATAGCATAATTCTTCATTTAAGGAACTTATACTCAGTTTTTGATTTTTTTTCTAAATGCCAAGAACTGTTTGTCCTTATTTCACAAAAATAAACTGGAACAATTTTTAAAATTTAGATTTTAAAATACATTGAAAATTGTCATCTTCTTCAACTCCTCCCCCTGACCTCATCTACCTTATTTATATCATAAGTAAAGAACAGGGTTGTGTTATATGGAGATGCAATCTAACATTTTGGAACTTTTAAAATAGCATAACTTGCTTGTGTAGTAAGTTTCTCAGATTATAGAACAAATGATGATTAACATTCTCTAAATTCTCTGTAGTAGGGAGAAACTTAATAACTACTGGTAAGAATTAATTCAGAATTCAAAACTCTCCTTTATGTAGTTTACTAGCACTTTTCTAATTACATATAAATTATTCATGGGTCTACAGTTAAAAGTACTTTTGAGTTATATAATCTTTGTACTGATAGCTTTAAAAAAATGAACAATACTTGTTTACACAGCTAAATGAAACATCTAGGTAACCAGATTCCTAGTTTTCAAACAGTCAAGTCACCAATAATCTTTTGTTGTAAGAATTATAAGAAGAAATTATATATATATACACACACACACACACACACCACGCATACACGTGTATGCGTGTGTGTGTGTTTAGGTATATGTGTCTTGGCATATGTTCCATACTTCACCTCTTTTTTCTCCCTCCATCCCAAACATCCCAGCAAGTAAGAGAAAAGCTATGACACAGAATTGACAGTCATTGAGGAAAACTCCCCTTCAGCTACTTTCTCTACACTTTTATGGTTTCAGGCATGCTGATATTCTAAGGTAGGGGAGATTGTGCCAGTACCTGATCCTTCACTATTTTAATGATTGTTCCAATTCTGGGTGCTGTCAGAAAAAAAAAATCACATAACAGGAAGCATCTCAGTTTCTACAAACTGACAGTCACAACTGGGGACTGAGTAAAGGAATATATATTTAGTAAAGGAAGGTCAAGAGATCTATCCAAAATTCTACCAATGGTTACTGCTTGTACAAGCCCATGTGGCCATATAGACATTCATGGACACAAAGCAATATATTTTTATATGTATATGTATATATGTATATATAATTAACTTGTTTTGAGTACTGTTTTATATCATTATTTAGAATATTTTATAACATTCTTTAGCATTTCTCATACTTC
The DNA here is from genome assembly GCF_902635505.1 of Sarcophilus harrisii. Lineage (NCBI taxonomy): Eukaryota > Metazoa > Chordata > Mammalia > Dasyuromorphia > Dasyuridae > Sarcophilus > Sarcophilus harrisii. The sequence goes on from NC_045426.1 coordinate 135,697,784, forward strand.
TTTTTAACATCCTCATTCATTAAAAAAGAAAATAAAAAAAGACATGTGAGGAGTAAATGGTCTCAAAAACACTATTAATTATATGCAACATTTGACCACTGTGCTATGACCTATGATACTCAAAGAAATTTCTGGGCAGCAGCTGTATCTTTAAATCAATGATTTATCAAAAACCAGATGGGAATCTAGTAATTCTTGATGACAGTGAATTGTTTTGCTGTTTCATTTATAGTAGCTCAATATATTAGAAACCTATATTCTTTAGCCTGCAGGGTACAAATAGTAGAGAGAATGGATAAGAATGAACAGAGAAATTCTTAAAACCTGAATGATAAAACATAGCCCTCAAGGCTATTTTGAAACAATAAAAATATCATCTCTTTAAATTTGCTCTCTCATATGAGAGATATAGGACTTATCTGATACAGGATTACCATTTTCCACATACAGGACTGGATATACATGGAGTGTTCTTTGTAAAGAGTAAGACAGAAGTCCACATGTAGTTTAACAGAATTTGTAGGTTCATAGGGCACTGTTGCCCAGGAGCTGAAAGCTGAGCTAAGCTACTAACTTAGTTTTTGACAGCTGGCATTCTGGAGGAATGAATGACCATTGGTCAATTTTTTCTAAGGTAAAAATTACTCTTTCTTAAACCTGAACCCTATGATAAATGGCTTCTTGTGGACTTTGCCAAACCTCTGGCTAAAAAACAAAACAAAACAAAACAAAACAAGACAGTTCAAAACAAGGTTGAGAAAGTAATCCTGACCAGGATGTCCTATTTTGTTGGTTTGGCTGTTCTGATTAAAACCTTCTGTGAAGCAACAGCCTTTGCGTGATAGGCCCAGACACAAATTAAGACGACGACAGTATGTTGACCTACTAAACAGAAAGCACAACAGCTTCATAACTACAAACAGACACACTTACTTCATTGCTTAGTTAAAAGCTTCCCTCCAGAATTTTTGAAGCCATGGCTTCTTCTGGTCATATGTAAATCCCTTCATGGAAATTTACAGAATACAAGTAAATCCCACCTGTGAATGATTGTATCATTTAACCTCAAGGTTAGTTTCTCTCATGCTCATTTCGTGAAAAGGCATTCCCTGTCCCACCCCCTTTCTTTCCCTCTCCCTTTTCCATTTTAATGGCTGATTTGTATAAAGCAAGCTCAAGGCTCTGAGCCTGAAACCACAGCTTTTCCAAACAGCCAGGATTTGCAGTGATACAGTGTGAAGGTGACAGAGTTAATAGGTTAACCTCATAACTCTGAGAAATCAATAATCTCCTAAGGATACTGTTTTTAGACATGATAACTTGGGAGTTCTTTGAATGTACTTTCTCATGTGACTTATGTATACTCATTCATTAACATCCTCAGAGTAGCCCTAGATCTGGTGTGGATATGGCAGAAAGGACAAAAACATTTCCTTGGACTTTGAATGAGACATTTTAAATGAATTGTCGGGTATAAGGACACTCTAGCATTCCGAGGATCACATGTTTTGGCAACTGAGTCAAGAAAAATTGGATGCAATGTTTTTTTCATTATCCTCATGTATTTTTTTAAACCATAGTTTTATACAAAACTGTATAATCTGTCTTCTTGTGGTACAGAATTTACAACCGAGAGGTTGTATGTTAAATGGTTGACTTTTCAGGCAACTCAAACACCTGGTTAGCATAAATCGTTTAATAGCAATTCTAGTCTCTTAACTCCTTTGTTACCAGAACTTTTGAAAATTTCGTTGCTCCAAAACAGGTGAGAGGCTGTATTTTTAAATATACTCACACAAAGACACATGCACACACACATGTATGCAATACATATATACTGAACGCTGAATAGTCATAAGCATTAGGCAGTCCTGTTTCCATTAGCTATAGATGTGTAATTTATAAGGAATAAAATAAAATTGTTTCTGGATTTCAAGTATCAATCTTATTATCAACTAGTTTATGCAGTTTAGAGCTTCTTCTCCCTCCCCTCCCCACCATTTCTGAATTCCAAATGCAAGTGCTTTAATGATTTCCATATTGAAAGTAATTTCTTGGTTGGGGGAAAATAAGGACTTTCCCATAAAAAGTGCAAAAATATGGACATGGCAACCCCAGGAAGAAATATGCCATGAAAAATCAGAGTGAAAGAAAGAACTATTTATCTTTTATATTTAGTTATTTTGTGATTGAATATAAGCAGTATAGATCTATATAAGAGTATGAATGTAAACTTTCTACAATGTTAATCTATAAAATATACTCATATAAATACCCATTTCACTATTTTATTAATAAAGTAATAGCATATATTTCCAGCCCCTGTTCTATGCCTTTGTCACTGTGAGGCCATAAGTAATTTTTCTCTGAAGGACTCAGGTTTCTTATTTGCAAAATGGATTGATTGAACTAGGTGGTTTCAAAAGTTTCTTTCTAGCTCAAATTCAATTGACTGTCTATGACTATGATCACCTTGAAATTTAGTGTGCCTATATCTGTGAAATTTAATTAATGTATGAACTACTAATTTAATAGGATTATTTTCATGTTCAAGTAAAAATAATATACATAAATATTCATGCTTGCATATTTATATAGATTTATAATATTCATATATAAACATTTGATCTCTAAATCTATAATCCCATTAAATTAATTCTGTAAACTGTTCCCACTCTGTCCTAACCTGTCTTCACCAGGATGAATTCTGCTCTTCCTTTTAAGTTTATGAAGTGCCTCAACTTTTCAACATTGAAATAAAGTACTAACTCACACATGAAACTTTGTCTAATGTTTACCTTACCCAAAAGAAAAATGCTATCCCCTCTCTCGAATTTCATAAAACAATTTACTTGAGCCTTTTAAAACATTTTTCTTTAAAAATTTTAAAAAAATAATTATTTTTTGGAGTTATGCATGTACATCTTTTTTTATTTTTACATATTTCCTTATAAATAATGTTGGAAGAGAAAAATTAGAACACAATTTTTTTTTCATTTTTGATTTGAATTTTCTAGTGCAGCATGGTAATTGTGGAAATATATGTGGAAGAATTACACGTGTTTAATATATATTGGATTACTTGCTATATAGGAAAGGGGTAGGGAAGAAAGAATGATGAAAAAAATTTGAATAAAGCTTTTTCTAGGGTAAATGTTCAAAACTAGCTTTGCATATGTTTTGAAAATAAAAAGTTATTATTAAAATAATTAAACTACAAAAAACAATCAGAATAAAAGAGAAAACTCATAAGAGAAAAATAAAGCAGAAGAAAAAGAAAAAATAAATTGAACACCAGCATGTTTTGATTTACATTCTATTGCCATAGTTCTCTCTCTATGTGTGGGTGGTGTTTTCCATCCAGAATTTATTGGGATTGCCTTGGATCAATGAACACCGAGAAGACCGAAATCTGTCATAATTGGTCATCTCAATCTTTTTGTTGTTGTGTAGAATGTATTCTTGGTTCTGCTTGTTTCCCTCAGCATCAGTTCATGTAAATCTTTCCAAGCCTTTTAAAAATCAGCTTGTTCATCATTTTTATAGAACAATATTCCATTACTTTCATATATCATAATTGATTTAGCCATCCCCCATTTGATAGGTATCTACTCATTTTCCAGTTCTTTGCTAACACAAAAAGAGCTGCTACAAATAGTTTTGCACATGTTGGACCTTTCCCCTCCTTTATGATTGATTTCATTGGCCCTACTGGTTCAAAGGATATGTACAGTTTTATAGTCTTTTGAGCATAGTTTTAAATTGTTCTACAGAATGATTGCATCCATTCACAATTCTACCAACAATGCATTTCTGTAGCAGTTTCCCACATCCTCTCCAACATGTATCATCATCTTTTCCTGTCATCTTAGCCAGTCTAAGAGGTGTGAGGTCTCAGAAGTGTTTGAATTTGCATTTTTTAAATCAATAGTGTTTAGAGCATTTTTTCATGTGACTATAGATGGCTTTAATTTCATCTGAAAATTGTCTGTTCATGTCTTTTGACCGTTTATCAGTTGAGGAATGACTTGTATTGCTATTAATTTGACATAGTTCTTTATATATTTTAGAAATGAGGCCTTTAACAGAAATATTGTCTGTATATTTCCCCCCCCAGCTCTGTGTGGTTCCCTTCTAATTTTAACTATATTGGTTTTGTTTGTGCAAAACCTTTTTAATTTAATGTATTCATAGTTGTACATTTTGCTTTCAAAATGTTCTCTAGTTCTTCTTTGGCCATAAATTCCTCCCTTCACAAAAGATCTGGTAAATAAACTATTCTTTGCTCTCTTAATTTACTCATACTTTACCTAAATCATGTACCTATTTTGACCTTATTTTGGTATGGGATGTGAGATTTAGGTCTATGCCAAATTATTGATACATTATTTTCCAGTTTCCTCAGTGATTTTTGTAAAATAGTGAGTTCTTATCTCAGAAAATGGAGTTTTGTAGTTTATCAAGTATAGATTACTATAGACATTGAGTATTGTGTCATGTATATCTAACCTATTCCAGTAATCTATCACTATTTTTTAACAGTAACATTTTATTTATTTATTTATTTTTTATTTAATAGCCTTTTATTTACAGGATATATGCATGGGTAACTTTACAGCATTAACAATTGCCAAACCTCTTGTTCCAATTTTTCACCTCTTACCCCCCCACCCCCTCCCCTAGATGGCAGGATGACCAGTAGATGAGTAACATTTGTTTTTGATGACTATTACTTTAAAATAGAGTTTTAGATCTAGTACTGTCCTTCACATTTTTTCATTAATTGCCTTAATATTATTGAGCTTTTGTTCTTCTAGATGAATTTTGTTATTCTTTTTTCTGACTCTATAAAATAACTTTTTGACATTTGGATTGGTATGGTACTAAACAAGTAGACCAATTTAGGTAGAATTGTCATTTTTGTTATATTAGCTTGGCCTACCCCTGAGCAATTGATGTTTTTCCAATTGATTAGATCTGACTTTATTTGTGTGGAAGTGTTTTGTTGTTGTGTTCATATAATTCCTGACTTTGCCTTGGCAGGCAGACTCCCAAATATTTTCTATTACTGACAGTTATTTTAAATGCAAGTTCTCTTTGTATCTCTTGCTGTTGGATTTTGTTGGTAATATATAAAAATGCTGACAATTTATGTGGATTTATTTTATAACTTGCAACTTTGCTAAAGTTATGAATTGTTTCTAGTAGTTTTTTAGTTGATTCTCTAGCTTCTCTAAGAATACCATTATATCATCTACAAACAATGATAATTTGGCTTCCTCAGTACATATTCTAATTCTTTTGATCTCTTTTTCTTCTCTTACTGCTAAAGATAACACTTCTAATACAATATTGAATAGTAATGGTGATAATGGGCAAGCTTGTTTCACTCCTGATCTTATTTGGGAATGGTTCTACTTTGTCCCATTATATATGATGCTTGCTGATGGTTTTAAATAGATGCAACGGATAATTTTAAGGAAAAGTCTGTTTATTCTTATACTCTCTAGTGATTTTCATAGGAATGGATGTTGGATTTTATCAATGTTTTTTCTGCATCTATTGAGATAATCATACGATTTTTGTTAGTTTGGTTATTGATGTAGTCAATTATGCTAATAATTTTCTTAATATTGAATCAGCCCTGCATTCCTGATATAAATCCTACTTGCTTATAGTGTATTATCCTGGAAATGACTTTCTGTAATTTTTTTTGCTAATATTTTATTTAAGATTTTTGCATCAATATTCAGTAGGGAATGTTTACCCTCCCTGATTTAGGTATAAACATTATATCTGTATCACAAAAGTAATTTGATAGGATTCCTTCTTTCCTTATTTTTTCAAATAGTTTGCATAGTATTGGAATTAGTTATTCTTTAAATGTTTAGTAGAATTCACATGTAAATCCATTTGGCCCTGGAAATTTTTTCTTAGGGAGATGATTAATAACTTATTCTATTTCTTTCTTTTTTTAATGGGATTATTTAAGTAATTTATTTTCTCTACTGTTAATTTGGGCAATCTATATTTTTGTAGGTATTCTTCCATGTCACTTGCATTATCATATTTACTGACATATAGTGGGGCAAAATAATTCCTAATTATTGCTCTAATTTCTTTTTCATTGGTGCAAAGTTTTCCCTTTTCATTTTTGAGACTAACAATTTTATTTTCTTCTTTCCTTTTTCTAATCAAATTAACTAAAGTTTTATCTGTTTCTTTGGTTTTTTTTTTAATAAAACCAACTCTTAGTTTTATTTATTAATCCAATAGTTTTCTTACTTTCAATTTAATTAATCTCCCCTTTTATTTTCAGAATTTCAAATTTGGTATTTAATTGGGTTTTTAATTTGTTCTTTTTCTAGTTTTTTTTTTTTTTAGTTGCAAGCCTTATTCATTGATCTTTTTCTCTATTTTATGCAAGTAAGCATCTAGAGATATAAAATCTCTTCTAATAACCACTTTGGCTGCATCCCACAAATTTTAGTATGTTATCTCATTGTCATTCTCTAAGATGAATTTATTGATTGTGTTCTGATTTGTTTTTTCACCCACTTCTTCTTTAGATTGGATTATTTAGTTTCCAATTAATTTTTTATCTAATTTTCCCTGGCCTTTTATTGCATTTATTGCATCATGATCTGAGAAAAATGCATTTACTAGTTCTGCCTTTATAAATTTGATTTTGAGATTTTTATGGCCTAATATATGGTCAATCTTTGAATAGGTTCCATGTATTGCTGAGAAAAAGGTATATTCTTTTATGTCTCCATTCAATTTTCTCCAAAGTTCTATCATCCCTAACTTTTCTAGGATTCTATTTATCTCTTTAACTTCTTTCTTTTTTAGTATATGGTTCAATTTATCTTGTTCTGAGAGAGAGAGTAAGATTGAAATTCCCCACTAGTATATTTTTGTTGTCTAATTCTTCTTGCAGCTCTCTTAACTTCTTTAGGAATTTAGATGCTATAACACTTGGTGCATATATGTTTAATATTGATATTACTTCATTATCTATGGTACCTTTAAGCAGGATGTAGTTTCCTTCCTTATGCATTTTAATTAGATCTATTTTTGCTTTTGCTTGATCTGAGATCAAAGTATGTCCTGGTTTTGGTATCAACACCATATTTGTATCTTAAAAAGAATTTAGCAGGACTATTTTTTAATCTGTTTTTCCAAATAGTTTATATAGTATCCGAATTGTTCTTCAAGTGCTTGGTACTGTTTACTTTGTAAATCCATCTGGTCCTGGAGACTTTTTCTTAGGGAGTTCATTGAAGATTTCTTCAATTTCATTTTCTAAAATGGGACTATTTAAATAATTCATGTCTTCTTTTGTTAATGTGGACAATTTATTTTTTGTAAATTCCATCAATTTCAATTATATTGACACTTGCTGGCATACAATTGGAAAAATAGCTCTTAATTATTGCTTTAATTTCTTCTTCATTGATGGTAAATTCACCCTTTTCATTTTTGATGTTGATAATTTGTTTTTCCTTTCTTTTTTCTAATCAAATTAACCAAAAAGTTTATCTAGTTTTTTTTCATAAAACCAACCTTTAATTTTTATTAATTAGTTTAATACTTTTTTTGCTTTTCATTTTGTTAGTCTCTCCTTTGATGTATAAAATGTCAAATTTGATCTTAATTGGGGATTTTTAATTTGTTCTTTTTCTAGCCTTTTTTTTAAGTTGCAATCCCAATTCCTATTGATCTCATCTTTTCCCATTTCATTCATGCAACTCTTTAGAGATACAAAATTTCCCCCAAGAACTGCTTTTACTGCATATGATAGGTATGCTGTCTTATTATTGTCATATGAATATATGTCATGAATAAAATTATTGATTGTTTCTATGACTTTTTGTTTGACCCACTCATTGTTTAGAATTAGATTATCTAATTTCCAATTGGTTTTAGTCTATTCTTTCCTGGAACTGAATGTAATTTTTATTGCATTGCAATCTGAACATATACTATTTCTACCTTTCTGTATTTGATTGTGTGGTTTTTGTGCCCTAATACATAGTCAATATTCCTTTCTATGTCAATTAAATTTTCTCCAAAGTTCTCTCAAATCTAACTTTTCTAAAATTCCATTAACTTCCTTAATTTCTTTTGTTTCTTTTGTGGCTAGATTTAACTAGTTCTGAGAGGGGGAGTTTGAGGTCCATCACTAGTATAGTTTTGCTGTCCTTTTCTTCATATACTTCTCTAAGAACCTGGGTGATGTACCACTTGTTGTATATATGTTTATTATTGATACTATGGTACCATTTAACAAGTTTGGCTTCCTTCCTTATCAGTTTAATTAGATCTATTTTTACTGTTGTTTTATATGAGATCATAATTGCTATTCCTGCTTTTTTTTCCTTTGGCTGAAGCATAAGGAAAGCTTCAGTTCTAGCCTTTTACTCTTACTATGTATGTATCTCTATCTTTTAAATATCTTTCTTATAAACAACATATTGTAACATTCTGCTTTTTAATCTACTCTTGGTATTCATTTTCATTTTATAGCAGAATTTATTCCATTCACATTCAGAGTTATGAGTACCAGCTGTGTATTTTCCTCCATCTTATTTTCTTCTCTGTATATACTTTTGTTATCTTTTTACTATGTCCCTCCTTAGGAGTTTCTAATCCACACTGCCCTCAATGTGCCCTCCCCTCTATCCTCCCTCCTCTTTTTTCCAACTCTTTTCTACTAGTGTGTCTGAAATCCTTTATACCCATCCCCTCAATTTTATTTCTTTTCTCCTTCTACTTCTGTTCCCAACTGAGTGAATGTTATTCCTTCTTCCACCTGAAACTGATGAGATTAAGCTTCTAACAATGCTCATCTCCCTCCCTTCTTTTAGTCTATTGTAATAGGTCTTTTGTACTTCATGTGATCTAATTTATCTGATTTTACCTCCCCTTTCCTTTTCTTTCAGTATTATCCTTATGTATTTTTCTTTGATTTCATTATATTAGACTCAATTGATACCCACACCCATGCATGTCTCCTCTAACTGTCCCAATAAAAGACACAGTTCTCAAAAGTTATAAGTATTATTTTCCCATCTAGGGATGTAAACAGTTTAATCTTTAAATAGTTTGTATTTTTTCCCTTTTCACCTTTATATATTTTTCTTGAGTCCTTGAGGAGATCAAATTTTCTTCTTCTTTTTTTTAATGGGAATGATTGATAGTCTCTCACTTCATTGAAGATCCATCTCCTCTTCTGAAAGATGTTCAACCTCTCTGGATAGTTAATTTTTGGTTTTAATCCTAAATCCTTTGCCTTCTGGAATATGGCTATGTTTTTTCATGAATTTTTTATTTTTTTGTTTGGCTATTTATGTTTTTAAGGAACTGATTTCTTCAGTGGATTTTTTAAAATTTTGGCCAATTGATTTTTTAAGGAATTGTTTTCCTTTTCCAATCTGTTGACTCTCTCTTGCATACCTCTCATTTTGTTCCCCATTTTTTTCCTACCTCTCTTATTTGCCTTTTAAAATCTTTTATGAGTACTTTCAAAATTAATGGGCCAGAACCACACTTCAGGCAAGGATTCTTACAACAAGATCTTAACTCAGTGGATAAAATAATGATTATCTAGTTTAGCATGATGATTAATAGTTATCTAGTTTTGTATGATTGATTTAATCTTACAATAAATAATGGTTTCCTAGTAATATAATGTTTGGCTTATGCTCAGTATGATGAATGCATTTCATTGTAGTAGAGCATTTAAGAGATCAATGTCAGACCCAGAGGAAGACTCGAAGAGACTTGAAGACAGAGGCTCTCATGGTGGCTGGCCTGTCCTCCTTCACTTCTCCACTGAGACCAAGGCCCATCTGAAGGTCTCCCCAAAAGCTAGCCTGGCCCCAGGTGAAGGAGACAGACTTTGAAGGAGATAATAAAGACTTTGGACTTTATTCCTGACTATTCAAGTTATGATTATTCTGCTGAAACCAGGGCCCATTCAGAGAACTTCTAAAAAGCAAGCAAGAACATTACATTTTGGCATGCCAACATGGATGTAAGGATTTACATTCAGCAGTTCAACTGACATGAGCATGAGTTCAGTGGAAAAGTCCCCGTGACCCAGAAATAGAGTGAGTATAAAAATAGACAAGCAGGAAACTTTGGTAAGGGCTAAACTAGTATTTCAGCTGAAATGGGACAAATACTTAGAAAAGAACCTTTCCAACTCTGAGGGAAGTGTGTAGAATGAATAGTTAAACTAATAAGGAACCAAGGTTTGATTGTAACTTGGAAACAGATCATTGAACTCTTAGAAACATTACAATACACATTTCCTTGGTTCTCTGAGGCAGATAAATAGAAACTAGTGGGAGAGCAATTAATTGAATATTACAACGATAATGGTACTGATTCAATTCCTGAAGAAACATTCTATACATACAACAAAATACAATTGGCTTTAGGGAATTACATAGGTTTTAGAATAAGGAAAAAGGAGAAAGCAAAAGGGAGATGTATTGACAAAGTAGCTGAAAATCATGAAGAATTTAGACAAGAAAAAAGTTAGTGTTGATGAAATTCAAAAGAGGGATGGTACTGATAAAATAGCTGAAAAGATTGAAGAATCAGACAAGAAAGGAGTTAAGTACAGTGCTGATGAAATTAAGAAATGTGATATTCACAGCAGGAGACTTTAGGGCATGCCCCAGCTCATGACCCTTGCTCAATTTCCCCTTCGTGGGTGGAGGGAGGAGGAGGAGGGGCAAGGGCAGTGACACAATCAGCACCAACTATGCAGCAACTTTGTCCATCCCCTATGACACAATTACAAAAGGCACTAATTAAAGCTAAAGAGGAAGGATAGGATATATCTAATTTAAGAATAAAAGCATATCTTTGATTGAAGAATTTGATTCTTCAGGTCAAGCCAGGAGAAGATACACTCCTTTTAATCTGGAAATTATCAAAAATCTGAAAAAAGCTTGCATTCTTTATGGGGCTTCATCATCTTATGTTAAGATAGTACTAGAGAGGACTCTGGCCAAGATGGTGCAGAGGACGTACACATTTATCGAAGCTCTTTTTTGCCCTCAGAGTACTTTTTTTTCATGATACAGCCTCAGAATTAGTGCTTGACTGAAAAAAAAAAACCCATGAATAATTACCAACAGAAGATATCCTCAAAATTCACCAGAAAAGGTCTGTTTTTGCTCGTGGACAGGGATGGTTAGACTAGGCACAGAGTGCAGGCACACTGAGCAGACTGGAGGGACAGGGTGTAGTTGCAGCCCTTGGAAAACTTGTGGGGAGAATTTTACCCAGTGTGAACTTCTTTGCCCTGGCAGCAAATCAATAGATCAGCAGAGAAGCTATAAACACAGGGGATAAAGACTTCAATTCTGACACTGTGGAGTCTCTCAGGACCTGACCACACCCTCCCAACACCCAGAGTGACTCAGCACGCTCTCAGTGTCTCAGAGAGAAACAGCTGTGCAGATGCAGTGCAGCCATTGCTGTTCCACTGCTGCTTCATTACTACCTCCTGCAGTCTGTAGAGGAAGCTTGGTAACACCACACTGCCCAAAAAGCAGATTGTGATGACCACGCTAGCACCCAGGACACCTCAGAACCAGCTGGAGTCAGGATAAGCAAAAGTCCGTCTTTATTCTTGGTCTTAGACACAGGATTGAACAGGATAGAAGCAGATTCTCCACGACTGCCTTCCTTCTCCTCTACAGCCAAGAGTGTGTCTCTGGCTAGCTTTACACCACCCCCTAGTCCCTCCTACAATCCTCTATACACCAATCATTGAGCCAGCACAGATAGCGGAAAGGACCATTTTTCCAAACATATACCCATAGAGAATCATCCAATCAGAAGTTAGCCTCAAGCTCAAGTGCACTGAATTCAATAGTTTCACTCTCTATAGCAGACTGCATTTACTTTTTTTTTTGTTTTGTTTTGTTTGTTTTCTTTGCTTTTTTTTTTTTTGTCAAAATGTCAAAAAAAAATTAAAGCACACTCTAATTATAGATAGCTTCTATATGGATAGAGAGCAGACTTCAAAACCTGAGGATATTTAAAAACACATTATCTCCAAATGAATCCCCAAATGGGGATATTATCTGGTCTCCACCACACAAGACTCATAAAAGAAATTAAAAAGGCTCTTACAAGAGAGCTAGATGAAAAATGGGGAAAAGAAAGGAAAGCTTGTCAAGAGGGTCTGGATAAGTCATCCCACTCATTTAAAGATAGAATGGATAAAGAAATCAAATTCTTGAAAAACAGAATTAGTGAATTGGAAAAAGAAAATAGCTCTCTAAAAATAAAACTGGCAAATTGGAAAAAAATTCCATAGAACAAAACAACTACTTAAAAACTCAGTTGGACAATTACAAAAAGAATAAAAAAGTACGTGAGGAAAATAAAATAAGAATTGAACAAATGGAAATGAACGACTTGAGGAGAACACTGAGAATCGGTCAAGCAAAACCAAAAAAATGCAACAATGGAGAAAAATGTTAAATTCCTACTTGGGGAAACAACAGACCTGGAAAATAGATCCAGGAGAGACTTATTGGACTTCCTGAAAATTATGATGAAAAAAAGAGCCTAGACACAATTTCCCAGGAAATCATCAAAGAGAACTGTCCAGAAGTTATAGAAATAGAGGGTAAAATAGACATTGAAAGAATTCATCAATCACCTATTGAAAGAGACCCCAAGATCAAAACTCCAAGAAATATTGTGGCTAAATTCCAGAACTATCAGACCAAGGAAAAAATACTACAAGCAGCTAGAAAAAAAAAAAAAAAAAACAGTTCAAATATAGAGGAGTCACAATAAGGATTACTTAGGATCTGGCAGCATCCACATTAAAGGACTGAATGGCTTGGAATCTGATATTCCAAAAGGCTAATGCAGCAAAGAATAACTTATCTAGCCAAAATGAGCATGTTTTTACAGGGAAGAAGATAGACATTCAATGAAATAGGTGAATTTCATCTATTTCTGATGAAAAAACAGGAACTTAACAAAATGTTTGATCTCCTAATATAGGACTCAAGAGAAACATAAAAAGGTAAAAAGTGTGGTATTCTTTTTCCAAAACACAGTCATATGATAAAAGAGTTTAGATCTTTTATTGTGTCCTTCAATATATCCCGGTTAGCTCAGAGGCCTATCTCTCTGCTTGGTTCCAAGACTCTTGCAGCTTTGTCCTTGGCTTCTGCCTCTGCTTTCTTCAGCCTCCAGCCAGCACCAACTTGGAAGATGCAATGAATCTCTTGCCTCGAAGATAGGGCTTGTGGGCTTCCTCCCAGAGAGCTCCTCTCTGACCCCAGTCAATGTTCCCAAGAAAACTTGCCAGCTCTAAGAGCTTCCTGTATATATATGATCTCCCAAAGGTTAACTCCTCCTTCTGGAGAGAGAGGGATTCTGGGTTATCTCCCAGAGTGCTCTCTGGCCCTAAGGGAGGTGTGAATTTGGATATCTCATACTAAGCCTGAAATCTCCCAAACGTATGAACTCCATTGAGTACTTAGATACTTATGAGCTCTCTAAAGGTGTGAACACAAGCATTGTTTCCATCTGGCCCAAAATATCTCCTTCTAAGATAAAATCAATCATATTGAACCATGCTAAATTAGATAATTATTGTTTCTATCAACTCTAATGGCTTAACAGTTTGTAAAGATTCCAACAAAAAAGAAATCTTGGGAACTATATTTCTGTTATGAATATACATAAAGAATATATATATATATATATATAAAATTTGGTTTTGCAGTTATAATATAAAAAAGAAACTAGAGGTGGAAAGAAATGTGTACCAGAAAAAGGGTAAAGTGGGGATACTACATCTCATGAAGAGGTAAAGAAAACCTATTATATATGAGGGAAAGAAGGGAGGAGGATGAACATAGTGTGCATCTTACTATCATCAGAATTGGCTTAAAAAGAAAAATATTAGATATATTCTATTTACAGAGAAACTTCTCTCATCTCATTGAAAAGTGGAAGGGGGAAAGTGAAAAGGGAAGGAGTAAACTAAGTGGAAGGGAATACAGAAATTGTGAAGAAAGGGGGTAAGAAAAGGGGAGGAATTTTAAGGTGGGGGGATGGTGGGATCCTAAAAAGGGAGAGCTGTGAGAGGCAAGTGGTGCTCTCAAGTTTAATACTGAGAAGTGGGGTAAGGGGGAAGGAAAGGAGAAAAGCATAAGCAGGGGTTAACAATATGTCAAGAAATACAAAATTAGTAATTTTAATCCTAAATGTGAATGGGATAAACTCCCCCATGAAGTGGAAGCATATAGCAAACTGGAATAAAAGCCAGCTTCCTACAATATGTTGTTTACAGAAAAGACACTTGAAGCAGGGCAATGCACACAGAGTAAAAGTAAAAGGCTGGAGCAGAATCTACTATGCTTCAGGTGAAATCAAAAAAGCAACGGTAGCTATCCTGATCTCAGGTCAAGCCAAAGCAAAAATTGATCTAATTAAAAGAGATAAAGAAGGGCATTATATCTTGCTAAAGGGTAGCATAGATAATGAAGCAATATCAATATAAAACATATATTCACCAAGTGGTGCAGCATCAAAATTCTTTTTTTTTTTTATTATTATAGCTTTTTATTTACAAATTTATATGCATGGGTCATTTACATCATTGACAATTGCCAAACCTTTTGTTCCAATTTTCCCCTCCTTCCCCCCATCGCCTCCTCCAGTTGGCAGGTTGACCAATACATGTTAAATATGTTAAAGTATAAATTAAATACAACATGAGTATACATGTCCAAACAGTTATTTTGCTGTACAAAAAGAATCAGACTTTGAAATAGTGTACTATTAGCCTGTGAAGGAAATAAAAAATGGAGGCAGACACAAAAATGGAGGGATTAGGAATTCTATGTAGTGGTTCATTGTCATCTCCCAGAGTTCTTTCGCTGGGTATAGCTGGTTCAATTCATTACTGCTCTATTGGAACTGATTTGGTTCATCTCATTGCTGGAAATGGTCACGTCCATCAGAATTGATCATCATATAGTATTGTTATTGAAGTATGTAATGATCTCCTGGTTCTGTTCATTTCACTCAGCATCAGTTCATGTAAGTCTCTCCAGGCCTTTCTGAAGTGATCCTGTTGGTCATTTCTTACTGAACAATAATATTCCATAATATTCATATACCACAATTTATTCAACCATTCTCCAGTTGATGGGCATCCACTCAGTTTCCGGTTTCTGGCCACTACAAAGAGGGGTGCCACAAACACAAACATATAAGTCTTTTTCCCTTCTTTCAAATCTCTTTGGCATATAAGCCCAGTAGTAACACTGCTGCGTCAAAGGATATGCACAGTTGGATAGCTTTTTGAGCATAGTTCCAAATAAGCATCCAAATTCTTAAAAGAGAAATCAGGAGAGCTGCAAGAAGGAATAGACAGCAAAACTATAATAGTGGGTAATCTCGACCTTGCACTCTCAGAATTAGATAAATCAAACCACAAAATAAATAAGAAAGAAGTCAAAGAGGTAAATAGAACATTAGAAAAATTTGGTATGATGCATCTTTGGAGAAAACCAAATGGAGACAGAAAGGAATACACTTTCTACTCAGCAGTTCATGGAATCTATACAAAAACTGACCATATATCAGGACATAAAAACCTCAAATTCAAATGCAGAAAGGCAAAAATAGTAAATACATCCATTTAAGATCACGATGCAATGAAAATCACATTTAATAAAAAGCCAGGGGAAAATAGACCAAAAAAATTGGGAAACTAAATAATCTCATCTTAAAGAATGACTGGGTGAAACAGCAAATCATAGACATAATTAATAATTTCACCCAAGAAAATGACAATAATGAGATGTCATGTCAAAATGTTTGGAATACAGCCAAAGTGGTAATAAGGGGAAATTTTATTTCTCTAGAGGCCTACTTGCATAAAATAGAGAAAGAGAAGGTCAATGAATTAGGCTTGCAACTAAAAAAGCTAGAAAAGGAACACATTAAAAACCCCCCAGTCAAACACTAAACTTGAAATTCTAAAATTTAAAGGAGAGATTAATAAAATTGAAAGTAAAAATCTATTGAATTAATAAATAAAACTAAGATTTGGTTTTATGAAAAAAAACAACAAAATAGATAAACTCTTAGTAAATTTGATTAAAAAAAGAAAGAAGAAAATCAAATTGTTAGTGTTCAAAATGAAAAGTGAGAACTTGCCGCTCATGAAGAGGAAATTAGAGCAATAATTAGGAGTTACTTTGCCCAACTTTATGCCAACAAATTCAATAACTTAAATGAAATGGAAGAATACCTTCAAAAATATAGCATACCCATATTAACAGAGGAAGAAGTAAATTAATAAAACAGTCCCATTTTAGAAAAAGAAATAGAACAAGCTATTAATCAGTTCCCTAAGAAAAAATCCCCAGGACCAGATGGATTTATCTGCAGATACTACCAAACATTTAAAGAAAAATTTACTCCAATGCTATATAAACTATTTGAAAAAACAGAAATTGAAGGAGTCTTACCAAATTCCTTTTATGACACAGACACTGTACTGATACCTAAACCAGGTAGGTTGAAAACAGAAAAAGAAAATTATAGACCAATCTCCCTAATGAATATTGAGGCAAAAATATTAAATAAAATACTAGCAAAGATTACAGAAAATCATCCTCAGAATAATATACCATGACCAAGTAGGATTTATACTAGGAATATAGAACTGGTTCAATATTAGGAAAACTATTAGCATAATTGACTATATCAATAATCAAATTAACAAAAACTATATGATCATCTCAATAGATGTAGAAAAAGCATTTGATAAAATTCAACACCCATTTGTAATAAAAAACACTTGAGAGTACAGGAATAAATGGACTTTTTCTCAAAATAGTCAGGAGCATCTATTTAAAACCACCAGTAAGCATCATATGTCATGGGGATAAACTGGAACCATTCCCAATAAGCTCAGGAGTGAAATAAGGCTGCCCACTATCACCATTATTATTCAATATTGTATTAGAAATGCTAGCCTTGGCAATAAGAGTTGATAAAAAGATTAAAAGAATTACAGTAGATAATGAGGAAACCAAATTATCACTCTTTGCAGATGATATGATGGTAAACTTAGCAAACCCAAGATTCTACTGAAAAGCTATAATAATCCAAAAATAATCCACAACATAAGGAAAGTTGTAGGATACAAAATAAATTCACATAAATTTTCAGCATTTTTAAAAATCACCAACAAAATCCAACAGCAAGAGATACAAAGAGAAATTCCATTTAAAATAACTCTCGATAGCATAAAGTATTTGGGAATCTATTTGCCAAAGGAAAGTCAGGAATTATATGAGCAAATCTACAAAGCACTTTCCACACAAAGTTAGATTTACACATTGATTATGTTATGAATGGATCCAGCCATTATGGAGAGCAATTTGGAACTGTGCTCAAAAAGTTATCAAACTGTGTATACCCTTTGATCCAGCAGTATTACTACTGGGCTTATATCCCAAAGAGTTATTAAAGAAGAGAAAGGGACCTCTATGTGCAAAAATATTTGTGGCAGCCCTTTTTGTAGTGGCTAGAAACTAGAAATGTAATGGATGCCCATCAATTAGAGAATGGCTGGGTAAATTGTGGTATATGAATATTATGGAACATTATTGTTCTGTAAGAAATGACCAGCAGAATGAAAACAGTGAAACTTGCAAAGACTTACATGAACTGATGCTGAGTGAAATGAGCAGAACCAGGAGATAATTATATACTTCAACAACAATACTGTATGAGGATGTATTCTGATGGAAGTGGATATCTTCGACAAAGAGAAGATTCAATTCAGATCCAATTAATCAATGATGGAAAGAATCAGCTACACCCAGAGAAGGAACACTGGGAAATTAATGGGGACTACTTGCATTTTTTTTTCTTTCCAGGTTATTTTTACCTTCTGAATCCAATTTTTCTTGTTCAACAAGAGAACTGTACGGATCTGTACACATATATTATGTTTAACATATACTTTAACATGTTTAACATGTATCATACTGCCTGTTCTACGGGAAGAGTTGGAGGGAGGGATGGGAAAATTTGGAACAGAAGTGAATGTAAGGAACAATGCTGTGAAAATTACCCATGCAAATGTCTGTCAATAAAAACCTATAAAAAGATGGTATTAGAGAATTTGGCTTTTGAAATTTTAACCCTTAGTGATTGGAAATCTATAGCAATGGCATGTTTAGAATCTGGACAAAACTTGTGGCTTTTGGAGTATAGTGAACTCTGTAGAATACAAGACCAATGAAATAGGTAAAATGGAGTTAATATACTAATCACCCTTTGATCAACTAGCAGGACATTATGCAGACAATTTAGTACAGATTATTTAGCCTTTGATAGCATATGAGCAAATTGTTGCTGCTGCTATCAAAGCATGGGGCATCTTCCCAGGAAAACAAGATAGAGGAAAGCCTTCACTAAAATAGAGGAAGATCCAAGTTAAATTGTTTTCTGATTTTGTGGGACATCTGCAGACAGCTGTCATACAAACTATTGGTGAAATGCAGCAACAGGAATAATGATAAAACCACTTGCGGAGAAAATGCTAATGAAGTTTGTAGAAGAATTATAGTAGGACTACACAAAGATGCTCCTTTAGAGGAGATCATAAGATGCTGTGCCACAATAGGCACAAATGCCTTTTATACCCAGGCTATGATATAGACTTCCCAAGATCAAAACAGGGTCCCTTTTGGCAAGGGACTTCCAGAAAGACTTGTCCATGCTTTCAGTGTGGTAAAGTAGGGCATCTGAAAGCTCAATATTGACATAAAGATAGAGTGAAAATACAGGGTGAGAGAACAAGACCCAAAACCCTATTTCCAAAATGCAACAGAGGCTTCCATTGGGCATCAGAATGTATATTGAGTCAGGGAAATGGAAAGCAAAGCCCAGCTCCAGGGACCCAGGCAAAAAACAGGTGGGACATAATGGCAGCTGAGGTTACACCCAGAGAGTTTTTAGAAGTTCAGTACTCCAACATGATCAATCAGTCAAAAAGCAATCTGATGGAAGAAAAGGATTACATGATTTATCAGCCAAGAAGCAATCAGATAGGAAAAAGGGATTGCAATTGGGGAAAATACAGGTTTTATAACCCGACACAAGGGCAGTGTCCAGTGTGAATAGCTCCAATATAATCACCAGGTGAGGTGGAGAGATCTAGGAAGTGGTGAATGGAAGGGACCAGATAGGTTAACTGCTTGGGGAGAGGGTTTGCTTGTATCTCTACAGATGGAGAAGGAATCAGATGGGTATCAATGAGCCATATTTGCCTTGTCCATCAGAGAGACACAGAAAAAGAGAAAAACCTTGAAACAAAGGAGAAAACTCAAGAAACATTGGGTGGTTCCATCTCTAACTACATGTGCCACTGAAAAAGCTTGACTGTTAACCCAATGTGTATAGCAATTGACTTATGAACAATAAAAATTGTCAATAAGACTGCTGAAGGACTTCAAAATCTGCAGGAATCATTGGATTCCCTGAGACATGATGAGACTATTGCAGGACTTCAAAACTTGAATTTATGGATTCTCTGACACATGAAGTAATGGACAATAGATTGGTTTTAGACTGTCTCTTGGCTGCTGAAGGAGGTGTATGTGTGATTGTTATTTATATACCCTCCTTCTAAGACTTATGGAAATCTTTCACAATACCATGTTGATTCATATTGTTTGTTATATCACTACTTGCATGTATAATTCATGTTTATTACACCACATAGAGCCTGTGCTGGCTGTGGGGAGAGCCATCACTACTAGCCTGTGCTATATTACTGTGTGCTTGTGTAATACTTCTCATGCTGAAGGATTTTATGTATACCTGTTTCACATGAGATCCTTCAGAAACCCTCTAACAAAATCTGGTTTGACTCCCCATTTCCCTTTGGAGTTTTCATCTCCCTTTCTGAGATGTCAGGGAGGATGTGATCATCTCATTTTTGGGGTTCTCACCTCCCTGAGAAGTTAGGGAGGGTGTGAACACCTATGTTAAAAAAAAACAAGAGATATAATGGGCCAGAATTCTGGAGAAATATACCTGAGGCAAGGATTCTTACAACAAGGTGTTAACTCAGTGGAATTGATAAGACTATGATTATCTAGTTTAGTGTGGTGATTAATAGTTCTCTAGTTCAGTATGATTGATTTAATCTTACAACAAATAATAGTTCCCTATTGATATAATGATTGGCTTATACTCAGTATGATGAATGGATTTAATTGTAATAGAGTATTTAAGAGGTCAGACCTAGAGGAGGACTTGAAGACAGAGACCCTCATGGTGGCTGGCCTGTCCTTCTTCACTTCTCTACTGAGACCAAGACCCATCTGAAGGTCCCCCCAGAAAGCTAGCCTGGCCCCAGGTGAAGGAGATAGATTATAAAGGAGATAATAAAGACTTTGTACTTTATTCCTGACTATTCAAGTGGTGACTATTCTGATGAAACCAAGGCCCATTCAGAGGACCTTTAGAAAGCATGCAAGAATATTATATCTTTTGGCATGATCCCAACTGATATCACTCTTTGAGATTTCCTATGTGGACATTTTGTTAATGTTTTGTTTCTTTCTGTCACCGTAGTATGGCTGTTCTGTCACCTTTTTATGGCTAAGGTGCTTTTCTGTTTCATGCTCATTTATTTTCTTTTTCTCCCCATGCAAGATTTTGTGACTTTTATGGTTGAGCTCTACTCCTGGTTTTCAGGGGTTGCTGCCCCAACTTTCTTGTGCTACTCTGAGCTTTCCCTTTGAATACAGGGACTCCTTGTATTAGATGTTTTGCTCACAGCAAGGAATAGCCCTACCTGCTCTCTTTAGGTGGCAGTCTAGTTTCCTAGCTGGTGATTTTCCTTTTCTGATGAGACTGGAGGTGGTCCTACTAGTCTGCTCTGCTACTTAGGACAGAAGTTTTTAGTTGCTGAGCTTGTGACGAAGACCTTTTCACTGAACTTCCTGCACTCTGTTTTGAGTTAGACTGAACTCCACTAGATTCATCTTTTTTGAAATTCTTTTAATCTAGTTTGAGCTAGAGAGTGGTTTTGCTCCATCAGATTCTGTTCAGAAGCTTGGTTTCATGTGGTTTTCTACAGAAACTAGGAAAGCTTGAGCAGTCTGCCATCCTGGCTCTGCCTCTGTAAAATACTTTTCATATAAATACTTATAATATTATACTTCGTATGCCCCAGGTATGTGTATACTTGCTAATTAAATTGTATCCTATTTCCTATTAAATTGTAAACTCCTTTTTCTTGTCTCTGCATGACACCATAACAAAACTGACTGTATTAAGGCAGAAAAATAGAAATATTATATGTATCCTTTCAAAGTATAATTCAATTAAATTATACTCAATAAAGGATCATAGAAACCTCAATTAAACATTAATCAGGAACTCAATAATCTAATCCCAAAAAATGAATGGGTCAAAGGACAAATCATTGAAACAGTCAAAATTTCATTAGAGAATGACAATTATTGGACAAAATTTCAGAATTTAAGGTATACATTCAAAGTAGTACTTAATGGAAATATTTCTTTCTAAACTCTTGATTAAATGAATAAAATAGAGAAAAAAATAAATTAATTGGGAATGCAAAGAAAAGAAAGAAAAAGAACAAATAAAAATCTTCAACTAAACACCAAATTGGACATCCTGAAAACCAAAAGAGAAAAATAAAACTGAAAGCAAGAAAAACATTGAACTAATACATAAAAATAGAAGCTGGTTGTAGGGAAAAAAACAACAACAATAAAATGACAAACCATTGGTTAATTTGACTATAAACATATTACTGGGATCAAAAAATGAAAAAGGCAAGTCTACCACCAATGAATAAGAAATTAAATCAATTATTCAGAACTATTTTGCCCAATTATATACCAATTTATCTAGTAATATAAGTGAAATGATGAATCTTTACAAAAACATAAATTGCCTAGATTAACAGAACAGGAAATAGAATACTTATCTAATCCTATTATAGTAAAAAAAAATAAACAAACCATCAGTGAGTTCCCTAAGAAAACTTTCCCAGAATTAAATGGATTCGTAAGTGAATTCTACCAAACATTTAAAGAACTACAAATTCCAATACTTTGCTAACTATTTGGGAAAAAATCAGGCAGAGAAAAAGACATTTCACATTCTTTTGAAACGGATACCTAAGCCAAAAAATAGAAAGAGAAAGAAAACTATAGATCATTTTCTTAAATGACCATTGTTGCAAACATTTTAAATAAAATAATAGCAAGGAGATGATACTAATATGTTACAAAAATCATATACTATTACCAGGTGAGAATCATACTGGGAATTTGGGACTAGTTTACTATCAGGAAAATTATTTGTATACTTAATTATATTAATAAAAAAAAAAAAACAAGAAAAGCCAGTTAATTACCTCAATAGATTCAGTAAAAACTTTTGACAAAATATAACACTCATTGCTATTAAAAACACAGAAAGCATATGAATAAATGGACCTTTCTTTAAAATGATATGTAGTATCTATCTAAACTACAAATAAATATTATCTGTAGTAGGAATAAACTAGAAGCTTTTCCAGTAAGATCTGGGATGAAGCAAGGGTGCCAATTATCACTACTATTATTCTCTATTATAATAGAAATGCTAGCTATAAACAAGAAAAAAATTGTAGAAATTAGAATAGGTAATGAAGAAAATAAACTATTAACTTTTGCAGATGATATGATGGTTTTCTTAGAGAATCTTCCTAGAAAATTAATTAAAAACTAGTTGAAATAATGAACAATTTTAGCACATTTGTAGGATATAAAATAAGCCCATAATTATCAATGTTTCTGTATATTATCAATAAAGTTCACCAGCAAGAGAGAGAAGGAGAAATTCCATTTAAAAGATCTATAGCAAAATATAAAATACTTGGAAGTTTATGTGCCAAATAAAATCAGATCTAAGCAACTGGAAAAATATTAATTGCTCATGGCAACACTGAGCCAATACAATGATCATGACAATTCTGCCTCTAAATTAATATAGTTAGTCAGTGTAATAATAATCAAATTAATTGAAAATATTTATAGAGTTGGAAAAATAATAAAATCATGGAAGAACAAAAAAACAAGAATACAAAAGGAATCAATAAAAAAATTTAAAGAATGTAGCTGAACAATATCATATCTTAAACTACATTACAAGGCAGTAGCCATCAAATCAATCTAGGTGCATAATACATAATTATAAATAAATACAGCAATCTTGTCTGACAATCTAGTTGGGTTTGATAAACCCAAAGATCTAAGCTTTTGGAATAAGAGCTCACTATTTGAAAAAAAATTGCTGGGAAAAGTCGTGTGACAGAAACTAGGCATAGAACAACATTTCACACCTAGTGATAGGTCAAAATGGGTACATGATTAAACACAAATGGTGATATCATAATTAAATTAGGGAAGTATGGAATATTTTACCTGTCAAATTTATTGATAAGGAAAGATTTGTTGTCAAAGAAGAGATAGAGAGCATTATGGAATGTAAAATAGACATCTTTGGTTACATGAAATTAAAAATTTTTTAATCCAAAATCAATGCTGCTAAAATTAGGAAGAAAGCAAGAAACTGAAAAAAAAAACCCTCAAAAAACAAACAAACAAAAAATCCAAAAAAAAAAAAAAAACAAATTACAGCAAATTTCTCTGCCTCAGTTCTTATATATATGGAGAGAACTGAATGAAATTTATAAGACTACAAGTTATTTCCCAATCTATAAATGGTCAAAACATATGAATAGGCAGTTTTAGAAGAAGAAATCAAAGCTACCTAGTTATATGAAAAATTCCCTAAATCACTCCTAATTAGAGAAATTCAAATTAAAACAACTCTGAGGTACTATTACACACTTATCAGATTGACTAATATGACAGAAAAGGAAAATAAATGGTGGGGATGTCGAAAAACTGAGATACTAATGCATTGTTGGTGGAATTGTGAATTGATCCAATCATTCTGGAGAGCAATTTTAAACTATTTCAACAGAATTATAAAACTGCATATACTCTTAGAACCAGTAATACCACTATTGGGTTTATAGCTCAAAGAAATAAAACATCAAATATGAAAAAAATGCTAGGTACAAATATATAGCAGTCCTTTTTGTAGTGATAAAAAATGGGAAATTGAGAAGATGCTGACAATCAAGGAATGACTGAACAAGTTGTATTTGATAGTGATGGAAAACTAATATGCTATAAGTAATAATGAGCAGGATATTTTCAGAAAAACCAGGAAAGACTTCTATGAACTTATGGACAGTGAAGCAAACAAGAAGCAGGAGAACAAAGTATATAGCAACAGCAATATTATGTAATCAGCTGTGAATGACAGCTATTCTTAGAAACACAGTAATCCAAAACAATTCCCAGGGACTTATGATAAAAAAATGCTTTCTAGTTTTGGAGAAAGCACTTACATATTCTAAATGCACATTGAAGCTTACATTTTATACTTTATTATACTTTTTTTGATAGTTTCTTTTGCATCCTGACTGATATGGATGTGTTTTGTATGACTACACACATTTAATCTAGATCAAATTTCTTGCTTTCTCAAGGAGGGCAGTGGGTGGGTGGGAGAGAAAGATTTAGAACTCAAAATTTAAAAAAAGAAATGTTAAAATTTTGTTTTTACATGTAATTGAGAAAGAAATTAATAAAATAAGATTGGAAGCTTCTTGATAAATAGCTTTATTTTTCTTCTATCTATATCCACAAAATCTAGTACAAATTCTTTTACAAAATGATTTAGATGCATTTTGAATTAACATTACAAAAAATTGTATGGTATCACTAAGCTTATTGATTATTATTATTACTTCTACTATGTTGTTGTTTTTCTTGTGTTAGAATGCAGTGCTGGGGATTTTAAGTTTCTTTTCTGTAAATTTGGTATGTTAATACCATACCTTCACATTGGCTATCTCATTATAGCTACACTAATATTAGTTATAAAGTGGGGAAATATCTAGGGTCCTTCAGGATTTACTCTTTTTAAAAATTTATTTATTTAATAGCCTTTTATTTACAGGATATATGCATGGGTAACTTTACAGCATTAACAATTGCCAAACCTCTTGTTCCAATTTTTCACCTCTTACCTCCCCACCCCCTCCCCTAGATGGCAGGATGACCAGTAGATGTTAAATATATTAAAATATAAATTAGATACACAATAAGTATACATGACCAAAACGTTATTTTGCTGTACAAAAAGAATCAGACTCTGAAATATTGTACAATTAGCTTGTGAAGGAAATCAAAAATGCAGGTGTGCATAAATATAGGGATTGGGAATTCAATGTAATGGTTTTTAGTCATCTCCCAGAGTTCTTTTTCTGGGCATAGCTAGTTCAGTTCATTACTGCTCCATTAGAAATGATTTGGTTGATCTCATTGCTGAGGATGGCCTGGTCCATCAGAACTGGTCATCATATAGTATTGTTGTTGAAGTATATAATGATCTCCTGGTCCTGCTCATTTCACTCAGCATCA
Source organism: Sarcophilus harrisii (assembly GCF_902635505.1). Taxonomy (NCBI): domain Eukaryota; kingdom Metazoa; phylum Chordata; class Mammalia; order Dasyuromorphia; family Dasyuridae; genus Sarcophilus; species Sarcophilus harrisii. The sequence continues at coordinate 135,723,397 of NC_045426.1, forward strand.
GTTCGTGTAAGTCTCTCCAGGCCTTTCTGAAATCATCCTGTTGGTCATTTCTTACAGAACAGTAATATTCCATAATATTCATATACCACAATTTATTCAGCCATTCTCCAACTGATGGACATCCATTCAGTTTCCAGTTTCTAGCCACTACAAAAAGGGCTGCCACAAACATTCGTGCACATACAGGTCCCTTTCCCTTCTTTATAATCTCTTTGGGATATAATCCCAGTAGTAACACTGCTGGATCAAAGGGTATGCACAGTTTGATAACTTTTTGAGCATAGTTCCAAACTACTCTCCAAAATGGTTGGATTCGTTCACAACTCCACCAACAATGCATCAATGTCCCAGTTTTCCCGCATCCCCTCCAACAATCATCATTATTTTTTCCTGTCATCTTAGCCAATCTGACAGGTGTGTAGTGGTATCTTAGAGTTGTCTTAATTTGCATTTCTCTGATTAATAATGACTTGGAGCATCTTTTCATATGACTAGAAATAGTTTCAATTTCTTCATCTGAGAATTGTCTGTTCATATCCTTTGACCATTTTTCAATTGGAGAATGGCTTGATTTTTTATAAATTAGAGTTAATTCTCTATATATTTTGGAAATGAGGCCTTTATCAGAACCTTTGACTGTAAAAATATTTTCCCAGTTTATTGCTTCCCTTCTAATCTTGTCTGCATTAGTTTTGTTTGTACAAAAACTTTTCAGTTTGGTATAATCGAAATTTTCTATTTTGTGATCAGTAATGATCAGTAGTTCTGCTTTGGTCATAAAGACCTTCCCCTTCCACAGGTCTGAGAGGTAAACTATCCTGTGTTCCTCTAATTTATTAATAATTTCATTCTTTATGCCTAGGTCATGAACCCATTTTGACCTTATCTTGATGTACGGTGTTAAGTATGGATCAATGCTTAGTTTCTGCCATATTAGTTTCCAATTTTCCCAGCAATTTTTATCAAACAGTAAGTTCTTATCCCAAAAGCTGGGATCTCTGGGTTTGTCAAAGACTAGGTTGCTATATTTGTTGACTGTTTTATCCCTTGAACCTAATCTATTCCACTGATCAACTAATCTATTCCTTAGCCAATACCAAATAGTTTTGGTAACTGCTGCTCTATAATATAATTTTAGATCTGTACTGGCTAAGCCACCTTCATTTGATTTTTTTTCATTAATTCCCTTGAAATTCTTGACCTTTTGTTTTTCCATATGAACTTTGTTGTTATTTTTCTAGGTCATTAAAATAGTTTTTGGGACTCTGATTGGTATAGCGCTAAATAAATAGATTAGTTTAGGTAATATTGTCATCTTTATTATATTTGTCGCTCCTATCCAAGAGCATTTAATATTTTCAATTGGTTAGATCAGACTTAATTTGTGTGAAAAGTGGTCTGTAATTTTGCTCATAAAGTTTCTGATTTTCCCTTGGCAGATAGATTCCTAATATATTTATATTATCAGTAGTTACTTTAAATGGAATTTCTCTTTGTAACTCTGACTGTTGGATTTTGTTAGTGATATATAAGAATGCTGATGACTTATGTGGGTTTATTTTATAACCAGCAACTTTGCTAAAGTTGTGGATTATTTCTAATAACTTTTTAGCAGAATCTCTGGGGTTCTCTAAGTATACCATCATGTCATCGTCAAAGAGTGATAATTTGGTTTCCTCATTGCCTATTCTTATTCCTTTAATCTCTTTCTCAGCTCTTATTGCTAAAGCTAGCGTTTCTAATAAATATTAAATAGTAACGGTGATAGTGGGCAACCTTGTTTCACTCCAGATCTTATTGGGAATGGTTGCAGTTTGTCTCCATTACATATGATGCTTACTGATGGTTTTAAATAGATGCTGCTGATTATTTTAAGGAAAAGTCCATTTATTCCTGTACTCTCACGTGTTTTTAATAGGAATGGATGTTGGATTTTGTCAAATGCTTTTTCTGTATCTATTGAGATGATCATATGGCTTTTGTTAATTTGGTTGTTAATATGGCCAATTATATTGATAGTTTTCCTAATATTGAACAGCCCTGCATTCCTGGTATAAATCCTACTTGATCATAGTGTATTATCTTGGACATGATTTTCTGTAGTCTTGTTGCTAATATCTTATTTAGGATTTTAGCATCAATATTCATTAGGGAGATTGGTCTATAATTTTCTTTCTCTGTTTTCAGCCTACCAGGTTTAGGTATCAGTACCATGTCTGTGTCATAGAAGGAATTTGGTAGGACTCCTTCATTCCCTATTTTATCAAATAATTTATATAGCATTGGGGCCAATTGTTCTTTAAATGTTTGGTAAAATTCATGATAAATCCATCTGGTCCTGGGGATTTTTTCTTAGGGAGTTGTTTAATTGCCTGTTCTATTTCTTTTTCTGAAATGGGACTATTCAAGCAATTAACTTCCTCCTCTGTTAGTCTGGGAAGTCTATATTTTTGGAGGTAGTCATCCATTTCACTTAGGTTATCAAATTTATTGGCATAAAGTTGAGCAAAAGAACTCATTATTTCTCTAATTTCCTCTTCATTGGTGGAAAGTTCTCCCTTTTCATTTTTAAGACTACTAATTTCATTTTCCTCCCTCCTTTTTCTAATCAGATTTACCAAAGGCTTATCTATTTTATTGGCTTTTTCATAGAACCAACTCTTAGTTTTATTAATTAGTTCAATAGTTTTTGTACTTTGAATATTTTTAATTTCTCCTTTTAATTTTAGAATTTCCAATTTAGTATTTGATTGGGGGTTTTTAATTTGGTCTTTTTTTAGTTTTTTTAGTTGCAAGCCCAATTCATTAATCTTTTCTTTCTCTGTTTTATTCAAGTAAGCCTCTAAGGATATAAAATTCCCTCTTATTACTGCTTTGGCTGTATCCCACAAATTTTGTTATGATGTCTCATCATTGTCATTATCTTGAGTGAAATTATTAATTGTATCTATAATTTGCTGCTTCACCCAATCATTCTTTAAGATGAGATTGTTTAGTTTCCAATTACTTTTTGGTCTATTTCCCCTAACTTTTTGTTGAATGTAGTTTTTATTGCATCATGATCTGAAAAGAAAGCCATTTACTATTTCTGCTTTCTTACATTTAATTTGAGGTCTTTATGTCCTAATATATGGTCAATTTTTGAATAGGTTCCATGAACTGCTGAGAAGAAAGTATATCCTTTCTATCTCCATTCAATTTTCTCCAAAGATCCAACATACCTAATTTTTCTAATATTCTATTTACTTCTTTAATTTCTTTCTTATTTGTTTTGTGGTTTGATTTGTCTAATTCTGAGAGTGCAAGGTTGAGATCTCCTACTATTACAGTTTTGTTGTCTATTTCTTCTTGCAATCTCTTAATTTCTCCTTTAGGTAGTTGGATGCCATATCACTTGGTGCATATATGTTTAATATTGATATTGCTTCATTGTTTATGCTACCCTTTAGCAGGATGTAGTTTCCTTCCTTATCTCTTTTAATTAGATCAATTTTTACTTTTGCTTGATCTGAGATAAGGATGGCTACCCCTGCTTTTTTGACTTCACCTGAAGCATAATAGATTTTGCTCCAGCCTTTTACCTTTACTCTATATGTATCTCCCTGCTTTAAATGTGTTTCTTGTAAACAACATATTGTAGGGTTCTGACTTTTGATCCAGTCTGCTATCTGCCTCCTCTATGGGGGAGTTCATCCCATTCACATTTACGGTTAGAATTACTAAATCTGTATTTCCTACCATCCTAATAACCCCAGATTGTGCTTTACTTATTCTTGCCTCCCCCAACCCTCTTTCCCCCTTTTACTCTTTAAAAATTCTGTTATCTTCAAGAAGGATTGAACCTAAGCCAAACACAGAGAAAATATATTAAGAGGAATAGTGCACATCAGCATCACTATATTATTACATTACATAATGTCTTACATTACAATGATCACATATTATTAACAGTAATCCAATAGTAGTGCACATGCAAGGTGTATCTAGTGGATTATTAATCATTTTTATTTATTATTATTACTAAGTATAATTCAAGTTTGGATCTCAGGGAAAAACTTAATTTACAGATATAAATCATCCTTGGACTTGATAAAGTTTATAGAGTAAAATATTTATCCTATAGACACAGAAAACAGGGAATAGGGACACTGTCTGCAGTCACCCAAGTAAGGTATCTAGAAAGATACAATAAATGCCATCTTATATAGAAAGCCTTTTCAATTTCCCTTACTTTTGGAGACTTCCCTCTCTTAATTCTCTCCTGCTTATCCTGTATATAGTTTTATATTCACTTTCTTGTTGTCTCCTCCTTTAGATTATGAGCTCCTTGCAGACAGGTATTGTATTTTGCTTCATTTGAATGCTTAACACTTGTCATATTATTTAGTATATAGTAGGTGCTTAATAAATGCTGACTGACTGGACAGATGAGTCTGAAGAAATTCAGTTCTTAGTGAAATTTATCTAGCATGGATCAGTATGTTGGCAATTATACTTGGTACACCATGATGGTCATAGAAACCAGTGGTGAGAGGAGGCAAAGCATTTTGAAATCAAGGGATTTTGTTTACTCCTGATATTAGTACAAGTCTCCATGGAAGATTATTATTAAATATTACATGTAGTTAATTCTTAATACTAAATCTATTTTTCAAGAAAATAGTATTAGTGTGTATAGGGTTTTTCTTCCAAAATGGCTTATTTTTAATAGTTTTTTATTCAATGTAAACATCAGTAACTAGTAATGACATTTATATAATTATTTTACTGGAAACCAGATAAAAGAAAAATTGCTCTATTCACATTTCTTTTTCTGTGTGATTTTCATCATATAAACTATCTGCTTCCCCAAACATCTAGTTTGAACAATCTTTCCTCAAACATGTAACTTCTGTTTTCTGTAAAAAATTCTAGCAGTTGAAATGTGTGGCATCTGAGTCTTTGTGATTTTGTTAATCAGAACCTTAACCTTGTGGATATGTTTTCAAGAGAGCCAATTTTATGGTAAATATTTATGCAGTTTCCAGATTATTCCATATAGTTATCAGTAATGGCAAAACAGGATTTCTATAGAATCAAAATTGTAAGTTACCCAAAAGACAATGGGAAAATAATAGATTAAGATTTACAGTAGGAATATGCAGGTGACAACGTGATATTGATCATGGCATTAAAGATATTATTAAGGACATGAGCTATAAATTAAGGGTATATCAGTCATGTGAGACATAACAAATGGTAGTCCAAGTCAATTAGTTTAAGCAACTACTTCAGTTTCTCTGAGATAGTTAGAAGTCACCCATGCATTGAATGGATTTTCTATAGAGGATATAGGGAAAGATGTTAGGAAAGAGATGGTATTCTTATTGTATCTTCATCCAGATCATGCCAATTAATTTCTGAGCCCTGAAAAATTCTGTCCCAGATCCTCTTTTTTTCCCTCCTCTACTTTTTTCACTTGATGATTACATTAGTTCTTATGGATTCAATTAACATCTCTGTGTAGATAATTTTCAAATCAAATCTATCTAGCATGGGGCAGTTGTACTTTGGCAATTGCACTTTGTATACCAAAATAACCATATAAACCAGTGACAGCAAGAGATAAAAACATTTTGAAATCAAAGGATTTTGTCTACTCCTTACTTTTCTCAGTCTTCATAGATTATTTTTAAATATTTAAATCTAACCTATCAACTTCTCATCTTATATCTACTATTGCCTGTTGGACTCCTCAAAATGGATGATCTGCAGACATCTTAAATGTCCAAAAATATATTACTGCAATGTTCTAAATCTTCTCTTCTTCTTAACTCTCCTTTTATTGTCAAGGGTACCACCATTTTTCTCATAATCTGGTTTACAATCAAAATCTTATCCTTAACTCTTGATTCTCAATCAGTTCTGTAATACCTCTCCTATATACCCCCTTCTGTCTTCTGCCACTGCCACTACCCTGGCATAGCCTCTCATTCCTTGAACTATTGTTCAGCCTGTTGATCTTAATGCCTTAAGTCTCTTCTTACCTTAGTCCATCATGCATTTAATTACCATTGCTTGGATATGACCATATTACTTCCCAAATCAATAATCTCTAGTGAATATTACCTCCAGAATAAAATATTAAACTTTTCTGTGGCTTTAAAATTTCTTTAAACCTTTTATCTTTCTTTTTATCTTTCTAATCATCTTACTTTACTTCCCACTAGGTATTCTGTGATCCAGTGACAATGGAATCCAGGGAAGCCAGAAGGTGAATAAAAGGAAGAAGATAATGATGTTGGACAGTCAAAAGAAAGGCAAAGAGTTGGAGGATGGAGTTTCCTGTGCAAATAACAGCAAGGAGATCATCATTATAAAATCATTAAGTTGCAGAGCTAGGATTCAAATTAAGTCAAAAAGGGTCAAATTTGTGACTTCAAATCCAATGTTTTTCACCATTGCACACTCTAACTCTGTTCTATTACTTCCATTTTACTGATTAAAAATAACAACAACTGAATCCTAAAAAATCTAAGTGATTTGTCTAAATTCACACTATTAGCTGATGAAGTTTACATTACATTAGAACTCATGGACTCCCCTGAGTCCTAACTCAAAGCTCAGTGTTTTTCCACTGTGTTAACTACATTGAAATGTTTTATGCTGCTTCTATCTTTGCATAGGGAGGCTGTTTCATTAAAATGGATATGTAATAAGGCATTGAGGAAGGAGTTGTTCTTATGGATAGTCAATCTGACAGTGACAGGGAAAGAGAGAACTATTTTTCTCCAAACAGCTTCCCCATTGCAATATGAAATCCTATTATTATTAAATTCAACCAGTCCCCCTCTCTCATAACCTCTTTTTAAATTGCAAATACACATAGGAATATTAATGCATTAAGGCTTTGACATCTTTGTGTCCATCTGATAATTTCTCTCCAGAAAATAAATCTAGATACTATAGAGTTCTTGGTATTTGGGAAATGGAAAGGAATTAAGAGTATTAATAAGGGTGTTAATAAGAGGAGTAAGAGAGCCTAAGACAACAGATCAACCTACCCAATTCATACTTTTGCCTCTCCTGAAGCATATTTTCAGACTTTGACTCTGAGCCCTGAACAGGCATTTCATTTCCCGAGTTAAATCATCTATGAAGAAAATTATATTAAAAGTTAATGTCTAAAGCAAATGCATGAATACTAGGAGTTTTGGATTTCATATGAATCAAAACATAGGCTTTGTGGCTTGGACAAAAGAAGTAGAATAAGTTGATTGGAATTTTATATGCCAGTTTAGTCTTAGGAAATATAGAATGAAAGAAAAATGAACTAAAATGTATTTTAATTAAAACTCAAAATTTGCTTATTGAAATCGATGAATTTCAACAGGCCATAACAATGAGAACATTTTTACTACACTCACTCAAAGAAGTGCCTTTGCCTTCCATCATCTTTATTGTTCCTTGTCAAAATTTTATTTGACTTTAAGATTATAACTACATGACAAGAGTATTTGCAACTGCACTGTGTCATTCTCTAGCCACCTCCTAATTATTCTATTCTTTCTCATCAGTAATACAAGAGATGTTCTTTATCTGTACCTTCTTCTGCATCTCTGTAAATGAATTACTTACACTAACACCACTGGCAATGGGTGACAACAAAATGATGACTAGCCAATTGGACCAAGTCATTGTCACTTGTGAAATCATATGATTTAGATCTGGAAAAGAATTTGTAGATCATCTGTTTTGAACTCATTATTTTTACAGATGAGAAAAGAGAAACCCAAAGAGAGAAAGGATTATGATTTTGTGGATAGAATACTTTCACTTGTGAGGCAAAAAGACATGAATTTAAATTTCACCTCTGGCACACATGAGTTATATGATCTTGGGCAAATCATTTAACTTAGTCACCTCATTTTTAAAAGGTGTGATCTCTGAGTTCCTTTCTCTTAGGGACCCTTTTAAACCTATGACCATGAAGTTATATGCAAATGTGCGATTTCAAATTTTTAGTCTCCAACTTTAGCTATCTTTCAAATGTATCATGCACTCCAAATGTTATTTTCTTGTTTTGGGGGACCACAAGATCTACTTTTGGATCATTATTCAGTAGCCTATAACATTCAATGTTTTCCTGAAGCTTAGTAATTTGTGTCTGAGTATGACTAGGATGGGGTAGTCTATATATGGGTACTTTTCTTGAACATAAAGAGACCAGTGACTCTTGAGAAATTTGATTCATATTGGTAAACTATCACTGGGTTTCCACAACTCTATTTTAATTTTAAAGTTAAAAGTCTTTAAGAAAAGATATTTTAATTTTTATTTGGTGACAGTCATTTCTAGAGGATCTAGTTTGTACCACTTTACAAGATCCTTAATGCTATGGGATTTGAGAATTCCTTCCCTCACAATAATTATACAGTTATGAATCTTTTGAAAAGGTTTCAAATTTTACCAATGATTCCTTCATTTTTGATGACTGGGTAAGGGAAAAACATCTGTCTGGTCAAAGATTAATCACTCCTAAGTTACAGAGAAAGCCAATGATGAGATTTGCTTTGCTTCACAATGCATATTTCTTACAATCACCTTGTTTTTCATCTAATTCTATTACTTATCAGGAGGTGGATAATGTTTGTTTCATCATGAACCATCTGGAATCATGAATGGTCATTGTATTGATCATAGGTCTTATAGCTTTCAAAGGTATTCATATTGTGTCATATAAATTATTTTTCTGCTTCTGCTCATTTAATTCTTCATCAATTTATAAAAGTCTTCAAAATTGTTAAAAGGTATTTATGTTGTTTAGTACCTTTTGGTGTCTAATTACAAATTTTTCCAGAATAATTATATCTATTCATAGGTTCATCAATAGCATATCAATGTGCCTTTTTCATAGTTGCTTTAAGATTAGTCATTTTCCAACTGACAGATGGTCAAAGGTTACGAAAACAATTTTCAGAAGACAAATTTAAATGATTTTTCCATAGATGAAAAATGCTGTAAATTACTATTGATTAGAGAAATGCAAATTAAAACAACTCTGAGGTACTACCCATACTTCTCAGATAAATTAAGATGACAGGAAAAGATAATGATAAATGTTGAAGGGGATGTGGGAAAACTGGGACACTAATGCATTGTTGTGGAATTATGCAATGATCCAACCATTCTGGAGAGCAATCTAGTACTATACCCAAAGGGCTATAAAAGTGTGCATGACCTTTGACCCAGCAGTGCCATTACTGGGTTTGTATCCTAAGGAAATCATAAAGGAGAGAAAAGGACCTATATGTGCAAAGGTGTTTGTCTCTTTTTGAAGTAGCAAAGAATTGGAAAGATTTATACGAATATGTTGAGTGAAACAGGTAGAACCAGGAATACATTGTATACAATAACAGCAGGAATTTGTGATGATCAACTATGAAAGACTTGGTTCTCCTCAGTGGTTTAGTGATTCAAAACAATCCCCAAAGACTTTGGACAGAAAATATCATCTGCATACAGAAAAAGAACTAAGGAGGCTGAATTCAGGTTAACACATGCTATGTTCACTTCTTTTTGCTGTTTTTTAAAATCTCTCTCATGGTTTTCCCCTTTTGCTCTGATTTTTCTCTCCTAACATGATTCGTAAAGCAATGTGTGTTACAAACAAACAAATAAATAAATAATAGAAAAAAGACATTTGCCATTTTCCATTTTTATCAAATGACATACTATTTGTAAAACACTTAGAACAATTTGGAACTATGCTAAGAAAATTATCAAACTGTGCATACCCTTTGACCCAGCAGTATTTCTACTGGGATGATATCCCAAGGAGATCTTAAATGAGGGAAAAGGACCCACATGTGCAAAAATGTTTATGGCAATACTTTTTGTAGTGGCAAGAAATTGGAAACTGTATGGATGCCCATCAATTGAAGAATGGTTGAATAAATTGTGGTATATGAATATTTTATGAACTATTATTGTTCTGTAAGAAACAACCAGCAGAATGATTTCAGAGAGGCCTGGAGAGACTTATATGAACTGATGCTAAATGAAATGAGCAGAGCCAGAAGATCATTATACACAGCAACAACAAGACCATATGATGATCAATTCTGATGGACATAGCTCTCTTCAACAATGAGATGATTCAAACCAGTTTCAGTTGTTCAGTAATGAAGAAAGCCATCTATACCCAGCTAGAGGACTGTGGGAACTGAGTGTGGACCACACCATAGCGTTGTCACTCTTTCTGTTGTTGTTTGCTTGCATTTTGTTTTCTTTCTGTTTTTTTTATCTTTCTTGATCTGATTTTTCTTGTTCAGCAAGATAACTGTATAAATATGTATACATATATTGGCTTTAACATATATTTCAATATATTTATCATATATTGGACTAGTTTCCATCTAGGGGAGGAAGTAGAGAGGAGACAATTTGGCACAGAAGATTTTGCAAGGGTCAATGTTGAAAAATTATATATGCATATGTTTTGTAAATAAAAAGCTTTAATAAAAAAGAACAGTGCCGTGTCTAGTCCATAGTAGAACTTAATAAATGGATATTTCCTCTCTTATTCTCTAGTAATTTCTCCCAATATGGGGTAGAATTTCAGAATTGCTTTAAATTTATATATCTCTAATTGATAGTTACGGGGGCTGTTTTTCATCTGAACCTTATAGCCTCAACATGAAGCAGTACCATCTCATTTTGGATAAAGAAACCATGGCACAGGGAGGGTAAAGGACTTCTACAAATCACACAGCTGGCACATATAAGAGATAAGATATAAACCAGAGTCTTCCTAATGGCCAACCTATCATTCTATTTATTGCACTGTGTTACTTATCTTGTGATGTGAAATATAGCCAGCCTTTGTACAAGAGCAAACACAGGTTTGCCTGAGTTTAGAGAGGAAATGGTTATCTAGCAATATACAATTTAAGTGCTATGGGTATTCAGATTCAATCTTTTCCTCCTTTCCCCTTTCTTTTTTCTTCTTTTCCTTTTCTTTTTGCTTCCTTTTTCCCCCCTTTTTGGCTTTTTCCATTCTGATAAGTTCCAAATTTAAAAGCAAAGACCTGTTAAAAATGGCTTTCTGGGTGGTGCTCATTCTCTCAGAATTCCTAAACAAATTTATTTTAAAAATGACTCCTAGCATCTATGAAAACTCATACCAAAATAAACTAATTTCACAAATTTGGTAATAGTTTCCTTTGGGTTGCAAAATGTTTAAAACCAATGAGTACCCTGTTGTTTGTTCTCCTGTTTGGCTTATCTTCCGACTGTTATGTCTTGTTACTTAGAGACATAATAGCATGTGATTAAAAAGGACCCCTCCCAACCTTGATTATAATGAATAGGACACCTGCTATGCATGTGCTGTGTGGTTGGAAGGGGGCAGATACACATTCTTTTCAATGGTTCTGCTTTCCAGTTACATGACATTTAATAATTAAAAACAATCTGAAAGTTTTGCACCTCCTCTTAGATAGTTGGACAGATAGTTGGTTTTGCACATTGCAACTTAACTGAATGCAGTCTGCTGTTCCCACAGTTGGTGAAGAAAACATTGGGAAAGAGCTTTGAACTTGAACAACCTTAAACTTGATTTTGCTTCACTGTCCTTGCTTCTGATTCCAGCCACATGCATCTTACTATGTTTTTTTTTTTTAAGTCTTCCAATTAGAGAGATACAAAACATTAACATTTCTCCCCTCAAAATAATTAATGCTCATTACTTTGTGATTTATCTTTATGGGGTATTATTTTCTGAAAATTTCACCATTCTTGACAAGCAGGTAAATGATTATTTATAGATGGAAAGGATTATGCATCTTTTCTAGCTATCTGTCTCTAGAAAGTGGATATTGGTTTCAATAGCTGGAAAGAAAATGAGGTTTAATGTTTCCTAAATCTTGCTTCATTGTTAACGTTCTGAGCCACTTAAGTTGTAAAGGTTAATATTAACAAAATAGAACTAGAGTAATAAATTTATCTATGAATTATCCACAAATGGAGTTTGATTGTCTTGAACCTCAGATGTATCTAGCAGACTATTTAATTCTAGCTAATTTCTTGCTTACTTAAATGTCAAATTTAGGGTGTGGGATTGTTTATTTCATTTAGTTGAAGTTTTTTGGTTCTATTTTAGCATCTGACAAAGGAAGAATTTTAAACCTTTCTCTTTGTAGTTTCATTTACTACTGCTAGTGGGAGCTCTGAATCTTTAGTAGTTGAGTACATCTAGGTTTGGGCAGCCATTTTGGACAATGTGGCTCAGTTTGTCAGGAGAAAATGGAAAAATGTTTTCATATAAACAAATGGGTTACATGGCAGTACCTCCCTAACTCCCATAGCATTCAAGGGAATTCCTATCAGAATATGGAAACAGCTGCAACCTTTTATACCTCACTGTCATTCTTCCCACTCCCAATATAAATCACTCTTTTTCCTCCCAAAAATAGCCAAAGGAAAATCATGTTATGTTAGAACATAACAAAAGACTCCAAAAGGACCTCCATGGGTCAGGGAATGACTGAATGAATGAATGTAGATCAGCATAATTTTGGAAGTGCCCACCTGGATGTTGTGCTCAGAGATATTTTAGTCAATAAGACCAGCTCTGCTAAGTGCTATTTAGGGGTTTACAGTTGAAAATCAAATACCACACATGTAAAGCAAATACACAGGCATAATACTTATTATTTCAAACACATGGACTGGGAAGGGGGGGGTGAACATTTAAAAAAAACAGCTTTGCCTCTTTGGGGTTTTAGGATTTAGCTTCCTTGGATTAAAAAGACCCTTTCAGAGAAGAGGCAGTTGAGTAGATGACAAAGATATGAAATCAGAGGAAGTAGTGGATTGTTCACCATTTAGGAGCCTAGTGAGGAAAGTAAAAGAACTGATTTTGGAGCCTGGAACTTGGAGTTGAAGGAAGGTGAAGAGGAAGAAGGAAAGGAAGATGTCTGGATTCAACTTGCGTTTGAGTGAGCACAATCTACTTTCAGAGCCCAATTTTGATCCATCTTGATCTTGAGGATTTTAGTGACTAGAGGGTTATAATTCTCTGGCCTCTGTGATGGCTTCCTCTGTGTGTGGTGAACTTCAAAGCTATCACATGTTTTAGCTCAGAACTCTGAATATGAATTCAGACTGAATGATGGGGCTGGAGGTATGTGAGTGGGATTGGGAGGGCAGATCAGGTAGGGTATATTTCAGTCATCATGATTAAAAAAAAAAGGATAAAGGGAGGCCTGAAAGCAAAGAACCAGGGTTCAGATTCTGCCTCTGCTCCTCTTTTCCCATTTATTCAAAGTATATTTCAAGTTCCAGTTTTCTGATTCTTTGATTCTGATATTCTTAGAGCCTTAGAGTATATGTATAATTGACTAATTCTAGTTTCACGAGTCAATTTTTTTATTGGCATTGGAGGATTGGGAAAGAGAGGATAATTGACTCTTTTTTTGGCATAATTTATTTATTTCTCTTTAAAACATGCATGTTCCCAATCTGATCCATACATTCTGATTTCTTCTTAGTATTTTCTCTGGAAAAAAATTATGTTTCTGTGAATTCTTTAAGGAGTTAAGAACAGTTTTCTAGCTATTATTATCTGGTAAATAATATGGTAATTTAACATTTAATGCACTAAACAATTCTGGGAGTGATTCCAGGCAAAGACTCCATTCTACCCTTGCCATATGAGGGGAAGTGACTGCCTTCTTTCACCAGAGAAAAGAAAAGAAAAGAATTTATACCATATGTTGGGAATCCCTTCTTTAAAGTGCTAAGTTCTTTAAAGAACTTATATTTGACTTTATAAAAGATATTTTTATTGTAGATAATCTCATTAACATTTTATATATTTTGTACTTTTATATTGTGTTGTATTTGTATATTTTTATCTATATAGTTTCCCCCAGTAAACTTCTCTAGAACAGAAACTATTTTCTTTTTGTCTTTGTATTTCCATATTCCCACATGGCAGGAGTTTAACGTATACTAATTTAATGAAAAATCTATTGAATCAAATAAACAAAATGAGGAATAAAATACTAAGTACAACCTTAAATTTTGCCTTCTTTTATAACAAGTATACACACACACACATATACACACAAAAGTGTACACTTTTAGGGAAATTATAGCAATAATAACTATCACATTGTCCCATGGAAGAGCAGAAAGAATCCTTGATTTACAATTATAAAACCCAAGTTCTAATCCTGACTCTGGCATTTTCTAATTACTATGTAGTAAGGTCTTTGATCCTCATTAAACTAAAACTGGACTACATACCTTTTAAGTCCCTTCCAGCTCTTTAGCTATGAATTCATGTCACATGTAATTTTGCTTATATTTTTCTAATTAAAAATTAAAATAATATCTTCTTGCTGTGTTCACATGGCTTTGTTGTGCTGTATAGAGCAAAGCATTTCAAGTACCATTTCCTCATCATCTCTCCTCATAGAGCTTTATTATCCCAAAAGAACCTTTCCTGTTTGGTTAACTTATATTATTTACCAAATTGTAAGTTGCATTTTCAACAAAGAAGTAAAATTAATAATTTCACAATAATTATAGTAAGCACTTATGAGAAAAAATTCAGGTCTTTCAGTCTTTGATCACTTAACTGTATAATGAATGTACTATGGCAACAAACCTTTCCAACAAACCAACTTTTGTGACCATACTTTATTTAAAAAGATTTTTTTTACATATGGTGATTCTTTTTTTAAATTCTTTTTTTATTATAACTTTTTATTTACAAGTAATATGCATGGGTAATTTTATAGCATTGACAATTGACAAATCTTTTGTTACAATTTTTCCCCTTCTTCCTCCCACCCCCTCCCACAGATGGCAGGTTGACCAATACATGTTAAATATGTTAAAGTATAAATTAAATACAAGGTAAGTACACATGTCCAAACAGTTATTTTGCCGTTCAAAAAGAATCAGACTTTGAAGTAGTGTACAATTAGCCTGTGAAGGAAATAAAAAATGCAAGTGGACAAAAATAGAGGGATTGGGATTTCTATGTAGTGGTTCATAGTCACCTCCTAGAGTTTTTCTGCTGGGTGTAGCTGGTTCAATTCATTACTGCTCTATTGGAACTGATTTGGTTCATCTCATTGTTGGAGATGGCCACGTCCATCAGAATTGATCATCATATAATATTGATATTGAAGTATATAATGATCTCCTGGTCCTGCTCATTTCACTCAGCATCAGTTCGTGTAGGTTTCTCCAGGCCTTTCTGAAATCATCCTGTTGGTCATTTCTTACTGAACAATAATATTCCATCATATTCATATACCACAATTTATTTAGCCATTCTCCAATTGATGGGCATCCACTCAGTTTCCAATTTCTGGCCACTACAAAGAGACCTGACACAAACATTCTTGCACATATAGGTCTTTTTCCCTTCTTTAAAATCTCTTTGGGATATAAGCCCAGTAGTAACACTGCTGGATCAAAGGGTATGAACAGTTTGATAACTTTTTGAGCATAGTTCCAAATTGCTCTCCAGAATGGCTGGATGTATTCACAATTCCACCAACAATGTATCAGTGTCCCTGTTTTCCCACATCCCTTCCAACATTCCGCATTATCTTTCCCTGTCATTCTAGCCAATCTGACAGGTGTGTAGTGGTAGCTCAGAGTTGTCTTAATTTACATTTCTCTGATTAATAATGACTTGGAGCATCTTTTCATATGGCTAGAAATAGTTTTGATTTCTTTGTCTGAGAATTGTCTGTTCATATCCTTTGACCACTTATCAATTGGAGAATGGATTGATTTCTTATAAATTAGAGTTAATTCTCTATATATTTTGGAAATGAGGCCTTTATCAGAACCTTTGACTGTAAAAATGTTTTCCCAGTTTATTGCTTCCCTTCTAATCTTGTCTGCATTAGTTTTGTTTGTACAAAAACTTTTCAATTTGATATAGTCAAAAATTTCTATTTTGTAATCAATAATGATCTCTAGTTCTTCTTTGGTCATAAATTCCTTTCTGTTCCACAGGTCTGAGAGGTAAACTATCCTGTGTTCCTCTAATTTATTTATAATCTCATTCTTTATGCCTAGGTCATGAACTTATTTTGACCTTATCTTGGTGTACGGTGTTAAGTGTGTGTGACCATACTTTAGGAAAAAAAAACCCAAAATATCATTACTATTGAGGATCTGAGGGAGGCTTCAATAGGCCGTGTTGGACTCTCCCCTCTTCTATTGGCAGCTGGATCAAATTCCACTCCTGATGCTTACTAGCAGGGTGACCATGGTGCTCAGTTTCCTAATCTGTATTTTAAGTACATTCTTGCTGTATTATAGACCTTTGGTTAGGGTAGCATCTCCAGAGGCAGTAAGAACCAGGAAAATTCTTTAGAAAATTTCTTCATCCAGACTATGAGTGGGCTTTCAGAGGAGGCTTTAGGAAATCTTGACATTTGAGGATGTGCAGAGTTTGGTATCTAAGGACTAAGCCTTCTTAGCTAGTAGGGGACCTTCAAAGGATTACCAGTGATTTGGGCATCATTGCTGCTATTCCACATTCAATTCCTATTTCCTCACATAACTAGTTGCTAAAAAAAACAAACAAACAAACAAACAAACAAAAAAAACACTTGTAGGAAATAGTTGAGGCTGAGTAGGCATAGAATACACTTATGGAACAAAGCAAATCTTTTCTTCAAAAAGGAAAGGACAGCTCCTAGCAGAGAGGTATTCCCTTACCTATAGAACAGTGATTTTTGTGCTGTAGTAACCTTAGCATTTGATTCAATCTCCATACTCTATGGACAGGAGTTTCCCTGACTTGAATGAAGTGATAATTAAAGATTTCAAACTTAGTTGAGTGTTTTGGTATAGCACATTAAAATTCATTTACCCAGGACTCTTGTTTGTGACATACTGTTTCTTTGCCCTGAATTATGTTTAGCTCCTTTTTATAGGAAGCATCTCCTTTTATCTAATTTCACATGGATGTGATATTTCCTACTCAAAGTCAAAGATGACCTTTAAAGATCTGCAGTGTTTTAAGTACGTTGGTTAATCATGAGCAAAGTCCAGGAAGTACTTGGGGTACTAGCAATAACTTTAATGTAGGTTAATCGGGATCCAAATGGTAAAAATGAAAATGTAAGAAACAATAGAAATTAAGAGAAAAAGTATAAGGCAATATGGTAATGATGGTGACATTCCCAGTAGAAAGCAAAAGGAAATAAAATGCAATCAAAAAAGGTGAAAAAAACTTAGAATGTGTCAGTCTCAAGTCTTAAATTTTTTTAAAAAAAGCTTATAGTAATATACAAAGTCATTTCCATTTTACTAGCATACTTGTTTTGACAAGTACTGAGCAGAGCCCATAGAATCATTAGTAGCAACAAATCCAGGACAGTCAAGTAAACTCTTCTTTATATCTTTTTAACCCATGATGATCACTATGATCCAAGTCTTTGAACAATGCTCTGACTGTAGATAAAGTAGGAATTGAATTAAAGTAAAACTGGTCCATTAAGAGATGGGTTTGAAAAATTATAGCTTTGCTAGGTGTCAGTTCATTTTTGTCATGTAGTTATGGAAAATTATTGGTAAAGAACTATTTTAAATTATAAAATACCTTTCAGTCCTCTGATTGTATACTTAGAGCTTTGGAGAAATTTTATAACCTGTGCTATGTGTAATAGTTTATAAACAAAGTTCATGACTGGTGATTGTGGAATACAAAACAACAGATGTGTTTTGTAAACAATTTTTATTACTTTTGAGGAGGGAAATTATTCCATACCAAATAATTAAAGCAGCAGTAATCAAAGAACCAAATAGGTAAAATGAATAAAACTTTTATCTAATTTATAAACAATATCCTTTCAGATCTGTAATAATTTCCTTTAAGAGTTACTTAATATAAGAAGATAGAGAATGATTTATCTTAATAACCCTCCTCCCCAAATTTTGGCATCAAAAAAGAAAGCAGAAATGAAGGGATGTTTATAGTTACACTTCCAAATTTTTGTAAGGTCTCACTAAAAGCAATGAAACTGTCAACATGGATCCTTATGAGTTTATTACTCATCTATGAACTGGCATGTGTTTTGGATTTGTTAGAGGAAGTTTTCTAACATACACTTACAGTGTTCCTTTTCTGTAAACAATTTAAAAAGTCACAATGCTGCTGTACTAGCGAGTTGGACTTTTAAATTGGTCATCAGAGGTCAACTATAGAAGCAAGACTGATGTTGTCTGCTCATCTAATTAATCACAGAATTACCATATTTAAATTTGCAATTTTTTTCATAGTTTTCTCAGTGCTTTGGAAGTCTTAGCAACTTCTGGTTAGCTTTGAAAATGCATGCAAAGAAAAATGGCTCTGTATGAATTGGCATTCTATCAAAAATGAAAACTTTGGAGAAGTTCAGTTTTTTTCTACCTGTATAATTGAGATAATTATAGTTGATATCTGTCTCAGAACGGGAACAATTATGATTTAAAATATGTTCTATTGATATTTTTTCTTTGGGCATCAAACAGCTTTCTTCCATATCTTTCTGCCTAGATTCTCCCAGAGAACGACCCCTTACTATAAAGAATTATAAATTTAATAAAGAGAGGAAGAAGAAAAAATTATAAAACCAATTCATTAATTGAAAAATAACTATATACAATATGCTGCATTTGTAATTCCTTTCCTATCTCTTCTTATTTTATTTATTTATACTGTTAATAATTTGATAGCATTTATTTTAAAAACTGTTTTGTGGCTTTTTAAAAAAATTTACACAGTTATAGGCATTCTACATGTGGTTTTCCTTACATCATTTTGCATCTGTTCATGTAATAATTTTATGCCTTTTTACAGTCATCTTATTTATTATTTTGTAGTACCCATTGTATGCATTTGCTTCATTTGTTTAGCCATTTCCCTAGTTGATGGACATCTTATTTGATTCTAGTTCTTTGCTACAATAGAATGTACTGCTTTAAATATTTTTGTATAAATTAAACCTTTTTTGTCAATGATAACCTTGGATCATATATGTAGGGGAGGAAGTGTCTGGTACAAAAGAGTAAGGCTGTTTTTATTACTTTATTTTCATAATTATAAATCATTTCCAGAATGGTTGTACAAATCCACAGCTCCAAAAACAGTATTTTGGTGTGTATATTTATTATTTGAAAGAGAAATTGGTAATATTCTTCAAACTCTTTAATCTTACTACTTTAAATATATACATTCCTTTTTGTTCCTTGAGTTATAAATTTTTTCAGCAAGACTTCTAGATAGTGGTTCCCACATTTTGTTATTAATTCTTTTCTCAGGGGTCACTTCCTGATACCTCATCACCTGAGTTTGTACTATCTGAATTAGAAAGTATATATTTAAAAAAATATTTATTTTTTATGCATTCAATATCTAATATTGTAATTAATGGATGATTTAAGACTATTGGTAAAGCTTAATTTTCTTCTATTTATCTTCTTTTAATATATAAATGGACTTTCAAGTTCCCAAACAGATGTGGAGAACATACCAAATTAAATCCTGTTCAGGAAATCCAAGGGAGAAAAAACCATAATACAGCTCACATTAGCAGTAGGAGTAGACAGAAAGCAAGAAGATCTGTCCAGGAATGGTCATTTGGAACAATCCAGCAGAGAGAGAAACTCTGCAATGGGAAAAGGAGAGGTTCCAAATACAGTACAGTGGGGTCTAAGTTTCTGCAAGGCCTACCTCTTATAGGAATAGATACCAAATGGCAACTTTATTATTTATTACTCATTTCTGGGTCACATATTAGGGAGTAACTGAGTCAGAGACCTACATTTATGGATGCCATTTCAGAATGCTGAGTGGTTATGGACCCCGCACTGAGCAAAGATAAAATTCAAAAGCATGTAGCAGTTGTGTGAATCTCACTGAGGAGCAGAATGGGATTAAAATCCACCTTCTAATCTACTCTTAAGTCTGTAATAGAATAACCAGAGTAGAAATTCCAAACCAAGAGGGAAGTCTGCAGTTCTCTCACTACAAAGAAATAAAGCTTTTCATCAGGTTTATAGTGACTGCATACAGTAGTGGTCTACTAGAACTCCAACTCGAAGAAAACTTACAAGTGTGTTGCTCATACCCCAATTCATATCAGGAATTTCAAGAGTTGAGATAATAAGGACAATGAGCTAACATTTCTTTGGGTTGGACTATTTGGGAAACACTGAATGCTGTTGGGTTTCCAGCTTAAGTTGTTCTAGAAATCATGGAAGAATACAGCATTCAATATCTTTAAAAAATAGCAATAGGAATCTTGAGGATATAAGGTTAACCCAGACATTTCCTTCAGAAGTGTGCAAAGCCCAGACATAAAAAAGTCTAAAGTCAGTTAATAGATTGGAAGAATGATGAAAAAGAGAATGCAAATATAAAAAGACATCATGAAGAGTGGGATGCTAAAAAAAAATCTGAAGAAGAGAATGACTCAAAAACATCTTTAGGCAAAACTTCACAAAAAAAAAAACACACTTGGGCACAGTTGAACTAGATTTCCTAGAAAAGATGAATCAAGAATTATTTTTTAAAAGATTTACAATATTCTTTCTTTTATAAATGAAATAAGAGCCCTAAAGGAAAAACTGGAGGGAAAATGAAAATTAAAATACAAAGAATTGGACAGGAAATTGGTAAAGAATTGGCAAAAGAAGACAATATCAAATCCAAGAAATAAAATTCCTGAAAAATATTATGTGCTAAAGAGGAGATAATTTCTTGATGTGATAACAAGACTTATTAAAACAAAATCAAACTGAAAAGTAGAAGATGTGAAGTATCTCATAACAAAAATAACTGACCTGGAAAATGGATGAAGGAAAATAATTTTAAATCCCTGCATTTCCTGAATGCAATTATCAACAAAATGTGTAAACTTTATTTTCAGAAAGTATAAAAGAAAAATTTCTATATTTCTTAGAACCAGAGGGGCAAAGTGAAAATATAATCTATTAATTGCCTGCTAAATGCATGTTGAACAAATTAAAGAATATAAAGATATGAAAAGAACTTCTAAGTCAAACAAAAAAATATAAAAGTAGCAAAAAGAAAGCATCCATGTACCAAGGGACCACAGTTGGTATTACATACAATTTTGCAAAGGTGTAGTAATTTGATATTTCAAAAGACTAAGAGATAGATTTATAGCCAAGCTTATTTTACCCAGAAAATTTGAGAATACTTCTAAAGAAAAAATAGACCTTTAAATAAAGATTTCTAAGAATGTCTAATAATGATAGCCATGATGATGATGATGACAGCTAGTATTTATATCACTAAATATTTCAACTTTTTTGATGATCATACCACAAGTTTTTGAGATGCATTTTGAAGAACAAAAGAACTGGAGTCACATCCAAGAATAATTTACCTAGCAAAGTTGAGTATAATCCTGAATTTAAAAAAAAAAAGCAGGGAATATTTGATAAACTAAAATACTTTCAAATATATATAACAAAAAGGCTAGAACTCAAGGGAAAATTCAATATCAAAGATCAATATTAAAGTCTATAAAGACTATATAAGTACATATATATTCATATGCATACACATATACATGAAAATGTTAATGATATTCTTAAAATGATCATAATTACTAAGGCAGTTCAAAAGAAAGTTAGGGCTGAGTTGTATATTATGAGGTGATTCTAAAAAATCAAAATTGAGTATGAAATGATAAAAGGGAGGAATTATAAAAAATGGGTTGTGAAAGGAGGAGTTAATGTACAAGAAACAGGTAGGAGTGAAGTGTTGGTATTATTGAAATCTTACTCCTATCTGGATTGAAAAGGAAACAACAAATAAATCTCCAAGAGTGTAGACATATTCTGAACATGTTGAGAGATGAGAAAACCGGGGGACAGAATTGGAGGGGAACTTTTGAAAGTATGTGTAGATTGGAATTGAAAGGGAGGAGGAGAACTTTTACAGGGGTTGCTGGTTTGGGGAATGGGAGGGTGAGGGAAGAAGAAAAGGGATAGGGTAAAAAGAGAGGCTGAAAAAGGAAATAGTAAAAATGGATGGGATAGTGAGTAAAAAGATGGAGAGAAATTCATAAATAGTAATTATAACTTTAAATGTGAGAACTGGAAGTTTCATGCCTCTCCATCAATTTCGAGAATGACTGAATAAGTTGTAGTGAATAGTAGTTATGGAATCCGACTGTGGATAAGAAATGAGCAATTCAATGATCTTAGAAAAACCTGGAAGGACTTGTAGAGAATGGTGAAGAATGAAATGAACAGAACTAAAAGAACTTTGTATACAGGAAGAGCAATATTATTTTAAGAATGATTTTGGACTACCAGCCAAGATGGTGGAGAGAAGGCACACAGCTGTGTAAGCTCCGCATTTTCTCTCAGAATTCATTTCAAGACAAGCCTCTGAATTAATGCTTGACTGAAAAAAAACCCCCAGAAATAGTTACCAAGAGAAGACATCCTTGAAATCCATGAGGAAAGGTTTGTTTGGTTCAAGGGCGAGGACAGTTTTAGATCGGGCACAGGCAGAGGGCAGGCAGTGGCAGCGAGAGCTCAAAAGGCAGCTCATAGCCAAGCAGACCAGAGGGGGTGGGGTGTGATCTCAGCCGTCTCTGTGGGGAGAGCTTTGCTACAAGATTGGATACTTTGCCCTGGCAGCAAGTCAGTAGTCCAGCAGAGAAGCTAAAAACACTGGGAGTGAAGAATACAACCCCAACCAACTGGAGTCTCTCGGGACCTGGCCACCCATCCCCTACAGTGTCTCAGCACACTCTCGGGGTCTCAAAGCACAGGGGCAGCACAGTCCTGCTAGTGCCTCGCTGCTGCCACCCACAGTCTGTTAGAGGAAGCTTGGAAACACCACCAAGCCCCTCCCCCCAAAAAAGCAGATTCCGTTTGGGTTTTTTTTTTCTTTTTTTCTTTGCTAGTTTGTCTTTGATTCTTCTCTGACAAAATGAGCAAAAAATTGAAAAGGGCCTTAACCATTGACAGCTTCTATATGGATAGAGAGCAGACTCTAAACCCTGAGGAGACTAAAAACAGACTGTCTCCAGGTGAATACCCAAAGGAGGAGATCATTTGTTCCTCAGCACAGATGAATCTCATAGAAGAAATTAAAAAAGCTCTCACAAGAGAGCTAGAAGAAAAATGGAAAAAGGAGAGGGAGGCTTGGCAAGAGAGTCTGGAGAAATCATCCCACTCATTTAAAGACAGAGTGGATTAAGAAATCAAATCCTTGAAAAAATAGGATTAGTGAACTGGAAACAGAAAACAGGTCTCTAAAAAATAAAATTGGCGAAATGGAAAAAAAATTTCGTACAACAAAACAACTCCATTGGACAATTAGAAAAAGATATTAAAAAAGTGAGTGAAGAAAATACTTCATTGAAAATCAGAATTGAACAAATGGAATTGAATGACTCGAGGAGACAACAAGAATCAGTCAAGCAAAACCAAAAAAATCAAACAATGAAAAAAAAAGTGAAATATCTTCTTGGGAAAACAACAGACCTGGAAAATAGATCCAAGATAGCCAATCTGAGAACTATTGGACTCCCAGAAAAATATGATGAAAAAAAGAGCCTGGACACTATTTTCCAGGAAATTATCAAAAAGAACTGCCCAGAAGTCATAGAAAAAGAGGGTAAAGTAGACATTGAAAGAATTCATTGATCACCTACTGAAAGGGATTCTAAAATCAAAACACCAAGAAATATAGTAGCCAAATGCTAGAACCCTCAGATGAAGAAAAAAATACTGCAAGTGGCTACTAGAATACTGCTAGAAAAACCCAACTCAAATATAGAGGAGCCACAATAAGGATCACCGAGGATCTAGCAGCATCCAAATTAAAAGATCGAAGGGCCTGGAATATGATATTCTGAAAGGCTAAGGAAATAAGTATACAACCAAAAATAACTTACCCAGACAGAATGAGCATCTTTTTCCAGGGAAGAAGATGGACATTCAACAAAATAAGTGAATTTCATCTATTTCTGATGAAAAAACCAGAACTTAACAAAAAGTTTGATCTACAAATATAGAACTCAAGAGAAACCTAAAAAAAGGTAAAAAGAAATCTTGGGAACTATATTTCTGCTATAAAGATGTATAAAGAATACATGTATACCTTGTTCTAGAAACTAGAGGTGGAAAGGATATTGTACAAGAAAAAGGGTAGAATGGGGGTACTACATCTCACGAAGACAATAAGAACTTATTTCTCTGAGAGAAAGAATGGAGGGGATGAATAAAGTGGTTATCTTACTGCCATCAGAATTGGCTTTAAGAGAAAAATTTTAGACATATTCAACTTCTCCTACCTCATTGAAAAGTGAGTAGGGAAAAGTGAAAAAGGAAGGAATAAGCTAAGTGGAAGGGAATACTGAAACTGTGAGGGAAAGGAGTAAGATAGGGAGAGGAACTCTAAGGCAGGGGGAGGGATACTCAAAAGGAAGGGCTATGAGAAGCAAGTGGTGCTCACAAGTTTAATACTGGGAAGTGGGGTAAGGGGGAAGGAAAGGAGAAAAGCATAAGCAGAGGTTAACAATATGGCAAGAAATACAAAATTAGTAATTTTAATCCTAAATGTGAATGGGATAAACTCCCCCATAAAGTGGAAGCATATAGCAGGCTGGAATAAAAGCCAGCTTCCTACAATATGTTGTTTACATGAAACACACCTGAAGCAGGGAGATACATGCAGAGTAAAGGTAAAAGGTTGGAGCAAAATCTACTATGCTTCAGGTGAAGTCAAAAAAGCAGGGGTACCCATCCTGATCTCAGTTCAAGCAAAAGCAAAAACTGATCTAATTAAAAGAGATAAGGAAGGGCACTATATCTTGCTAAAGGGTAGCATAGATAATGAAGCAGTATCAATATTAAACATATATGCACTAAGTGGTATACCATCTAAATTCTTAAAAGAGAAATTAAGAGAGCTGCAAGAAGAAATAGACAGCAAAACTATAATGTGGGAGATTTCAACCTTGCACTCTCAGAATTAGATAAATCAAACCACAAAATAAATAAGAAAGAAGTCAAAGAGGTAAATAGAATACTAGGAAAAGTTAGATATGATAGATCTCTGGAGAAAACGAAATGGAGACAGAAAGGAGTACACTTTCTTTTCAGCAGTTCATGGAACCTATACAAAAATAGACTATATATTAGGACATAAAAACCTCAAACTCAAATAGTAAGGCAGAAATAGTAAATGCATCCTTTTTAGACTACAATGCAATAAAAATTACACTCAACAAAAAGCCAGGGGAAAGTAGACCAAAAAATAACTGGAAACTAAATAACCTCATACTAAAGAATGATTGAGTGAAACAGCAAATCATAGACATAATTAATAACTTCACCCAAGAAAACAACAATAATGAGACATCATACCAAAATGTGTGGGATGCAGCCAAAGTGGTAATAAGGGGAAATTTCATATCTCTAGAGACCTACTTGCATAAAATAGAGAAAGAGAAGGTCAACGAATTGGGCTTGCAACTAAAAATACTAGAAAAGGAACAAATTAAAAACCCTCAGTTCAAACACTAAACTTGAAATTCTAAAAATAAAAGCTAGAAAAGGAACAAATTAAAAACCCTCAGTTCAAACACTAAACTTGAAATTCTAAAAATAAAAGCAGAGGTCAATAAAATTGAAAGTAAAAAAAAAAACTATTGAATTAATTAATAAAACTAAGAGTTGGTTCTATGAAAAAACCAACAAAATAGACAAACCCTTAGTAAATCTGATTAAAAAAAGGAAAGAGGAAAATCAAATTGTTAGTCTTAAAAATGAAAAGGGAGAACTCACCACTAACGAAGAGGAAATTAGAGCAATAATTAGAATTACTTTGCCCAACTTTATGGCAATAAATTCGACAACTTAAATGAAAAGGAAGAATACCTTCAAAAATATAGCTTGCCCAGATTAACAGAGGAAGAAGTAAATATCCTAAACAGTCCCATCTTAGAAAAAGAAATAGAACAAGCTATTAACCAACTCCCTAAGAAAAAATCCCCAGGACCAGATGGATTTATATGTGAATTCTACCAAACATTTAAAGAACAATTAACCCCAATGCTATATAAACTATTTGAAAAAATAGGGATTGAAGGAGTTCTACCAAACTCCTTTTACGACACAGACATGATACTGATACCTAAACCAGGTAGGCTGAAAACAGAGAAAGAAAATTATATCAATCTCCCTAATGAAAATTGATACTAAAATCTTCAATAAAATATTAGCAAAAAGATTACAGAAAATCATCCCCAGGATAATACACTATGACCAAGTAGGATTTATACCAGGAATGCAGGGCTGGTTCAATATTAGGAAAACTATTAGCATAATCAACTATATCAATAACCAAACTAACAAAAACCATATGATCATCTCAATAGATGCAGAAAAAGCATTTGATAAAATCCAACATCCCTTCCTAATAAAAACACTTGAGAGGATAGGAATAAATGGACTTTTCCTTAAAATAGTCAGAAGCATATATTTAAAACCATCAGTAAGCATCATATGCAATGGGGAAAAATTGGAACCTTTCCCAGTAAGATCTGGAGTGAAGCAAGGCTGCCCACTATCACCATTATTATGCTAGCCTTGGCAATAAGAGTTGAGAAAGAGATTAAAGGAATTAGAATTGGCAGTGAGGAAACCAAACTATCACTCTTTGCAAATGATATGATGGTACATCTAGAGAACCCCAGAGATTCTACCAAAAAGCTATTAGAAATAATTTATAACTTTAGCAAAGTTGCAGGATACAAAATAATTTCCCATAAATTCTCAGCATTTTTATACATCACCAACAAAACCCAATAGCAAGAGATACAAAGAGAAATTCCATTCAAAATAACTGTCGACAGCATAAAATATTTGGGAATCTATCTACCAAAGGAAAGTCAGGAATTATATGAGCAAAATTACAAAAAACTTTCCACACGAAATGAGACTTAAATAATTGGAAAAATATTAAGTGCTCTTGGATAGGCCAAGTGAATATAATAAAGATGACAATACTCCCTAAACTAATCTATTTGTTTTGTGCTATACCAATCAGACTTCCAAGAAAATATTTTAATGATCTAGAAAAATAACAACAAAATGCATATGGAAGAATAAAAGGTCGAGAATCTCAAGGGGATTAATGAAAAAAAAAAACAATCAAATGAAGGTGGCCTAGCTGTACCTGATCTAAAACTATATTATAAAGCAGCAGTCACTAAAACCATTTGGTATTGGCTAAGAAATAGATTAGTTGATCAGTGGAAAAGGTTAGGTTCATAAGACAGAATAGTCAACTATAGCAATCTAGTGTTTGACAAACCCAAAGATCCTAACTTTTGGGATAAGAATTCATTATTTGACAAAAACTGCTGGGAAAACTGGAAATTAGTATGGCAGAAATTAGGTATGGACCCACACTTAACACCGCATATCAAGATAAGATCAAAATGGATCCATGATTTAGGTATAAAGAACGAGATTATAAATTAGAGTAACATAAGATAGTTTATCTTTCAGACCTGTGGAGGAGGAAGAAATTTGTGACTAAAGATGAACTAGAAACCATTACTGATCATAAAATAGAAAATTTTGATTATATCAAATTAAAAAGCCTTTGTACAAAAAAAAACTAATGCAAACAAGATTAGAAGGGAAGCAACAAACTGGGAAAACATCTTCGCAGTTAAAGGTTCTGATAAAGACCTCATTTCCAAAATATATAGAGAAGTGACTCTAATTTATAAGAAATCAAGCCATTCTCCATTTGATAAATGATCAAAGGATATGAATAGACAATTCTCAGATAATGAAACTGAAATTATTACCACTCATATGAGTGTTCCAAATCACTATTGATCAGAGAAATGCAAATTAAGACAACTCTGAGATACCACTACACACCTGTCAGATTGACTAAGATGACAGGAAAAAATAATGATGAATGTTGGAGGGGCTGCGGGAAAAGTGGGACACTGATGCATTGTTGGTGGACTTGTGAATAAATCCAACCTTTCTGGAGAGCAATCTGGAATTATGCCCCAAAAGTTATCAAACTGTGCATACCCTTTGATCCAGCAGTACTACTACTGGGATTATACCCCAAAGAGATACTAAAGAAGGGAAAGGGCCGTGTATGTGCCAAAATGTTTGTGGCAGCCCTGTTTGTAGTGGCTAGAAATTGGAAAATGAATGGATGCCCATCCATTGGAGAATAGTTGGGTAAATTGTGGTATATGAATGTTATGGAATATTATTGTTCTGTAAGAAATGATCAGCAGGATGAATATAGAGAGGATTGGTGAGACTTACATGAACTGATGCTAAGTGAAATGAGCAGAACCAGGAGATCATTATATACTTTAACAATGATATTGTATGAAAATGTATTCTGACATTTCTTTGACAAAGAGACCTAACTCAGTTTCAATTGATCAATGATGGACAGAAGCAGCTACACCCAAAGAAAGAACCCTGGGAAATGAATGTAAACTGTTTGAATTTTTGTTTTTCTTCCTGGGTTATTTCTGCCTTCTGAATCCAATTCTCCCTGTGCAACAAAAGAACTGTTTGGTTCTGTACACATATATTGTATCTGGGATATACTGTGACATATTTAACATATATAGGACTTCTTGTCATCTAGGGAAGGGGGTGGAGGGAGAGGGGAAAAATCGGAACAGAAGTGAGTTCAAGGGATGATGTTGTAAAAAATTATCCTGGCATGTGTTCTGTCAATAAAAAGTTATAATAATAATAATAAAAAAAGGAAATGGTTAAAAAAAAAGAATGATTTTGACTGATGAAGAAATTTTGATGATTATGAATACATAAATTAAAAATATATGAAGAAAGATACTATCTGCATCCAGAGAAAGAATTGATAAATAGTAGTATTATGGAATAATTTTAATATAGATATATGTATATATATTTTACCTATTAGATTCATATTATATAATTTTTATATGTCTCTATTATATATAAATAAATTAAATCTATATTACATACACACACATATATATACATATCTCTATCTATCTATACCTGTGTAATTGATGCGGGAAAGATTCCAATCTTTGATTCCCAACCTGTAAATTACCCTTTGACTCACAAATCCTGGTCCCTTTGAATTCCAATAGAGGTCCGGACCTGTCCCAGCCCCACCTAGATCTGAGCCAACTTTGGAGCTACACCCCAAAGCCCCTCGAGCTAAGTCTCTGACTTAAAAGGACCACACTGGGAACCCCTCTTTGCAGAGATTCCAAACATGGTCGCCATGTGAGGACCCTCTGTCCACTGGACCCTCTGTCCAGTGCCCTCCTTATCTCTACCTTCACCTATCTCCTACTTCTAAACTCAATAATAAACCTCTTTTATTAATCTAGCTCTCTGGGCCAATAAATGCTTTTATTGGGAATTCCGTGCCGCTACTAGACCTCAAATACCGCCGTATCCTTGCGCCGAATCCAAGGGGGTTACAGGGGAACTCTGTTTGACTCCCTATACCCCAAACCTGCCACTAGACCTTAACTAAACCCTAATTTCATTTAGGTACCTCAAATGTAGACCTCAACACATGGTCTACACCTCAACATAATGATAGTTGTTTTTAGAGTGGGGAGAAGAAAAAAATTTATATGATAACAATGATACATTTTAAAGGAACATCAAATTATACATAATAAATTTGCAATTTCATGTGCAATTATCTTTTTATATTATACTATGTCATACAAATGCTTATTTTATTCCATAACTTAAAAAGTAAATACCTTTTAAAAAAGGAAAGACACATACTCTGATCAGCATAGTAAAGAACTACAATTTCAGTGCAATCATAATTAATATTCTACCCACTTTCTGATAGAGAGATAATGAACTTAGAGTTCAGATTGAGATGTTTTTTGGGTACATGGTCAGTGCAGGAATTTGTTTTTTTTATTCAAACATATATTTTAAAAATTCATTAAAAACTTAACATCCAAATTCTTTCCCTTCTGCTACTCTTTACTCATTGAGAAGGGAAGAAATATAATATTCATTATACATATCAAATCATGTAAAATATATTTTCATATTAGCCTTGTTTCAACAAATTAAGGAAAATAAAGACATTTAAAAAATGCTTCATTCTGTACTGAGTTCATCAGTCCTGTGTGTGGAATTGAGTAGCATTTTACATCCTGAGTGCTTTGGAATCATCTTGAATTATTGTATTGATGAGAATAACTAAAATTTTCAGTTGATCATCATTACAATGTTTTTTTTTTACTATGTTCTCCTGTTTCTGCTCATTTCATTTTTGTGTTACTTTGTATCAGTTTGTATAAATTTTCTTATAGCACAATAGTACTCCATGATAATGATATGGTACAGCTCTTTCATCCACTCTCCAGTTGACGAGCCTCTCTTTGATTTCTTATACCTTGCCACAAAAAAGAGACAATATATAAAAATTTAGGTGCTTTTTATTTTTCTTTGATTTCTTGGGGATATAGACCTAGTAGAAGTATTGATGGTTCAAAGGGTATGTACAGTTTTATATCCCTTTCGGTATAGTTCTAAATTGTTCTCCAGAATGGTTGAATCAATTCACAATTCCATCAATGCAGTCCATTAGAGTCCCTATTTTTCCATAACCCTACTAGAATTTGTTATTTTCCTTTTCTGTCATGTTAATCTGATAAATGTAAAGTACTTAAACATTGTTTTTTATATTTATCTATTAAATATTTAGATAATTTTTTCATAACCTTTGACTTTTCATCACTTGGGTAATAGCCCTTTCTCAGGTTCCCTCTATATTTGGCTCAGTCCCCCATATATTTGAGAAATGAAGCCTGTGTTAGATATAATGATATACTCCCCCCTGTTCCAGTCCCCCCCATTTTAGCTGAGATTTTGAGCAAAAAGCTTTTAAATTTTGTGATATCAATATTGCATATTTTACTTTTTGTGATCTATCTCATTCTTATTTGATCACAAATTCAATTATACATATTTGTAACAGGAATTTCATTTTTCTTTATCAATTGGAAAGGGAGTTATTGATATGTGAAGAGAAGAGAAAACTATTTCTGCTAACTAAAAATTGAATTTAATAAAGACAAAACAAACTTGTGATCCAACTATTGAGACTCTGCAAGGAGAATATAAAGTTCTCTCTCTGTGTCCCTCTCTCTGTCTCTCTGTCTCTGTCTCTTTCTCTCTCTCCTCTCTCCTCTCCTCACCTCCCCTCTCTTCTCTCTCACTCCTCTCTGTCTCCCTCTCCCTCTCTCTTTCCCTCTTCCTCTACTTCTCCCAGTCCTTCCCCTTCCCTCCCCCATTTCCCCCCATCTGTGTGTGTGTGTGCACATATATTTATACACACATATCTAAATAAAAACAAACAAATAAATAAAAATATATCCGGGCCTAAAAACCTTCTAGAACCAGAAATGATAATCTCCTTTCTAAGCCAATTTTCATTAGATAGGGAGATAGTACAATCCTATATTTTTTATCCAGGGGCACAATGGGGACCATTCAAATCAGCTCATCAGAGTTTATTATTAAATTTTTTATGTGAGTATTTCTACCTTGGAAATCAGCACACAGAATCAGGGCTTGATCTGATATTTTTGCTGTTGTTAGTTGTTTAGTCTTAAAGTAATGGAAACAATGGTAATAATAAATATTAAATTTAAAAGTGAACCACAGGTTCATTTTTTAAAACTCAGAGTGTAGAGCAAGGGCTAGCTCTTTGGAGGGCTTTAGGGTCAGCTAGTGTCAGGATAAATCAAAGTCCTTGGTCTTTAGGGGAAGAAGTAAAAAGTGTAGGAAAGCTGCCACAAGGCTTGATAAAGATCTCTCCTCAATTATGGAGTCCAGAATCTCTACCTTTTTCCTCCTCGACCTGCTCCCAAGTGACTCACCCTTCTGTCCCTCTGCCCCTTTGCCCTCAAATTCTTGCCTATCATTATCTTAACACCAAACATTCAGTAAGTACCAACAGTGAGAAGAGCCATTTATCCAAACATATGCTGATAGAGTCATTGTCTCATATTGAATAGGTAATTAGTCTTATTGCTAATTGTGCTCAGTTGTCTGATTCAAGTATACCTTTTTGAAGTTTCAACCCTCTACACCAGAGAGCCAAACATTTTCCAGAACTTCCCTACTTTTATTTCACTAACAAATTATATTAATCGATGATTAATCCAGTCTAGAACCAGAAGTAGAAATGACAAACAATTCCTTGCTCCTCATTTATCATCATCCAGAAACCCTACAAAAGTGAAGCACCATTAGAGATATAACTTCTCATGTACAAAAAAGGAAAGTTTGAATGCCACTTTAAGAGCAACTATGTCATCCTTTCCATCTGGATGAAGAGTTAGGGGGAGACTACAACATGTAAAAGTCCTTAAGAACTTAATCCTGGCTGATAAGAGCCTTTTTTGTCTGTCCTTGATCTGAAGTGGTCAATATTTAGTGACACAATTTAGGGAACTATAATTCCTGGTGAGAATGAAAGTCTGTAATTGAAAAACTTTTTGGGGAGATATTTGCCATACATTTTTTTTTTTTTTTTGCAACTGGTGAAATCTCCTTCTAAAGTCTTTATTATATAATATTAAAGATTAATGAAAGGATTCATGTCTTCAGATCACTTTATTTGCATTTGTGGTTTGCTTCTTTTAGTGGTCAACAGTACTCATGCTGAAATATTTCTAGCATGTAGGCTATTGGCCATACATTTTTCAAAGAAGCAGCCTAGAAGAACTTACATAAAACTCTCTTAACAAAGTAATGGTCTTTGTGTGGGTTCTTCATCTATATTTACTATTCAAACTTTTCCCCTATGATATAGAGTCAGCTAAGCTCAGCATTCTTAAATTTTTCAGAGTTTAATATCTAGAAGAATGGGCTAATATGACAATTAGCACACTATTAGTAATTATTTAACATTCATTAAGCATTTGATTATGCACAAACATGTTCCTTAGTGCCCAGTAGGTTTATTTTTTTAAGCAAGCTCTAGATCTAGACATAGACACCAAGGCTGGTATATCAAGTCCTTTTTTCATTCCTACATAACAATATGCTTTATTTCCCTCCTGTTTTATTCTCTTTTGTATTTCCAAGTTAAAAGAAAAATTATAAAGTCACTCTGGGGCAGGGTAATTCATCCCAGGCTCAGGCTGTATCCAACAGACTGTTTTGGACCCTTACTGAAATGATTGAATAGACCGCCTGAAGGTCTTTGAAGAGGCCCAGACTTCCTTAGTTGAGCCCCATAGTATACTGGAGAAGGCACAGAGGAAATAAAATTACTACTGTTGCAAGGATGTAGTATAAGATAGGAGTATTCTGACAAAAGTTTAATAATTTGTTCTTCTCTCCAAAAGTTGTGTGTTTGACACACTCAAGTTTAATGTGTTAACATTTTTTTTTTTACTACTTTCTTAAATTTAGACAATCACACGACAATGAATCAATTCCTGATTTGTAACTTTTGCTAGGTTCCAAAGTTTAAGTGCTCATACAAAAACTTTAGCACTTTGATTCTGTTTAGAATTGTCTTCAAAACACCCCATGTGAAGATAAGTACTGTCTTTTCAACTCCCCTCTTAGAATGCTCTCTCTCTCTCCTCAAGTAACATCTCTTGGAGTCAGCTTGCTATCTAAGGCTTAGCTGAAGTGCATCCTTCTACAAGAGACCTCTTCCAATTTCCTTAAGTATTAGTATCTCTTGTCTATCCCCTGGCAATAATATGTAACAATTATTTTGCACTTATTTTGAATGTACTTATTTGTGTAGATGTTGTATCTTGTCAGTAGAATGTAAGTTTCATGTAAGTAGGAATTGACTTGTCTATTTAAAAAAAATATGTCATATTTAACATCATGGCTGGCTTGTATATCATAAATCTTGTGAATATGATATATATTCAATATGTTGAATATGATATATGACATGATGAATTGAATTATATTTAAAAAGATAAAAGAAATTAGAGGATAACTATTTTGGTTCAGAGAACAAAAACAAAAATTAATATTAAAGTGTAGACTAAGAAGAATGAGAGAAGGAAAGAGGTAAGGGAAGCAGTGTCCATATATTTGTATATGTATGTATGTATGTATGTGTATATGTGTGTGAATAAAAGCTGTTGTCAATCTTTCCCTACAAGGAAGGCATTATTGCAGTTGCAAACTGCTTGTTTGCAGAGAGGCTAGAATAGTTGTATAAATGGGCAACAAAGGCAAATACAGTTTCTGATTTTCCACAGATTTTGTTCTAAATTGTACTTTATTTTATTGTCGACTACAAATATGGAATAATAAAGCCTTCTTGATAAGGCTACTTCTTCCAGAATATCTAGTGTAAACCTGACATTTCTTTGGCATTTAAATTGCTTGGTTAATTGAGAATTTGTTTCAGAGAACAGTCTATATTGATAAACTAAAAGGAAGCAGACAAATAAGTAGAAAATGAAAGGATCTTAAGTTGGGAAGGGATTTTAAAAATCATCTTCTGGGGTAAAAACATCTTAATCAATCTTATTTCTTTAAAAAATAAGGAAACTTATAGATGGAGATATATAATTATAATAATTTATCAGAAATCTGAAATCAACTAATGGCAGAGCTGAGTCTGGAATCCAAAAAGAGAAATTAAGGATGCTCTCTCCTTTTTTATAAAATGAGCAGAATAACATATTTTTTTTAAAAAAATAATTATTTCAAACTTTATTGTTATTCTAGTGGAAGGTCTCTTTCCACTGGGGCCAATTGCTTTCTAGGATATAATGTCAACCAAATAGAAACCAAGAAAATATTCTTTCTTTCTTCATGTCTCTATTGCCTTTAATCTGACCTCAAGGTATCAAAATGAACATTTTCTCTCATGAAATTTTCTACAATAAGTTCAGAATACAGTTAGATGTCAGAAAGAAGTAAACTATATTGAATGTCACATTGAGAGACCAAATTGATTTCCTTTTTACCTGATGTCCCATAATTGTCTATTAATGAGCCAATAATTTGCTAGATTACTGGGGAAGTCTATTTTGGTGAGAGGTATCAGGAGTAGGTAGTTCCTAAGCTATCAAGAATGGCAGGAAGATGTTGAATTAAAAAAAAACCATGTATCATGATGACATCATGGATTTTTTTATTACTAAATATTTCATAGGAACCGAAGCATCAAATCAAATGGTGTGTTGACAAAGACAATGACCTTAGAGTCATAGGGCTTAGATCAAATCTTGATTGTGTTGCTATGTATACTTGGACAAGTCACTCAAGACCTCAGTTTCCTCATTTTCAAAATTAAGGGAAAAATAGATCCTCTAATATATCATTATAGTTCAATATGTATAATATTGAATCTACACTACAGTATGGATTTTCATTTGAATTTTTCATGTCATACATTAAGAAGTTGTTTTGAAGGCAGGTGATCTCTGAATTATAATGATGAAAATAATAACAGCTAGCATTTATATAAACTTTTGAAAAAGTCACTTTAGTGAGTGGGAGGGTCAATTGGGGAAGTATAAAAAGATTACAGAAGTGATTTTTGAGAATAAATAATATACATTTGTTATGAATCCAATTAGCATAGTGTAATGACTATCACCACTTTCATTTGGCAGCATGTGAGTGGGGTAAGGCAGCAGACGAGAATAATCTAGAGCTGAGAAAAGATCACCAATTGGATAAGGGAATAAAGATTTAATAAAAGCGGGCATAGGATATTTGAATAGGTTCACTAAGGGGATAATGGCTTAGAAAATACATAAGGGATTGAGGAATGGGATGTCACAGGGAGAATAATGAATAGAGTTTGAAGTTTTGAGGCAGACATGGAGATGGAATGACAAGAAATTGTTATTTGATATGGAAATTTAAGAAATCATAAACATGGAAGTAGAGTATTTATGGATAATGTCAAAATTCAGAGAATGATTATTTATATGTATAACTTAGGTGAATGGAAGAATGGGGCATTGGGAATAAGGAAGTTGAAGAATATGGAGACAAGGTTGTTTGCGGGATAGCTTTTCTGTAGAATAATTAAAAATCTAAGAAGCAATATGAAAAAAGGAAATGTTCTTCCAAATAATAACAGAATGAATAAAATATTTAGGTATCAATCTATCAAAATACATTAAATACTTTTATAGATTTAATTATAAAATACTCCTTAAAAATAAACTTCTCAGGAGTGTGTGTGTGTGTGTGTATGTTTTTGTACATCTGTCTACATAAATATATCCTTTCTTAATGGTAGCCTGCTTGGGAGTGGTAAAGGGAATATAAGGGAGAAAAAAAGAGTGAAGTTAAAAAGGTACATAGCAGAGATCAAAAGAACAATTTACAAGGAAATAAACTATGGACACTCATGAATATAATTTCTTCTACTAATATATATACACACACATATATTTATATGTGTATATATGTTATATATGCACACATATGTATGTATATATGGTATATACACAAAATGTATGTATATGTTATACACATATATGTGCATATATGTGTCATACATACATATTTATATATGTATGTATGTGTGTATATATATATATATATATATTTATATATATGTAATTTGTTGTTATAAATTTTGAATCCTCCTGGATGTTCTGCTGAGCACATGACAATGTTCATTTGATTTGATTGCTTTGTTTTGTATTCCTTTTCTATTTTTCTTTTTTACTTATTCTGTTTTTAAATAAAATACATTGTAAAAAAAGCTTAAGTAACTGGAGGAATACTAATTGTTTGTAAATGGGCCTTGCTAATATAATAAAAATGACAATACTACCAAAGTTTATTTACATTTTAATGCTATGCCAATAAATTATCAAATTAATATTTTATAAAACTGAATAAAACGACAATTTTAATTTGGAAAAACAAAAGATCTAGAATATCATTGAAAATAAAAGATGTAGAGACAAAGGGCAAATAGCACTTTTAGACCTTAAACTATATTATGAAGCAATAGTCATCTACCAGAGGTCCTCAGACTTTTAAAATAGGGGGCCAGTTCACTGTCCCTCAGACTGTTGGAGGGCCGGATTATATAAAAACAAAAACTTTGTTTTCTGGGCCTTTAAATAAAGAAATTTCATAGCCCTGGGTGAGGGGGATAAACATCCTCAGCTGCTGCATCTGGCCCGCAGGCCATAGTTTGAGGACCCCTGAATTCTAAACCGTACAATAGTTGTGTAAATTGAGAGGTTGATCATTGGTATAGACTAAATAAGGGAGAATAAAGAGCAATGGACCCAATTAGTGTTCAGTAAATCAGAAAAAAAATTTTCAGGAAAGAACTCCCTACCATTTAAAAAAATGGCCAGAAAACCTGAAAACAATCTGGAAGAAATTAGACCTAGATCAACAATTTTTGCCACATTTTACAATGCATTCTAATATAATACAGTAATACAATAATAATTCACTCTAAATATATATCAGCTTAATATTAAAATTTGTGCCATAAAAATTTAGAAGAGAAGGAAATAACATGCATCTTAAAACTATGGGTGGGAGATCTATTTTTAATCAAAGAAGGGGCAGAGGCAATTATAAAACATAAAACTGCCATCAATTGGCTAAACAAATTGTGGTACATGAATATGTTGAAATATTACTGTGTTGTAAGAAATGGTTAATATGACAAATATAGAGAAAAGCATATAAAAATTTACTGGAAGTGAAGAGTGAAGTAAGCATAACCAACGCACCGACACACACATAATAACTACAATTAACTACAATAATAAAAATGTTAAAAATCACAAAAATCAAATATTACAAAATTACAAAGAGTAAGAATGGCTCTTTGACAAAAGCTTATTAATTTATTCCTATGCTACGACCTAAAATCCTGTGGAAGACAATTTATTCGGATACTTCCTAGGCACTGGAGAAAAAAAAGACAAAATTGAAATCATCCTTAAATTCAAGGAGCTTTCATTCTCTATGGGAAAAATAAACATTTACACACACACACACATACATATATAAATTATGAATTACAATATAACTTAATTAGGGAGGGAACATGAACAAAATATAGATGGGGGAATAAAAGTGGTTATCCAATAGGACCAATAGATCAGGAGACACCTGAACTAAGACTTGAAGGAAGAGATATTGATATATCAAATTACTTTTGGAATAAAGAAAAGTTTTCACTAAAGAATCAGTCCCTTCTACAACCCCTTCTTTAAGGGAGACTTTAGTACCTGCCTATTACTTATAAAAACAGAAATCTGGAACCAGAGCCTATACCTCTTCTCTTTTCAGAAACAGAAGCTACCAGGCTAGAATTATATCATCCTTTCTCTTATATAGTAATAATTTAAGGGACATGAATTTTCAGGTTCAATTTAACATCTGATTCTTGTTTCTTATTGGAGGAAAGCATAATCCCCCAGGTTTATATTGAAGGCTTGGTCCCTTTTCATCAATTATTAGTTCTACAATGAACACACAAAACTAAGACAAGAAAAATCCATTTATTTAAGTAGGAGCAAAACAGAAATCAGAATACAAGGAAGAATCTGCATCATATAACTGAGAGTGAAAAAGCTCTCCTAATGGGAGCAAGTTAACAGCTTGCTACAGAAAAATCTTAGATCTCATCCAAGAGAAAGTTCCCCAAAATATTTAGAGTAGCAAGTTGAGAATAGGGAAATCATGGAGATTATCTCCTCTCATGTCTTCCCAGATTCTTTCTTCAGTACCCTGATGTAGTGATGGACCTGACCTCATCGATAATTCCTTTCTGAAAGCAAGAAAAATCCCCAAATCCAAAACATCTTAGTGACTTGAAGAAAACCCAAAGAAGAATGGAGAGCTCTGCTTTCTCTTTATCTTTTCAGCTAAACCCCACATTTTATGTGGGCACAATACATTGATCTCCACCTAATAAGGATCAGTCCTGTACATTAAAATATTTGTTTTTCCCAGAAAGATATAGCTCGTTTTGAAGTAAGAAATATCTATATTCAAGTCTAGCCTCTGACACATATGATTGTGTGACTTTGCTCAATTACTTAAATTCCTTATGCTCTAAGTAACTCTGTAAGACCACAACTGGCAAAGAAGGTGCCCACCTGAATGGGCAGAAGGCTTCATCCTGAAGCCCCAATACTATTTTAATCAAAGTTCAATTTCATATCCCAAGTTACACAATATCTGTTTTCAAGTATTTGAGGAATGCTGTAGAAAAGAGAAAAAAAAAATTTTTTTTTTTGTTTTCCTTGGTAGCAGAAGGCAGAACTAAAAGCAAGGCAATACAAGAGGCATAGATTCCAACTTAAGACTAAAAAATAATATATTGTCATGAGATTTTCCTCATTACGGTTTTTCTTTGAAGAGAGAAAATCCAACCTGATCGCTTGTTAGGGATGTTACTGTAGTAATTCCTATGAATTGAAGTAGTTGCTATTTTTGTAGTTATTGTAGTAATTCCTAGCAAGGTTAGATTGCATTAGGTGACTCATATAATCTATTCTTTATTATTCTGTAATGTTCATGGCACTATTGCTTCCTATTGTTTAGAAATTGACTGATTTATTAGTTCATTCATTCTAATTTTTCATATTCTATTAGAATATCAAATTCTTGAAGATGTAGAATGTTCCACTTTTGTCTTTGTATCCTTAGTGCTTAGCACAGTGCCTAGTATATGTGAGGCACCTAATAAATGCTTATTTAGAATTTGTCCCTTTGCTTAATGACAACAGATTTTTCCCAGGGAGCCAGTTGTTGGCAGGTGAACTGTTTTGCTTAATGCATTATGATTAGCAGAATCCTATGGTGATCTAGCCCATCTTGAACTATTTCACACCACAAAGTCCATTTGGTGCCTTTTACTTAAGGTTCTGTGGCTGTTTTTTCAATTACTCATTCATTCCTAAGGAGGATTAGGAGGGTAGATGACATTTATTATCTCTATTGGCTACTGCACAATCTAATTTGGTCTCTTAAAATTATACTGTTTTCTTTGATATTTAAACCTCATTTTCCTAGTTCCATTTCAAGCCCATCATGGATCATTTTTTGTTTCTGCTAAAAAATAAAAGGAACACTCTGTTCTTTTCATTATTATGGTATTTTTATGTATTTGTAGAAATTGGTGTCTCTCCTCATTCTTCTTTATTTGGTTCATACTCAATCTTTTAGTGACTTCCCCTGGGAAATGGAAGAAAGTTCATTTATCATAGTTAATTTTCATTCTCTCCAATGCACGTATTAATTACTTTAAAGACACACACACACACACACACACACACTCATTATCACCAAGACTACCACCAGGAATAACAACAAACTTGGTAGTGTTAATAATAAATGAGGTTCTTCAACTTTAGTGTAACCATTTGGGGAAGAGGGATTGATAATTATCTCATTAATACATAATATAATTAACAATAAGGGAGACCACAAACTAGCTGATAAAAATTCAGTTATATATTCTCATCTTTGGGTGACCAAATCATCAATTTTGTTGTATAATAATTATTTCCAAATATCCTCCCTTATTTTTTTTTTATTGCTTTAATGTGACCTAAATTAATTCTATTCAGTTGTTAGAATTGGAGGACTTAACTTTATATATCTGATTAGTGAGGGGTGATCTGTATGATCCAGATTATTTACAGAGTGAAATTTCTGTGTTCCTATCCCATGATATCATGTGACTACAAAGTTTCTGTAGATAAAAACCTTCTGATAGATCCTTATTTGCTTAATAGCATTAAGCCTTGTCCCTTAATAAATGTACATTGTTTAATAGTGATGATAATTATAACAATGGTCATATTTACTTTGATTTTGCTGATATAAACCTTTTAGAATAATAAAACTGGTAGTCATGTTAGATTGACTGATGGGCTAAATTTTATTCAATGTAAAGACATACTTTAAAACTACAGTGCAAGCACAGGATGAAAGAGATATGAGGAAAAAAATTCCCATGAAAAAAATACCTTAAAGAGAAAAAAATGACAATTCTGTGGTTCTCTGCCATGAAGAATCTGGAAGATCACATTCATTTGTGTGGATCACTTAAAAAAATTAAATGGCATATTTCATCCAATTACATATCAAAAAAAATTAGCACTAG
This sequence comes from Sarcophilus harrisii, assembly GCF_902635505.1. Lineage (NCBI taxonomy): Eukaryota > Metazoa > Chordata > Mammalia > Dasyuromorphia > Dasyuridae > Sarcophilus > Sarcophilus harrisii. The sequence continues at coordinate 135,764,591 of NC_045426.1, forward strand.
TTTTTATAAGATTTTGAATTCCAGATTCCCATCCTCCCTTTCTCTTATTCTGAAGATGACAGAAATTTTGATATATATGTTACATCTGCTATTGTGTATTTCCATATTAGTCACAGTTGTGAACAGAGACAGATAAAAAGGGAAAAAAATCACAAGAAGAAATAAAGGAGAAAGAATATACTTCAATCTGAACTCATAGTCCATTAATTTTTTATCTGCATAAGAATGACATTTTCCATTGTGAGTCCTTTGCACTTGTCTTGGGTCATTGTGTTGCTGAGAAGAGCTGAGTTATTCATAATTGATCATCACATAATATTGCTGAGGCTGTGTACAATATTTTCCTGGTTCTGCTCATTTTACTCTGTATCAGTTCATACAAGTTTTCCCATTTTTTTCTGAAATATGCCTGCTCATTATTTCTTATTGCACAATAGTACAATGTTACATTCATATACCAGAGCTTGTTTAGTCATTCCCCCATTGATGGACATTCCCTAAATTTCAATTCTTTGCTATCACAGAAACTTAACCTTATGAATATTTTTGTGCATGTGTGACCTTTTCCCTTTTTTATGATCTCTTTGGGATACAGACCTAGTAATGGTATTGTTGGGTCAATGATATGCACAGTTTATAATTCTCTGGGAGTAGTTTGAAATTTTCTCCATAATGGTTATATTAATTCACAACTTCACCAACAATGCATTAGTATTCCAATTTTCCCACATTCTCTCCAACATTTATCACTTTTCTTGTAATATTAGTTAACCTGATAGATGTGAGGCAGTTCTCAGAGCTGTTTTAATTTACATTTCTCCAATCAATAGTGAGAGCACTTCTTCATATGCCCATAGATAACTAAATTCTTCATCTGACAACTACCTATTAATAGGGGAATGGCTTATGTTATTATGAATTTGACTGTTCTCTATATATTTGAGAAATAATCTTTATTATATATCTTCATCATATATATCATATATCATATCACTTGTTGTAAAGATTGATTCCTAGTTTTCTGCTTTCCTTCTAATCTTGATTGCATTGTTTTGTTTGTACAATTAAAACAAATTAATATAATCAAAATTGCCTATTTTGCCTTTCATAATGCTCTTTATTTCTTGTTGGTCTTGAATTTTTCTCCCCCTCCAATAGATCTAAGAGGGATTATTCCTTGGTGCTCTAATTTGATTATGATGTCCCTCTATGTCTAAATCATGCACCCTGTTCTGAATTTATATTGGTATGCAGTATGAGATGTTTGTCTATACCTAGTTTTTGTCCTATTGTTTTCCAATATTCCCAACTGAGTTCTTATCCTAGCCTATCCTATCCTATCCTATCCTAAAATCTGGGATCTTTGGGTTTATTGGACACTAAGTTACTGTGATTATTTACTACTGTGTTTTGTACACAAAATCTATTTCAGTGATCCACCTATCTATTTCTTAGCCAGTACCAGATAGTTTTAATGATTACTGCTTTATTGGGATCTGGTATTGCTAGGCCACTTTTTATATTTTTTTCATTAATTTCCTTGATATTTTTAAGCTTTTGTTCTTCCACATGAATTTTGTTATTATTTTTTCTAGTTATCTCAGAATTTTGGGACTTTGATATACACTGAATAAGTAAATTAGTCCTAGGCAAAATTGTCATTTCTATTCTATTGGCTCATCCTATCCACAAGCAATTGATATCTTCTAATTGTTTAGATCTGACATTATTTGGGTGAAAAGTGTTTTGTAATTGTATTCATATAGTTCCTGGCTTTGTCTTGACACATAGACTCCTAAGTATTTTATATTGTTTGCAGTTATTTTAAATAGAATTCCTTTTTCTATCTCTTTCTATTGAGCTTTGGTGGTCATTTAGGGAAATTCTGATGATTTATGTGGGTTATTCTGCAAATTTGCTAAAGTTGTTAATTGTTCCAAATATTTTTTTAAGGTTAGCTCTAGGGTTCTCTAAGTATACCATCATATTATCTATTTTTCCAGATAAATTGTGTGGTCATTTTTTTCTAGCCCTATTAATCAGATAATTTTTGATAATTTGATTGATAGGGCACAAACACAACAGATAACACAGAGTCCCAAGGTGGTGCAATCTTCATGTGGCAGAGAATCTTTGGGGAAGAAACAGATCAGACAAGGTCTGTTTGAATTGAAAATGGGAGGGAGGCAGTCAAGCACAAAAGGCTGAGTACAAATGCTAGCACAGACTGCTCAGAGCCACAGGGTGGTGCAGACTTCACATGGTGGAGAATCTACAGGGAAGAATCTACAGCAATGTTGGTCACTTTGTCCCAACCTAATAGGTGGAGGAGACATTATAAAACATCCAACACAAACAAAAAAGATCAATAGTGAACCCCCCAAAACACCAAAATTTCACAGGACCTGACCACACCCACCCAGCACCAGGAGTATATCAGCACTAACCCAGTGCAGTCAAGGCCTCTTGAAAAACCTCCCTCACCCTAAAAAGCAGATATTAACTTTAAAATATGAGCAAAAAAGAAAAAAATAATAATTCTGACAATACACAGCTTTAATAGTGGAAGAGAACAGATTTTAAATCCTGAGGAAACTAAAGGCAGATTGTCCCCAGATGAAGTCCCCAAAGGTGATATAACTGGTCCCCATCACACAAGACTCTCCCAGAAGAAATTAAAAAGGATCTTAAAAGAGAATTAGAAGAAAGACAGGGAAAGGAAATGCAAGTTTTGCAAGAGGGTTTGGAAAAGGCAACACAAAATACAGTGAAAAAAAACAAAATAGAGAAAAAATAAGTGAAATGGGAAAAACATATAACTCATTAAAAGATATTTGATAAAATCAAAAAAGAAAGCAACCCCAGAGAAATGGAATTTGTGAAACAGAAAAAGAAAATAACTCTTTAAAAACAGAATTTGTGAAATGGAAAAAAAATTCCACAGAACAAAATAGCTCATTTAAAAATTCAACTGGACAAATGCAAAAAGAAAAAAAAGTAAATGAAGGAAATTATTCATTAAAATTCAGAACTGAACAAATGAAATTGAATTACTCAATAAAACAAGAAGAATCAGTCAGGCAAAACCAAAAAAAAAGAAAAAATAGAAAAATGTAAAATACCTAATTGGGAAAACAACTGACCTGGGAAATAGATCTAGGAGAGACAATGAAAGGATTATTGGACACCCTGAAATATATGATGAAAAAAAAAGCCTACACACTTTCTTTAGGAAATCATCAAAGAAAACTTCCCTGATATTATAGAATCAGAAGGTAAAATGACCATTGAAAGAATTCACTGAACACCTCCTGAAAGAGACCCCAAAATTAAAACCCCAAGGAATATCATGGCTAAATTTCAAAACTATCAGACCAAGGAAAAATATTACAAGCCGCAAGAAAGAAACAATTCAAATTCCAAGTAGTCACAATAAGAATTACTCAGGATCTAGCAACTTCAAGATTAAAGGATCAAAGGGTCTGGAATATGATATTCCAAAAGGCAAAGGAACTTGGAATGCAGCCAAGAATAAATTATCCTGCGAAATTGAGGGTTTTCTTTCAAGGAAGAAGATGGACATTCAATGAAACTGGTGAATTCCATTTATTTTTGATGAAAAGACAAGAGCTAAACAAAAACATTGACCTCCAAATATAGAACTCAAGAAAAGCATAAAAAGGTAAAAAGAAAAAAAAAACTCTTGAGAATTGTATTTCTAATATGGGTAGACACAGAGAGTATATGTATAATCTGATTTTACTGTTATAATATAAAAAAGAAACTAGAGATGGAAAGGGGATTGTAATAGAAAAAAGGGGAAAGTGGAGGTAAAGTGAGGGAAATTACATCTCAGGAAGAGGCAAATAAAATTTTATAATTGAGGGAAAGAAAGTAGGGTGACAAATATTGTGTGAATCTTAATCTCATCATATTAGGCCATCAAAATAGAGTATTAGATATATTTGCTTTCACCAAGAAACATCTCTCATCTTGTAGAAAAGTGGGAGAGGACATGGGGAAAGGGAAGGGGTAGGCTAAATAGAGGGAAAAGAGAAATTGTAGGGAAAGGTATAAGACAGTGGGAAGGTCTCTAAAGGGGAAGGACTGCTTGAGGCAAGTAGTACACATAAGTAAAATAGTGGGAAGGAAGGAAGGGGGAAAAGGAAAGGGAAAAGTATAATTTGGAGGTAATAAGATGGCAGGAAATAGAGAATTAGTAGTTTTCACTGTAAATGTGTATAAATGTAACTCTCCCATAAAATGTAAGCAGATAGCAGACTGGATTAAAAGCTAGAATCCTACAATATGTTGTTTAAAAGAGACACATTTAAAGCAGAGCAATACGTACAGAGTAAAGGTAAAAGGCTGGAGCAGAATGTATTATGCTTCAGATGAAGTGAAAAAGCAGGGGTAGCCATCCAGGTGTCAGATCAAGCAAAAGCAAAAATTGATCTAATTACAAGAGATAAGGAAGGAAACCATATCTTACTAAGGGGTACCATAGATAATGAAGCAATATCAATATTAAACATATATGCACCAAGTGGTATGGCATTTAAATTACTAAAGGAGAAGTTAAAGAGAATTGCAAAAAGAAATAGACAGCAAAACTATAATAGTGGGAGATCTCAATCTTGCTCTCTCAAAACTAGATAAATCAAACCACAAAATAATAGGGAAGAAATTAAAGAGGTAAATAGGATACTAGAAAAACTAGATTATGATAGATCTTTGGAGAAAATTGAATGGAGACAGAAAGAAATACTCTTTCTTTTCAGCAGTTCATGGAACCTATATAGAAAACTGACCATATATTAGGACATAAAGACCTCAAAATCAAATTCAGAAAGGCAGAAATAATAATGCATTTTTTTAGATCACAATGCAATAAAATTACATTCAATAAATGGAATATAGACCAAAAAGAAATTGGAAACTAAATAATTTCATCCTAGAGAATAAATAGGTGAAAGAGCAAATCATAGACACAATCAATAATTTCATTCAAGTGAATGACAATAATGAGATAATATACCAATATTTGTGGGATGAAGCCAAAGCTTTAACAAGGGGAATTTTTATATCTCTAGATGCTTACTTGCATAAAATAGAGAAAGAAAAGATCGATAAATTGAACTTGCAACTAAAAATGCTAGAAAAAGAACTACTTAAAAGCCCTTAATCAAATATCAAACTTGAAATTCTAACAATAAAAGGACAGATCAATAAAACTGAAACTAAAAAAAAAAACTATTGAAATAATAAATAAAACTAAGACTTGTTTTTTTTTTTACATGTTTATTTTTATTGATACATGAACAAAAATCAGAAATGACATCAAAATCTGGTTTGGGCAGCACTGTTTGGGAAGCACTTGGGAATGTCACAGATGGCATGTCGGTCACCTAAAAGTTGGTTTTATGAAAAAAAAACCCTCCAAAATAGATAAACCTTTAATTAATATGATTAGAAAAAGGAAAGAGGAAAATCAAATTGTTTGTCTCAAGAATGAAAAGGGGGAAGTATCCACCAGTGAAGAGGAAACTAGAGCAACTATCAGGAGTCACTTTGCCCAACTTTATGCCAATAAATTTGGCAACCGAAGTGAAATGGAGGAATACCAACAAAATATAGATTGTCCAGATTAACAGAAGAGGAAATAAATTACTTAAATAATCCCTTTTTAGAAAAAATAAATAGAACAAGCTATTAATCATCTCCCTAAGAATAAATCCCCAGGACCAGATGAATTCACATGTGAATTCTACCAAACATTTAAAGAACAATTAACTCCAATACTATATAAACTATGTGAAAAAATAAGGAATGAAGGACTCCTACCAAATTCCTTTTATGACATAGATATGGTACCAATACCTAAATCAGGTAGGACAAAAACAGAGAAAGAAAATAATAGATCAATCTCCCTAAAGAATATTGATGCAAAAATCTTAAATAAAATAGTAGCAAAGAAATTACAAAAAAATATCCCCAGGATAATACACCACAACCAAGTAGGATTTATACCAGGAATTCAGGGCTGATTTAATATTAAGAAAACTATTAGCATAATTGACTATATCAATAAACAAATTAACCAAAATCATATGGTTATCTCAATAGATGCAGAAAAAGCATTTGATAAAATACAACACCCATTCCTAATAAAAACACTTGAGAGTATAGGAATGAATCGAGTTTTCCTTAAAACAGTTAGTAGCATCTATTTAAAACCATCATTTGTAATGGGATAAACTGGAACCATTCCCAGTAAGATGAGGGGCAAAACAATGTTGCCCACTATCATCAGTACTATACAATATTGTAGAAATGCTAGCTTTAGCAATAAGCAAAGAAAAAGAGATTAAAGGAATTAGAGTAGGTAATGGAAACCAAATTATCACTCTTAGCAGATAATATGATGGATCAATTTGAGAACCCCAGAGAATCAACTAAAAAGGTATTAGAAAAAATCCACAACTTTAGCAAAGTTGCAGGAAACAAAATAAATCTACACTAACAAAATCCAACAGCAAGAGATACAAAGAGAAATTCTATTTAAAATAATCATCAGTAGTATAAAATATTTGGGAATCTATTTGCCAAGGGCAAGTCAGGAACTATATAAGCAAAGTCTCACACACACACACACACACACAAACTTTCCATAAAAATCAGATCTAAGCAACTAGAAAAATATCAAGTGCTTGTGGATAGGTCAAGCAAAGATAATAAATGTGACAATACTCCCTAAACTATTCTATTTATTTTGTGCTATACCAATCAAACTCCCAAGACACTATCTCACTAACCTAGAAAAAATAACAACAAAATTCATCTGGAAGAACAAATGGTCAAGAACTTCAAAGAAACTAATAAAAAAATCAAATCAAAGTGGCCTCGCTGTACCAGATCCAAAACTATATTATAAACAGTCATCAAAACCATTTGGTACTGGCTAAGAAACAGAGAAATTGATCAGTGGAATAGGTTAGGTTCACATAACAAAATGGCCAATGACTATAACAATCTAGTATTTGACAAACCCAAAGGCCCCAGGGATAAGAATTTACTATTTGACAAAAATTGCTGGGAAAATTGGAAACTTGTAAGACAGAAAGTAAGCATAGACCCATACATAACATCATATACCAAGATAAGGTAAAAATGGGTTTATAATGTACACCTAAAGAATGATGTTGTAAACAAATTAGAAGAACATAGACTAGTTTACCTCTCAGATTTGTGGAGAAGGAAGGAATGTGTGACCAAAGAAGAACTAGAGATCATTATTGTTCATAAAATAGATAATTTTGATTATATTAACTTAAAAAGTTTTTGTATATGCAAACCTAATGCAGACAAGATTAGAAGGGAAGCAACTGGGAAAATATTTTTATATCCAAAGGATCTGATAAAGACCTCATTTCTAAACTATATAAAGAATTGACTCCAATTTATAATAGTTCAAGCCATTTTCCAATTGAAAAATGGTCAAAGGATATGAACAGACAATTTTCAGATGAAGAAATTGAAACTATTTATAGCCACATAAAAAGGTGCTACAAATCATTATTGATCAGAGAAATGCAAATTAAGACAACTCTGAGATACCACTACGCACCTGTCAGATTAGCTAAAATGACAGGAAAAGACAAGGACACATGTTGGAGGGGATGTGGGAAAACTGGGACACTGATACATTGTTGGAACTGTGAACAAATCCAACCATTCTGGAGACCAATTTGGAACTATGCTCAAAAAGTTATCAAACTGTGCATATCCTTTGATCCAGTAGTGTTTCTACTAGGATTATATCCCAAAGAGATCTTAAAGGAGTGAAAGGGACCCTCATGTGCAAAAATATTTGTGACAGCCCTCTTTGCAGTGGCAAGAACCTAGAAACTGAGTGGATGCCCATCAATTGGAGAATGGCTGAATAAATTATGGTATATGAATGCTATGGAATACTATTGTTCTGTAAGAAACAGCCAGCAGAATGATTTCAGGGAGGCTTGGAGAGGCCTACATGAACTGATTCTAATTGAAATGAGCAGAACCAGAAGATCATTATACATGGCAACAACAAGACTATATGATGATCAATTATGATGCATGTGGCTCTCTTCTACCATAAGATGATTCAAACTTGTTCCACTTGTTCAGTGATGAAGAGAGCCATCTTCACTCAGAGAGAGAACCATGGGAACAGGATTGGAACACCACATAGCCTTCTCATGCTTTCTGTTGTTATTTACTTTCATTTTGTTTTCTTTCTCAGTTTTTCTTTTTCTTCCTTCTTGATCTGATTTTTCTTGTGCAACAAGATAACTGTATAAATATGTAAACATATATTAGATTTAACATTATTTAACATCTATTGGTCTACCTGCCAGCTAAAGGAGGGATTAAGGGGAAGGAGGGGAAAATTTGGAACAAAAGGTTTTGCAAAAGTCAATGTTGGAAAAATTACCCATACATATGCTTTGTAAACAAAAAGCTTTAATAAAAAAATAGAAAATAATGTTAATTTTTATGTGCAACTGAAAAAATGTAAAATTTAAAAAAATTCCATGGTTCCTCACTGCACTGGCTGAGCTGCTTGGATATAAAAGAGACAGAAGATTCTCTATCCCACAGATTAGTGAAAAGTTGATGATAACTTCTTATTTAGATCCTGAGTCTGTGACATGTAAGTGTGGTTTCTCAGAGGAAAATCACTAATCTCTCCTTTTTTTCTGCCTTTCATGACCTGAAGGCCATTATATTTGAGACTCAGCAATTGAGATTTAATTTTATCTTTTTTTCTGAGATCTTTTCTTTTGCCCTTAGTCCCATCACTGGCTTTACAATACAGTCTATAACCCCAGACCCACAGACCATAGCTAATACATTTTCTCTTCATTGGTGGAGATGAAGGTCCTGCCTTGCATGAGGACTGGGGAATAATGGTCTAACATGAGAGAGAGCAAGAATATCAGCATTCTACAGTCCTCCTCTAGACTCTTCAAGTTTTTTAAGGTCTCCTGAAGCTTCAGGTTTTTTTAAAGTTCCATCTTCCTTTGGAAGCTTCTGGCAACCAGATTAAAGAGAGAAGATCAAAAAGGTCAACTTTAATTCAGGTAGCTAAAAGAAAAGACTTTGTGAAGACATGGGAAATGCTGTCAGTTTTTATCATGTCCCTCTTCCAAGTTTACTACTCTAGAGATTATGGAAGTTTCCCCTTAGAGTAAGATCAAAGTATTACTTGGTTGAACTGGGTTAACTTGCTTCCAGTAGGAGTCCTTCATTTTATATTATGTATATATTTTTACAAATATTCCTTTTCTGATTTCTGTTTCATTGTCAATTTGGATAAATGGGTTTTCTTTCTTATATGCTTTGTGTGTTCATTTTAGAATCATTATTTTGTGGGAAAAGATTCTATATTAATCTTGGATATAGAACTTAGATTTCTCCTCCCCCTCCAATGATGACAAAGAAATCAGGAGTTATATCGAATTCAATCACATCTCCTAAATTAATAATATTTAAGGAAATGAGTAGCTATTTTCTCTTTCTGAGGAGAGCAGAAAAGCCTCTAGCCCCAACTTCTTGCATCCGTTCCTGGCAAGAATTAAACTCTCCCTTGGAAAAGGATGGAGAAGAACAGACTAGAGATGTTTATCTTTCTTCCTGTTCTGATTCATTAAAAGGGTTACCAATGGTAGTGATCTCCAGAAGACAAAAATAAATTCTCTTCTGTCGTTGGAGATGAAGGAAGAAATTGTAGCCTTATCTTTCTATCATCTATATGATATTTGGAATTAAATGAGATTTTGTAGACCACTTTGGCCATTCTTCTCAGTTCAAAAATGAAAATACTGAAGCTGAGAAATCCTAATGAGCTTGCCCAAAGAACCATTGTCAGAGAGGAGATAAAACCAATCCCTCTTTGCCAACAATATGTCTACCTTGAAAACCCAAGGAAATAAGCAAAGAAGCCAATAATTTTTCAAGAGTATTTTTACTTACCATTAACAAAATTAAGGAGAATCTAATTGTAGATGAAAGTGTGAATTATTCTCCCCTAAATTGCCAGTGGTCCCAGTGAAAATGAAGGTTTTTTTCCTATTAAATACAAGCTGGTTTGAATTGAGATGATACTTAGAAGAATTTAAGGAAGTAGATTTACATATAGGGTACTGTGTTGGAGAAAAGTATAAGACAAGGGAAAACATCTTACCATACCTGGTATACTGGTATGTGGGATATAATTATTATATTACCTATTATATTAGTTGCTGTTACTGTTAACTAAGAACCTTGGTTTCTGTCTGGTCTTTTAAGAACATTTTGTACAGCTTGCAGGATCTGACTTTTTGAAATAAATAAGCTGTATTTTGGTATATTAGATAATCTTCTCCTCTTTCCAGGAGAGGATTATTGTACTTTTAGGCATTTTTAGCCTATTATCCTTATATTCAAGATTAAGTAGTGAAAACTTTGTGCTATATCCTGTGTTTATGGAGGGAAATGTGACTCCCGATTGTCAGAATGCTAAGTACATTGCTGCATACAAAAGGTACATATGGAATTGGTACCAGGATATTTGAGAGAAATTCATGGAAGAAAGAGATGCAGGGGTCCTCAAACTTTTTAAATAGGGGCCAGTTCACTGTCCCTCAGACTGTTGGAGGGCCAGACTATAGTAAAAACAAAAACTTCGTTTTGTGGGCCTTTAAATAAAGAACTTTCATAGCCCTGGGTGACAGGGATAATCGTCCTCAGCTGCCACATCTGGCCCGTGGGCCATAGTTTGAGGACCCCTGAGTAGGGTATGAAGAAATATTTTAAATGATGGATTCCTTTACTCTTATATATTTCCTTTTATATTCTGATTTGTAGGACTCTAATTTCAACTTCCTATTTTGCTCATATAAATGGGTTTACCAGGAAACTGAGGGGGACAGTTTTTAAGGAAGTTTCTTTGAAAAAAGGCCTTATTTCTCAAAAATACAGAGAATTGAGGCAATGTATAAAATAGGGAGAAGGGGGAGTTAAGGATGAGGGGGAGAAAAATTAGAACTCAAAATCTTAGAAAAATGAATGTTGAAAACAATCTTTACATATAATTGTAAAAATCAAATACTATTGAAATTAAAAAAAATGTATGGGAATATGTCATTCCCAGTTGATAAATGATCAAAAGATATGAACATATTTTAGAAGTAATCAAATCTAACTACAGTCATGTGGAAAACTCTCTACTTCTATGAAAATTAATACAACTCTGAGGCACTATCTCATACCTATATGATTGACTAATCTGACAGAAAAAGAAAATCACAAATGTTAGAAGGGCTATGGGAAAATGGGGATACTATGTATGGCTGTTGGTAGAGTCGTGAACTGATCCAACCTTTCTGGAGAGCAATTTGAACTATATCCACAGGGCATACGGAACATACTTTTTGACCCAGAAATATCACTATAAGGTCTGTATCCCAAAGATTTCAAAGATATAATTAGATTGCTATCTAATAGCATAGGGCATATATATGAATCAATCAGTAAGCCAATAAATATGTATTAAATATTTGCTACATGCCAGGCACTGTGCTAAATGCTAAAGATACAAAGATAGACAAAAGACAGTCCTTGCTCTCAAGAAGCTCACAGTCTAAAGTGGGAAACAAGGCAAACAACTATGTAGAAACAAGCCCTATACAGAATAAATTAAAACTAATCCACAGAGGGAAGACACTAAATGTAGAATAGTGGAACACATTTATCAATTGTTCTAAATTTAAAAACCCTATAAACAATATCTTGTTAAATCATCACAACAGTCAAATATGCCAATAGGTGATTTATTTAGAAGATGTTCTAATGCTAGTGTCATTGAGGGCTAAAATTCTCAGTATATTTTATTGAAGGAAGTCCTGCAAGTATTATTATTATTATTATTATTATTTTTAAACATTTTTATTTTCAAAACATATGCACAGATAATTTGACAACATTGACCCTTGCATAGCCTTGTGTTTCAGATTCTCCTTCTTCTCCCATACCCTCCCCTAGATGATATGCAATTCAATATATGTTAACCATCTTAAAATATATGGTAAATCTAATATGTATAAATATATTTATAAAATTCTCTTGCTGCACAAGAGAAATCAGATTAAAAAAGAAAAGTAAATTAGTAGGAAAACAAAATGCAAGTGAACAACAAAAAAGCCAAGAATGTTATGTTGCAATCTTCATTCAGTTCCTACAGTTCTCTCTCTGGGTGTAGATGGCTCTCTTCATCACAAGATCATTGGAACTGCCATCAATCATATCAGTATTGGAAAGAGTCACCTTCTTTGGAATTTATTGTCATATAATATCGATGTTGTCATGTACCATGATCTCCTGGTTCTGCTCATTTCACTTAGTATCAGCTCATTAAGTCTCTCCAGGCCTCTCTAAAATCATCCTCCTGATCATTTCTTATAGAACCATAATATTCCATACCATTCATATACCATAACTTATTCAGCCATTCTCCAACTGATGGGCATCCATTCACTTTCCACTTTCCACTATAAAAAAGGGCTGCCACAAACATTTTCTCACATGTGGGTCCTTTTCCTTCCTTTAAGACCTCTTTACGATATAGGCCCAATAGAAACCCTGCTAGTTCAAAAGGTACATGCAGTTTGATAATTTTTTGAACATAGTTCCAAATTGCTCTCCAGAATGGTTGGATTCGTTCAAGTTCCACCAACAATGTATTCTTGTCCCAATTTCCCCACATCCCCTCCATCATTTGTCTTTGTCTTTTCCTGTCATCTTAGCCAATCTGAGAGGTGTGTAGTGATATCTCAGAGTTGTCTTAATTGGCATTTCTCTGATCAATAGTGATTTAGAGCACCTTCTCATATGATCAGAAATAGTTTTAATTTCTTCATCTGAAAATTGTCTGTTCATATCCTTTGGCCATTTATCAATTGGAGTATGGCTTGGATTCTTATAAATTTGAGTCAACTCTCTCTATATTTTAGAAATGAGGTCTTTATCAGAACCCTTAAATGTAAAAATGACTTCCCAATTTATTGCTTCCCTTCTGATCTTGTCTGTAGTAGTTATGTTTGTACAAACCCTTTTTAATTTAATAGAATCAAAATTTTCTCTCTGGTGTTCAGTTATGAGTTCCAGTTCTTCTTTGGGCACAAATTTCTTCCTTCTCCACAGATCAGAGAGTTAAACTATCATATGTTTCTCTAGCTTCAAGTATTATTAAGCCTAACTAAATTTATGGAAGTTTATTACCCAATTGGTCCTAGAATGATAAGATTTTGGGCCATGTAGTTCTCAAAGATCATGAGATTATAAACCATATTGATTAATGCATTACCCAGTTAGAGGAAGCCAATATTTTGGTTATAGCATAGGACCTGGCTTTGAATCATAACTCTGTCATTCATAAGCAACATGGCCATAGACAATTCACTCAAACATCTCTTGGCCTCAGTTCCTCATCTATAGAATGACAGGATTGAAGTAGATGGACTCTCAAATGTCTTCTAGTTATGAATTCTTTATGTATCAAAGCACTGTTGTAGAAAAGGAAAAAGAAACTGAGTGAAATTATGAATTTTGAGCTATTCACATTATTTAGTAATGCAATCTCTATTGAACTCTATATAACCTTATCCTACTTGAAATGGACTGTTTAGCAAAGTACCAAAATACTCCCATAAATATATTCTTAAAATGCATTTTGACCTTGGGATGTAGAAATGTATAAAAATACATTTTAGTACATTAATAACACAAGAATTCCTTACAGCTGAAAATTACCGTTTTAAAAGGTTTCAAGATGTCTTTCCAGGTTTCAAACTGGCAGTAAGCCAGTAATTATAAGTGGCTGTGTTTTAAAAAAAAATCTAGACTTAAAGAGTTTCTTAATTTTTCACATTGGTTCTATGTAAATGTTCAACAAGTGTTTTTAAGTCCATTCCTTTTTATACATGCCCTAAACCAAAAAGCAAAAAAGTTTAAAAATTGTATAGACCCCAACTTTTTGGTCTAGTTTCTTATAAAACTTAAATAAATGTTTATGTAAGAATCTTAGAATAGTGTCATTATTTTCAGATCAACTTTTAAACTGGTTTGAAACAAATGCCTTTGTGTGTGTGTGTGTGTGGCTTCACTAAAAAGTCTTAGTGGTTTAAAGCATCTGCGTTATATGTAATTTAAATGTCTTTGAATTTTCCTTCCATAAACCATTGATTGACCACATAATGGTGGACTTCCAAACCCCATTCTTTTGGCTAGTGTTCCATCTCATTGTGTGAACTGAAATGTGGCAATATCCAGCTGCTTTCTGCACTGAGTAACCACAGGAAGGGCTCATAGTCAAGGTTATTTATGAGAACTTTACCATGAAACGGATCAGAGTAACATTTGTAATACTTCACATAATTTCCAGTTTGGGTCTTGTCTAAATAACAATATTTCAGATTCCATGATTTTTTTTGTCACTTTCAGGCCTCCAGAGGAGTTTTATAATTTTTATTGTTGTTGTTGCTTAGATTTCCCAAGAAATTTAATGAATGTGGAAGAACTTGTCTCCCATGGCCATTCACAAGTGAAATTTAGAATGGAGAAATGCTTTTGAACCTGCCTGAGGATGAGTTATGTGAACAGTAATAAAATCTCTTTATTGGTTTTATAGCTTCAGACAGACATAATTCCTCCTCCCTTCCTCCCTCTTTCTCTCCCTCTCTTTTTCCCTCTTTCCCTCTATTCCTTCCTTCCTCCCTCTCTCACTTCCTCTCTGCATCCCTCCTTCCTTCCTTCCCTCCTTCCCTCCCTCCTTCTCTGCTTCCCTCTTTCCCTCCCTTCCTCTCTTCCTTCCTTCTTTCCTTGCTTCCTTCCTCCTTCCTTCTTTCCTTCCACTTCCTTTCTTCCTTCTTTCCTTTCTTCCTTTGTCCCTCTCTCTTTTCATCTTTCTACTATTTTAGGAAGAAATGAAATAAAACACACAAAGAAAGACAGGAAAAATTGTTGGCATAAGTCAAATATGCCAATAGGAGACTTATTTAGAATATATTCCAATGCTTGTGTCCTTAAGGACTGAAATTCTCAGAATATTTGATTGAGGGAAGGATAGTAAGTTTTTACAGCTAACAAAAATTAATATTTGACTATTTTTTATATAAATATATATATTTGACTATTAATAAGCACTAAACCATGTTTCTTATTTCTTATCTTTAAAAATGTTTATGAACATATTTTACATATATATTTAGGACATTCTTGGTGAAGGAGTGAGAAAGAAGCAGGTAGATTTTTAATATATAAACCACATTGTAACAATAATAGAAGTGACTGAAACTGAAAGGTACCGAAAAAAGCTTTCACTATTTTTAAAAAAGGTTTTAATTTGTAAGAGCAAAATGACATCTTAAAGCAGAATACTCTTGTTTTCATGGACCTCTCTGACTGTCCAATAAAGTCTAAAAAACTTTAGACTCCCTCTTAGAATGAAGTTTTTAAATGAATGAAATAAAATACATAAGATTATAAAGAAAACAAATTATATTTTTATTATTATTGGGTAATTTAAAGAGTATTTTTTTATTTTTTAAGGAGTAAGTTCATGTGCCCCATTTTAAGAACCCTGGTTCTTCAAAAATGTAATTATAGATGTTTATATATGATATATGTCTACATATTATTATATATATTATACCTCCATATATACTTATATATTTAAAAATCATACAAAATTGATTTCAATATGCAAAGATGGAGATGAGCTTATCCTGTGGCCCTCTCCTTATTCATATCAAGTGAGACACAAAATGATTAAACATAATAGTTGTCAAAACTTTCTGCCACCATCATGGAGAGATCAAATGGAAGAGGGTCTTGCTTCAGATTTTGTTTTCCTTTGATAATGTGTTGATTGTATCAAGACCCCCTAAATAAGAAAAATCATTCAAGAAAATATTCCTCATGCAAGATTATAAATGTAGAACCAGAAAGGATCTCACAAGTCATGGAGTTCAAACTTTGTTTTACAGATGAAATGAGGTCAGACAACTAGTATCAGACACAAGATATGAGCCCAAATTTTTATCTACTAATTGCAGCACCAGTGCTTTTCTCTTGTTCATTGCTTACCAATCAATCAACTATTGTCCAAAATAAGTTAATGAGAAGCTCATTGAGTACATGTAATTTGGACTAACACTGCAGAATAGACAATTAACTGGGACTTGAATAGGATGGGATTATTTTAGAAAATAATGAAAATTTTAAAACTATTCCACATTTCTCCAAGAAACAAAATCCTATCTTTTAAACACTGATAATCTTCAGGTAGTGGTATATGGCCATGGAGCATAGATTTCCACCATCTCCAAAGAATCAAAGCAATATTCTTTTAAAGGAAAATGGAAAGGTACATAATGGTAATGAGAAGACTGTGCCATATTACTAAGATTTTGAGATTATTTTTACAATTATTAAAATTATAAGATTTGTGTACTCAAAATAGCTTAGCGGATATTAAGGGGCTATATGAGTAAAAGAGTAGATGGTTTGGTCATATAATGAGAATGAGAGATAATACAAGGACAGGCCCTCCACTCCATTGTTTTCCAAAAGGTTTGAAGGAAAGCCCCTTCCCTACTCCAAAGGAAAGACTTAGTGGAGGACATCCATAAGAACCATACTGGATGAAGAGATATTGGGATAAGAAAATTAGCCAGATATTTCCAGTGCCAAAGTTATTTCCTATTTTTGGACTTTGAGAAACCGTATTAATCTTTTGGGACAACAACTTCAAGTTTTAAAATAAAATTTTTAAATAGTATTTTGGTGGCCTGGAAGATTCCAGCACTCCTAGTCCTTAATTTCCATGCAGACATAAGAGTGAGAGAATAAATATCCTGACAGATGGGGATATGACTTTGGAGGCATACAGAGTTCAAGTCCCTACTCTGACATATATGGACTAACTGTTGGAAAATCCCTTTACCTTTAGTGGCTCCTTGAAATTCTTTGATATTCTAAGTTCAAGAAAAGGCATGAATGTATCTTGTGAGAGAGGGTTTCATCAGGAAAAGTTTCCTATACCAATGAAACCACTGCCCTGTTAAAAAAAAAAGTTTTATAAGTTAGGTATTGTGATAGGATCTAGGAATTCTTTAAACACCATCAATGACTATAACAGATAACTTTGGAAAAGTTCATTAATTTCTTTGTATTTTGATTTTCCTTGATATAAAATAGTATAATTTTTACCATCATCCTCCCTCCACTATGTATCTCTTGTTGATGCAATGGGAATTGTGACAATGTAGGAGTGAAAAGTAAGAATAAAACATTTCAGAGCACTTCAAACATTTGAAGGCAGTATAAGATTAAACCTATCAACTTTAACCTTAAGAGAGAAAAAAAATGTTAATTTTGGTGGCATAGCTCTAAGAACTGAGAAGAATCCTAGCTAATTTTTCCAGTTTCAAGATTGTGCTTGGTGAGATCCTTACAGTACAGATGATCCCCAGATAGTTTGCAACCTGACATACATTTATTTTTGTATATAAAATGCTTACTTTTCAAACTTCCAGAAACTCTGTTGAGAAAGGTACAACTATTGTCCTATTGCTTGGAAATCCTAAGAAAAGGAGTTCTCTCAGGGTTTTGGGAGTTCCTAATTCAAAAGTGAAAAATTCCATCAAAAGCTTCCATAAACCGACCAGGACTCAGGACTCAGCCAAAATGTTCCTTTTTTTTTTTTTTTTTTTTTCCTTTTTCTTTCCCTGAGATTTAGTTTATTTTCCAACTTTAAAAAAAAGGGGGAAAAAAGCCAGATCCTGGGAATTAAGTAGCTATTTGGGTTTCCTGGTAGCTTGGCAGGATTACTTTCAATGTTTTATTGGGCTTACTATTTTGCTGAAGGCCTAACAGGATCATTTTCAGATGCTTAATTAAGACCAAGTTTAATGATTAAAGGTAATTATCTCCAGATTAGAAGAATTAAAAAAAAAAAACTTAATAGTCATTCCCAAACTTAACAAATAAGTCTCTCACAATCTAATTAAAAGCCTGCATCTTGTTGTCAGGATATTTTAACCAGTCAATGGTTCAACTTTTTGTGCATAGCGCAACATTATCCATTTATGTTGTTTGCCACAGTTCAGACAGAATGAATGGATTACTCAAATGGCAAACATTTTATTAAGCAGTTCCCTCACAATATGCAGGCACTGGTGATAAGACTATAAAGAAAGGAAGAACAACATTCCTCCTCACAAATATCTTATGTTCTTTTGAAGAGGTGATATGTACACTTAGTTTTTTTTTTACCAAGGGATGCAAGCCTTTAAATAGATTAATGTATTCATTCTTTTGAAAGAAAAAAAGAAAATCTATTTTCTTAAGGGAGCCTTTCTGCCTTCCTGATATGGATCTAAAGGCTGACTGCACTATTATTATACCTTTGTGAAGAGTGCAGTCCCCAAATGGATTTATAGTAGTAAATCAAAATCAGCTGCATTAAACCATAATGAAAAGTCCTTCACTTTCCATTAGATTTGCACCTTTAATGGTAATTAAATTTGGGGAACATATTGTAAAGGTTTTCTACTTTCGAACTATGGAATTTTGATGTGTAATTAAACACGCACAGAACACTCCACACTGTTCATGGGAGCTGTTTTTATAAGCTGGGGGGCAAAATGTTTTTACAGTTTTGAAAATAACTTGGCATTCTGAAATAGCCTTCAAATGCTTGCAAAGGCCTTGTTTATCCTAGAAGGTACTGTGACCCTCTGATCACCAGTTGTAGTTCTTGGATTCACTTTTAATTTGAACTAGAATAACTTGATTTCTATAAAATTAGCAATCCTGAAGTGAATAGAGAAATTAACAATACTTTGTGGAAGGAGTACAGGTAGTTGCAATTAAAACTTGTCTTCAGGAAAAGGCATCTTCAACAGGAAAGATTCCAGAAGGCCTCTGGCCTTTATTGGCATTCTGTAGTCATGGTTTTCATCTGAAAGGCCCAGAAGGTTTTTGTTAATCTTCCTTGCCCTACCAACTGTTCCAGGGGGTTTTGTGGCAGAATTGAAAGTGGATGAAGTTGGGAGACAGGCAGCACAAGGCGTGGCTACCATTGCAGTTCTCTCTGTATGTGCATAGATTTATGTGCTTCTAATTATCAATGTGTGGGAGTTTTGTCAAAAAGGCTGGGCCTGTGCTTCCTTTTGTTCTTCACTGTCTATTGTGGTTTATGTTTTAAATGGGATGCAAATGTGATTTATAGGGCATGGCCTGATGGCAGTTAGAGAAAATTGGACTTTACAATGCAATACAAACATGGTCAGTGAAGGACTGCATGTGAACATTGTGTCCCTATGGGTGTAAAAGGAACAATCCACTATAGGTCAGGAAACCCAGAAGAGTAAAAAACATGGGAAAGGTTACTTGATACAAAGAAAATGGCTTCCTTCCTTGTGGGCTAAAAATACCCATGAAGAGCAGAATAGGCTGTAGTAGATCCAAGATAATTCTATCTCCAAGAGCTATATAGGAGGCCACTGTGTAGCAATCTGGGCTTTTGACAAAGCATGCATAATTTCCACCTGGATGTTGAATGTGGAGATTCCTGAAGAATATGTACCAGAGTAGGATAGTGTTATTCAGTAGATAGTGAGCAGGAATCATACATCAGGAAAACCAGCATTCACATCCTACTTGTAGTACACCTACTGGCTTTGTGAGCAATCACTTAATTTCTTAGTGCCCAAGTAAAGATTTTCTACAACTATAAATTGCAGCTATCCTTCTCTTGCAAAGGGAATTTCCTCAGTGGAAGTTCCCCTCATCAGTGACATCACAGATCAGGTCATTTATGTGTATATATGTATGTGCAACTATATGTCTTAGTAGATAGAATGCTGGGTCTGAGTCAGGAAGATCTGGATTTAAATATGACCTCAGATACCAAGTAACACTGTGACTTTAGTCAAGTAATTTAATCTAGGAAAGAAGAAATGGCAAGCTACTTCAGTATCTTTGCCAAAACCCCCCAAAAAACTCCATGTATAGTATGGGGTTATGAGTAGTCCAGTAACAACAGCAAAAAGGTATAAATGCGTATGTGTATACACATGTGCAAACATATACACACAAGTGAGTGTGTGTGTAGAGATATGTAGAGAGTGCTGGGCCAGCTAGGTGGCAAAATCAGGAAAACCTTAGTTCAAATCTGGCCTCAGATGCTAGCTGTGTGATCCTGAGCAAGTCATTTAATCCTGCTTGCCTTAGTTGACTCATCTATAAAACAAACTGAAGAAGGAGATAGCAAACCACTCCAAATGGGTTCATAAAGAATTGGACATGACTGGAATAATTGAACAACAATAACAACATAGAGATAATAGACTCTCTTTTCTCTTCACCCTTCTCCAAAGAATAATTCTTCATAAGAGGGGAAGCAGGAATTTGGAGCCTGAACTTGGTTATTTTCATCTCCTTAGAGATAGAGGGCTTCCCATCCATGGCAATGTAATTTCTAGTCACATGCTTTTATAAAAAATATGGTATTTTTTAGCTTCTTCCAAGAGTTTTTAATTCTCTCCTTGGCAATCTGAAGTGAGGTTAGTATTATCAACCTTCTTTCTCAGGTGGAAAAGAGAAGAGCCAAAGTGATTACAGGTCCTAAAAAGACTGTAGAAACAAGAACTTTTCTCTCTCTCCCTCTCAGCAACTATACCATACTTCATTCAGGGGAGAAGCATTAGTCTTCACTAACCAGAACAGAGTCTCTACTGTTCCTCATCAGCTTCTATTTTTTTGGTCAACTTTGGGACTCAGGTTACATTTGAAAGAACAATTTTCAGAAAGCTCTGCAATTTCTTTCCCAAAGACAACCAAGCATTTCTGGGCTTTGTGTGGGGAAAGAGGTGATATTACTTGGGGTTTTAGGAGAAGTGAAAAAGAAAAGAGTGAGGTCTCTGCTTCGTTTCCATCCTACTCTCAAGTCAATACCAGGACTTCAGTATCTAATACCTCACTTCCCAGTACACAGGGAAGGGTAAACATGTCAACTAGAGATATGTGGAACACTAAAGAACACTAAAACACTATCTTCTCTGCTGAGTCTTCCTAGATTGAAAGAAAATAGAATTTTGGGGGGAATTTTAGAACTCTTTGAGGTGTTAAGTGAGAGATGGTACTTCCTGCTCATAAGATAAATACCAAGAAAAGAAAAAAAAAAAAAAAAAAAAGCTTTACAGCAGGACCCAGAAAGGATTGACCTCCAACATGTTTATGATCATGATATTGTATGGATTCAGAGCTGGAAGTGACTGATCCCTTTATTTTACAAATAAAGAAGCTGATATCTACAGGAGTTAAATGTGTATGTGTGTGTGTGTGTGTGTGTGTGTGTGTGTGTGTGTAGGGATAGGGGAAGGAGGGGAAAAATTGGAACAAAAGGTTTGGCAATTGTCAATGCTGTAAAATTACCCATGCATATAACTTGTAAATAAAAAGCTATATAAAAAAAGAAACTACATGTGCGAAAATGCTTATAGCAGCTCTTTTTGTGGTAATAAATAACTGGAAAATGAATAGTTGTCCATCAATTGGGGAATTGCTGAATAAGATGTAGTACATAAAGGTAATGCAATATTGTTCTATAAAAATGATGAAGAAGTTAATTTCAGAAAGACCTGGATTTATACAAACTGATGCTGAGTGAAACAAGCAGAACATGGAATACATTATACACAATTACAGCAAGAATGTGTGATGATTGAGTATGTAAGACTTGATTCTTCTCAGTAATTCACTGATCCAAAGCAATTCTAATAGACTTTGGACAGAAAATTCTATCAACATCTAGAAAAAAATCGATTGAATGTAAATCAGTACACATCTTTTTTCTTTCTTTTTTCTCTCCCATAGTTTTTTCCTTTTGCTGTTTTTTCTCTCTCAATATGATTAATAAAGCAACATGTATTAAATAAATTAATTAAAAAAAAGGTTTATATTATTCCTGAAAATTAATATGGCACAATGGGAAATGGGCAGATGAGGAATCAGGAGATGTGGGCTCAAAGACTTCTGGAATGCTTATAAGCTAGATGACTAGTAGTATTTCTATAAAATATGAAGTATCTACCAACACATTCTATATAAATGTAAATTTTATAATTTCTAATTTAATTAGGGATTTTCAAAAATGTTCTCAAAAAGTTCACTGAGCATATTAATAAATATTCTCTCTCAACCTGTTTTATTACTTTATATGACTTGAAGTCATTGAGTGGTACAGTTCCCAAAGAGCTGGGCCTGGATTTGGGAAGCCCTCAGGTCACATCTGACCTCAGACACTTAACTAGCTGTGGATCCCTGAACATATCACTTAAAAGCCTGCTTTCCTCAGTTTTCTTTAATTGTAAAATGAAAAGAATAATAGAATTAATCTTGTATGGTTGTTGTAAGGATCTAATGAAATATTATTTGTAAAATACTTATTGCAGTTCCTGATACATAGTATTTAATAAATGCATGTTCCTTCCCCCAAAAAAACAATTACAATTCTTTTATACATATTTCCACATTTATCATACTGCACAAGAATCAGATCAAAAAGGGAAAAAAAAGAAAGAATAAAAAGCAAGCAAACAATAACAAAAATGTGAAAAGCTATGTTGTGACCCACATTCAGTCTTCACACTCCTCTTTCTGGATGCAGATGACTGTCACCACCACAAGTTTATTGAACTGAATCATGTTTTTGTTGAAAAGAATCACATCAGATGCATACAATTTAATGAGATTTTGATACAAATCTATTGACTTGTCTACAAATACTCTTTTCATTAAACTACAATGTATACCCAGAGTGTCCAGGATTACTATCATTTTTACCTTTTGGAAAAAGAAAACAATTCTCAGAAAAGCAGAATTTGTGAAAGAAAAAAAAGAAAATAACTCCTTAAAAAACAGAATTTATGAAATGGAAAAAGAAAATATCTTAAAAAAAAAGAATTTGTGAAATGGGAAAAATTCCATAGAAGAAAACAATTCATTTAAAAACTCAATTGGACAAATACAAAAAGAAGTAAAAAAAAGTAAATGAAGAAAATAATTTACTATAATACAGAACTGAACAAATGGAAATGAATCATTAGATGAGACAACAAGAATCAGTTAAAACAAAACCAAAAAAATGAAAAAAAATTAGAAAAAATATAAAATACCTTCTTGGGAAAATAACTGACCTGGAAAATTGATCTAGGAGAGACAATCTAAGGATTATTGGACACCCTGAAATACATGATAAAAAAGAGAGCCTACACACCATCATTCAGGAAAGTCAAAGAGATCTGCTTGGATATCATAGAATCAGAAAGTAAAATGACCATTGAAAGTATTTACTGAACACCTCCTGAAAGAGACCCCAAAATTAAAACCCCAGGAAATATTGTGGCTAAATTTCCGAACTATCAGACCAAGGGGAAAATATTACAAGCAGGCAGAAAGAAACAATTCAAATACCAAGGAGCTACAATGTGGATTACTCAGGCCCCAGCAGGTTCCACTTTAAAGGATTGAAGGGCCTGGAATCTGATATTCTGAAAGGCAAAGGATCTTGGAATGTAGCCAAGAATAAATTACCCTGCCAAAATGAACATTTTCTTTCAGGGAAGGAATTGGACATTAAATGAAACTGGTAAATTTCATGAACTTTTGAAGAAAAGACCAGAGCTAAACAAAAAATTTTATCTCCAAATATAGAACTCAAGAGAAACATAAAAAGGTAAAAATAACAACAACAACAACAACAAAACTCTTGAGAACTGTATTTCTGTTAAGGGTATACATTGAAAGTACATGTATATCTGATTTTATTGTTATAATATAAAAATGAAATTCAAGATGGAAAGAGGATTATCACAGAAAAAAAGGGGAAAGTGGAGAAATAGTAGTAAAATGGAGGAAAGCCTATAAAAATATAGACTGCCCAGATTAAGAGAAGAGGAAATAAATTACTTAAATAGTCCCATTTTAGAAAAAAAACATAAAACAAGCTATTACTCAGATCCCTAAGAAAAAATCCCTAGAACTAGATGTATTTACATGTGAATTCTACCAAACATTTAAAGAACAATTAAATCCAATACTATATAAACTATTTGAAAAAGATAGGGAATGAAGAACTTCTACCAAATTCCATTTATGATACAGACCATGGTATTGATACGTAAACCAGGGAGGACAAAAACAGAAAAAGAAAATTATAGACCAATCCTCCTAATGAATATTGATGCAAAAATCTTAAATAGAATATTAGCAAAGAGATTACAGAAAATCATCCCCAGGATAATACAACACAACCAAGTAGGATTTATAACAGGAATGCAGGTCTGGTTCAATATTAGGAAAACTATTAACATAATTGACTATATCAATAACCACATTAACCAAAAACCTATGATCATCTCAATAGATGCAGAAAAAAAAACATTTGGTAAAATCTAACACCCATTCCTATTAAAAACTCTAGAGAGTATAGGAATAAATGGACTTTTCCTTAAAACAGTCAGTAGCATGCACTTAAAACCATCAGCAAGCATCATATGTAATGAGGATAAACTAGAACCATTCCCAATATGATGAAGGGTTAAACAATGTTGCCTATTATCACCTTTACTATTCAATATTGTATTAGAAATGCAAGCTTTGGCAAAAAGAGATGAAACAAAGAATAAATGAATTAGAGTAGATAATGAGGGAACCAAATTATCACTCTTTGCAGATGATATGATGGTACACTTTGAGAATCCTGGAGAATCAACTAAAAAGCTATTAGAAATAATCAACAACTTTAGCAAAATTTCAGGATACAAAATAAGTGCACATAAATCATCATCATTCTTATACATCACTAACAAAATTCCATTTAAAATAACCATCAATAGTATGAAATATTTGGGAATTTATCTGCCAAGGGAAAGTCAGAAACTATATAAGCAAAACTATAAAACACTTTCCACACAAATAAAGTCAAATCTAAACAATTGGAAAAATATCAAGTGCTTGTGAATAGGGCAAGAAAATATAATAAAGAGGGCAATACTCCCTAAACTAATCTATTTATTTTGTGCTATACCAATCAAACTTCCAAGAAACTATCTTGCTGACCTAGAAAAAATAACAACAAAATACATCTGGAAGAACAAAAGCTCAAGAATTTCAAAGGAATTAATGAAGAGAAAAGCAAATGGCCTAGTTGTACCAGATCTAAAGCCATATTATAAAGCAACTGTTATCAAAACCATTTGTTACTGTCTAAGAAATGGACTAGTTGATCAGTGGAATAATTTAGGTTCACAAAACAAAATAGCCAATGACTATAACAATTTAGTATTTAACAAACCCCAAGACCCCAGCCTTTGGGATAAGAATTCCCTATTTGAAAAAAACTTCTGGAAAAATTGGAAAGTGATATGGCACAAAGTAGGCATAGACCCACAACTAACACCATATACCAAGATAAGGTCGAAATGAGTTTATGATCTTGACATAAAGAATGATATTATAAACAAATTATAAGAATATAGGATAATTTACCTCTCAGTTTTGTGGAGGAGGCAGGAATTTGTGTCCAAAGAAGAACTGGAGACCATTATAGATTACAAAATAGATAATTTTGACTACATTAAATTAAAAAGTTTTTGTACAAACAAAACAAATGCAGACAAGATTAGAAGGGAAGCAATAAACTGGGAAAACATTTTTATATCCAAAGGATCTAATAAAGGCCTCATTCTAAAATATATAAAGAATTGACTCCAATTTATAATAGTTCAAGCCATTTGAGAAATGGACAAAGGATATGAACAGACAATTTTCAGATGAAGAAATTGAAACTATTTGTAGCCACATGAAAAGGTGCTCCAAATCACTATTGATTGGAGAAATGCAAATGAAGGCAACTCTGAGATACCACTATATATCCCTTAGCTTGGCTAGGATGACAGGAAAAGATAATGATGAATGTTGTGGGGCAGATGTGGGAAAACTGGGACACTGATACATTGTTGGTGGAATTGTAAACGGAGCCAACCATTCTGGAGACCAATTTGGAACTATGCTCAAAAAGTTATCATACTGTGCATACTCTTTGACCTAGCAGTGTTTCTACTGGGCTTATATCCCAAAGAGATCTTAAAGGAGGGAAAGGGACCCACATGTGCAAGATTGTTTGTGGCAGCCCTCTTTGTATTGGCAAGAAACTGGAAACTGAGTGGATGCCCATCAATTGGAAAATTGCCGAATAAATTATGGTATATAAATGCGGTGGAATACTATTGTTCTTTAAGAAATGAATAGCAGGATGATTTCAGAGAGACTTGGAGAAAACTACATGAACTGATGCTAAGTGAAATGAGCAGAACCAGGAGATCATTATGCACAGCAACTAGACTATACCACGATGAATTCTGATGGATGTAGCTCTCTTCAACAATGAGATGATTCAAACCAGTTTTACTTGTGCAGAGATGAAGAGAACCATCTTCACTCAGAGAGAGAACCATGGGAACAGAGTGTGGAACACTACATAGCATTCTCACTCTTTCTGTTGCTATTTTGCTTGCATTTTGTTTTCTTTCTCAGTTTTTCTTTTTCTTCCTTCTTGATCTGATTTTTCTTGTGCAGCAAGATAACTATATAAATATATATACATATATTGGATTTAACATTGTATCTCAACATATTTAACATGTGTTGGACCACCTGCCAGTTAAGGGGAATGGGGGAAAGGAAGGGGAAATTTGGAACAAAAGGTTTTGCAAGGGCCAATGTTGGAAAAATCACCCATGTATATGCTTTGTAAATAAAAAGCTTTGATTAAAAAAAGAAATATACATCTTTGTCCATGGCCATTGTGAAAATTTATTTTGTTTAATTATACGTAATTGTAAAAAAAAAAAAAAAAGAACTGAGTCATGAGTCAGGAAGACTTGATTTCAAAACTACCTTCAGATATTTACTAGCTGTGTGTCTCTGAAAGTCATTTTACTATGTTTGCCTTTATCCACTAGACCACTCTAGCATATTTGCCAAGAGAACCCCATGGAAAGTTCGAAGAGTCAGACACAATGCAACATCATTCTAGTAAATATTTTAGAAACCTATGAAATACAGAGAAGCTGTGTTAAAAAACTTGGTTTTACCATAGTGCTGTATGAATACAGGGAAATCACTTAATTTCTTTGTGCCCCAGGCATTTCTCTAAGTTAAATTATCAACCAGTTGCTGATCTGCAGAGAAGGAGTTTCCTTAAAACCACAATAAAAAAAAAAAAAAAAAAAAAACTCTCCCATTCTTCTCCCAATCAGCTGTATATTTAAAATAGTCTTGAGTAATCACCTTCTGAGTGATAGTTCCTTGGAAACATCTCGTTAAATATACCTTTTTATTTGTTTATGTTCAAAAGATAAGTTATTTTTGACTGGCTCAGTTTTTAAAATTTTTTTTTTAAAAAAGAGACCAGACTAGACTAGAAAAGTAGATTTTCAAAAAGATTTATAAATGTGAGGTATTGCTGCAAATATGTGAAAGAGAGGCTTAGAACAAAATACTCTATACTCTACTGAAACTGTAACTGAAGGGGAGCTTTTAAATGTGTCCTTCAGATAATTGTTGCTATTTGTGTGCTTTGTAATTGATCATTCTAAAGTAATAAGCCATTGACAACACTGTGATGAGTCTTCAAGGTGATCCAAGATAAAACCTGAGATATGATGAAACTGGAGAAATATGGGAATTTCAGTATCATTGGAAGCATTTTCAGAAATTAATTTGTTCAGTAAGTTAAATTAAGAGAAGATAATAACTGCAAAGCAATTTATCAGTTAAGTTCACTTTTTCTATGTATTGGTGATTTCCATTTAATTCAATTTATTAATATTTGCATTGAGTTAAATAAGGAATATTACTGTCCTGAAGCTGACAGTCAGGTGAGACATGTAAAATAAATAGGTTCATGTATTGTGGATTCCATATATTTGTCCACCCTCCCTAGTTTAACTGATTCTACAACTTCCTTTGCTCAAGATGATTAGGAGTAATGTGGGGAATTTTAAATCCATCTCGAAGAATAATAATCAACTAATTGAAATATTTTCAAATAAAATGAATTAGGAAGACTTTCTGTGAAAAGGCAGAACAGGGGGTACTGGATATAAATAGAGGCATTTTGTTTGGGAGGTGTGGTTTTGAGTTGTTTACAAATTTCAGTGGAAGATAAGGCCTTGGAAAACTTTCTCTAACTGGGCCAAGAAGGAGGAGCAAATCTTGGTTTCCCTTATGTGGTCCCCAGCTGGAGTCTCACTGATTGATGATCCATAATAGGCTATGTACTGGAGTCAGTTCATAACAACTTGGATTATCAAAGTAAGCATTTATACTTGATATTAACAGATGAATATCAGGGCTCCATTATTTGTTTTGATGATTGTTTAGAAAATCTAAAAAAATGATTGAAGAAATGCTAGCAATGGAAGTTAAACTTAAAAGTGTGGCCTCGGAGAGTTAGTTGGTAAACATTTACCAGCATGCCTCTGGCTTTAAGTCACAGAGAATGTACAGTTTTCTAAGCTTTAGGTATAAACGACAAAACAGGTGGCTACTCTTATATTCTCTTCTGGACCTTACCCCAAGTCACTAGGGAGACTATTCTCCACTTGGGGGACGGAAGTGAGATTGGGTTAAAATGAAAAGACTGTACCATAGATCTCACTAAATCACCAGAGAAATCATTTTACCTTTCTCAGTTTTCTCATATGTAAAATGAGAAAAAAAAATCTCTAAGACTTTCTCCAACCCTAAATTCTGTATTTCTATGAACTTTTTTTTGTTTAATTTTCCTTTCAAAATAGAACATTAAGGTTTTTTGAAAGAGTTGATTTATTTTTTTCTTCTTAAAAATCAACAAATATGAACATTTCTACATATTACGAATAGGAAAGAGGTATTATATGATACTGGGAATCTCAACTACATACTGTTTCTTTTTTATGAAAAATTACCCCAATGGTAATGGTACTTCTCTGTGTCTCCTTCAGAATTTTGCTTTCTCCTACGTAATATGATTATCATTATTATATCAATTATCTTTTCTTTCTTTGCTTTTTTTGCATTACCATTACTACCCATCTCCTTTAACTCTCAGACTCCACTCTCATCTCAAAATGAGCAAATATCCTCCTTTGTAACAAATAGAGTCAAGAAAAGCAAATCCACAAGTCTATGTCTGAAAAGCTATTTTGTATTCAGTGACTCTAGTCTATTATTTCTTTAGAATACTAGAAGTATGTTTCATCCTTTTTCTAATGTAGTTGTGACTGAGCAATACATGGATTAGAGTATTTAATTTCAAATTTGTTTTTGTTTACAACTTAAATTGTTCTCCTGGTTATTCTCATGTACTCTGTATGAGTTCATACTAGTCTTTCCAGGTTTCTCTGAATTTCTTCCTTTTGTCATTACTTTTGAGGCAGTATAATTCCATTATTTTCATCTATTTTTTAGCTATTCTCCAAATGATGGACATTCACTTTGGCAGCTAGATGATGCAGTGAATAGAATACTGGACCTGGAGTCAAGAAGATATGAATCTATATCTGACCTCAAACACATTAATTGTGTGACTGCAAGAAAAGTCATTTAACATTTGTTTGCTTCAGTTTAGTCATTGATAAAATGGGGATAATAATAGCATCCACCTCCCAGGGTACTTATAAAGATCAAATGATATAGTAATTTTAAAGTACTTAGAACAATATGTGGCACATAATAGATATTATGTAAATGTCTGTTGTTTGTTGTCTTCCTCCTCCTCCTGGTACTTCATTTCTTTACAACAAAAAATGCTCCTAAAATATTTTTAAACATAGTTCTGCTTTTGACCTTTTTTGTACCTAGTGGTAGTTTTCTTGGTTTCAAAGGTATGCATAGTTCCAAAGGTATGTATTTTATTGAGATAATTTCAAGTTGTTTTTGAAAGTGAATGGACAATTATTGATCGCAAAATAGAAAATTTTGATTACATCAAATTAAAAAGCTTCTGTACAAACAAAACTAATGTAAACAAGATTAGAAGGGAAGCAACAAACTGGGAAAACATCTTCACAGTTAAAGGTTCTGATAAAGGCCTCATTTCCAAAATACATAGAGAACTGACTCTAATTTATAAGAAACCAAGCCATTCTCCAATTGACAAATGGTCAAAGGATATGAACAGACAATTTTCAGATGATGAAATTGAAATTATTGCCACTCATATGAAAGAGTGTTCCAAATCATTATTAATCAGAGAAATGCAAATTAAGACAACTCTAAGATACCACTACATACCTGTCAGATTGGCTAAGATGACAGGAAAAAATAATGATGATTGTTGGAGGGGATGTGGGAAAACTGGGACACTGATACATTGTTGGTGGAGTTGTGAACGAATCCAACCATTCTGGAGAGCAATCTGGAGATGCCCAAAAAGTTATCAAACTGTGCATACCCTTTGATCCAGCAGTGCTACTACTGGGCTTATACCCCAAGGAGATACTAAAGAAGGGAAAGGGACCAGTATGTGCCAAAATGTTTGTGGCAGCCTTGTTTGTAGTGGCTAGAAACTGGAAAATGAATGGATGCCCATCAATTGAGAATGGTTGGGTAAATTGTGGTATATGAATGTTATGGAAAATTATTGTTCTGTAAGAAATGACCAGCAGGATGAATACAGAGAGGATTGGAGAGAATTACATGAACTGATGCTAAGTGAAATGAGCAGAACCAAGAGATCATTATATACGTCAACAATGATACTGTATGAAGATGTAATCTGATGGAAGTGGATTTTGTTGACAAAGAGACCTAATTCAGTTTCAATTGATCAATGATGGACAGAAGCAGCTACACCCAAAGAAAAAAACACTGGGAAATGAATGTAAACTGTTTGCATTTTTGTTTTTCTTCCCGGGTTATTTTTACCTTCTGAATTCAATTCTCCCTGTGCAACAAGAAAACTGTTTGGATCTGCACACATACATTGTATCTAGGATATACGATGACATATTCAACATATATAGGACTGCTTGCCATCTAGGGGTGGGGATGGAGGGTGGGAGAAAAAAAAACGAAACAGAAGTGAGTACAAGGGATAATGTTGTAAAAAAAATTACCCTGGCATGGGTTCTGTCAACAAAAAGTTACTATAATTAAAAAAAAAAAAGAAAGTGAATGGACAGATTTATAATTTCATCAACAGGATACTAGAAAGTTTGTTTTCCCATAGCTCCTCCAATAGTTGTTTACTATGCTTTTTTGACAATCCAGTAGGTAGAGAAGGTATAACTTCAGGGCTATTTTAATTTCTAAGTCTCTTATTCTATTTCTCTTATCTTTTATTTATTTTAATTTCTCTCATTAAATACTGTTTTCTCATATATTTATAAAACTTTTTCTTTTGCCTTTTGGAATATTGTATTCTAAGATTTCCTCCCTATTATGCAGTATATGTTTGATACTGACACTTTGTTCTTTGGCACTTAAATTAGTTCTGCCTGGTTACTTAAAATGTTTGTTTTTTCTTTCTAGTTAATTTTAGTACTATTTCTTTGCTGTGGAAGTGGCGTTCATGGCAGAGATAGGCCCCTTTCAACCTATTCTTGATACCACTGAAAGGAAAAGTGATGCTTTTAAAATTGAGGAAATTTGGTTTATCTAGTGAGAAACAATGTATCTTTTATATTCATTTATTAATTTTCAGTGATTTTAATCCATGATCCAAGCTTCCATGCTTGGGATTTATATAAAATGATTTTTATCTCGGAGTTAGCTCTCATTGGCCCCCACCATTCTCTAATTCTTTTTGCCTCTTTGCTGCCTTTGGAAAGTTTTAAAATATATCTCACATGTGACTTGCGTCTACGGTATTTAAGGGTGAACAAATTCCTACATTCCAAACAAATAAAACAATATAAAAACTAACAATTTACATTGGATCCAGGTGCCTGTTGAGGATAAATTCATTGACTGGATTCAGGAACATTTCTGAATAAGTCCTTTATATAAAGATGTATTCATTTATATTCAAGGTACTGTAGTAAGCTCTGGAGAACAAAAATAAAGTAAAAGTAATCATTTTATGACATAATAGTAATGAAATATAAATATTAGAAATTTGAGAGACATTTTAAAGAATTATCAACTGGCTTTTTTTGGAAAATTTAGATGCCAAGACTTTACATTAAAAATAAAATACCATTTTAAGAATAAAAATTCTTTCAGAGAAAACATTCTACTTGGGTGTGGTTGCTGATGATATTTTCACTTAATTAAATGTAAACCTAATTTCAGCATTGGAGTGGCACTTGAAGAATTCTCAAGTCGTTTTTTTTTTTTTCTTTTTCTTTTTTTTTTTACATTTTTTTATGCTAAGAAAAAAATAGCCGGGAAGTTGACTTCATTAGAATATTCTAATCCTAGACGTAAGAATTTCTTTATGTTTTTCATTTTAGCATCTAATTAGCATAAAAATCTAGATTCTTATAAATTGCTCAATTTCCTATACTGAATATAGATAATATTTATTATCACAACATCAGTGGCAAAAACTAAAGCTTTATATATGCAATCTTTAAATTGTGGAGAGTTTTAAGCATCTGGGAAAGCTTAACTTCTGTCTTATCTATGACTTTAAAAATTTTTTTCAAGTAGAATTTTAATATTAATTGAGAACATTCAAAATTACTCAAGCACTGGTAAAGCAAACAATAAATTATAGAGTAATTCACAGCGTTGTAGTGAAAATCAACTGAGATAATAATAAGTAAAATACTTTGCAAATCTCAAGGTATTGTATAAATAAAAGCTGTCTTCCCTGTTAGATTGTGAGCTACTTGAAGGCAATGGCTGTTTTTGCCTTTCTTCCTTATCCAAAATGCTAATCATAGTGCTAGACACATAGTAAGCTCTCAATAAATGCTTGCTGAAATGAAAATCATTTGTTGCCCTCACAGGGGTACAAATACAAAGAACCTTTGACTGCCCTCAAGGAATTTATATTCCACCAGGACAAGATATAATACAAGTGGAAAATGTAGGAGGAAAACTGAAGGGCTGAGAAAAGACAGGAAGATGTGTATTAGACTCTTGATCTGGATATAATGCTAAAGTAGAGTAAATGTGTGAGTAATTTTAAGTCAAAATCCTTTGACTGGGAGTTAAGGTTTTCAGACCTGAGAAATCAAAAGGGATATTTCAGCAGCAACATTCATATGAGATATTATAGAATTTGGCTCTGGAATAGAGAAGAAAAGGGAGATTTGGAATGTGATGCAGGAGAGAAGGTAATTTTTTCAAGATGTTGAAACACATTGATTATGTCTCATAGCAATAAGAGGATGTACACTAGAAAAAAAAGAACTGCCTGTGAAAATTAAAAAAAAAAAAAAACAAGAGACAACAACAACAAAAAAGCTTTCTTCAACAGCAAACATTGCTGCTCTGGTACCACAAGGAAAACTCCAAGTACTTCAGCCTTAGGATATGCATGTTTTTACAATACTACATTATATTGTTTTATTCTCCCAATCTCTTCTATTTACTTAAAACAGCTCACAAACATTTAATTCATTTGTTTTAATTCAAAACATATGACCCTTCCAAATCACACAGTTTTACTCTCATTGTTTCAGGTATTTACTGTTCATGGCCATGGCAACTCCACGTGTCATCTTTGACTCTAAAGACTTTGGCATGTTGTGCTTCTGAAATGACAGCATTGGGATTCTCTGTTTTTTAGACAATGGTACAGTAATGTCACTCTTAGAAAACACCTGCCTACTTCAGCCATGGAACCCTAAGTGCTTGAAGTAAGTGAATGCTGGAGGCATTCTTCCAATGTAGTGTCCTAGTTTTCTTTCATTGAAGTTGATTTGTTGACAAAATTTTACTGAAAAAAATATCTTTCTTTTTCTGAGTAAAAAAGTTCATGTTTGAAAATTATTCTCTCCCTGATACATTCTATTTTACACATGACTAATAGTGGTAAAAACTGCCTATTCACTTAAATTTGACCTCAGTTGAGTTATAAATATTCTATCTCCCCTACCAGGTAAGCAATATCAAAGAGTAGGCATCAGTATGTCAGTAATTTTGCCAATGCAAGTGCTTACAGAATTATAAATTCTTAGAGTCTAAAGAGACCTAGCTCAACCATTTATGAAGCATTTAAACAGTAAATTTGCCAAGCTAGTTCAACTTGTCTTGATGATTCTGACTATGGGGAGCCTGCTGTTGCATGAAGCAGCCCATTTTGCTTCTTGACAGCACTTTTAACTTTTTCTTGTTATTGAACTATAATCTGCCTGCTTAATACTTCCATCCATTAGTTTTAATTCTGCCATAATTGAACTAAGCAGAACAAATCTTTTGTCTTCTCTTCTCTATGATAAGCATTCTTTTTTTTTCTTAAATTTTCTTTTTTTTTCTTTTTTTTTCTTTTTTTTAATAGCCTTTTATTTACAGGTTATATGCATTGGGTAACTTTACAGCATTAACAATTGCCAAACCTCTTGTTCCAATTTTTCACCTCTTACCCCCCACCTCCTCCCCTAGATGGCAGGATGACCAGTAGATGTTAAATACATTAAAATATAAATTAGATACACAATAAGTATACATGACCAAAACGTTATTTTGCTGTACAAAAAGAATCAGACTCTGAAATATTGTACAATTAGCTTGTGAAGGAAATCAAAAATGGAGGTGGGCATAAATATAGGGATTGGGAATTCAATGTAATGGTTTTTAGACATCTCCCAGAGTTCTTTCGCTGGGCGTAGCTGACTCTGTTCATTACTGCTCCATTGGAAATGATTTGGTTGATCTCCTTGCTGAGGATGGCCAGGTCCATCAGAATTGGTCATCATATAGTATTGTTGTTGAAGTATATAATGATCTCCTGGTCCTGCTCATTTCACTCAGCATCAGTTCGTGTAAATCTCTCCAGGCCTTTCTGAAATCATCCTGTTGGTCATTTCTTACAGAACAGTAATATTCCATAATATTCATATACCACAATTTATTCAGCCATTCTCCAACTGATGGGCATCCATTCAGTTTCCAGTTTCTAGCCACTACAAAAAGGGCTGCCACAAACATTTGTGCACATACAGGTCCCTTCCCCTTTTTTATAATCTCTTTGGGATATAAGCCCAGTAGTAACACTGCTGGATCAAAGGGTATGCACAGTTTGATAACTTTTTGAGCATAGTTCCAAACTACTCTCCAAAATGGTTGGATTCATTCACAACTCCACCAACAATGCATCAATGTCCCAGTTTTCCCACATCCCCTCCAACAATCATCATTATTTTTTCTTGTCATCTTAGCCAATCTGACAGGTGTGTAGTGATATCTTAGAGTTGTCTTAATTTGCATTTCTCTGATTAATAATGACTTGGAGCATCTTTTCATATGACTAGAAATAGTTTCAATTTCTTCATCTGAGAATTGTCTGTTCATATCCTTTGACCATTTTTCAATTGGAGAATGGCTTGATTTTTTATAAATTAGAGCTAATTCTCTATATATTTTGGAAATGAGGCCTTTATCAGAACCTTTGACTGTAAAAATATTTTCCCAGTTTATTGCTTCCCTTCTAATCTTGTCTGCATTAGTTTTGTTTGTACAAAACTTTTCAGTTTGGTATAATCGAAATTTTCTATTTTGTGATCAATAA
The DNA here is from genome assembly GCF_902635505.1 of Sarcophilus harrisii. Classification (NCBI taxonomy): domain Eukaryota; kingdom Metazoa; phylum Chordata; class Mammalia; order Dasyuromorphia; family Dasyuridae; genus Sarcophilus; species Sarcophilus harrisii. The sequence goes on from NC_045426.1 coordinate 135,800,409, forward strand.
TGATCTCTAGTTCTGCTTTGGTCATAAAGTCCTTCCCCTTCCACAGGTCTGAGAGGTAAACTATCCTGTGTTCCTCTAATTTATTAATAATTTCATTCTTTATGCCTAGGTCATGAACCCATTTTGACCTTATCTTGGTATATGGTGTTAAGTGTGGATCAATGCCTAGTTTCTGCCATATTAGTTTCCAATTTTCCCAGCAATTTTTATCAAACAATAAGTTCTTATCCCAAAAGCTGGGTCTTTGGGTTTGTCAAAGACTAGGTTGCTATATTTGTTGACTGTTTTATCCCTTGAACCTAACCTATTCCACTGATCAACTAATCTATTCCTTAGCCAATACCAAATGGTTTTGGTAACTGCTGCTCTATAATATAATTTTAGATCTGGTACAGCTAAGCCACCTTCATTTGATTTTTTTCATTAATTCCTTTGAAATTCTTGACCTTTTGTTTTCCATATGAATTTTGTTTGTTATTTTTCTAGGTCATTAAAATAGTTTTTTGGGAGTCTGATTGGTATAGCGCTAAATAAATAGATTAGTTTAGGTAATATTGTCATCTTTATTATATTTGCTTGCCCTATCCAAGAACATTTAATATTTTTCCAATTGGTTAGATCAGACTTAATTTGTGTGAAAAGTGGTCTGTAATTTTACTCATAAAGTTTCTGATTTTCCCTTGGCAGATAGATTCCTAAATATTTTATATTATCAGTAGTTACTTTAAATGGAATTTCTCTTTGTAACTCTGACTGTTGGATTTTGTTAGTGATATATAAGAATGCTGATGACTTATGTGGGTTTATTTTATAACCAGCAACTTTGCTAAAGTTGTGGATTATTTCTAATAACTTTTTAGTAGAATCTCTGGGGTTCTCTAAATATACCATCATGTCGTCGGCAAAGAGTGATAATTTGGTTTCCTCATTGCCTATTCTTATTCCTTTAATCTCTTTCTCAGCTCTTATTGCCAAAGCTAGCGTTTCTAATACAATATTAAATAGTAACGGTGATAGTGGGCAACCTTGTTTCACTCCAGATCTTATTGGGAATGGTTGCAGTTTGTCTCCATTACATATGATGCTTACTGATGGTTTTAAATGGATGCTGCTGATTATTTTAAGGAAAAGTCCATTTATTCCTATACTCTCAAGTGTTTTTAAAAGGAATGGATGTTGGATTTTGTCAAATGCTTTTTCTGCATCTATTGAGATGATCATATGGTTTTTGTTAATTTGGTTGTTAATATGGCCAATTATATTGATAGTTTTCCTAATATTGAACCAGCCCTGCATTCCTGGTATAAATCTTACTTGATCATAGTGTATTATATGATAAGCATTCTTAGTTCCTTCATATAATAGTTGTGAGTTCCCTTGACATGCTTCTGGCCTATAATGGGATGGTTAACTAAATTGCCAGTAGTTTGATTTATAGAATTAAGACAATACTAGTGGATCAGTTTTGGGTCTTGAAAAGTATGACACTCTTTCTTATAGTTAACTCCTACAGCTAACCGCAGCTCCACTTTTTTTTATTACAGCTTTTTATTGACAAAACATATGCATGGGGGATTTTTCAACATTGTCCCTCACAATTACTTCTGTTCCAACTTTTCCCTTCCTTCCCTCTACCTCCTCCCCTAGGTGGCAGGCAGTCTCATACATGTTAAACATGTAAAAGTATATCTTAAATAGAATATATGTATACACAGCTGTACAGTTTTCTTGTTGCACAAGAAAAATCAGATTCAGAAAGGTAAAAATAACCTGGAAAGAAAAACAAAAATGCAAGCTGTCTACATTCATTTCCCAGTGTTCTTTCTCTGGGTGAAGCTGGTTCTGTCCATCATTGATCAATTGGAATTTAATTGGAGCTTCTCATTGTTGAAGATATCCATGTCCATCAGAATATATCCTCATATAGTATTGTTGTTGAAGTGTATAATGATCTCCTGGTTCTACTCTTTTCATTTAACATTAATTCATGTAAGTCTCTCCAAGCCTCTCTGTATTCAACCTGCTGGTCATTTCTTACAGAACAATAACATTCCATAACATTTATATACCACAATTTACCCAACCATTCTCCAATTGATGGGGATCAATTTCCAGTTTCTAGACACTACAAAAAGGGCTGCCCCAAACATTTTTGCACATAGAGGTCCCTTTCCCTTCTTTACTATGTTTTTTGGGATATAAGCCAGTAATAACACTGCTGGATCAAAGGGTATGCAGAAGTTGATAACTTTTTGAATATAATTCCAAATTGTTCTCCAGAATGGTTGGATCTCTTCAGAACTCCACCAATAATGAACCAGTGTCCCAGTTTTCCCTTCCATCATTCGTTATTATCTTTTCCTGTTATCTTAGCTAATGTGTCAGGTGTGTAGTGGTATCTCAGAGTTGTCTTAATTTGTATTTCTCTGATCAATAGTGATTTGGAACAATCTTCATATGAATAGAAATAGTTCCAATTTCATCATTTAAAAATTGTCTGTTCATATCTTTTGACCATTTATCAATTGGAGAATGGCTTGATTTCTTATAAATTAGAGTCAATTCTGTATATATTTTAGAAATGAGGCCTTTATCAGAACCTTTAACTGTAAAAAGGTTTCCCAGTTTATTGCTTCCCTTCTAATCTTGTTTGCACTAGTTTTGTTTGTACAGAAGCTTTTTACTTTTGATACTTTTGATATAATCAACATTTTCTATTTTGTGATCAGTGGTTTTTATTTTGTATCCTACAATTTTGCTAAAGTTGTGGATTATTTCTAATAGTTTTTTAGTAGAATCTCTGGGGTTCTCTAAGTATACCATCATATCATCTGCAAAGAGTGATAATTTGGTTTCCTCATTACCTACTTTAATTCCTTTAATCTCTATTTCAACTCTTATTGTCAAAGCTAGCAATTCTAATACAATATTGAATAGTAATGATGATAGTGGGCAACCTTGTTTCACTCCTGATCTTATTAGGAATGATTCCAGTTTATCCTCATTACATATGATGCTTGCTCATGATTTTAAATATATGCTCTTGATTATTTTAAGGAAAAGTCTATTTATTCCTATAATCTCAAGTGTTTTTAATAGGAATGAATGTTGGATTTTTTCAAATGCTTTTTCTGCATCTACTGACATGATCATATGGTTTTGTTAATTTGGTTATTGATATAATCAATTATGGTAATAATTTTCCTAATATTGAACCAGCCTTGCATTTCTTGTATAAATCCTACTTGGTCACGGTGTATTATCCTGGGGATGATTTTCTGTAATCTTTTTGCTAATATTTTATTTAAGATTTTAGCATCAATATTCATTAGGCAGATTGGTCTATAATTTTCTTTCTCTGTTTTCACCATGTCTGGTTTAGATATCAGTACCATGATCTCTGTCATAAAAGGAATTTGGTAGGACTCTTTCAATCCCTCTTTTTTCAAATAGTTAATATGACATTGGAGTTAATTGTTCTTTAAATGTTTGGTAGAATTCACATGTAAATCCATCTGGTCTTGGGGATTTTTTCTTAGGGAATTGATTAACAGTTTGTACTATTTCTTTTTCTAAAATAGGACTGTTTGTTTCCAAAAGGACAAGGTTGTAATTCTGTGTGACTTTATTGGAAGTTAGCACAGGAAGTTTTAGAGAAGAATTGATTTGGAAACTGCAATAGTAATGATTTCTTACTACTGAAGACTTGTTCCATAACCTTTTCATCAGCAGCATTGTCTTATGTTTACCTAAATGTTATAAAATTTCAAGTATACAACCTTACAGCGAACACTGACATTTTAGTGAACTTTGTTATTGTAAGGAGAAAAGACAGACAGGATATGAGAACTGATTATAGACATCCCCTCTAACTCATTCTACCAAAGTGGTGACCCCAGGATAAGATGATTGCCGGAAGACTTTATGTCAACAGATTAGAATGTGTCTCTAAATAGGAACAGTTCTTTGATAACTTGGAGAGAAAGCTGAGGCAATACATAGCAGAGCAGTAAAGGAGTGGAGAGCTTTCAGAGATTTGGTGTACAGAATTTCATTCACTCATCTTGATCAGAACACTTAAAAGCATCAAAATTACGTTGACAAAAATGATAGGGAAATTCAGAAACTGCTAAATGAAAAACAAGAACTCCATATAGTTTACCAGCAGGATAGCTCATCCATTTCTAAAAAGGCAGCATTTAACTCCACCAAAACAAAAGTACATGAAAATCTTAGAGAGAATTCAGGATTCTTGGCTCAGTAAAAAAGACAGATGAAACTCACTTTTATGCTGATAATAACAATCTATAGCTCTTTTATGGTGCCCTGAAGAGTATCTATGGACCAAATATCTAAGATGTAGCTCATCTACTCAGTGCTATGGGAGCTACATTGATAGTGACAAAGACATGCTCCTGAAGAGCTGAGCTGACCACTTCAATAATGTTCTCAACAGACCATTATCAATCAATGCTGAAGCCACTGACTATATACTTTAGGTTGAAGTCAATTCCTCTCTAGCTAAACTTCCAAATAAAGAAAAGGTTTGGAGAACTTTAGGCTTCTCTCATGTGGCAAAGTAGATACTATTCCAGATAAAATCTACAATTTACAAGACAGTGGGTACAATGTTCAAGAAAAGCTGACTGAAATTTTAAGGATCATAAGAGGAGTTCAAGGAAGACTCCTGAATCCATCTTTATAAAGTTAAAGGAAATAGAATTGTCCTGTGACAATCAAAGAGGAGTCTCTCTCTTTGTTGTTACTGGCAAGATTATTGCCAGAATCTTCTGTAATTGACTGCTCCTTCTCCTAGTAGATCATCATCTACCTGAGGGCCAGTTTGGCTTTAGAAACAGCCTAAGAACAATAAATATATTATTCCCTACTCAATAATTCCAAGACAAATGACAGCAATGGAACAAATACCTGTACATAACATTCATTGATATATTCAAGACATTAGTCACAAAGAGTTGTGAAAAAAATTTGGCAAAATTTGGTTGCCTATAGAAGTTCATCAGTATTGTACATCAGTTTCATAATGGCATATATGGAGTCCAGATAATGGACAATAATCTTGTATTTTCCTAGTCACCAAAGGAGTGAAGCAATGTTGTATTCTTGATCATGTGAAATGAATTGAAAAAAAAAGAAAATATTTAGCATGTTTTCAGCTATGTTATCAGTAACCTTCAATAAGGAAAAAAAATGATCTCAAGATCAGCTATCGCCCTGATGGTAAATTATTTAACTTGAAAAGGCTAAAAATCAGTACTTATGTGGAAGGAAAGTTGGTACATGATATTTTTGTTTATGAATTATTTAATATACCTTGCACAAAGGGTAGATCTATTCTCTGCTGCTTTTACTAATTTTGACCTAACAATTAACACCAAGAAAACACAGGTTCTCCAACCAGTCATCACCACATTACATTACAGTCAATAGAGAAATATTGAAGTTCACTTATATCTTGGCAATATATTTTCCAGGCATGTTCACATACTAGATGATGAGGTTGACACATGCATTGTAATAGCTAACTCACCACTTGTGGTGCTCTGAAGAAAAATGTTAGAAAGTCTGTCTACCAAACTGAAGTTCTATAGAGCAGTTGGGTTGACTTCACTTTTTTTTATTTCTGTGAAACTTGGACAATCTACAAGCACCATGACAGAAAAATAAATTGTTTCCATTTGAATTGTTTTAGGACAATTCTGAATGTTACCTGCAAGATAAGGTACCAGACACTGAAGTCCTTTCTAAATTTAAACTGTCAAGCATTCAAACTTTACTGCAGAAAACGAAACTGATGGTCTGGCCACGTTATTTGTATGCCAAATGCATATTTGTCTAAGAGACTATTTAATAGACAACTCACACAAGGGAAGTGCTCATATGGAGCATTACATGAAGAATATTGTAAGTCATATGATCCATGGACAAACCTGACTCAAGGATAATTTGCTGAGTTCCCAGTTTAGAGTGAAAATTTTCAAAACTCAATGCACTTCTATAAAGTACACTGTAATTCTGATTTCAAAGCATACTGGCCTAATTGTAAGTGCAAATTTAATTTGTAGTCATGTAGGTGAAGATTAATATTCTTTTGGACTTTATTCAATAATTGCTCATATGGAAGAAATGCAATAAATTGAAAGGTGACAATGCATCTCAAATTCCTTTGCATTCACTTCACATATTCAATCTGTTGCCAAGTCTTGTATCTACCTACACACCATCTCTCATCTGTACCTTCTGCCTTTTCTCTGGCTGCCACCACTTTGGTGAATTACCTCATCACTTCATGCTGGACAACTTCAAAAAACTTTTTCATTAGTTTCCATATCTCAGATCTCGGCTCACCTCCAGTCCCTCCTCCTCTCAGCTGCCAATATCATTGTTCAAAATTATAGATCTCATCATGTCATGCCTCTGCTGCCTATTGCCTTTAGTATAAAATGCAAAATCTTCTTTTGGGCACTTCCAGCTATTCTTAATCTTCCTTACCTTTCCTGTCTTCTTGAACTTTGACTCCTTTATTTCTACTTTGAAATTAAGAAACACTTGACTTCAGTCTATTCCTTACATATAACACTCCCAGCTCCTTTCATATTCCTTGAGTCTTTCACATTCCTGAAATGTTTTCTGCCCTCTCCTCTGCCTCCTCGATTCCATGCTTCCTTCAAGATTTAATTCAAACTATACATGCTTCAGAGGGCACTTTCTGGTATCTCCTACTACAACTTTGTCTTTAAAACATCCTACCATTTACATTGCAGTTACATCTCATATGTACATAAATACATCTTGTGTCCCCCACTGGAATATGAATTCATTCATGGAAAGGAGTTTTTCCCTCTTAGCACAAAGTAAGTAATTAATAAATGCTTATTGCTGTTATTATTATATGTGAAGGGAGACCTAGCACTGATAAGCAGAATCTTCTTTCCTATCAGTCTGATAGTTGCACTTGTTGACTTAGAGCTTCATTATATCATCACAGAGATATCTCTCTTAGAAGAGATCCTATCAAAAGAACATCTTAGAATAGAAATACTTTGATTTTTTTTTTGCTTTGTGTTAAAAGTAACCCTCTTTTTATACAGAAAATGATCAATTGTTCATTCATAGTTTGCTTGATTCTGGTGATATAGTTCTTTTGCATGAAATTCTATATCTCACTGAGTACTTATTACAGTCTGCAACTCTTAATTCCTTTCCCCATTTCTTTCCTTCCTTCATATTCTATCATGTAGTCCTTCCTTTCTTTCCTTCAGTCTTTCTGCCTGCCTTTCTATATTCCTTCCTTCCTTTCTTTCTTTGCACCCTTTCTAGGTCCACATTTTTCCAACATACAAATTATTTTCAAAATTTTGAATTCCAAATTTTGCTCATCACTCCTCTTATTCCTCAACTACTGTGGAGACAAACAATACATTAAATATACATTTAAAATCACGTAAAATATATTATCAGATTAGGCATGTCACATACACAAAGCAACAAAAATATAGTGAGAAAATTATACTTCACTTTGCACTCAATTCATTATTTCTTTATTTGGAAATTGATAGTGTTTTTCATAATGAGTTGCTCTGAATTTTCTTGGATGGTTGTATAAGGTTGGAAGGTTGGATAAGGGCTAAGTTATTCATAGTTGATCATCACAAAATGTTGCTGTAACTGTGTATGATATTTTCCTAATTCTATTCACCTCACTTTGCATGAGTTCATTTAAGTTTTTATAGGTTTTCTGATATCTGCTTCTTCATCATTTCTTATAGCACTATGGTATTCTATGACAATCATGTCCCCCAACTTCTTCCCTTTTTTACCTCAACTGAAATATAATAGATTATGTTCCATTTCCATATTTAACTCTGTTGTAAGAAAGAAATCTGGAAAATGGAGGATGTTGACTGACTTAAGAAAAGTAAATGAACAGATGGAAACTATGAACTCTTCAGTCTGGATTTCCATCTCCTACTCAATTGCCTAGAGAATGGCCTCTTTGGGTTATAGACATCAAGGACTGTTTCTATTCTATCTGTCTAGATAAGGAGGGTATAAAAAGATTTGCCTTTTCAGTGCCCAGCTTTAATTTAGTTGAGCATTATAAAAGATATGAATGGACAGTTTTGTCATAGGGAATGCAAAACAGCCCTACTATATGCCAAATATATATATGTATGTTGTTGCTGCTGGTTTTACTCCAGTAAGAAAAGCAATTCCAAAAGTAATGTTATTACATTACATGGACGATAGATTGAGATGTGCACCTGAGGGACAAATGTTAAAAGCATGTCTACAAAAGACCATAGAAACACTAAGGAACTACAAATTGCATATAGTTCCAGAAAAACTTCAAAGACATGCTCTTTTCAATATTTAGGACATGAAGTATACCCTAAGGTGCTTACAGTACAAAAACTTTCCTTAAGAACAGAGAAGCTAAACATGTTAAGTGAGTTTCAGAAATTGATAGGAGATATCCACTGGATGCATCCAGTATTAGGATTGACTACCTATCCGTTGCAACCATTACATGATATTTTAAGGGGAGACTGCTTTAAACTCACCATGCCAGCTTACAAAAGAAGCTCAAGAGACTTAGAGACAAGTTGAACTGGCTTTATCCAATGTGGTTGAAAGAGCCACTCAAAAACCCTTGGAAATATCAGTTTTTACAACAAAAGAGGCACCACAGCAGTCCTTCATTAAGAAGACAGTGTGATAAAGTGAGATAAACTTCCCAGCACAACCAAACCAAAGCCTTACTCCTTACCCAGTGCTTGTGGCTAGAATTTTATTACAGGCCATTAAGCGAGCAGTACAATTATCTGGGATAAGACCTGACAAGATATACACCTTTTATACTAATACACAAATTAATGTATGCTGTGAAACCATCCCAGAGTGGCAAATTTTATTGGCCAGGACTCCAAATTTTACACACGGGTCTCCATTAAAGATAACCTGACTATTACATAATTGGCAATGGATTCTTGAAGAAAAGGTTTCTAGAATTGCTCTTAAAGGACCAACTTTTTTACAGATCCTTCCAAATATAATATTTGTGCTGTATACTCTTGTGACTTAACTATAAAGAGAGTAGTAAGAACTCCTTTTCAGTCCACTCAACAGAATGAATTGTATACAATCATTCTAGCTCTTACTTATTATCCAGGAGATATAAATATAATATCTGATTTGGCTTATTCAGTAGGTGTGGTACAAAGAATTGCCACAGCCCAAATAAAATTTGTAGCTACTAATATATCTTTAAGGATCTTTAAGATCTTTAAGTAATTTCAAGAGCAAGTGAGAAAGCATCCAAGTAAGATTTATATCTTGCATATCCACTCTCATAGTGAACTTCCAGTTCCTATTTTTGATGGTAATTCAAAGGCAGATAACCTTCGAACTATGTTGGCCAATACTCCTTTATTTCAGGAAGCCCCAAAATCTCATTCTAAATATCATCAGGCTGCTCAAGCTTTACGCTTACAATTTGGAATAACAAGAGAGGAAGCTAGGAGCATAGTAAAAGCCTGTACAGCTTGCCATCCTTTCCACGCTCCTATACTCCTTCTAGGGAAGAACCCTTATGGTTTGAGACCCAATAAAATCTGGCAAATGGATGTGACCCATTATAAATCTTTTAGTCTTCTGTCTTTTATCCACATTGTGGTAGACCCCTTTTCAGGATTCACTTTTGCAATACCAGCAGCAAAAAAGACAGCCCGAATGGCCACTGAATTCCTTATATAAGCATTTGCAATTATGGGGGTGCCACAAGCCATAAAAACAGATAATGGACCTGCATATACTTTTAAACATTTTGCACACTTTTGTACACAGTATATGATTTTACACACCTCAAGGACAGGCAATAGTAGAAAGGAGAAACAGAGATATTAAGATGCTCCTCCAAAAACAAAAGAAAGGGGGAGCCACAGGTAACCCTAGAGAACTTCTAAATCTAGCCCTTTATACTATTAACTTCTTGATTTTTTACAAAGATGCACTGGCTCCAGCAGACAGGTTTTATAACCCACTGGAAGGGCAATGTCCAGTGCAAGCAGATCCACTATCTTTAGATAATCGCTAGGTGATGTGGAGACACCCAGAAAGTGGTGAATGGAAGGGACCAGATAGGTTAACTATGTGGGGGGAAAGGGTTTATTTGTATCTCTACAGATGGAGAAAGGATCAGATGGGTGCTGATGAGCCATATTCACCTTGTCCATCAGAGAGAGACAGAGCAGGCCCTTGAAACGAAGGAGATCCAAGAAACATTGGGTGATTCCATTGCTGGTTGTGCCCACCACTGAAAAAGTATGGCAGTTATGGGATTTGACTCATAGACATCAAAAATTGTTGGACTTCAAAACCCTCAGGAATCATTGGATTCTCTGAGACATGATAAGATTGTTGTAGGACTTGAAAACCCTCAGGAATCATTGGATTCTCTGAGACATAAGACTGTTGTAGGACTTAAAAGCCCTCAGGAATCACTGGATTTTCTGAGAAATGATAAGACTGTTGCAGGACTTCAAAATCTGCTGGAATCATTGGATTCCCTAATACATAAAAAGACTGTTGCAGGACTTCAAAAACTTGGGGGGATCATTGAATTCCCTGACATGTGAAGCAATGGACAATAGATTGGTTTTAGACTATCTCTTGGCTGCTGAAGAAGGCATATGTGTGACTGTTGTTTACATACCCTCCTTCTAGGACTTCTGGAAATCTTTTATAACACCATGTTGATTTATATTGTTTGTTATACTGCTACTTGCATGTACAATTCATGTTTATTACACCACATCAAGCCTGAACTGACTGTGGTGAGAGTCATCATTAATATCCTGTGTGTTATTGCTATGTGCTTGTGTAATACCTCCCATGCTGATAGGTTTGTGCATAATTGTGCCTAATAAGACTCTTCAGCTCAGAAACCTGCTAGCAATCCCCACTTCCCTTTGGTGTTTTTCATCTCCCTTCCTGAGATGTCAGGGAGGGTGTGTCATCTCCTTTTTTGGGGTTCTCACCTCCTTGAGAAATCAGGGATGGTGTGACCACCTGTGTTCTAAAACAAAAGAAAGCAGGAGATATAAAGTGCTGAAACTTTGAACAGGTGCACTTGAATCAGACAACTGAGCACAAGGCTAATTACCTATTCAAAAGAAGACAATGACTATTAGCATATGTTTGGATAAATGACTCTTCTCACCACTGATGCTGACTCAATATTTGGTGTAAAGATAATCTTAGGCAAGGATTTGAGGGTGGGGGGACAGAGGCAAGAGCTTATGTGGCTGCAGAATGAGGAGGAAAATGATGGAGATTCTGGACTCTAGATCTTTGGCATAACTCCTGGCAGACTAAAAACCAAGGACTTTTGCCTATCCTGACTCTGGCTAATCATGAGGCCTCAAGGGAGCTGACATGGACTTTATAAACTCTATATGTCTATGTCTCTATGTATGTGAGTATTTCTGTTTCAAGTATGTCTCTTTTTTATATATTTTATTTATTTATTAAAGCCTTTTATTTATAAAACATGTGCATGAGTAATTTTTCACCATTTACCCTTACAAAACATTTGGTTCCAAATTATCCCCTCCTTCCTTCTACCTCCTCCTCAAGATGGCAGGTAGTCCAATACATGTTAAATAAATAATGTCTCTTTTAAACAACTTATTTTTGGATTCTGGTTTCTAATCCATTCTTTTATTTGCTTCCATTTTATGGGTGAACTTGAACCATTTACATTCCAATTATCATTATTAACTTTTATATTTTTCGTCATCCTATTTTTTTCTGTTTATCTTTTTCTACTTCTTTTAATCCTGTCTCTCTCAATTTTTTTTTCTGGCTACAGCCTTCCTTAATATGGTTTCCCCCTTTATCATTGCATATCCCTTTCTCTTATCCCTTTCCTCTCCTATTTTCCCATATGGTAAGATACATTTTTACATCCAATTGGGTATGTATGTATATACACACATGTGCAAAAGTATATGGATAAATATATGTGCATTTGTATACACACACACACAAAAACACACACAATCTTCCCTTTTTGAACTAGTTCTAAAGAGAATAGGGTGCAAGCACTATCTCTATCCTTTCATTTCCCCCTGCATTGTAAAAGTTCTTTTTTGTGCATCTGCTATATGGGAGATAATTTTCCACATTCTATTCTTCTCTTCCTCTTTCTCGCAGTGCATCCTTCTTTCACATCCTTTCAATTTTTAAAGATCATACCAACATAATCAACTCATACCTGTGTCTTCTGTCCATGTAGATTGCCCTAATAATGATAAAGGTATTAGGAATTCTATGCATTATCTTGCCATTTGGAAATGTAAGCAGTTTGATTTTATGTTGCTTTTGAGTTCTTCTTTTTCTTTTTCTTTCTTTTTCTTTTTTTTTTGGTTTGTTTAAATATCAGAATTTTTTTACATTGGGTTTATATTTTTTTCAGGAATGTTTGAAATTCCCTATTTCATGAAATATTCATTTATTACCTTGAAGAATTATAATCAATTTTTAGGGGTAGGTGATTCTTGGTTGTAATCCCAGCCCCTTTGCCTTGTAGAATATCATATCCCAAGTCCTATATTCCTTTAATATTGTAGCTGCTAAATCTGGTGTTGTCCTTACTGTAACTTCACAGTGTTTGAATGGTTTGATAGCTGCTTGAAGTGTTTTCTCTTTGATCTGGAAACTCGGGAATTTGGTTATAATATTCCTAGGTAGTTTCATTTTGGGATTTCTTTCAGGAGATGATTAACAGATTATTTAAATTTCTATTTTATCCTCTGCATCTAAGAAATAGATCCAGTTTTCCTTGATAATTTCTTGAAATATATTGTCTAAGCTCTTTTTGTGATCAAAACTTTTATGTTGTACTTCTGGCAAAGTCCTATATTTGGAGGTAAAATGTTTCTGGCCACCCTAAAATCAAAAATCCAATAAATATTGTGGCTAAATTCCAGAACTACCAGACCAAGGAAAAAATTTTATAAGCTGCTAGAAAAAATCAATTCAAATATAGAGGAGCCACAATGAGGATTACTCAGGATCGAAGGCCCTGGAATCTGATATTCCAAAAGGTTAAGGAACTGGGTATGGATTCTAAAGTGATGATATCAAAGAAAAAGGCATTGCCTTTGAATTGCCTTTGAAGGTTGAAAAAGGTCTGTACTGAAAAAGAAGAAAGCAGGAGATATAATGGGATAAATTAGATCATAGGAAGAGGCATAGATACCTATTACAATGTGAGCAAGAAGAGAAGAGGATGAGTATTGTCTGATGCATGATACCATTAGTTTTGGCTCTAAAAGGGAATAGCAATCATTCAGTTGGGTATAGAAATTTATCTAACCCTATAAAGTAGTAGGAGGAAAAAGAGGAAAGAAAAAGAAGGGACTGGGTTGTAATATTCTCTTTAAAATGTAATCTTCTCTTGTTGGGGTTTTCTTAGGGGTCTCTGGAGGCAGCCTTTCTTTCAGTAATCACCACAAGTGCATCCAGGGATTAAAGTCCAAAGCCTTTATTGTCTCTTTCCAAGTCTTATCTCCTTCACTTTGGAGCTTGGCTAGCTTTTCTGGAGGCCTTCAGGATCTTGGTTTCAGTGGAGAAGTGAAGGGGGACAGCCTGCTACCACCTCTCTGGTCTTCCATCCTTCTCATTCTGGCTGAGCTTGTCAGAGCTTATATGGTCTCTTATCAAAGGTGTGAATCTTGTAGTACTATAGTAAATACAAGTACATGTACTGAACTAGAGAACTGTTAAGCACCATGCTAAAATACCATTGTCTCTATCAATTCCACTGACTTAGTACCTTGTTTCAAGTTCTAGCCCATAACACATTTGGTGTCATATCAGTTTCTAATTTCCTTTTTGAATTACACTTTTCAAATTGTCCAAACCACCAAATATCTCATTTACACTAATCATATTTATTGTCTTAATATTACTACATTACAACTAGTTTTGAGACACTCTCTATTCTTTAGAAATCCAACAGATTTTCAATAAAACTTGGCAGGGTTTATATAACTATGTGTCTTTCCATCATTTCCTGTACTACACCAACTTGTTATTAATTTTCCTAGCAGTCCATGATCAGAGAATATTTTTCTATTTCAATAGAATATTTATTTCTTAAAGGAATACCTTGTAATTAAGTCTATATAATTATTCAATATGCTTTGATAGATCAACTCCTAAATATTTTATACTTTGTAATTATTTTGAATGGGGTTTCCCTTTCTATTATTGTCTTCTTGATTTTGGTATTATTACATAGAAACACTGATGATTTTATGGGTTTCCTTTGTATCATGTGAATTTGCTAAAGTTAGGAATTCTTTCAATTGGTTTCTTTTCTAATTTCCTAGAATTTTTTACACATATTTGTCATGAGAAATAAGGATAGATTATATAATCTTAGATTAGAAACAGGCTTTGAAAAACCATTTGTCTTAATCAGACATGTACCACATATTTTAAGAAAGCATGCTTAAAAAACTTTTGCAAAATAATAAGAGCATAATAAGACAAGATTAAAGTACCATAGATTTTGAGTTGAATGGACTTTAAAGATTATCTAGTTGAACTCCCTTATTTTATGAATTTGAAGAAACTGAATCCCAAAGGAGTTAAATTATTGCTTCTTGTCATGCATGTAATAAGTGATCAAAATAAAATGGTATGATACTTTAAAAGGAATAAGATACTCTTAGAAAGACAATTCTTACCTCATAATTATAAATAAATCTAGCAAGCAAGAAAAAGGGATACATTTAATGAAATCAAATGGGGTGGGAAATAGAGTATGCACATCAACAAGCATTTAATAATTATCTATTCTGTGCCACAGTTTCTGTTAAGCTCTGTATAAAATGTTAGTTTTCTTAGAAGCCTCTCTCTCTCCTTGGTTCCAAGAACTTTTGCAGCTTTGTCCTTTGCTTTTGCCTCTGCTTTCTTCAGCCTCCAGCCAGCACCAGGATAAGAGTTGTAATGAATCTCTCTTGCCTTGGAGAAAAGGCTTGTGGGCTTCCTCCCAGAGTGCTCCTCTCCAACCCTGGTCATTGTTCTGAACTAACTTCCTTGAAGCTCTAAGAGCTTGCTCTAAATATATGATCTCCCAAAGGTTAACTCTTCCTCTGAGAGAATGGGATTATGGGCTTCTCTTAGAGTGCTCTGTGGCCCTAAGAGCTTCAAGGGAGATGTGAATTCAGATATCTCATACTAAACTCTGAAATCTCCCAAACATGTGAACTGCAATGAGTACTTAAATACTTCTTGCTTATAAGAGCTCTCTAAAGGTGTGAATACAAGCATTATTGTCTATCAGTTGTATTTAATACCTTGTTTCAACTTCTGGCCCATAATATCTCCTCGTAGGATCAGATTAATCACGCTAAACCATGCTAAATTAGATAATTATTGTCTCTATCACCTCTAATGACTTAACAATTTGTAAAGATTCCAACAGTGAATGTGATGAATTATCCCATAAAATGAAAGTGAATGAAAAGATGAATTTAAAACAGAATCCTAAAATATGTTGTTTACAAAAAACACATTTGACACAAAGAGACACATACAAAGTAAAGATAAAAGTCTGGAAGCTATTATGCTTCAGCTGAAGTAAAAATGTAGGGGTAGCAATTCTGACCTCAGATAAAGCAAAAGTAAAAATAGATGTAATTAAAGGAGATAAGGAAGAAAAGTACATCTTGATAAATGGTATCATAAACAATGAAGTAGTAATAATATTAAATGTATATGCACCAAGTGGTAGAGCAGCCAGATTCCTAGAGAAGACTTCAAGTCATTTACAGGAAAAAATAGATAGTAAAATTATACTAGTGGGGGACTTCAAAATTCCACTATCAGAATCAGAAAAATATAACCACAAAATAAACAAGAGAGAAATTAGGAAGGTTAATAGGATCCTAGAAAACCTAGATATTATAAAATTCTGGAGAAAACTGAATAGACAGAAAAGAATACATCTTTTTCTTGGGAGTACATGCTACCTACACAAAAAGTGACCATGTGTTAGTTCCTACAAACCTCACAATTGAATGAAGAAAGGCAGAAATAGTAAAGGCTTCCTTTTCAGACCACAATGCAATAAAAATTATATCCAACAAAGAGGTAGAGAAATTTAGACTAAAAATCAATTGCAAATTAAATCAATTGCAAATTAAATAATCTAATTCTAAAAAAATGAGTGGATCAAACAACAAATCACAGAAACAACCCATAATTTCATTGTAACAAATGTACATAAAGAGACAACATACCAAAACCTATGAGATGCAGTCAAAGCTATTCTTAGTGGAAATTTTATATTCTAACTACCTACATGAATAAAATAGAGAAAGAAGACCAATGAATTGGGCATATAACTAAAAAAGACTAGAAAAAGAGCAAATTAACTCCCCCAATTAAATACCAAATTAGAAATTCTGAATCTCAAAGGAGAGATGAATATAATTGAAAGTAATAAAACTATTGAACAAATTAATAAAACTAACACTTGATTTTATGAAAAATCCAACAAAATAAACTTTTGGTTAATTTGATTAGAAAAGGACAGAAAGAAATGCAATCAATAGCATCAAAAATGAACTTATTACCAATGAAAAGAAATTAAAGCATTAATTAGGAACTATTTTGCCCAACTGTATGATGGACAATGCTACAATATAAATGAAATGGATGAATATTTATGAAAATATAAATTGTCCATATTAACAGAGGAGTAAATAAATTACTTAAGCAGTCTCATTTAAAAAAAAAGAAGTTGAACAAGGCATTGATGAATTCCCTAAGAAAAATACTCCAGGTCATATGGATTTATAAGTAAATTCTATCAAGCCTTTAAAGAACAATTAATTCCAATAATATATAAACTATTTGGAAAAAATAGGTAAAGAAGGAGTCCTGCTACATCCCTTCTATTAAAAACATTAGACAACATAGGCATAAAGGGAGATTTCCTTAAAATAATAAGCAGTATTTATCTAAAACCAACAGCAAGCATTATTTGTAATGGAGAGAAGCTTGATGTGTTTCCAGTAAGAGCTGGGGTGAAACAAGGATGCCTATTGTCACCACTGTTATTCAACATTGTACTAAAAATGACTTTCACAAAAAGAAAAGAAAAAGAAATTTAAGGAATTAGAATAGACAATGAGGAGACAGATATACTTAGAAAACCATCCAAAAACTTACTGGAAATAATTCACAGCTTTAGCAAAGTTGCAGGATATAATCATCAGCATTTCTATATATTACTGAGAAAGCCCATCAGCAAGAGATAGAGAAATTCTATTTAAAATAACTATAGGCAAAATAAAATATTTGGTTGTCTACCTGCCATAAAAAATTCAAGAACTGCATGAAAACAATTACAAAACACTTCTCACACAAATAAAGTCAGATTTAAACAATTGGAAAAATATCAATTGCTCATGGTTAGGCTGAGCTAATATAATAAAAATGATAATTCTGTTTAAATCAGACTATTTGTTCAGTGCCATACTAAACGATGAACATTTTTTATAGAACTAGAAAAAAATAATAAAATTTATGTGGAAGTCAAGATAGCAATAGACTTAATGGAAAAAATACAAAAGATAGTGATTCAATTTAAAACTAAAGCAGCAGTCATCAAAACCATTTGATACTGGCTAAGAAATAGAGTGTGGATCAGTGGAATAGATTAGTTACATGACATAATAATCAAGACCTAGTAATCTACTATTTGATAAACTCCAAAATTCCAACTTTAAGAATAAGAACTCACCATTTGATAAAAATTACTTGGAAAACTGGAAAATAATGTGTCAGAAAATCAGCATAAACCTACATCTCGCACCCCATTATAAAATAAAGTCAAAATGGATACATGATTTAGGCATAAAGGATGATAACATAAACACATTAGGAGAGCAAGGGATATTTACCTTTCAGATCTTTGGAGAAAGGTGGAATTTATGATCAAAGAAGAGGTAGAGAACTATGAAAGGTAAAATGGACCACTTTGATTACATTAAGTTAAAAAAGTTTTGCACACAAAAAAGCGACAGAAATAAATTTAAAAGGGAAGTGCAAAGCTGGGAAAAAAATCTTTGTCTGATAAAAGTCTCATTTCTAAAATATATAAAGACCTGTGTTAAATTTATATGAATACAAGTCATTCTCCAATTGATAAATGGCCAAAGGATATGAATAGACAATTTTCAGATGATGAAATTAAAGCTGTTTATAGTCATGTGAAAAAATGCTCTAAATCACTATTGATTAGGGAAATGCAAATCAAAACAACTCTGAGATGCAACTTCACACTTTTCAGATTGGCCTAAGATGACAGGAAAAGATAATGATGAATGTTTGAGGGGAGTACCACTACTAGGTTTATATCCCAAGGAAATCATAAAGGAGGAAAAAGGACCCATGTGCAAAAAAGTTTGTAGCAGTTCTTTTTGTGGTAACGAAGAATTGGAAAATGAGTATATGGTCATCAGTTGGGGAATGGCTGATTAAGTTGTGGTATAGGAAGATAATGGGATATTATTGTTTCATAAAAATGATACCAAGTTTATTTTGGAAAGGCCTGAAAAGACTTACACAAACTGATTCTGAGCAAAACAATCAGAATTAGTAATAAATTGTACACAATAACAGTGGGAATGTGCAATGATCAAATATGAAAGAATTGCTTTTTCCCTGTGGTTCAGTGATCCAAAGCAATCCCAACAGACTTTGTACAGAAAATGCCATCTGCATCCAGAAAAAGAACTATGGACCCTGAATGTAAATCAACACATGCTATGTCCATTTCTTTTTTTTTTTTTTTTGATCCCATGGTTTTTTCCTTTTACTCTGATTTTTCTCTCCCAACATGATTCATGAAGTAATATGTATTAAAAATAAACTAAACAAAATGTGATAGAGTTGAAGATATTATGTAGAGAACAAAAAGGAATTGAATTATAAAAAAAAAAAAAAAAAACTACTACCTAAAAACACAAACTCGGTAGATAGTGAAATAAAAAAAAAAAAAACTACAAAGGGAAAAAAATAAAGTGGACTAGATACAAACCTCAGAAGAATTCTTGAAGGTGCTAAAATGAATTTCAAAATTAAATAAGAAGAGTAGAAGAAAAATTAGGCAAACACATAAAAGCACAGGAAGAAAATTGTGGAAAAGACAAATAACAGATTAGCAAAAAGGCACAAAAATATTGAAGGAAATAACACCTTAGAAACAGAATTGATCAAATGGAAAATAAAGTACAAAGGTTTAGTGAAAAAATAATTCCTTAAAAATTATAATTAGGCAAGTAGAAATTAATGGTTCTGTGAGACATTAAAAACAATATAACAGTCAAAAGTAGAAAAATAGAAGAAAATTGGTAATTTCGTGTATAAAATAACTAACTCTCTTTCTCTGTCTCTCTATATCACTCTCTGCATACAAACAGAAACACATACACATGAGGTAATATGAAAGTCATGACTTTTAAAAGGCATAGATATAATATTTTAGGAAATTATCAAAAAAATCCCCTGGTATCTTAGAATTAGAGAGTAAGATAGAAATTGAAAGAATGTATTGATCACCATGAGAGAGATCTCAAAATAAAAATTCTCAGGATTATAGCCAAATTCCAAAGGATCCTAGTCAAAGAGAAAACACTTCAAATAACTAGAAAGAAACTACTGAAAAAGCATCAAGTCATTCTGGATCACAGAAGATTTAGCAGCTACCACAATAAAAAAGAAGAAGGCTCTGATTATTATGTTCTAGAAGGGAAAAGAGCTGGAATTGCACCCAAGAAAAACCCACAAAGCAACACTGAGTATAACAATTCAGGAGAAAATGGATATTTCATCAAATAGAAGACTTTCAAAATTCATGGAATTCCTGAAAAGCCTAGACGTGAAGAGAAAATTTGACTTTCAAATAAAAGATTCAAGTGAAGTATATCAAACATGAAAAGAGAAATCATAAGGAGCAATAAGATTAAATGATTTAACTTTCTGGAAAATGTAGAGAAATGTTACAGGTAACTTCTTTTTTATTATAACTTTTTATTGACAAAAGATATGCATGGATAATTTTTCAACATTGTCCCTTGCAATCACTTCTGTTCCAACTTTTCCCTTCCCTCCTTCCACTCCCTCCCCTAGATGGCAGACAGTCTCATACATGTTAAACATGTTAAAGTATATCTTAAATACAATATATGTGTACACATCTGTACTGTTCTCTTATTGCACAAGAAAAATCAGATTCAGAAAGGTAAAAATAACCTGGGAAGAAAAACAAAAATGCAAGCAGTCCACATTCATTTTCCAGTGTTATTTCTCTGAGTGGAGCTGGTTCTGTCCATCATTGATCAATTGGAACTGAATTGGATCTTCTCATTGTCGAAGATATCTACTTCCATCAGAATATATCCTCATATAGTATTGTTGTTGAAGTGTATAATGATCTCCTGGTTCTGCACATTTCACTCAGCATCAGTTCATGTAAGTCTCTCCAACACTCTCTTTAGATTAGGTACAGCTAGATCGCCTTCATTTGATTTTTTTTTTTCATTAGTTCCCTTGAAATTTGTGATATTTTGTTCTTCCATATGAATTTTGTTGTTATTTTTTCTAGGTCATTAAAATAGTTTCTTGGAAGTCTGATTGGTATAATACTAAATAAATAGATTAGTTTAGGTAGTATTGTCATCTTTATTATATTGGCTCAGCACTTAATATTTTTTCCAGTTATTTAGATCTGACTTTATTTGTGTGGAAAGTGTTTTATAGTTTTGCTCATATAAGATCCCGACTTCCCCTTGGCAGATAGATTCCCAAATATTTTATGCTATCAACAGTTATTTTAGATGGAATTTCTCTTTGTGTCTCTTGCTGTTGGAATTTGTTGGTGATGTATAAGAATGCTGATGATTTATGTGGATTTATTTTGTATCCTGTAACTTTGCTAAAGTTGTGGGTTCTTTCTTTCTCTTTTTAATTTTTTAATTATTTTATGCTTTCTTTTTTTTTATTATAGCTTTTTATTTACAAGATATATGCATGGGTAATTTTTCAGCATTGACAATTGCAAAACCTTTTGTTCCACCTTTTCTCCTACTTCCCCTCACCCTTTCCCTGAGATGGCAGATTGACCAGTACATGTTAAATATGTTAAAGTATAAGTTAAATACAATATATGTAAACATGTAAAACAGTAATTTTGCTGTACAAAAAGAATCAGACTTTTAAATAGTGTATAATTAGGCTGTGAAGGAAACCAAAAATGCAGGTGGACAAAAATAGAGGGATTGGGAAGTCTTTGTAGTGGTTCATAGTCATCTCCCAGTGTTCTTTCACTGGGTGTGGGCTGGTTCAACTCATTACTACTCTATTGGAATTGATTTGGTTCATCTCATTGTTGAAGATGGCCATGTCCATCAGAATTGATCATCATATAGTATTGTTGAAGTATATAATGATCTTCTAGTCCTGCTCATTTCACTCAGCATCAGTTCACGTAAATTACTCCAGGCCTTTCTGAAATCATCCTGTTGGTCATTTCTTACAGAACAATAATATTCCATATTATTCATATATCACAGTTTATTCAGCCATTCTCCAATTGATGGGCATCCACTTAGTTTCCAGTTTTTGGCCACTACAAAGAGGGCTGCCACAAACATTCTTGCACATACTGGTCCCTTTCTCTTCTTTAAAATCTCTTTGGGATATAAGCCCAGTAGTATCACTGCTGGATCAAAGGGTATGCACAGTTTGATAACTTTTTGAGCATAGTTCCAAATTGCTCTCCATAATGGCTGGATGTATTCACAATTCCACCAACAATGTATCATTGTCCCAGTTTTCCCACATTCCCTCCAACATTTGTGGATTATTTCTAATAGCTTTTTAGTAGAATCTCTGGGGTTCTCTAAGTATACCATTATATCATTTGCAAAGAGTGATAATTTGGTTTTCTCATTACCTACTTTAATTCCTTTAATCTCTTTCTTAATGCTTATTGCCGAAGCTAGTGTTTCTAATACAATATTGAATAGTAATGGTGATAATGAGCCTTGTTTCACTCCTGATCTTATTGGGAATAGCTCCTGTTTATTTCTCTTACATATGATGCTTACTGACAGTTTTAAATAGATGATCCTGACTATTTTAAGGAAAAGTCAATTTATTTTTATACTCACAAGTGTTTTTTAATAGAAATGGACATTAGATTTTATTAAATGCTTTTTCTGCATCTATTGAGATGGTTTTTGTTAATTCGATTATTGATATAGACAATTATGCTAATAGTTTTCCTAATATTGAACCAGCCCTGCATTCCTGGTATAAATCCTACTTGGTCATGTGTATTATTCTGGGGATGATTTTGTGTAATCCTTTTGCTAATATTTTATTTAAGATTTTTGCATCAATATTCCTGAGGGAAATTGGTCTATAATTTTTGTTCTCTGTTTTCAACCTACTTGATTTAGGTATCAGTACCATGTTTGTGTTATAAAAGGAATTTGTTAGGACTCCTTCAATCCCTATTTTTTCAAATAGTTTATATAGCATTGGAGTTAATTGTTCTTTAAATGTTTGATAGAATTCACATGTAAATCCATCTGGTTCTGGGGATTTTTTCTTGAGGAGTTGATTAATAGCTTATACTATTTCTTTTTGTAAAATGGGACTGTTTAAACAATTTACTTCTTTCTCTGTTAATCTGGGCAAGTTATATTTTTGAAGGTATTCATCCATTTCATTTAAGTTATCAAATTTATTGGCATAAAGTTGGGCAAAGTAACTCCTAATTATTGCTTTAATTTCCTCTTCATTAGTGGCAAGTTCTCCCTTTTCATTTTTAAGACTAACAATTTGATTTTCCTCTTTCCTTTTTCTAATCAAATTTACTGAGGTTTTATCTATTTTGTTTTTTTTTTCATAAAACCAATTCTTAGTTTTATTTATTGATTCAGTAGTTTTTTTTTACTTTCAATTTTATTAATCTCTCCTTTTATTTTTAGAATTTCAAGTTTAGGGTTTGACTGGGGTTTTTTAATTTGCTCCTTTTCTAGCTTTTTTAGTTGCAAGCCCAATTCATTTACCTCTTTCTCTATTTTATGAATATGAGCCTCTGGAGATATAAAATTTCCCCTTATTACCACTTTGGCTGCATCACACACATTTTGGTATGATGTCTCATTATTGTCATTCTCTTGAGTGAAATTATTAATTGTGTCTATGATTTGCTATTTTCACCCAATCATTCTTTAGATGAGATTTTTAGTTTCCAATTATTTTTTGGTCTATTTTCCCCTTGCTTTTTATTGAATGTAATTTTCATTGCATTGTGATTTGAAAAGGATACATTTATTATTTCTGCCTTGCTGCATTTGAATTTGAGGTCTTTATGTCCTAATATGTGGTCAATTTTTGTATAGGTTCCATGAATTGCTGAAAAGAAAATATACACCTTTCTGTCTCCATTTAGTTTTTTTCAAAGATCTTTCATACCTAACTTTTCTAGTATTCTATTTACCTCTTTGACTTCTTTCTTATTTATTTTGTGGTTTTATTTATCTAATTCTGAGAGTGCAAGGTTGAAATCTCCCACTATTATAATTTTGCTGTTTATTTCTTCTTGCAGCTTTCTTAACTTCTCCTTTAAGAATTTAGATGCTACACAACTTGATGTATATATGTTTAATATTGATATTGTTTCATTATCTGTGCTACCCTTTAGCAAGATATAGTGCCCTTCCTTATCTCTTTTAATTAGATCAATTTTTGCTTTTGCTTGATCTGAGATCAGGATGACTATCCCTGTTTTTTGACTTCTGTTCCAGCCTTTTACCATCACTCTGTGTGTATCACCCTGCTTCAAGTGTGTTTCTTGTAAATAACATATTGTAGGATTCTGGCTTTTAATCTAGTTTGCTATCTGCCTCTGCTTTATGGGGGAATTTACCCTATTCACATTTATGGTTAAAATGACTAATTCTGTATTTCTTGACATCATGTTAACCCCAGCTTATGCTTTTCTCTTTTCCTTCACCCTTTCCCTCTTCCTTAGTATTAAACTTGTAAGCACCACCTGCCTCACATGACCCTCCCTTTTTAGCATCCCTCCCCCAACTTAGAGTTCTTCCCGTTTTCTTAGCCTTTTCTCTCACAATTTCTGTATTTCCTTCTATTTATCTTACTCCTTCCCTTTTCCCTTTTTCCCTCCCACTTTTCAATGAGGTGGGAGAAGTTTCTCTGCAAACTGAATATGTCTAATATTTTTTCTTTTTAAGCTAATTCTGATGAGAGTAAGATATCCATTATGTTCACTCCCCCTTCTTTCCCTTAGATATTATAGGTTTCCTTTTCCTCTTCATTAGATGTAGTACCTCCACTTTACCCTTTTCTTGATACAATTTCCTTTCCACCTCTAGCTTCCTTTTTATAACAGTAAAACCAAATTATACATGTATTCTTTTTGTATAACAAAAATTTATTTCCCAAGATTTTTTTTTACCTTTTTATGTTTTCCTTGAGTCCTATATTTGGAGATCAAACTTTTTGTTTAGTTCCATTATTTTCATCAGAAATAGATGGAATTCACCTATTTCATTGAATGTCCATCTTCTTCTATGGACAAAATGCTCATTTTGGCTGGGTAAGCTATTCTTGGCTGCATAGCAAATTCCTTAGCCTTTCAGAATATCAGATTCTAGGCCCTTCAATCCTTTAATGTGGATGCTGCTAGATCCTGAGTAATCTTTATTGTGGCTCCTCTGTATTTGAGTTGTTTTTGTTTAGCTGCTTGTAGTATTTTTTCCTTGGTTTGATAGTTCTGGAATTTAGCCACAATATTTTTTAGAGTTTTGATTTTGGGATCTCTTTCAGTAGGTGATTGATGAATTCTTTCAATGTCTATTTTACCTTCTGTTTCTATAACATTTGGGGCAGTTCTCTTTGATGATTTTCTGAAAAATAGCATCTAGGCTCTTTTTTTATCATAATTTTCAGGAAGTCCAATAATTCTCAGATTATCTTTCCTAGATCTATTTTCCTATAATATCCTATAATAGTCTGTTGTTTCCCCAAGTAGGTATTTAACATTTAAAATTTTTTTTTCATTCTTTTTGGTTTTGCTTGACTGATTCTTAATGTCTCCTTGAGTCATTGATTTCCATTTGCACAATTCTGATTTTTACTGAATTATTTTCTTCATTTGTTTTCTTAAATTTCTTTTTGTAATTGTCTAATTGAGTTTTTAAAAGAATTTTGTTCTATGGAATTTTTTTCTGTTTTGTCAATTTTATTTTTTAAAGAGCTATTTTCTTTTTCCAATTCACTAATTTTGTTTTTCAGGGAGTTGATTTCTTTATCCACTGTATCTTTTAATGAGTAGGATGACTTATCCAGACCCTCTTGTTGAGCTTCCTTTTCCTTTCCCCATTTTTCTTCTAGCTCTCTTGTAAGAGTCTTTTTAATTTCTTCTATGATAGCCTTGTGTGGTAGGGACCAGATCATGTCCCCCTTTGGGGTTTCATCTAGAGACAATCTGTTTTTAGTCTCCTCAGGATTTGAAGTCTGCTCTTGATCAGTATAGAAGCTATGTATATTTAGAGCCCACTTTAACTTTTTACTCATTTTGACAAAAAAGAAACAAAGCAAGCAAGCAAAAAAAAAAACAAATAAAAAAACAACAACAACTGCAGTCTGCTTTTTGGGCAGTATGGCATTACCAAGCTTCCTCTATTGACAACAGGATATAGCAGTGAAGTGGCACTGGGACGGCAATGGCTGTGTTGTGTCTGCACAGAGGTTACACTCTGAGAGTGTGCTGAGTCAATTTGGGGGCTGGGTGGGTGTGGCCAGGTATCAAGAGACCCTAGCATTTTCGGGTTATAGTCTTTACCCCCTGTGTTTATTGCTTCTCTGCTGATCTACTGGCTTGGTGCCAGGGCAAAGTAGCTCACACTGTGGTAAAGTTCTCCCCACAGAAATGGCTGAGATCATACCCTACCCCCCTCTGTTCTGCTCAGCTTAGCTACCTTCTGTGCTCTCACTGCTTGCCTGAAATCTGCACCTGGTTTAATCATCCCTGTCTACAAGCAAAAACAGACCTTTTCTGTTGCATCCTGAGCCTATCTTTTGTTGATAATGTGATGTACTCCCAATATTCATGGGGTTTTTCAGTTAAGAACTAATTCCAAGGCCATTTCATGAAAGAAGTAGTCTGAAGGCAAGGAAGAGCTTAGAAAGATGCTAGGGTCCTCTCCACTATCTTGGCTCCACCCCCTCCCCCAGGTAACTTCTGAGAACTTTATCAGTGTTAGGAAAGTTAGAAGGATTTGATTACATGGGGATGGTATAAGCCCTGAAGGAAGAGGGAAAGAAAGAGAAGAATGGAAAATAAGTCACATAAAAGAAGCATGAATGTCTCTGCTGGGTCTGTATCCCAAAGAGATCATAAGAGAAAGGAAAGAAACCACAAGTGCAAAAATGTTTGTAGCAGCAAGGGACTGGAAATGGAGGGGATGCTTATCAACTGGGGACTATGTGAAAAAGTTCAAATATATAAATATAAAGGAATATTATTGTAATATAAGAAATGATGAGCAGACTGGTTTCAGGAGAAAGGTTGAAAATACTTACATGAACTGATGCTGAAAGAAGTAAGCAGAACCAAGAGAACAATGAGATGATTACAGTTGATCATCACATAATCTTGCTGTTACTGTTTATGTTGTATTTCTGACTCTGCTTGTTTTGCTCAGCATCAGTTTGTGTAAATATTTCAGGTCTTTTAAAATCAACTTGCTTATAAACTTTTATAGAATAATAATATTTCTTTATTTTCATATACCATATACCATATACCATATTTTATATTTCATATACCATAAATTATTCAACCATTCAACCATTCTGCTAGAAAGATAAAATATTTTTAAAAATAGAGGAATGCAAGGAGAAGCTTAAAGCAGTCTCTCTGAGTCATTTCTCACCACTATATACTGCTGCCAATTAATTTTCTTCATTGCTAATCTACTCAACAAATTCCAGTGGGTTCCTAAAGCCAACCTCTTCCACAGATTTGGTGGCAATCTAATCCAACTTTCTGCCTAATAGATGAATTTTTTTTTAGCATATGGCTGCTTGAACCATTCTGTGACCAAAGTCAAAGCCAAACAATGCCCCCCCCCAACACACACACACACTGAGTACTTGGTTGTTATTGTTCAATTGTATCTTATTCTTCATGACACCATGAACTATATTGTTCATAGAGTTTTCTTGACAAGGATCTTAGAGAGATTTGCTATTTCCCACTCCTATGATTGTAGTAAACAGAGACTGTGTGATTTGCCCAAGGTCATACAGCTAGTAATTATCTGAGGTTAACATTGGACTCAGATCTTTCTGTCAGCCCAGAGCTCTATTTAATAGGCCACCAAAAGACAGTTTATCCTTAAGGAAAGTAAAATGCCTCAAACTTCAGATAATTCTAGAAAAAGGGCTTATTGTACTGCTTTCAGCTCCAAAGCTATTTCCCCCAATTGTATGTCCAGATCCTTTTTGAAGAGGTTCAAAAAAGTCAGATACGTATTATAAAGAATCATTAAAGAAAAAAAGAAATCTTAATCTTTTTTAAGAGTAAAGTTAAAAAAAAAACTTTCAGCCTAGTGATACTTCTGAAATATCCCACTCCTACCCTCTACTAAACTTTGATTCATACTTAAATAAAACAAGTGAATGTCAATTCATTGAATTAAAAGAAAATTATTTTGTAGAATCCTAGATCTTATTGATAACATATAAGAGATTAAATGGCCAGGCATGGTGTCTCATGACAATAATGACAGCTATTAGGGGAGCTAAGACTGGCAGATATCTTAATCTACTGCATTTGAGTGTTAATTCTAAGTTTAGCATTAATATGATTAATTTCTGGGTGGGGCAGGAGGTCACAAGAGTGCCTAAGGAGAACTGAACCCACCCAGGTCAGAAGGGGTAGATTGAAACTCCCATACTAATCAGTTGATCAGTTCTGGGATTGGACTACACATAGTCTTTACATTTTTCATCCTGGGTAAGGTAAAGAGACTAAGTTGAAATAAGTAAAAATTAAATAAGAAGATATAGCCTTTTTGATTTGATTTGAAAGAAAATGGGGCAGAGACTGAAATGCTAGAACAAGGTATTTTCCTACTCAGAAACTAGTAGAATTTAATATTTAGGCAGAGATCCAAAACTTCATTGAACAACTCTGTGGGCCATTGTCTTGCTTGACTTGCATATATATTAGAAAATGTTTGAGCTAGAAGAGGTGTTAGAAATTATCTCGTTTTAAGGACATAGTATCATAAATTTAGAATTGTAAGGGATCTTGGAAGTCATTGGGTCTAACCCATTTGTTTTCTAGATATGCCTCTTTATCATGTCATGGTGCCTATCACATGCTTCATTTTACAAATGAAGATACTTATTATAAATTATTTTAATGATTCAAGATTATAAGGTAGCCTGAAATTTTCTAATAGCATTTAAAAATACAAATGTACTCTCTCTGTCTGTCTCTCTGTCTCTCTCTCTCTCTGTCTGTCTCTCTGTCTCTGTTTCTCTCTGTCTCTCTCTTTATCTCTGTTTCTCTCCTGGATCCTTTTGTTATGAGCAGAATTATTGGGAAGTAAAATCTTAGTTGTTGTGAATGTTGTGATTATCTTTTAAAAATTAAAGTCTTGACTTCCAGCCAAGATGGTGGAGAGGATGCACACATGTATTAAGCTCTGCATTTTCTCTCAGAATTTATTTCATGACAAGCCTCAGAATTAGTGCTTGACTGAAACCCCCCCCCCCCACAAATAATTACCAACAGAAGACATCCTTGAAATTCTCCAGAAAAGGTCTGTTTTTGCTTGAGGATGGGGATGGTTAGATAGGGCACAGGCTGAGGGCAAGCAGTGGCAGGGAGAGCACAGCAGGCAACTCACACTGAGCAGACAGGAGTGGGATGGGGTGTGATCTCAGCTGTCTCTGCAGGGAGAGCTTTACTACAGTATTGGCTACTTTGCCCTGGCAGCAAGCCAGTAGACAAGCAGAGAAGCTAAAAACACAGGGGGTGGAGATTATAATCCCCCAAAACTAGGGTCTTTCAAGACCTGGCCACACCCACCCACAGTGTCTCAGCATGCTCTCAGAGTCTCAGAGCACAGACACAATGCAGCCATTGCTGTTCTGCTAGTGCCTTGCTGTTGCCCCCCGCAGTCTCTAGAGGAAGCTTGGTAACACCATCCAGCCCTCCCCATCCCCCCAAAAAAAGCAGATTGCATTTGTTTTTTTTTTTTGCTAGTTTGTCTTCTTTGATTCTTCTCTGGCAAAATGAGCAAAAAATTTAAACAGATTGGATAGAGAGCAGACTTTAAACCCTGAGAAGACTAAAAACAGACTGTCTGAGCCTGGATATGATCTGGTCCTCAACATAAAAGACTCTCATAGAAGAAATTAAAAAGGCTCTCACAAAAGAGCTACAAGAAAAATGGGAAAAGGAAAGGGAAGCTTGGCAAGAGAGTTTGGATAAGTCATCCCACTCATCTAAAGATAGAGTGGATAAAGAAATCAAATCCTTGAAAAACAGAATTAGTGAACTGGAAAAAGAAAATAGCTCTCTAAAAAATAAAAATGGAAAAATGGGAAAAAATTCCATAGAACAAAACAACTCACATAAAAACTCAATTGGACAATTAGAAAAAGATATTAAAAAAGTGAGTGAAGAAAATACTTCATTGAAAATCAGAATCGAACAAATGGAATTGAATGACTTGAGGAGACACCAAGAATCAGTCAAGCAAAACCAAAAAAAATGTAACAATGGAGAAAAATGTCAAATACCTTCTTGGGAAAACAATAGACCTGGAAAATAGATCTAGGGGAGACAATCTGAGAATTATTGGACTCCCTTAAAAATATGATGAAAAAAAGAGCCTGGATACTATCTTCCAGGAAATTATCAAAGAGAACTGCCCAGCAGTTATAGAAACAGAGAGTAAAATAGAAATAGAAAGAATTCATCAATCACCTACTGAAAGGGATCCTAAAATCAAAACACCAAGGAATATAGTGGCCAAATGCTAGAACTATCAGACAAAGGAAAAAGTACTGCAAGCTGCTAGGAAAAACCCAATTCAAATATAGAGGAGCCACAATAAGGATTACCCAGGATCTAGCAGCATCCACATTAAAGGATCCAAGGGCCTGGAATATGATATTCTGAAAGGCTAAGGAACTCGGTATGTAACCAAAAATAACTTACCCAGACAAAATGAACATCTTTTTCCAGGGAAGAAGATGGACCTTCAACAAAATAAGTGAATTTCACCCATTTTTGATGAAAAAACTGGAACTAAACAAAAAGTTTGATCTACAAATATAGAACTCAAGAGAAACCTAAAAAGGTAAAAAGAAATCTTGAGAACTATATTTCTGCTATAAAGATATATAAAGAAAACATGTATATTTAGTTCTAGTAACTACAGGTGGAAAGGAAATTGTACCCGGAAAAGATAAAGTGGGGGTACTACATCTCATGAACAGGCTAAGGAAACCTATTATATCTGGGAGAAAGGATGGAGGGGGATGAACACAGTGTGTATCTTACTGCCATCAGAATTGACTTAAAGAGAAAAATATTAGACATGTTCGATTTATGTGAAACTTCTCCCATCTCATTGAAAAGTGGGAGGGGAAAAGTGAAAAGGGAAAGAATAAGCTAAGCAGAAGGGAATACAGAAATTGTGAGGAAAAGGAGTAAGATAGGGGGAGGACCTTGGGGGGAGGGATACTAAAAAGGGAAGGCTGTGAGAAGCAAGTGGTGCTCACAAGTTTAATTCTGGGGAGGGGGGTAAGGGGGAAGAAAAGGGCAAAAGCATAAGTAGGGTTTAACAAGATGGCAAACAATACAGAATTGGTCATTTTAACCATAAATGTGAATGGGGTAAACTCCCCCATAACGAGGAAGCAGTTAGCAGAATGGATCAAAAGCCAGAATCCTAAAATATGTTGTTTACAGGAGACATACCTGAAGCAGAGTGATACATACAGAATAAAGGTAAAAGGTTGGAGCAGAATCTACTATGCTTCAGGGAAAGTAAAAAAAGCAGGGGTAGCCATGCTCATCTCAGATTAAGCAAAAACAAAAATTGATCTAATTAAAAGAGATAAGGAAGGGCACTATATCTTGCTAAAGAGTAGCATAGATAATGAAGCAATATCAATATTAAACATATATGCACCAAGTGGTGTAGCATTTAAATTCTTAAAAGAGAAATTAAGAAAGCTGCAAGAAGAAATAGACAGTAAAACTATAATAGTGGGAGATCTCAACCTTGTACTCTCAGAATTAGATAAATCAAACCACAAAATAAATAAGAATGAAGTCAAAGAGGTAAATAGAATACTAGAAAAGTATGATAGATCTTTGGAGGAAGCAAAATTGAGACAGAAAGGAGTACATTTTCTTCTCAGCAGTTCATGGAACCTATAAAAAAAATGACCATATCTTAGGACATAAAAACCTCAAACTCAAATGCAGTAAGGCCAAAATAGTAAATGCATCCTTTTCAGACCACAATGCAACAAAAATTACATTCAATAAAAAGCCAGGGGAAAATAGACCAAAAAATAATTGGAAACTAAATAATCTCATCCTAAAGAATGATTGGGTGAAACAGCAAATCATAGACATAATTAATAACTTCACCCAAGAAAATGACAATAATGAGATATCATACACATCAAAATGTGTAGGATGCAGCCAAAGCAGTGATAAGGGGAAATTTCATATCTCTAGAGGAGCTACATGCATAAAATAGAGAAAGACAAGGTCAATGAATTGGGCTTGTAATCAAAAATGCTAGAAAAGGAACAAATTAAAAAACACCAATCAAAAACTAAACTTGAAATTATAAAAATAAAAGGAGAGATCAATAAAATTGAAAGCATAAAAACCTATTGAATTAATTAATAAAACTAAGAGTTGGTTCTATGAAAAAACCAATAAAATAGATAAGCATTTAGTAAATCTGATTTAAAAAAGGAAAGAAGGAAATCAAATTGTTAGTCTTAAAAATGTAAAGGGAGAATAATGAAGAGGAAATTAGAGCAATAATTAGGAAATTTGCCCAACTTTATGCCAATAAATTCTACAACTTAAATGAAATGGAAGAATATCTTCAAAAATATAGCTTGCCCAGATTAACAGAGGAAGAAGTAAATTGGTTAAACAATCCCATTTTAGAAAAAGAAATAGAACAAGTTATTAATCAACTCCCTAAGAAAAAAATCCCCAGGACTAGATGGATTTACATGTAAATTCTACCAAACATTTAAAGAACAATTAACTCCAATGCTATATAAATTATTTGAAAAAATAGGGATTGAAAGAGTCCTACCAAATTCCTTTCATGACACAGACATGGTACTGATACCTAAACCAGGTAGATTGAAAACAGAGAAAGAAAATTATAGACCAATCTCCCTAATGATTATTGCTGCTAAAATCTTAAATAAAATATTAGTAAAAAGTTTACAGAAAATCATCCCCAGGATAATACACTATGACGAAGTAGGATTTATACCAAGAATGCAGGGCTGGTTCAATATAGGAAAACTATTAGCATAACTGACTATATCAATAAACAAATTAACAAAAACCATATGATCATCTCAATAGATGCAGAAAAAACATTTGATAAAATCCAACATCCATTCCTAATAAAAACACTTGAGAGGATAGGAATAAATGAACCTTTCCTTAAAACAGTCAGGAGCATCTATTTAAAACTCTCAGTAAGCATCATATCCAATGGGGAAAAACTGGAACCTTTCTCGGTAACATCTGGAGTGAAACAAGGTTGACCACTATCACCATTATTATTCAATATTGTATTAGAAATGCTAGCCTCAGCAATAAGAGTCAAGAAAGAGATTAAAGGAATTAGAGTAGGTAATGAGGAAACCAAACTATCACTTTTTGCAGATGATATGATGGTAAATGTAGAGAACCCCAGAGATTCTACTAACAAGCTATTAGAAATAATACATAACTTTAGCAAAGTTTCAGGATACAAAATAAATCCACATAAATCCTCAGCATTTTTATACATCACTAACAAAATCCAACAGCAAGAAATACAAAGAGAAATTCCATTCAAAATAACCGTCAATAGCATAAAATATTTGGGAATGCATCTACTAAAGCAAAGTCAGGAATTATATGAGCAAAATTACAATGCACTTTCCATACAAATAAAGTCAGATTTAAATAATTGGAAAAATATTAAGTGCTCTTGGATAGGCTGAGCGAATATAATAAAGATGGCAATAATCCCTAAACTAATCTATTTATTTAGTGCTATACCAATCAGACTCCCAAGAAACTATTTTAATGACCTAGAAAAAATAACAACAAAATTCATATGGAAGAAAAAAAAGTTAAGAATTTCAAGGGAATTAATGAAAAAAAAAAAAAAAACAATAACAAATGAAGGTGGCCTAGCTGTACCTGATCTAAAACTATATTATAAAGTAGCAGTCACCAAAACCATTTGGTATTGGCTAAGAAATAGATTAGTTGATCAGTGGAATAGGTTAGATTCACAAGACAAAATAGTCAATAACTATAATAATCAATTGTTTGACAAACCCAAAGATCCTAACTTTTGGGATAAGAATTCATTATTTGACAAAAACTGCTGGGATAACTGGAAATTGGTATGGCAGAAATTAGGCATGGACCCACACTTAACACCATATACCAAGATAAGCTCAAAATGGTCCATGATTTAGGCACAAAAAACGAGATCATAAATAAATTAGTGGAACATAAAATAGTTTACCTCTCAGGTGGAGGAGGAAGGAATTTATGACCAAAGAAGAACTAGAAATTGATCACAAAATTGAAAATTTTGATTACATAAAATTAAAAAGCCTTTGTACAAACAAAAGTAATGCAAACAAAATTAGAAGGGAAGGAACAAACTGGGAAAACATTTTACAGTTAAAGGTTCTGGTAAAGGTCTCATTTCCAAAATATATAGAGAATTGACTCTAATTTATAAGGAATCAAGCCATTCTCCAATTGATAAATGGTCAAAGGATATGAACAATTTTCAAATGATGAAATTGAAACTATTTTCACTCAAATGAAAGAGTGTTCCAAATCATTATTGATCAGAGAAATGCAAATTAAGACAACTCTGAGATACCACTACACACCTGTCAGATTGGCTAAGATGACAGGAAAAATAATGACGAATGTTGGAGGGAATGCAGGAAAAATGCATTATTGGTGGAGTTGTGAATGAATCCAACCATTCTGGAGAGCAATCTGTAATTATGCCCCAAAAGTTATCAAATTTTGCACACTCTGATCCAGCAGTGCTTCTACTGAGCTTATATCCCAAAGAAATACTAAAGAAGGGAAGGGGACCTGTATGTACGAAAATGTTTGTGGCAGCCCTCTTTGTAGTGGCTAGAAACTGGAAAATGAGTGGATGCCCATCAGTTGGAGAATGGCTGAATAAATTGTGATATATGAATGTTATAGAATATTATTGTTCTGTAAGAAATGACCAGTAGAGAGGCTTGGAGAGACTTATATGAACTGATGCCAAGTGAAATGAGCAGAACCAGGAAGGAGATCATTATATACTTCAACAACAATACTGTATGAGGATGTATTCTGACAAAGAGATTTCTTCGACAAAGAGAAGCTCTCATTCAGTTCCAGTTGATCAATGATGGACAGAAGCAGCTACATCCAAAGAAAGAACACTGTCAAATGAGTGTAAACTGTTTGCATTTTTGTTTTTCTTCCCAGGTTATTTTTATCTTCTGTATTCAATTCTTCCTATGCAACAAGAAAGTTGTTTTGTTCTACACACATATATTGTATCTAAGATATATTATAACATATTTAACATGTATAAGACTACTTATCATCTAAGGGAGGGAGTGGAGGGAGGGAAGGGAAAAGTCAGAACAGAAGTGAGTGCAAGTGTTGTAAAAAAATTATTACCCAGGTATATATTTTGTCAATATAAAGTTACAATAAAAAAATAAAATTAGATTAAAAAAAGAAAGATGATGTGAAGAATAAGACTATATTTATTTATTATTTTTTAAAGAGGACATTGTATTTTTTAGAGAAAATTAAGTGTTCAGTATTATCCTCCATTAAAATCTGATTTTACATATAATTAGGGAAAATAAAATGCTAAATGCTTTTTCAAATAAAAAGAAAGATTATCTTCCAAAAAAATTAAAGTCTTAATGAGATGATTCAAGGCAATTCCTATAGACTTGTGATGGAAAGAGTCATTTGCATCCAAGGAAAGAACTATGGAGACTGAATGTGAATCAAAGTATAATATTTTCACTTTTTTTGTTTTATTTTTCTTACTTGGTTTTTTTCTTTTTGATCTGATTTTTTATATGCAGCATGATGAATATGGAAATATGTTTAGAAAAATTGCACATGTTTAACTCATATTGGAAAAATAGAAGTTGCAGTCTAAGGGAGCAAAAAGGGGAAAAAGGAGAGAGAAAAATGTGGAATATAAGATTTTGTAAAGTGGAATGTTGAAAACTATCCTTGCATATATTTGGAAAAATAAAAAGCTACAAAATATAAGAAAAAAGATGAATATTAAATGATACATATTATCAATTTATAATTTTCATCCATCAATATAATTGATATTATAATAAAATCAGTTTTCTTCATACAGCCTAAAAAAATTAAAGTCCTAATCTAGAATATGCATCACTTGATTAAATACATATGAAACATTTTCTCTGTCACAGTCATCATGCTAAATAATATGGATGCAAAGAAAAGCAAAGCCAATCTTAGTTCTCTAAGGATTTCCATTTGTGCATTTATACCTTCCACATTGTGGGAGTGGGGGGTAGATATGAGGGTGTTTAGGGGTGTAGTGATCTGGAAAATTTATGTAAAAATTTTTGGCCCTCTTTTTGTCCCTGAGAAGAAGTCTGATTTTTTTATTTTTCTCTTAACTTTTTATAAAATTTGGATTAAGTATTTGTTGATAGGCTATATTATACAATACATGCATATTTTATGCATTTCTGAGTTTCCAAATTTTTTTCTGTCATCTTCTGGTATCTGCATGTCATCTTTAGTTTCCACAAAACTCTTCCCAAATTTTCATTTAATTTCTTATGCTAACTCATGATGTATTGAAACTGCAATGGAGAAAACACAATGAGGAATGGATAACTGTACAAGATACAAACAGAATAGAAGAAAACTAACCTATAACCATTCCTTCTTAAATTCTTTTACTCTTGAGACCAAGGGAGGGAAAGTGACTTAGAGAAGTTAGTTTGTGGTTGTTAGGCTATCCTATATTTAGTAAACTGTATATTTTATAAAATTTATAGAATTTTAAAAATAACTATATAATATAAATTTTTAAATAAAATTTATAGAATTTTATAGACTTAGTAGAGTCACTTTGCAAATTTAAAAAAAGAACTTCATTTTTAGTCTAAATGGACAAATATACCATTCTTTATGTTTCTATTGTTTGCAACTCCAGAGTTATTTTCTAGCTCCTTGCATTATGGGAATTTATGGATATTTACTGAGTAGAGAAGGAAAGATTTGACTGTGGAGCTATAAACATGAAAGGGCTCATGGGCTGACATGTCAATAGCAACCCTTTTATGAGAAACTGTAATATCCACAGGAAAAATTTCTTTTACTAATTTGCAGATATTAATATTTTACAATCAAGCACAAAACTATGTATATAAACTTTGCTGGTTCACTGTATGGGTAAATTGTATGGTACCTCTATCAAATTTAGTGAGTGTCATTGTTTCTCAATGCCCCAGGTAACTAACACTACTATCTGGTACCTACCTGCATTAGTTGAAGGAATTTTCTCATCCACAACTCCCTCTACTAATGAAATAAAAAGTGCAACAATATTGCTATTACCACCATCACCACTCTTAATACAAATAAACCAAATAAGAATGCACTTTCAAATCCCTCTGCTGATATGTGTGATGATCGCCTATTTTTAAATCAGCAGGAGTCAGGAATTCAGGTTAGGGGAAAATCGTCAGTCTTTATTCTCAGTGAAGAAGGATCGCAGGTGGAAGAGAATCGGCGATAGCAATGTGTGCAGCTGAGTCAAGAAGCTAGCTAGACCAGCAGCCACACGACCAGAAGCTAGGAGTATGGAACCCAGGCCCAATCTCTCCCAGCTTCTCTCCCTGTCTCTCTCTGCCTCCACCCACCAAAATCGTCATTTCCTATACAACACATCAGGACTTGCACAGAGAGTGGGCAGGGACCATTCTTTATCCAATCATGTATATTAATAGAGTATAGCCCAATTACTATTTAGCCTCACGTACTTGGGACCTCAGTGCATCAACTCAAACCTCAGCCCATTACAGATATGTACGATTGAAAATGGGACTATACAATGTAATTCTTTCTGATTGTGCTTTACAAAGGAATTGTTCTTTGTTAAACACAACTTTATTATACATATATCATAGAGCTTGAAAGAAAATTGGAGACCATCCTTTTCCATCCTTTTCACTTTGCCATTTTACTATTTGTTGTCTAAAAAGAAGTATAGCATAGTAAGAAGAAAACTGGCTTTACAGTCACCCTGATTTTGCTTCAAGTCCTATTTCTGACATATACTAGTTGTCTGAACCTAATATGACCTTTGTATCATTGCTCCCAGACAATTCTCTAAGATACAGAGTTTTAGATAAGGTCAGTATTAATGAATGGAGTTCTCATCACGGTAGTTTCTTCACACTGAAGGAATAGTAGACTATTCCCTCCCTTTACCCCCCTCCACACAAAAGAGAAAATTAATCATATTTTCCAAAAGCAGTTAGGCTCATTGTAAAGTCATGTATCTATAAAAATGCTGATTACATTTATATAGTGCTTTAAGTTTCATAAAGTATTTTACAAATGTATCTCATTTTTATCATCCCAATGACTCTGAACAGTATGTGCTATTATCATCCCTATTTTATAGATGAGAAAGTTGAGGTAGCAGTTTTCCTGTTTCTCTCACCATTCCATTTCTATTTAGCTCTTCAATTTGGTTGAAAGATTTTATAAAAACATTTTCTGATCAGTTATTTTGGTTGTCTACACAAAGGTAACCAAATTGTTCTTTGGAAATCTTCCTTTAATTCTTTGAATTAAAAGAACATTTGAGAAATGGTTCACTTAAAGGAGAGAGGGGTAATATAATGTTGCCATTATGATATTATTACCCTGTCTATATATACCAAGTTCTTTCTTTTCAAAATGTTGTAAACATGTCTGCATTATGTTATCATTTTTTTTTATTTCTCTGACACAATAAAATATGAGCAAAATATAGTTTAATAAAATTGGGTTTTCATTTACTTTATGTCTTGAAGTGAGACATTTTGTCCCTAATATTTATTATTTAAAACCAATACATTTTTTTGAGGTTTAAATTCCTTAAGAGGAATGTTTGTGGGCTTTCATTTTTTATAAATAAAAAGCAGTAATGATGACCTACATGTAAAAACCTCGAAATTAATTAAGCATTTCTCAGTGAAATTCCCAGTGAAATATTTGTTTTTAATAGCAAACTTTTTTAGTAGATAATTTGAAGTTTACACATAAAGTATTTGTCATGTGAAAAACATGGGAAATATGACTATGCTTTGCAGATGTCTTATAGTTATAGTTATAACTATAACTAGTTATAGAAGAAGTCTTGTTTCTTATTCCGATTTTCTTTTTAGTTTGGTTTTACTAATTCCTCACCACCACCTTTGTTTCTATTTTCTGATTTATGGTAGAGATACCCATAGGTATTTTCTTCTGACATTTCCAGAAAGATTTCTGTCAGTGTCTGACCTGTTG
Organism: Sarcophilus harrisii; assembly: GCF_902635505.1. Taxonomy (NCBI): domain Eukaryota; kingdom Metazoa; phylum Chordata; class Mammalia; order Dasyuromorphia; family Dasyuridae; genus Sarcophilus; species Sarcophilus harrisii. The sequence continues at coordinate 135,839,449 of NC_045426.1, forward strand.
TTTAATTGGTATAAGGATCTCAGCATAGATGGGCATCTGCTCTGCAACTTAGAATCTCAGAAAGATACGTAGGGGTACTGATTAAATGAATTTCCTTGAGTCAGCTAATATATTTCATAGAAAGTACTTAAGTCTAGATCTTTCTGACTTCTCAGCAGGTTCTTTGACCACTATACTGTACTCTTACTACAATGACTGCTTTTAAGGTTTACAGATGAGAAAATGGAAGTCTAGAGAAGTTAAGCTTACCCATGATCATATAGCTAGTGTTGGGTGGGATTTAAAATCTAGATCTCTCCTGGCTTTAACTCCCACACTCTTTTGATTATACATACTACCCAGCTAGATCCCAGAAAAATCCTGTCCTCTTCCCCTCCTAAATGGTTTTCCATTCTAATATGTTGCTTTGCCATATCCCCACTTTGTATTCATGAGGTATATATAGCCCAGAGTAGGAAATAATTGATAACATACCACCAAACAAAGTAGGTCTAGATTAAGGAAAATTTTTTCTTTAAATCATAGTAGGTTAGCTTAGGCAATTAAAATATGGCAGTATTACCTTATACTGTGCAGTATAGTTAGAAAACTGAAATTCAGCTTTAATGGCACTGATTCAAAGAAACCAAACACAATATAAGCAGGATATGTTGGGGTGATCAAAGAAAGTTGAAGAAACAGTTTACTGTTGGAATGTTTACATTAATATTAAACTAGACATCAAGGCTAGATTGGATCAACAGCAAGGAGCTATGAGTTGTTACCATAACTTTCCACTTAAGTTTTCTAAGACTTTGGTCATCAAGTTTTCTTTCATTTTTATATAGATTTAAGTACTACCTGTGAAATATATTAGTTGTGATCTAAGAAAATTCATGTATTCATTGCCCCTATGTATTTCTCTGAGATTCTAAGTTCCTGAGCAAGTGCCCACCTATGATGATAAATAAAGTTTCCTCACTGGAGTTCCCTATATCAATTAAACAACACTGAAAAAAATCTTCCTGGAAGTGTCAGAAGAAAATCCCTAAGGGCATTTCTGCCATAGATAAAAATCCATACTTCAGAAATATGGAGTATAATATTGATCTTCTAATATATTCAGGGAGAAGATTAGGGAAAGGAAGAAAGAAAACAACTCCATATTTAAAAGAATTAAAAAGAGCTAAAGAAAATTATCAATGATTCTACTTATTACTCAAGAATAAAACACACACCATTCAAAATGTATAGAATTCCTGCTGTATAAATACTTCTAAATACCTCTTCTATTTTGAAGTTTTTCCTAGGTTAATTTATATATTAAGATATAGGGATCTTGAAGTATGTATACTATATTTTCCTTTTTTTTTTTTTTTTTTTTTGACTAGCTAATCGTCTATGTTATCCACATGCAGGAAAGAATTGTATATTCTCTAAACTTTGTAATTACCCCAGTGCCAGACAAATGTTTGTTGAATTAATGGGTCATTTTTTTTTAGTAGTGAAAGCTTAATCTAGATTACAACAATCACAATACTAAATATTTTTATTTTTGTCTCAATAGTATTTTATTTTTCCTAATACATGTAAAAATAGTTTCCACAACAAAACTACTTTTCCCACTATGTAGCTAAATGTAAAATAGGCTCTTTTCTCACAATTATTTCCTTCATTCTGAAGTTAGAGGATTTATTTCATGTACCTATTCTAAAGAACATAAGTATCAAAAATAAATAAATAGTACAGTAGTATTTACACACCTTCATAGCATTACCGGCTAGACATTTATGTGGTACAGTATAGTGTACAAAGCATTTTCACCTATATGATCTCACTTACTACTTGTATAATGGTTGAGGGAAGAGATTGAGGAAGATGGTTGAATCAGTCCCCTGCTCTCTACTTAAAGTAACTAACAAGGCTTTGCCAATTGAGAATACTTCTGTTGACTCAATAAATCAATCACATTAAACTGTGGAAAATTCTTAATAAATTTGGAAAGAGCAAAGTGTTTCCGGTTTTTGTTATGAAATGAAATGATACTATACAAGAAGTATATTAGAATTGGATAAATAATTTGCATGTCCTTTGAAGCTTATATAAAAGCAACTATTTAGTTCAGAATCCAGAATTCCTTGTGATGGAGTAGCCCAGTGGAAGAAATGATTCTAGTCAATCCCCTTAGAAAGGACTGAAGGAAGGAGGAGATAGATTCTGACAATTTCCCTTAACTAGAAGATGACCTTATGAATTCCAAAAGATTGGAAGGTTTTAGACTTCGCATGGATGTCCTATGATTCTTTTTAGAACAGTAGTGTCTAACTCTGCTTTGAGAACTAAGGACAAGTTAAACATACTGAAAAAAGACATCTTTAAGACTACATTATACCTAAGGAAAACTTCATGTAGAATTAATAATGGGAAAGAAAGAATTCTAGTAACCAGGATCTGCTTTAGCCCTTTACCACATGTTCTCTTTATAAGAATTTTTGGGAGAGTGTGTCTCCAATTTTGTAGGAATGCTTCTAATTGGTTAACACAAATGAGAATTTAGGATAATATCCCCCCAAAATGTGCTACATTGGAATTGCCTTTATGATAAAGATTAGTATTGAGATGAAATACCTTTGAATCCTTTTCATTATACGCACATGGATATATGTATGTGCATATATATATATGCACATACATGTTATATTAAGAATACAATTGTAATCTCAACCTACTCAAAAAAAAAAATCTGTGAGCTCACTGGTGTAAGGATTCCCTTAACAGTTAAGATTAATATTCATGCCTCTCATTTTCAACAAAATTTTAGACAGAATTTTAGAGTATTGGGAGATATTTCAGAGTTTCTGTATATCAGTCCTAACCTGGCAGGTGAAACTCATCTTCAATACTCATCCTACATTCTAAGACTTACAGTGTTAGATAAACCTCTAATTTAGCCTTTTCAATTTTTGAACAGTTACTATTGTCAGTAAAAATTGTTCCTTAAATTAAGAGTGTCAACATTCCAAATCTTAGATTGTTTTTTAGGGAGATTTATGATAAGTTGAAAAATGAAAGGAGGTGGGAGAGAAAAAAAAGGAAGAGAGAAAAGAAGGGAGGAAGCAATGATACCAGTAATAATAGTTAATAATAATTAACATTTATATATCACTTATTAATTGGCTGTCACTGTGCTAAATATTTTATAATTACTATGACATTTGATCCTCACAACATCTGGAAGGTAGATAGTATTATTCTCCTTATTTTATAGAGAATGGAATTGAGCCAGCAATATTTCTGACAGTCTTTCTCTTATTCCTCTCCCGTCTTTATTTCTACTCACCTCTCCAGTTTGGCTGAAGGAAGGAAAAAGGAAAGAAGAGAAAGAATGGAAAGAAAATGGAAAGAAAAGAGTACAAAAGGAGAAAAAAGTATCAAGGAAGGAAGGAAGGAAAGGGAGGAAAACAGGGAGGCAGGGAAGAAGAGAGGGAAGGAGAAAGGAAGCTAGGAAGGGAGATAGAAAGAGAGGGAGGGAGGGAGGAAAGAAAGAAGGGACAAAAAAAGAAAAGAAAGAAGGAAGAGGAGAGAGGAGGAGGGAGGAAGGAAGGAGATAAAACCACCATGCAACAAATTGGACATAAAAGGACAATTTGATGTTTCTCTGCCACCTATTGTTGCTAATATATGTTGAAGTAACTAAGCATGTTTGCCTGGAGAAGAGAAGATATAATAGCTGTTATATGGAAGAAGGTTTAAATTTGTTTTGTTTTCTCCCCATTATAGGGTGGAAGGGGAGGGAGATCAAGAGCAATAAATGAAAGTTGCATAGACTTCAATATTTAGGGTTAACTTCAGGGGGTCAAATGAACAAAAATCCACATAAAACAATTAGAGCTGTCCCAAAGTAGAGCAGATTCCAAGAGATGGTGGTTTTGCCTTCTTTGGTAATCTCTAACCAGAGGATGGACAATCACTTATTGCATTTGTCATAGTAGAGACTTATTTTGTATGTATGTCATGTTAGATGAGCTCCCTTTCTACTTGAAAATTTTATAATTCCATGTAAATATATTTTAAAAACATTTTTTAAATTCAATATTTTTAGTTTTTTTTAATTCTGAAAGAATTACATTTCAATTTAGTTGATTTCTGCTCAGTTAATTAATAATACAATCATTTAAAGTTTGCAAAGGACTTTAACCATCTTTGCTAGTGAGGTCACCTGTACATAGTGTTTTACTTTGGAGACTTCATTTTTGAGCAAATCTGTGTTAGAATTAGTCCAGAGTTCAGCCTATGCCACTTAGAGAAGACTGTATAGCTATGTACCATGGCACTTGGCCCATAATTTTTATCCTTAAGAAAAATATAAGCAGTTAATAAGGAACAGCTGGCTCACACTCAGCGCCAGTGCAGCATACTGGCTAGAATTCCTATTCCCAAACCTTGTGCTCTACATGAAAGGCTTTGGAAAAGCTTAATTGGAGGAACAAGATGAGAATATCCTATCATCTCTTCTTTGTAGGAGTGGGAAAAAACAGAGATCTCAGTCTTGCAAACCAAATCAGATAGGTTTTTTTCCATGGATGAGAATCTTGCCAATGGGCAGTGAACAAAACTAGGCCTATGCTAGTAGTTTTTACTATTAGCTTTTAACAAGTCAAAGCCTCAAATAAGACTTAGCCTTTTAGATTCTGCTCTCATTCAGGTTCAGTTTTCAAAATTGGTTGTCCCATTCTTAGTTTATGACTTATTTAACTTTGAAAAACTCTACCCAATAACAGAAGTGGCTACATGATTAAGGATTGCAGCTAATGATGTTGGGGAATGGCCATAATGTTTTTGTGCTTTCATGTCCCTTTCTTTATTTTCCTCACATTTTCTTATGAGTTAAAATTTGAATGTATTTGAATTCCTTATAAGCTCAAACTCTCTCTCTCTCTCTCCCACCCCACCCTCCCTCTCTTAGTATGTGTGTGTGTGCCCATGTGCCTGTAGGGTGGAGTTCCTTATAGGTGTATGGTTTCTCTGTTTTTTATGCTAGATTGCTCCTAAGGTTAATCATACATGGAAGTAGTTTGCTGGTATATGGTGTATGATTTAGTTAAAGTTGTGTGATTACATTACTACAAATGATCTAGACTCATGAAAAAATCAGCTGGCAATTCCACTGAAGACATTTATCATCTGAAGATAAGAGAAGAGTTTTAATTAGCCCAATGGATCCTTGAAGCACAAATTCCATCCCAGGAGGATATCTAGAGAGCTAGGTATCCAAGTAACAGTTTATTCTACAAATGTTTCTGAGACTTTATTCTGGGTAGTAGACTTTAGTGAGAGGAACAATTATAGAGGAACATCTATACTTCCTCTCCTATTTTTGCAATTAGTTTTGGAATGACACAGCATCAATGTTTGATCAAAATGATGGAGCCTGCCACTGAACCATTTTTCAGGGTCAAAATTAATCTGAATTCATATGAGCTATGATCTATTCAGTCCTAGCTGGAAGGCACCCAATTTGGCAAAGAGATTGTATTTTTTACCCATGATGCCTGAAGCAGTTGGCATGTTTTTGAAAGCTGAATTGGAAGATAATAAGGGGATGAGGATAAACTGGAGCTGAGTTACTGCAGTCTCTGGGAGAATAATTTCTCTCCTTGGTTGGCATTTTATTGGTTTAGGAGAGAAAATAAGGACTGCATAATGGAATCTTCATTTTGAAAATAGAAAACAGAATGAGCTGAAGAATTCAGCTCATTTGAGAGTTTAGGAGTACAGAATACAGAAACCTTTAAAATAATAATTTTTACAACCCCTTCTCCTTTTTAAATGGCCTAATTCATAGCTGCTATTTCATAGTAGGGGTGGTCTCCATCAGTATAAATCTGATTAGATTCTACTCAAATCATTTTTTAAATTCTTACTATGTGCAAGCCATAGTACTAGGCTCTGGGAATTTGAAGACAAAAATGAAGCTGTTCTTGATTTTAAAGACTTATTACTTAAGTAACAGGCTAAAGAATACCAATTAAATTCACCTGTTGAAATGTTCATCTTAGACAATATTGCTTCTTACTCCTGAGGGCAATTTTGTCTTGAACCCCTTGCTAAGAAACTAACTAGATTACTTTGTATTTGATCTGAAGTAAGAGAAATTAGAACAAATGTTATCCTTTTGAGTAATGTTTCATTCCAATAATTTAACTCTGATGTCTCTATCCTGCATTAAAGGAAATAATCCTGTCACTTTCCTAACATATCAAACTCCTTTATGCAGCAACTTTACATGTATTAGCAAATAATACCATCCCTATTAATTCTTCTAAGAACTGCTTCATTTGAGCAGGTAAGTCCTAGGGGATTTTGTAAATGTAAAAGGCATAGCATCTAGTTTGCTACTCCATCGTAAAGAGAATTGCAATTGTGTTACCAGGATAAATTCATCTATGGATATAACACTTACATCTCATGATTCATTCATTTTAGCTTAAATTGAGCAAAAGATTAAATTGAGCAAAAGGATTTCATATATAAAACCTTTGAGCATCTATCACTTGTCAGAGTAGATAAGTGATTTCATAAATGTGCTTTTGACCAGCATGAAAGGAGGGAAAATAACACTCTTTAAATTTTAACTAACTGGAATGTTAAAGAGGTGAAATGATACCATTGTCAATTTATCAGTGTTTTCAAAATCAGAGAGAGGTTAATGTTGAATGTAATCCAAATTAACTTAAAACTATTGGATTTTCCTCCTTGTAGAAGAGTACAGAGTTTTAGATTTTTTGAAATGGGCTTAAACATTTGTACTAGAATCTGTTTACATATTCAATGACACCTAAAGTTTGAGTGATATCAGAAGTGTCCAATTTAGCACTCAGCTATGGGTAGAAATGTTATATTCTTCTTATGTCCCATTTTAAAGCCTGCATAAGTTACCATGCATTTCCTATAAAGCAGAAGATATGACTGGCATCATAAAGGTGAGGGTAGAGGAAAGAGCTGAGTAATACTGACCATAATTTAGTTAGGTGTGTAATGAGGACTAAATGGTGATCAAAGAGGAAATATGGATTTAATATTTACAGCAAAGAAGATGTTGGAAAAATGAGAGGAGAACTGAGTGGAATTAAATAAGGTAAGAGAGAAGGGGCAAGAAAATTGAGGAGATGGATAGGACTGGAAAGGCAATGAAGACTTTTCAGAAATAAACTACTCTGCCTTGAAAGAATCTAGATTCAAATGGAACGTTATACACATACATACATACATCATATCATATTAAAAGACCAGAGAAGGCAAAAAGATTCAAGTGAGATTGCAGCCTGCTTTCTCCTCTCCTCAAGTATCAGATAAATCTATGGGAAAAGTTGAAAACACTTACAGAAAAAAAGTTAAATTATAAACTTTAAATTGCATGATTAGGACCCAAAGAGATTTTTAACTTATTCTTTAGTTTCACAAGAGACTGGATTTAAAGTATATGGAGACTTTTGATGATTCTGAAAGATTATTTAGCAATAACAACTTCATAGTTCCTCTCACAACCATAACCCTTATAATCAGAATTATTTTTTCTCATTTTTGACCAAGTCTTTTTATTTCTTTTAAGCACATTTTCTTTTATTTGAATATGAAGGAAAATGTAGACATTTGGTTACTATATACTTATCTATGGATAGGAGAGAGATCCAGAGGATGGGACTCTGACTAGGGAAAGCTGATTCTAGTGGACAACCATGGACAACTAGTATCATTAAAAATGGTAATAGACAGTAGAAACCAAATCCCTCTATTTAAATTATTGACTTATGCTGATAATAAAATTAAGATTTACCATTATTAGCTTGCTTTTTAAAAAATTGCATCACTATGTTTTTGACATGTTTAACTTGAGATCCACTGTAACTCTGAGATCATATTCTGTTACAAACAAGCCAATCCTATGCCATCTTTTATTTGTGAAAACTTTTCCAAGGAAATGAATTGCTTGGAATATATTTTTGTGATGAACTTTCACAAGCTCACTTGCTCCAAGTAATCAATGTCATTTGAGTAAGAATCCAGTTTTCCAAGGTGTGAGCCACCTTCTCCAATTTATGTCATCAGAATATATGAACCACATCATCAGTACTATTAATAAAAATAATTCTGGGACTAGAACCAAATCCTGTGAAGCACTATTCAATGTGGTTCACTAGAAAAACACTGAAGATCAATAACAGCTCTTTTATAATGAGCCCCTAAAGAGTTGTTCACCCACCTAATTGTAGTATGATCTAAACCATATTTTCCTGGCTTATTGATGAGTATGTCATGTGGGATGAAATCAAAAGCCTAGCCAAAGTAAAAATATGTTTTCTGATGTTTCCTTTTGCTCTGCCAGAATTCTTATTCTGTCCTAGAAGGAAATTAGATTAATTTGAGAGGATATGTTCTTCACAAAGCTTTGTTGACTTTAACCCAGGATACCCAGTTCTTCTATATACAAATGCATTTTGTTGGATGCCATGTTACAATATTTCTCCAGGCCTGGGAATTAAACTGAAATGTCTAGAATTTCTGGACTTGTCTTTCTTTCAACATTTTTTAAAAAAAGAAATAACTATTACATTTACTGTCACTGAAATTTTATACACCTTTCTTGACTGCAGTATACCTTGAATATCATTTAAGTGTTTTTTCCTATGATTTCGGTCAATTGTTTAGCATTTTCATAATTCTGTGGTGACATATTAGAAATTCTGCATTTAAGAGCTTTATGTCCTGAATTCAAGTCCATGCCTCTCATTTATTAAATGGGAAATCACTTAACTAATCTCTAAGCTTGTTTCCTAATCTCTTAAATAAGAAAAGCTGATTTTTAGCAATTTCCATATGTTGCTTTAAGTTCTGCCATTTTTTTTTTTTTTTGGCAAGTAGAAAGAGTTCAATTTTGCTTTCATGTGACAAATCTTCAAATGTCACACTTCCATAAATCTTCCAGTATCCTGATGAAGCACTCCCAATTCTTCTAGCTAATCCTTTTATGGCATAGTCTCCAGCCTTTTCACAATTCTGCCATGGCCTGGATGTGCCTGAGGGTACACTGATAAGCCTTGTTCCAGGGTAGGAGCCTGTTCAAGGAATGGCTGGAAGAAACATTCTCTCATTGGTCATGCCTTCAGACTGTCTCAGGAGCACAATAGGGCAAGTGTCTGCTGGGACTGGTGAGCATTATGATACTGCATGTAACTATGCATTTAAAAAAAAAACAATTATCTTATTTGAGCAAGAGCTTATAAAATAGAGTAAATAGAGATGAATCACTTCCTGCTTCTGTGCTAGCCTTTCAGATACTATTTATACCAATTCCTGCTAATCTTTCAAACCTACTTGAGGGCACAAACCAACTAGTTAGGAGGAGCTAGGACAAATTATCTTCCACCTTCTCACTATACTTCCTGACAAGTGAGGCAGTATGGGGACAAACTACTTCTACCGCCAAGCTTTCCTTAATCCATAGCAAAATAGATCTTTGGGCAGATGAATGCTATGCTGCCCCCCCCCCCCCCAAACTTACTTTAAACTTTCTAATTAACTTCTTTAATCAGTGGTCCTTGCTTTTCCTTTGACTAGCTGCATTCATTCACACATTTTCCTATTCTTCCTAAACTCATGACAACGAATTCCTAGCTACAAATGAACAAACCTTTCTCCCCACCCTATTTATTAGCCAATATTTCTATTATCAATTGAATTTTTACTCATACCCTCCTTCTCATAGTGATAGTAAGAGAATTAGAAAGAATCTTGTGTCCTATTGTCACATGAAGACTTTGCCTTTGTTGTCATTAAGCGTCTTTTTTCCTTTAAGGTTTATTAAATTCCTATTTATTAACCAATTCAGATTCTTTTAACCTGAGGATATTATCCTTCCCTTCTCAGTGAACTCAGTTCTTTTTCAGTTTTCATTTCCATTTCTATTCTACACTTTAGAAAAATCATCTTGGGAACTAAGAGGAGAATGGATTACGATGGAGAGGAATTTGAGGTTGAGAAAACAGTTTGCAGTTGATAGTAGGGGGTCTAGTCAAGAGAGGATGAGGGTGTGAACAAGGATTTATGATTCTGTGACTAAGTAGAAAGGGATACAAAAAAAGAGAGTCTTTCCCATTACTCACATGTGCCATTACCCACAAGTATTCTACAAAACAGCTTAGTGACACAATGGATAGAGCACTAGGTTTCTTGGCCTAGAGTCAGGAAGACTCATTTTCCTAACTTTGCTTTGTTCTCCACTATTTTGCTTGTTCAACTGATTTTTGTTATTATTTTTTTCTAATTCAGTAATTTTTTTGGAAATTAAATTGGCATGGCAGCAAATATATAAATCACTTTGGGTAAAATTGTAATTTTTATTATATTTGCCCTGCCTACACATGACTTTGATTCCCACAATATGCTATCCATGTGATCCTGGGCAAATCACTTAATCTTGTTTTCCTTCATTTCCTCATCTATAAAATGATCTGGAGAAACAAATGGCAAGTCACTATAGTTTTTTTGTTTTTGCCAAGAAAACCTGAAAAATGACAAGAATAACATTCCATATCCATGTTCAAGAACTCTGAATATTCTTTATCTAATCTGTATCTTCCCATTTCCCCTTGTCTCACTATTAAATGTATTCTTCACCTTCTTTATGAATGCCAATTGCTTGTATCCTCATTGTTTTACTAGACTGTATCCTCTGCTCTGAATACTTCTCTTTTCTCAATTTTTATCTATTGGTAAGCTAGTTTGACTATATAGAATTTATTTTTCCCTTGTCTTATCGATCACACCTTGCCAAACATCACCTTCTTTATTATTTTAACAGTCTGCTTCTGTCTACATGCCTACTAAATGGAACTGAAATATGAATATACTAGTTTAATATCCAATGCTAGTTTAATACCCTTATTTCAACAAGAAAATAAATTTAAATACTGAGGTATTAAAGTGTTTTGCTCAAGATTAATGACAACTAATAAGTGTCTGAGGCTGGATTTGAACTCAAATCTTCCTTATTCCAAGTCCATTGGTCTATCTACTGTCACCCAAATTCTTAGTTGCTCCTCTCTAGATCTTTTTTATTTGATCTTTTTTTTTTTTTTTTTTTTTTGTAGTTAATTTGTTGGAGGTCATGATTATCCACACTACTTTTTTGGATTTAATTTAGACATAATAAATTCTATTCAAAAACTCATCTTTAACTTTAATTGTAATTACACATGAACCTTTGTGTTTTGTGGGTTTTTTCTAAACAATAAATTGAATTGTGCTTTTTGAATAATTTCCCCAGTCTTTTTTATTTTATGAAGTGATTTACATTGACAGTTATGATTACTGGGATTATTTTTATCTCTATTATATCTTGTTATGATATTTTCCCTTTTTATACCCTCTTTACTCTCCCCCCCCAAAAAAAAAAAGTAAGGAAAAAGAAATCAGTAAAACTGAATGTGAATAAAATTTGTGTGCCTTGTCCATGATTGGAGCAGTTTGATCCAAATCCTTTCCTTTATCTTTCTTCATCCATTTCCAAACCAAATTGTGTAGTCAGCTCCATTTTCTCTTTTATTTACTTGTTGCAATGAGCCATTTTGTTTTTTATATGTTTTTTGCCCTCAATTATGGCTTCTTTCTTAAGTGGTTTCTTAGTTTTTTACCTTTGTTCCAATCCTGTTTCTTATTTATTATTTTTCTACGTTATAACTCTTTACTCAACATTTCCTTGACCAGGTGAAGTTCATGTGAAGTTTACCCCATTTCCTCCTACAACTGACCCCTGCTTTTATGGGATTCCAAAAGTGATATTTAGTCAGTGCCTCCCTTGTTTTTCCCCATTCCTTCTGTAATGTATTGTCTTTCCTTAAATTCTTTCATTTATTTCCTTTTTCTCTCCTTTTTTTCTTTATCCTCTTCCCCCTTTTCCTTTTTAAAAAAAAAAATATTCAGGTCTTGATTCTCCTTTTCTGTCCTCTCCTTTAAATCTAGAGGAATTATAAAATTATATTAGTTTTTTTTTTCCTTCTTTTTGAACACAATCACTTGATTATTTTTAATGACTTTCAAGTTCTTCAAACTTTCTCTTTTAAGATTCCTGTCTTCTTCAGCATTTTGATTTTTAAGAGTCTATACAGTTCTGGTTCTTGATCTTTCAAGTGAACTCCTTAGAAATTATCAGTTAAATTAAAATTCTATTTTCAACTTTACATGATAAGCTATTTTCAAATGTTTGACTTTTACTTTTATGTGAGTACAGCTCTTGGCATGGGATCTGCCTCTTTTTGACAGCTGGTAGTGTGTTTTTTTAAACTTGTGGTTCAATAATCACATTTTTGAATATAACACTTTTGGGGTTTAAATTGCTAAACTATAGATTATATATATTTTAAGTTGACTTTGTTTTCCATTAGTTTCAAACAGTTTTAGGCAAAGATTTCTTTAAAAAAAAGATATTCAGGTTTTCTGTTTATAATAGTTTTCAGGAGGACCAATAATTCTTAAATTATCTATACTACTGTTTATTCAATTCTGCTGTTTTGGATAAACAACACCTCATATATTCTTCCAACATCTTAGGCTTTTAAGTTTTATTCCAGTAAATTTTGTATTGTTAGTTTATGTTTAGTTTTGTTTCCACCATTATCTTTTTCTTGGAGCATTTAATACTTTGGTAATACTTTCCAAGTTTTAAACTGTTCTTTCTTTAAAAAAATTTTTGAGCTTCTTATTATTTTATATTTTTGCTTCATTTATTATAGTTGACCTTCCATCCATTTTTAGAATTCTTGTGGCAAAAATAATTTTCTTTTGGGGATTTACTCTTAATGATTAGTTATTTTCTGTTCCTATAGTTTTATCTTGAAATTCTTTTAATCTTCCTCTCCTCTCTCTTCCCCTCCCCTTCCCTTTCCTTCCCTTCCTTTCTCTCTCTTCTCTTCTCTTCTCCTTTCCTATCCCATCCCCTTCCCTTGCATTCCATTCTTTTCCCTTCCTTTTCTTTTCTTTTCTTTCCTTTTTCTTTTAATTTATTCCATTCTAGAGAAACTTGCAGATGGGTGCTCCTGAGGTCTTTCTGCACAAAGTACAGAAGTGAGTTCAAGTTAAATTTAGAGGAAATGCATATCTACTGTTTTCCCTAAGCATTTCATGGATTAAAAGAAAAAAAAAGTCAAAAAGAGAAAGTTCCTGGAACCAGTTAACTGAAAGTTGTGAGAAAAAAGAAGGAAATCCCAAATGACACAACTGAAGAAAGATGATTCCTGTAGCCTTTGCCAGATGAATGATTATTCTGGGATAGTCATTTGTGAGCAAGAGATAGGTAATATATACACAGGACATATGAACAACCATGAATCAAATGGCATATACATAAATGCTAAGCAACTAAATTGGATAAATTTGTCAGGAAAGGTTTCACAACATTGTGGAGTATTATTTTAGAGGAGAAAGACCTGACATAGCAAGAAAGAAGCTTATATGCCATTGCTAGCATAAATACATTTGCCTTAATGGACCAATACTGAAATGACATAAAATCATTATTTGGTGAAAATTAGTATGTGAAATATTACTATTGTTATATTCCCATGAACTTTAATTAAAAATTAGCTTAAGAAATATAGTTTTCAAGATCTATACTCAGGACAGAAGATACAATCAGAACAATAAAATATACTAAGCCTGGAATTTAGTTAAATCCCTGAGAATAACAATAACAACAAAAGAAATTCAATTTCTATTAGTTGTAGGATATGTCTTTCATAGAACAAGCTGGAGTACAAGGGGCTAGTCCAGAGACCCCCATTCATGGTTTCTGGATTGGATCTCTCACCTTTCATTTCCTTCCTTACACTAACAGATCTAGGTTTCTAAGCAATGACCATCATATTTCTATACTCAGATTATCCTACGATTCTAAGCGAAATCCTTTCCTAGGTAATTAAGTCCTTTCACTACTACAGCCTTCAAACTGCTACCAGTGCCACAAACCCAACTACTCATAATAATTAAATATAGCCATTTACTTAATAATAAAGTGAAAATAATAATAATATCATTGGCAGTAATTTAAGGTAAATTTAAAAAATAGTACAATATTACAATTCACTTATGAACCTGGGCCACACTATCTTACCAATGCATTCAGTACTTTTGGGGGAAAATAAGAAAATACACAAACCTGGAAGGGAAAAAAGTAAATGAGGAAAATTTATCATATGTGTGGAAATGTGAATTTTGAGCTTTCTTTCTCAGAAAGTAAATTGGTCATTTTGTGGATGTAGGAATAGAGGCTTAAAGAGGAAATATATTTGTCTGTGGTGGAACAGTTGATTAACCCAACTGCAAGGACTGACAAACCATACAACTAAATACCCATTACTGAGTGGGATTTAGTTATTGAAGTAGATTTCATGCTACTCCTACTCTGAAGTTTTACAGTTTTTTAATACTTCTAGAAATTGAACTCAGGTCTTTTCCAACTATGATCAATTTCTTCCTTGGATCTTGTGCAATGATTTCAGTTAACTGTGTACCTTTCTTTTTCCCACATACTTGAGACACAGTACTGATACCTTACCCAAGTATATCAACTGCTCTAGAAGTTGGGCTTTGTTCTGCTATCTCAACTGTCTATAACTATATAACTATGTATACTATAGTATATATAACTAAAACTATATATACTATAATATATATCTATAATACTACCCTGAAACTCATTTTTTTAAATTGTTTTACTGCTTTTTTTTTAAATTATAGCTTTTTATTGACAAAACATATTCATGGGTAATTTTTCAACATTGACCCTTGCAAAAACTTTTGTTCCAACTTTTCCCTTCCTTCCCTCCATCCCTTCCCCTAGATGGCGGGTAGTCCCATACATGTTAAATATGTTAAAGTATATGTTAAATATGATATATGTATACATATTTATGCAGTTGTCTTGATACATAAGAAAAATCAGATTTAGAAAGAAGGTAAAAATAACCTGGGAAGAAAAACAAAAATGTAAGCAAATAATAACAGAAAGAGTGTAAATGCTATTGTTGTGGTCCACAATCATTTCCCAGTGTTCTTTCACTGGGAGTAGCTGGTTCTGTTTATTACTGATCAATTGGAACTGATTTGGATCCTTTCATTGTTGAAGATAGCCATTTCCATCAGAATTGATCCTCATATAATATTGTTGTTGAAGTGTATAATGACCCCCTGGTTCTGCTCATTTCACTTAGCATCAGTTCATGTAAGTCTCTCCAAGCCTCTCTGTATTCATCCTGCTGGTCATTTCTAAGAGAACAATAATATTCCATAACATTCATATACCACAATTTATCCAGCCATTCTCCAATTGATGGGCATCCATTCATTTTCCATTTCTAGCCACAACAGAAAGGGCTGCCACAAATATTTTTGTACATACAGGTTCCTTTCCCTTCTTTAAGATCTCTTTGGGATATAAGCCCAGTAATAATACTGCTGGATCAAAGGGTATGCACAGTTTAACAACTTTTTGAGCATAGTTCCAAATTGCTCTCCAGAATGGATGGATTAATTCACAATTCCACCAACAATGTTTCAGTGTCCCAGTTTCCCCACATTACCTCCAACATTTGTCACTATCTTTTCCTCTCATCTTAGCCAATCTGAGAGGTGTGTAGCAGTATCTCAGAGCTGTCTTAATTTGCATTTCTCTGATCAATAATGATTTGGAACACCTTTTCATATGAGTAGAAATAGTTTCAATGTCATCTTCTAAAAATTTTCTGTTCATATCCTTTGACCATTTATCAATTGGAGAATGGCTTGTCTTATAAATTAGAGTCAATTCTCTATATGTTTTGGAAACGAGGCCTTTATCAGAACCTTTAACTGTAAATATGTTTTTCCAGTTTATTGCTTCCCTTCTAATCTTGTCTGCTTTAGTTTTGTTTGTACAAAAGCTTTTTAATTTGATATAATAAAAATTTTTCTATTTTGTGATCAACAATGATCTCTAGTTCTCCTTTGGTCACAAATTCCTTCCTCTTTCACAGTTCTGAGAGGTAAACTATCTTATGTTCTTCTAATTTATTTATAATCTCATTCTTTATGCATAGATCATGAACCCATTTTGATCTTATCTTGCTGTACAATGCCTAGTTTCTGCCATACTAATTTCCAATTTTCCCAGCAGTTTTTGTCAAATAGTTCATTCTTATCCCAAAAGTTGAAGTCTTTGGGTTTGTAAAACAATAGATTACTATAGTTATTTAATGTTTTGTTCTGTGAGCCTAATGTATTCCACTGATCAACTAGTTTATTTCTTAGCTATTAACAAATGGTTTTGGTGACTGCTGCTTTATAATATAGTTTTAAATGAGGTACAGCTAGGTCACCTTCATTTGATTTTTTTTTTTATTAGTTTCCTTGAAATTCTTGACCTTTTGTTCTTCCAGATGAATTTTGTTGTTACTTTCTCTACCTCACTAAAATAGTTTCTTGGGAGTCTGATTGGTGTAGTACTAAATAAATAGGTTAGTTTAGATAGTATTGTCATCTTTATTATATTCGCTCGACCTATCCAAGAGCACATAATATTTTTCCAATTGTTTAGATCTGACTTTATTTTTGTGGAAAGTGTTTTGTAGTTTTGCTCATATAGTTCCTGACTTTTCCTTGGCAAATAGATTCTGAAATATTTTATACTATCAACAGTTATTTTAAATGGAATTTCTCTTTGTATCTTTTACTGTTGAATTTTGTTAGTGATGTATAGAAATGCTGATGATTTATGTGGATTTGTTTGTATCCTGCAACCTTGCTAAAGTTATAGATTATTTCTAATAGCTTTTTAGTAGAATCTCTGGGTTTCTCTAAGTGTACCATCATATCATTTGCAAAGAGTAATAATTTGGTTTCCTCATTATCTATTGTAATTCCTTTAATCTCTTTTTCATCTCTTATTGTCAAAGCTAGCATTTCTAACACAATATTGAATAGTAATGGTGATAATGGGCAACCTTGTTTCACTCCTGATATTATTGGGAATGGTTTCACTTTGTCGCCATTACATATGATGCTTACTGATGGTTTTAAATAAATGCTACTGATTATTTTAAGGAAAACTCCATTTATTCCTATACTCTCTAGTGTTTTTAATAGGAATGGGTGTTGTATTTTATCCAATGCTTTTTCTGTATCTATTGAGATGATCATATGATTTTTGTTAATTTGGTTATTGATATAGTCAATTGTGTTAATAGTTTTCCTAATATTGAACCAGCCCTGCATTCCTAATATAAATCCTACCTGATAATGGTGTATTATCCTGGGCTTGATTTTCTGTAATCTTTTATTTAATATTTTATTTTATTTATTTTATTTTTTTGCTAATATTTTATTTAAGATTTTTGCATCAATGTTCATTAGGGAGATTCATCTATAACTTTCTTTTTCTGTTTTTGTCCTACTTGGTTTAGGTATCAGTACTATGTCTGTGTTATAAAAGGAATTTGGTAGAACTCCTTCATTCCCTATTTTTTAAAATAGTTTATATATCATTGGTGTTAATGGTTCTTTAAATGTTTGGTAGAATTCACATGTAAATCTATCTGATCCTAGGGATTTTTTCTTAGGGAGTTGATTAATAGTTTATTCTATTTCTTTTTCTAAAATGGGACTAATTAACCAATTTACTTCTTCCTCTGTTAAACTGGGTAACATATATTTTTGAAGGTATTTATCCATTTAATTTAAGTTATCAAATTTATTGGCATAAAGTTGGGTAAAGTAACTCCTAATTATTGCTCTAATTTCCTCTTCATTAGTGGCAAGTTTTCCCTTTTCATTTTCAAGACTAACAATTTGATTTTCCTCTTTCCTTTTTCTAATCAAATATACCAAGGGTTTATCTATTTTGCTAATTTTTTCATAGAACCAACTCTTAGTTTTATTTATTAATTCGATAGCTTTTTACTTTCAAATTTAATATCTCTCCTTTTGTTTTTAGAACTTCGAGTTTAGTTTTTGATTGGCAGTTTTTAATTTGCTCTTTTTCTAGCTTTCTTAGTTGCAAGCGTAATTCATTGATTTTCTCTTTCTCTATTTTATTCAATTAGGTCTCTAGAGATATAAAATTTCCCCTTATTACCATTTTGGTTGCATCCCACACATTTTTATATGACATCTCATTATTGCCATTCTCCTGGGTGAAATTATTAATTGTGTCTATGATTTGCTGTTTCATACATTAATTTTTTTAGGATGAATTTATTTAGTTTCCAATTACTTTTTAGTCTATTTTCCCTTGGCTTTTTATTGAATGAAATTTTTATTTCATCATGATCTGAAAAGGATGTATTTACTATTTCTGCCTTTCTGCATTTGAATTTGAGGTCTTTATGTCCTAATATATAATCAATTTTTGCATAGGTTCCATGGGCTGCTGAGAAGAAAGTGTATTCCTTTCTGTCTTCATTTAATTTTCTCCAAAGATCTATCATACCTAAATTTTCTAGTATTCTATTTACCTCTTTGACTTCTTTCTTATTTATTTTGTGGTTTGGTTTATCTATTTCTGAGAGTCCAAGGTTGATATCTACTATTGTAGTGTTTCTGTCTATTTCTTCTTGCAACTCTCTTAACTTCTCCTTTAGGAATTTAGATGCTATACCACTTGGTGCATATATGTTTAGTATTGATATTGCTTCATTATCTATACTGCCCTTTATCAAGATATAGTGCCCTTCCTTATCTCTTTTAATCAGATCAATTTTTGCTTTTGTTTGATCTGAGATCAGGATAGCTATCCCTGCTTTTTTTATTTTACCTGAAGCATAGTAGATTCTTCTCCAGCCTTTTACCTTTACTCTGTGTGTATTGCCCTGCTTCAAGTGTGTTTCCTGTAAACAATATATTGTAGGATTCTAGCTTTTAATCCACTCTGCTATCTCCCTCTGCTTTATGGGGGAGTTTACCCTGTAATGGGCTGAAGCTCCAGTTGATGCACTGAGGTCCCAAGCACGTGAGGCTAAATAGTAATTGGACCATACTCTATTAATATATATGCTTGCAGAAAGAATGGCCACCGCCCACTGTTTGTGCAAGTTCTGATGTGTTGTATAGGAAATTATGATTTTAGTGGGTGGAGGCAGAGGGGCGGAGAGAGGAGTGGAAAGAGATGGCTGGCTGGTTCCTGTTGCAGCTGCACACATTGCGATCATGATCTCCCTTTCACCCCCGATCCCCCTTCACCTCCGATCCTTCTTCACCTCTACTGAGAATAAAGATTGAAGATTTTCCCTTAACCTGAATTCCTGATTCTGGCTGATTTTAAAATATGCGGTCATTACATTACCCCATTCACATTTATGGTTAAAATTACTAATTCTACAAATTAGTAATTAGTAATTTTTTTCCTGCCATCTTGTTAACATAATCTGTTATGTTTTTCTCTTTCCTTTTCCCCTTACCCTTTACTGCTCTTTCTAAACCTATACTATCTCCCTGCTTTAACATTTATCTGTACTCCAGAGATAGAACTGATGTGATGATCTTTCTGTCCAACATTTACTTTCCCTGATGCCAGCTGAACATCTTTAGATCAATATTATTCACAACCGGATTCTCTATATTCAACAGACATTCTACATCCCTGCCAAATTTTCTTCCTTTTACCTGGTTGAGACCTGATTTATCTATGTTCTTTGCCCCGTCCTCTGTTCTGACTTCCCCTGGTCCATCTCTCCTTACTATTTCTCAAATCCTGATACTCGCATACCTAAGCAAGTTATGAATTCTTATACTAATTTCAACCCACATCTTTTCTGATTTCATGTCTTTTATATTTTTCAATATGCTATTCAATCTTATGGTTAAATATCTTTTGTAGCTTTGTTTTATGAATTTTTTTTTGGTAACTTGTGATCTAGAACTTTTTAAAGACTTGGGCTAACAGAGGCCAGTTTCTTACATGACAGCTGACTGAAGAGAATTGTATTCTTTTTGTCTCCTTGCCAAAGCAAGGCCTTTACTTCTGGAAAAACTCTGAATATAATTTAGATATATCTAGATCTCCCAAAATATAAGAAATACAATTCTTAGTTCTTTTTTAAAAAGTATTTTTAATTTATGGAATAAAACAAGCATTTCCATAACAGTACAATAAAAAAAGATTGCACATGAAATTGTAAATCTACTAGGCACAACTTGTTATTCCTTTCAAATATAAAATAATTTTTCTTCCCACCTTAGAAATGGATATTATTAATCACAAATAGGTATATCCATACATACACATATATGTATGCCTTTATTTATATACACACATACATATACCATACACACACATATATAAGTAAAGTTTTTTTCTATCCACATATCTGTAAATTTTATTGCATATGTAATTCTTTTTTTTTTATCAGTTTTTTCCTCCCAGAATGCAGATAGCATCTTTCTTCATATGTTTTTATAGTTAACTTGAATACTTATAATAGTAAAATAACTGTTTTGTTCATAGTTGTTCTTAAAATTGTCACTGTGTACAATGGTCTCTCAATTCTGCTCATTTTGCTTTTCATTATTTCATGCAGGTCTTTCCATGTTTTCCTAAAATCATTGAGTTCATAATTTCTTATTTAATCACAATCATATAACACTATTGTTCAGCCATTCCTCAATTGATGGACATCCCTATAATTTCCATTACTTTGCCACCACAAAGAACGCTGCTATACCTGTTTGAAAATATGTTTGTTTTGTTTTTCCCTTAATTACCTTTAGACATAGAATAAATAGTGGTATTATTGGGTCAAATAGCTTAGATATTTTAATTGCTCTTTGGGCATAATTCCACTTTGTCTCCCAAATAGTTGAATCAGTCCACAATTCCATCAATAATGGTGTCTCAATTTTTCTACATCCCCTCCAACATTTGTCACTTTCCTCTTCTATCACTTTAGTCAATTTGCTAGATGTGAAATAGTATCTCAAGATTCTTTAATTTTCATTTCTCTAATCAATAATGCTTTATAATTATAAATATAAATATAAATTATATACCATTTATCAATTATAGAATGACTTTTATTTTCACAGATTTGACAAAATCCTTTATATATTTCGATATGAAACTTTAATCTGCTAAAATGTTTATAACATTCTCCTACCTCTTCAATGTTCTTTTTTCTTTCTGATCTTGATTACATTTCTTTTCTTATATGAAATCTTTACAATTTAATCAAAATAATCCATTTTAACATTGATCTCTATCTCATTTATTCACAAATTGCCTTTTCACAAATCTGATATGTTCTGTCATCTTTTAATTTCTTGTAAACTTTCTCTTAATGTATAACTCATGTATTTCTTTTAATTTTGTCTTGGTAAGATATTGGTCTATGCCCAATTGCCCAATTTGTGCCATATTGCTTTCCAGTTTTCCCAACTTTTTTCTTTGTTCTTGTTTACCAAATAATGAATTCTTATTCCAAAATCTTGTCTTTATCTTTATCAGGTATAAGGTTATCATGTTGATTTGTTGTTGTAAATTGTTATTTTATTCGATTCCCTTGTTCTATCTTTCTATTTATAATTTCTAGTTCTGAAAATACCAAGTGCAAATTGAGTACAGAACAGCAGACTTTATTTCACCTCACAGAAAATTCAGAAGACACTGAGAACTTAAGGGAGCCTATAAATATGTACACTTCTAAATTTCTTAACTGCTCCCTAAAATTATTTATAGGGAAAATGAATTTCCTGTTATCCTTGGATGTCTTTGATATTTCAGTAAATCGTCAATTTCCCACAGGATCCTTTCAGTAGTAACAGTATCAACCAGTAGCTACCATTTTTTAAGGTCATCATATTTTGACCCCTAGCAAGCAAACAAACGTTTCCATAGGATCTAGACCAGAGATGTCAAACATACTGGCTCTGTTGCATGTGACCCAGTGCTAGGCCTGAACCTTATGAAAAGTAATTGGTAAAATATATAACAGAATAATTGAATATACAATAGACTAAAAATAATGTCAATATGAGACTTTCTAAGTCAATGTGCAGATGGCTGGCATCTTTTTGTATATTTAGTGTCAAAATCCCCTTCTTCCTCCCATTTCTGTTTGAATTTGAAAACATTGATCTACATGGCCTAAAAAAAATTCACTATTAACATGCAGTGAAGAGTTGTGGGGGATGAAGTTTGAAGGCATTTTGAACTTCTCTCTAAGAAGAATGCTACTCAGAAACTATGTGGATTAGCCTCCTCTGTCCCACCTTTAAATATGCTAGAAGAGACTCTTTAGAAACTTCTTTTTTTTTCTTTCCAGAAGTTCTGATGTCTGAACTCTTGAACTGGGAAACTCTTGAACATGGGTTCCCTCATTAATCAACTCCTAAGACTGATACTCTCTAGGAAATCTGTCTTCTTTTCCTAGTTTAGATTCTAGCTAGTACCACATTTCCTAAGAAATCACAATTCCTCCTCATCATAGGTTGATAACTATGTAGGGCAATACACATCATACACATCTCCTTTTAGGAAATTCTGTGGAACAATATTAATGTCCCCATTCCTTGGGCTGGCAAAGTCCATATTCAGATCTCTGCTTCTGGCCTGTGCTAGGAAAGCTATGAGTGAGTGTGTGTGCTTCCCATGTGTTTCTCATCTGGAACCAACTGTAAAAAAAAATTCTTAAGCTTCTATCCTTGAGGATCTAGATCTGCTCTGCTGTGGCCTGGATTTTTTTTTAAATAAGAAAGGTGAATGAGAAATCCCAAAATCAGGGTTTGGGGGGCTTGATTTTTTATGGTCATCCCAAAGGAGTGACTCCAACAATTTGCCCTTGAGAGGGCATCATGCCAGCAATCTTGGGAGCAGTTTCAGTCATGGGGCCCCAACCAAAATTGTGACTTGTCCTCTCAACATAGGGCCAATAGGTACACCTTTGTTCTATATTTATCTAGAGGGACATCTTTTCTTGTCCATAGACAGAAGTTAGCATGCAATAGGCTTAACAGGGATTAATGATAAACCCTCTCATCCTTTTATATTACTTCACTGATGAATTCTTTCCTGATTAATCAGTTTCACACTGTCTTTTAATATCCTTTAATTACCTAGAGTGTGCCACAACTAGCAATCATCATAGACAAAAGGCTAGTTTAACATTAAATAACAACAACAAAGAAACAAAAATGAATAAAAAACAAAACAAAAAACCTGTGGCTTAAATCAATGTTGTACTTTAAAAGCAGAAAATTTTTTTCATATTTAATGGAAACATATTGAGCATTTTAATAATCCTCAAAATATTTTTTGGGCAGTCTTGAAGATGTAGCTTTGAAGAATCAATTTTTTACACAATACAAACATTGAAAGTGCACAAGAATATATACAGAAACATGTAAACAATTGCAAAGTAATTACAGCTGTATAGAAGTAGAAGCATAAGTGCTGGGCTTATTAGAAGAACCCTAAACTTGTTGACAGTCAAGAGATTTTGATTCTTGTTTTGAACCTACCAATTCATCTGACTAGGAAAATCACTTAACTGCTCAATATCATCAATTTCTTCAAATGTCAAAAGGGAATAGCAATTCTGGCCTGCTAAATTCATAGGGCCGTGGAGATTACATAACATAACAAGATTATGGGGGTTAATTCCTATTCTTTCATTATGATGGAAATAAAATGGAATTATATTTTTATTTTATAGTTTATAATATTTATAATTTTATATTTATATTTATATTTATAGTAAACCAATCTTATATAGACATTAGTGAAGAATGCCAATGTTGTTTTTGTTATTATTTTAAATTGGATTAGATGGAATGAATACTAATTTCAGAGATGAAGTAGGTTTAGAGCAGGATTTTGAGTCAACAAGTATGGTGTTGTAGAAGAGATTGCTTCAGTATAAAGAGCCACTGAACCTCAGTTCTTCTCTCTGTAAATGGGGGAACCTTCCATGGTTATTAAGAGGATGAAATGAGATGTGTATAGTATGTGTGTTTGCATATGTGTATGAGTTTCAGCAGTAAAGTCTTTATAACTGTCACCTATCATAATAATGACAACTACATCAGTGAAAATGACTTACAAATGACAACTTGTCAAGAAATTGGGCATTCCAGAGGAATCATCTTTTCTACTTTATGTGGTACATAATATGATACTATCATGCTTTTTTCTAGCAAAAGAGAATAAATTAGTAGATAGAATGCTGTGTCTTGATTTGGGTTTTAATCAAATCACTTAAGCTCTCTTAGCATCAGTTTTCTTTTTGTAAAATGAGAATACTAATACAAGTAGTAACTCCTTCATGGTATTCTTGTGAGGCTCAAATGAGATTTTGAAGGTAGAGTGCTTTGTAAGCCTTAAAGCACTATATAAATGTCACTTATTATTATAACAAGGAGTCCACCTCTGTATTGCTCTAGAAGACAACCATAATATGCATGGTCTATCAAAACCAACGGGAAAAAACATAACAAAAATCTAATGTTTTCTCTGCTTAATTGTAGCACAGCAAGTACTAAAGATTTATGTTCTGTGGCTAAGTAGTCTGTGGCTAAGTAGACTACTTCTAAGGGTTTTTTTTTTTTTTTTTAAATCGGCAGCACACATACTTAGTAAAAAGGTCATCAAACCATCCAGGCTCCTTCCAATGAACTTTAATAGAAAGAATGACTGAAGGGAATTTTTAGGCTGGCTAGTTAGGAAGGGAGGAGGTCCTAGCATATTATATTCGACACTGTGATCTTATTAAACCCAGCTGAATCTTTTTTGCCTCCGATCTCTATTTTTTTTTCTTTCATGCTTTTTTTCTTCTTTCTTTTTTAATAAAGGAAAAATGCCAGAACCTAACAAGATTTGGCTATAACCACTCAAAACCGGAAGTGACTCAGTTCAGACCATAGCACATCCCTGCAGCCACATCCTGCAGTATGGGGCTTTTGTGGGGGCAGGTACAAATCTGCATGGCAGGGGGGCACAGCTTGGAGCAGTCTCTAATCTGCACAGTCGGGACTCAATCTGGGGCAATAGAACTTTCACAGCCGATTGTGCTTCCCTAGGCAGGGACACGTACAGTCCCTGTGGGACTATTCACTGGTCAGCTGCTAATACTCACAGCCCCAGTGCAGGCTTTAACCTGGGGTAGTGATATGTTCACTGCCCAACTTCTAGCCCCAGGGCAGTCCTTAACTTGCACAGTGGGGTTCTTTGCAGGTCACTTCCACAGTGCAGTCATGAGTTACTTCCAGGGGAACTCCTTCCAGAGCACTCCCGTACCTCAATGCTCCTTGTAGCCAGTTGGCAGGACAGCTACCCATCCACACACCTATCCTTGCTCTGCAGAGGAAGCTGGTAACCTCCTGGCCCTGAAGGAAGATCCTACAGGCTTTAAATGAGTAAAAAAAATCAAAAGGGTGATGGATAACTTCTAACTAGAAAGAGAGCAGGTTTTCAACCCCAAGGAAACTAACAGTAGATAATCACCAGACAATTGTTGATCCCCAACACAAAAGGCTCTCCTAGAAGAGACTATAAAAACCTTAAAAGAGAACTAGAAGAAAAATGGGGAAAGGAAAGAGAAGCTATACAAAAGAGCAACAACTTCCTGAAATGTGAATTGGAAAAGGTAAAGAACTCCCAAGAGGTACAGGGAAACAGAATTTATGAATTGGAAAAGGTTAAGAATTCCCAAGAAAGTAGGATTTGTGAATTGGAAAAAGAAAATGACTCACTAAAAAAAGAAAATGAGTGAAATGGAAAAAAATTCCATAGAGCAAAATAACTCATTTAAAAACTCAATTGGACATATGCAAAAGGAAGTAAAAAAAGCTACTGATCTAGGAGAGATAACCTGAGGATCATTGGACTTCCCAAAAATTATGATGAAAAAAAGAGCCTAGATACTATTTTACAGGAAATCACCAAAGAGAACTGCCCAGAAGTAATAGAAACAGAAGGTAAAATAGGTGTTGAAAGAATTCTGAAAAAGACCCTAAAATTAAACCCGGAAATTGTAAAAATTCGGAACTGTTAGACTAAAAAAAAAAAAAAAAATTAAATACCAAGGGCCAAAAACACCAAATCTTTCCCCCACAAAAACAAGGGGTTTTAAAACCAAAAGAACCGGCGCCTAAATTAAGGACCGAAGGGGCTTTTGGGAACTGCATTTTTTTGAAAAAAGGCAAAAAAAAATTTGATTCCAAAAGGCCAAGGAACAAAAAAGAAAACTTTGAATTTTTTTTGGAAAAAAAAGATTTTGGTTTAAAACAAAAAAGAAGGAAATGGGGGATTGTAAAAAGGAAAAAAAAAAGGGGAAAACCCCCTAAAAAAAAAATATCGGGGAAAAGGGGGAGAAAATTGGGAACCCCAATCAGAGTTGGCTCAAAGAGAAAATAATTGACATATTTATTTTACAAAGAATCTTCTCTCACCTCATTAAAAAGTGGGAGAGGAAAAGGGAAAAGAAAAAAAGAGTAATAAGGGAAGGGTACAAGAAAGGGGAAGGGATTCAAAAGGAGGAGAGAGGAATCCTAAAAAGGGAGAGCTGCATGACACAAGTGGTGCCCACATGTTTAATATTAGGAAAGAGAGTAAAGGGGGCCAAGAAAAAGAAAAGTACAATCTGGGATATTATGATGGCAGGAAATACAGAATTAGTAATTTTAACTGTAAATGTGAATGGGATGAACTCTCCCATTAAGCAGAGGCAGATAGCAGACTGGATCAAAAGTCAGAACCCTACAATATGTTGTTTACAGGAAACACATTTAAAACTGGGAGATACATACAGAGTAAAGGTAAAAGGCTGAAGCAAAATTTATTATGCTTCAGGTGAAGTAAAAAAAGCAGGGGTAGCCATCCTTATCTCAGATCAAGCAAAAGCAAAAATTGATCTAATTAAAAGAGATAAGGAAGGAAACCATATCTTGCTAAAGGGTATTATAGACAATGAAGCAATATCAATATTAAACATATATTCACCAAGTGGTATAGCATCTAACTTCCTAAAGGAGAAGTTAAGAGAGTTGCAAGAAGAAATAGACTGCAAAACTATAATAGCGGGAGATCTCAATCTTGCACTCTCAGAATTAGATAAATCAAACCACAAAACAAATAAGAAAGAAATGAAGGAGGTAAATAGAATATTAGAAAAATTAAGTATGATAGATCTTTGGAGAAAACTGAATGGTGATAGAAAGGAGTATACTTTCTTCTCAGCAGTTCATGGAACCTACACAAAAATTGACCATATATTAGGACATAAAGACCTCAAAATTAAATGTAGGAAGGCAGAAATAGTAAATGGTTTCCTTTCAGATCACAATGCAATAAAAACTACATTCAACAAAAAGTTAGCGATAAATAGACCAAAAAGTAATTGGAAACTAAATAATCTCATTTTAAAGAATGACTGGGTGAAACAGCAAATTATAGACACAATTATAATAATTTCACTCAAGATAATGACAATGATGGGACATCATACCAAAATTTGTGGGATGCAGCCAAAGCAGTAATAAGGGGAAATTTTATATCCTTAGAGGCTTACTTGAATAAAACGGAGAAAGATAAGATCAATGAATTGGGCTTGCAACTTAAAAAGCTAGAAAAAGGCCAAATTAAAAACCCCCAATCAATTACTAAACTTGAAATTCTAAAATTAAAAGGAGAAATTAATAATATTGAAAGTTTAAAAAAAAACTATTGGACTAATAAATAAAACTAAGAGTTGGTTTTATGAAAAAACCAATAAATTTGATAAACCTTTGGTAAATCTGATTAGAAAAAGGAGAGAGGAAAATCAAATTAGTAATCTTAAAAATGAAAAAGGAGAACTTTCCACCAATGAAGAGGAAATTAAAAAAATAATGAGCTATTTTGCCCAACTTTATGCCAATAAATTTGATAATCCAAGTGAAATGGATGACTACCTCCAAAAACATAGGTTTCCCAGATTAAGAGAGGAGGAAGTAAATTGCTTAAATAGTTCCATTTCAGAAAAAGAAATGGAACCAGCTACTAATCAACTCCCTAAAAAAAAATCCCTAGGAGCAGATGGATTTACATATAAATTCTATCAAACATTTAAAGAACAATTAGCCCCAATGCTATATAAACTATTTGAAAAAATAGGAAATGAAGGAGTGCTACCAAACCAGGTAGGTTAAAAACAGAGAAAGAAAATGATGGACCAATCTCCTTAATGAATATTGATGCTAAAATCTGAAATAAGATATTAGTATAAAGACTATAGAAAATCATCCCCAGGATAATACACCATGATCAAGTAGGCTTTATAAGCAGGAATGTAGGGCTGGTTCAATATTAGGAAAATGATCAGCATAACTAGCCATATTAATAGCCAAATTAACAAAACCCATATGATCATCTTAACAGATGCAGAAAAAGTATTTGATAAGATCCAACACCCATTCCTAATAAAAAACACTTGAGAGCATAGGAATAAATGGACTTTTCCTTAAAATATCAGTAGCATCTATTTAAAACCATCAGTAAGCATCATATGTAATGGGGACAAACTAGAACCGTTCCCAATATGATCAGGAGTGAAACAAGATTGCCAACTATCACCATTACTATTCAATATTGTATTAGAAATGCTAGCTTTGGCAATAAGAGTTGAGAAAGAGATTAAAGGAATTAGAGTAGGCAATGAGGAAACCAAATTATCATTCTTTGCTGATGAGATGATAGTATACTTAGAGAACCCCAGAGATTCTACTAGAAAGTTATTAAAAATAATCCACATCTTTAGCATAGTTGCAGGATACAAAAGAAACCCATATAAGTCATCAGCATTCTTATCTGTCACTAACAAAATCCAACAGTTAGAGTTACAAAGAAATTCCATTTAAAGTAACTGCTGATAGTATAAAATATTTAGGAATCTGTTTGCCAAGGGAAAATCAGAAACTTTATTAGCAAAACTACAAAACACTTTCCACACAAATAAAGTCATATGTAACCAATTGAAAAATATTAAATGCTCTTGGATAGGGGGAGCAAATATAATAAAGATGACAATACTACCTGAACTAATCTATTTATTTAAGCGCTATACCAATCAGACTCCCAAAAAACTATTTTAATGACCTAGAAAAAATAACAACAAAGTTCACATGGAAAAACAAAAGGTCAAGAATTTCAAGGCAATTAATGAAAAAAAAATCAAATGAAGGTGGCTAGCTGCACCTGATCTAAAATTGTATTATAAAGCAGCAGTTACCAAAACCATTTGTTATTGGCTAAGAAATAGACTAGTTGATCCATGGAATAGGTTAGTTTCAAAGGACAAAACAGCCAATAACTTTAATAATCTAATATTTGACAAACCCAAAGACCCCAGTTTTTGGGATAAGAACTCACTGTTTGACAAAAATTGCTGGGAAAATTGGAAATTAGTATGGCAGAAACTCGGCATTGACTCACACTTAACACCGTACACCAAGATAAATTCAAAATGGGTTCATGACCTAGGCATAAGGAATGAGATTATAAATAAATTGGAAGAGCATAGGATAGTTTACCTCTTAGACCTGTGGAAGAGGAAGGAATTTATGACCAAAGAAGAACTAGAGATCATTACTGATCGCAACTAGAAATTTTTGATTATATCAAATTGAAAAGTTTTTGTACAAACAAAACTAATGCAGACAAGATTAGAAGGGAAGCCATAAACTGGGAAAACATTTTTACAGTCAAAGGTTCTGATAAAGGCCTCATTTCCAGAATATATAGAGAACTGATTCTAATTTATAATAAATCAAGCCATTCTCCAATTGATAAATGGTCAAAGGATATAAACAGACAATTCTCAGACAAAGAAATCAAAACTATTTCTAGCCATATGAAAAGATTCTCCAAATCATTATTAATCAAAGAAATACAAATTAAGACAACTCTGAGCTACCACTACACACCTGTCAGATTGTCTAGAATGACAGGGAAAGATAATGCAGAATGTTAGAGGGGATGTGGGGAAACAGAGCCACTAATTCATTGTTGGTGGAATTGTGAATATATCCATCCATTCTGGAGAGCAATTTGGAACTATGCTCAAAAAGTTATCAAACTGTTCTTACCCTTTGATCCAGCAGTATTTCTACTGGCTTATATCCCAAAGAAATCTTAAAGAAGGGAAAGGGACCTGTATGTGCAAGAATGTTTGTGGCAGGTCTCTTTGTAGTGGCCAGAAACTAGAAACTGAGTGGATGACCATCAATTGGAGAATGGCTGAATAAAATGTGGTATATGAATATTATGGAATGTTATTGTTTGGTAAGAAATGAACAGCAGCATGATTTCAGAAAGGCTTGGAGAGACTTATATGAACTGATGCTGAGTGAAATGAGCAGGACCAGGAGATCATTATATACTTCAACAACAATACTATATGATGATCAGTTTTGATGTAAGTGACCATCTCCAACAATGAGATGAACCAAATCAATTCCAATAGAGCAGTAATGAATTGAACCAGCTACACCCAGTGAAAGAACTCTGGGAGATGCCTATGATAGAATTCCCAGTCCGTATATTTTTGTTGGCCTGCATATTTGATTTCCTTCACAGGTTAATAGTACACTATTTCAAAGTCTGATTCTTTTTGTACAGCAAAATATCTGTTAGGACATGTATACTTCTATTGCATTTAATTTATACTTTAACATTTAACATGTATTGGTCAACTGCCATCTTCGGGAAGGGATGGGGGCAAGGAGGCAAAAAATGGGAACAAAAGGTTTGGCAATTGTCAATGCTGTGAAATTACCCATGCATATAACTTGTAAATAAAAAGCTATAATTAAAAAAAAAAAAAAGAAAACTCAAATGACAAAAAATTGAAAAGGAATGAAAGAAAGAAAAAAATTTTTGGAGAATTTAGTACATTTGCATTTAATTTGATAATTGTTAAGTTTATCTTTTTGTCAAAACTATTGGAAGAGAATAAATTTTTTATTCTCACTCTTTTTGCTATTAGCTTGATATTTCAAAACCACTGTAAACAAAATACTTTTGTTTTATATTATTAATTGTGTAAAGTTCCTTAACTTAGAATTCCCTGATATCAAAGAGAAGAGTTTCTTTTGAGAATTGCCTCATTATCTCCTTCCTTCCTGTCCCCAGTCTCCCCAATTCTTTGTTATTTTCTGAAATAGCTTTGAAGCATTTAAAGGTTTAGACACTACTATTTTCCCAAGTCTTTCACATTTGTTAGAAGTTGGTTTGGCTTAAATGGACTTTGTTTTAAGTCTTCATCTTTTTTTTTTTATTTTTTTTTTTATTTTGCTAAATATATTTAGCTGGTCTTAGAAGAGTTTCTTAAAATTTTTGTCAACATCATAAAATCTTTATTTTACATTACTGAATTTATAAGAGCTAGAACAGTATTGCCTTTGGAATAATAGAATGAAGCCTACCTATTTGTAATTTTCATTAAATTATATTTTTGAAAATGTAATTATATATTATACATAATATAATGTATGTAAATACATTTATATGTATTTCCAAGAACCTGCTATATATACACAGTTTCATGCTAATGTCAGAGGTACAAAATTAGATAAGATGTAGGTCCTGCCTTGTGAAGATTTTTTGAATAGAAGTCAAAAAAGAGGTTCAAATAGATTTGCATGAGGAATTTGAAGTAGAAGGGGAGTAAATCATTTTACCTAGGAATGGGAAGAAAAATCAGGGAAGATTTTTGCTGTGGTAACAGGATGTAAGTTGAATCTAAAGAGAGACAAGTATCTCAACAAATAGAAATGGAGGTAAAAAAAACTCATTTCAGGCAAGGGATGTGGTGAAAGCACAGATATAAAGCCAAGACAGGTCATAATGAAATGGATGTACAGAGTTTAATTTGGCTAAAATACAGGGCATGTGAAGAGAAATAATAAGATACCTTAAGGTTTATGTGGATATGCTATATAGTAATATATGACAATATGATGTGTTTATAAAAACATCTTAACTATAAAAACTGATTATATTCCTACTGGAGAAAAAAACAAATTTTAATAAAATAGAAGTCTTTGAAATACTTGATAAAAAGATAAGAGCCAAGTTAAAAAATGTTTCCATTTTTGAAGTTATAAACATAGGAATCAAGAGAAACATAAAAGAGCTGCATTTTATAAATGACCAATCCTAAAGAACTAACTAAAGATAATCAGCTGGCATTCTAATATGGGGAGTTGATACATGTGTTTCCTCTGAATTCTATTCCATTGGGAGACATACAAGTCATCTAATTAGCTTGAGAGTGGTTCTATTATGTCTTAATTTTTAAAAAAGAATAAAAAGGAAAGGGAAGATGAATATATTTGGAAGAAAGAAAGGGAGGCCAGGGAAGATTATCCTGCATGACTGATATACACAAGTAGTGATCTATATAAGAAAGGATGAAGGGATAGAAGAGTGGGTACTACTTGAACTCTCTTTCATTTGAACTTGTCAAAGGAAGGAAGAATACACTAACTTGCACAATTGAATACAGAAATACATTTCAATCCACAAGGAAATAAGGAAAAAAGAGAATAGAGAATGAGAGGGAGACTAGATTAAGGAAGAGAGTAATACTAAGAAACGAAAACTAATGAAATATTTATGGAGCTTTTTGTGGTGGAAAAAGTACTTGAAGCTGATGAGACGTTCATCAGTTGGAAAATGAATCAAAAAATTATGGCATATAAATGCAATGGAATACTAGCTTGATTTAAGAAATTAATGGGGATAGGGTTTCAAAAAATCATGGAAAGATATGTATGAACTGACTCAGCATGAAATGAGCAGAACCAGTTGAACAACTTACACAAATATAATATGATAAAAATCAAATAACTCTGAAAGACTAAGGAATGCTCATCATTATAATGACCAACCATGATTTCTTTTCTTTTCTTTCTTTTTATTTTAATAGTTATTGTATGTTTCCAAATACATGCGAAGATAGTTTTCAATATTCACCTTTGCAAAACCTTGTGTTCCAAGTTTTCTTCCTCTCCTTCTCTCTCCCCTCTCCCCGACAAAATAAGCAATGCAATATAGATTAAACATGTGGAATTCTTCTAAACCTGTTTCTATATTCATCATGTTGTGTAAAAAAGAAAATCAAATCAAAAGGGGAAAAAAAAAAAGAAAGAAAAAGCAAGCAAACAAAAAATAAAAAGTGAAAATCTTATGCTTTGATCCACATTCAGACTTCATCGTTCTCTCTTTGGCACTTTCCATCACAAGTTTATTGGAATTGCCTTGAATCACCTCATTATATAAAAGAGCCAAGTCTATCATAGTTGATCATCATATAATCTTCCTGTTTCTGTGTAAGATATTCTCTTAGTTCCACTCACTTCACTTATAAGTCTTTCCAGGCTTTTCTGAAATCAGCCTGCTCATCATTTCTTATATAACAATAATATTCAATTCAAATCACATATCATAACTTATTCACCCATTCCTCAACTGATGGGCACCCACTCAGTTTCCGGTTCCTTGCCACTATTAAAAGGGTTAATATAAACATGTTTTGCACAAGTGTGTCCTTTTTCCTTTTTTATGATCTTTTGGGATAAAGATCCAGTAGAGTCACTGCTGGAACAAAGAGTATGCACAGTTTTATGGCTCTCAGTTCTCTGAGTATGGTTCCAAATTTGATTCAATGGTTGGATCATTTCTCAAGATCCAACAATGCAGTAGTGCCCGAGTTTTCCCTCTTCTCCTCCAACATTAATCATTATCTTTTCCAGTCACATAAATCATTTTCAGAAGTTGAAGTTGACCTAACATGATTTAAGATAAGTAGTGATGAAACATTTTTGCTCATCTCCTGACAG
This sequence comes from Sarcophilus harrisii, assembly GCF_902635505.1. Classification (NCBI taxonomy): domain Eukaryota; kingdom Metazoa; phylum Chordata; class Mammalia; order Dasyuromorphia; family Dasyuridae; genus Sarcophilus; species Sarcophilus harrisii. The sequence goes on from NC_045426.1 coordinate 135,873,322, forward strand.
TGAAAACCAAAGGCAAAGTGAGATTTTGTTTTTTAAATGTGGGCAATGTGCACATTTTTTAAACTTGATTTTTTACATTTGTGACAGGGATTTTGCTTTTCTTTTAATCTCATTGAAAAGGTATGCAAAAAAAGACAAATTTTTCCTGATTTAAAAAAAATTGCAATAATTCTAATGTAATAATTCTGTAATGTGATAATTTTGTGCCTCAATGAACTATAATGATTTTTTTTTTTGCTCTTGTCTTAGATACTCTTGGTTTGCAGAGTCTTGTCTGCCCTTGTCTGCTCTGGAGAATTTTTTTTCACTTTAAGTCTTTGAACGTATTTTGTTTTTTAATTTTTCATTTTTAGCATAAAAGTTGTGGGGAGGATCCAGTGAATCCAATACCTGCACTTTTATGTCTTCTAAAATGTTTAGTAATTTATATCCATTAGTTACTTTCAGTTATAATACTTCTTGGATTTGTTGTTTATTTTTATTTTTGTTACATTGTTCTTCACTTCACTTGGTTCATTCTGTTATTTGATGCTTCCAGTTTTTAGTCCTTGAATATCACTTGGAAACTTCCTTAGTTGTTCCTTTATCTCTCTCCTTTCTTCCATCTCTTCTTTTCCCCCTCTCTTTTTCCCTACCTCCCTCTCTTTGTCTTTCTCTGTTTCTCTGTCTCTGTGTCTGTGTCTGTTTCTCTGTCTCCCTCTGTGTGTGTATGCTTAACTGAACTTCTTAACTAAATCATAGTACTTCCTTAATTCATTAAATATTACTTATTATTTAATTTCCCCAATACTTCTATTATGCTATTAGTCTGCTTAGATTTTTGGAAGAAATATAACTTTGGTGTGAAATGTAGTCTCTGCAGTGGAGCCAGAAGGGTGGTTTTAGTAAAGCTTAAGGGTAGGGGCAGAATCATATACTACTTATGATCTGTTTAGTGGTGGGGATGATAAAATGCAGGAATTCCCCATAGTACTGAACAGACCAGAGAATGGGGGAGCTTTATGAGCAGTAGCAAAAAGGGGACATATTGAGCTCATAACAGGACTGAATTCTCACTGACAATACTTCTAAGAAGACAAGAATGATCATGAAGGATTAGAATAGGCATCTCCTCCATATCACTAATGCTTTCCAGAAGTTGAGACTCACAATGGAAAAGTTTTCTGCCCCTTGTACAACTTCTAAAAGGAAAAAAAATCAGGACCTGGAGCTCTGAGGAACTCCTTGGTGGAGCCTAGTGTATCTGCAGAGAAGACCATTACAGTTAAGCCCTTTAACAAGGTTGGGAGCAATTAGAAATAGTTCTTCCATGAGGAAGCTAAATGGTTCAGTGGGTAAAGCACTAGCTCTGGAATTAGGAGGATCCTGATGAGGGATAGATATGGGGTACCTAAATGAAATTAGGGTTTAGTTGAGATCTAGTGGTAGGTTTGGAGTACAGGATGTCAAATAGAGCTCCCCTACAACCCCCTTGGGTTTGGCATAAGGATAGTGAGTTAAATGAAGTCTAGTGGCAGTGTGAGTCCCCAATAAAAGCATTTATTGGCCCGAAAAGCTAGATTCATAAAAGAGTTTTATTATGGGATTTGGAAGTAAGGTTAAAGTATAGTTAAGGAAATAGGCAAAGGTAGAGATAAGAAGGGCACCAGACAGAAGGTCCAGTGGACAGAGGGTCCTGAAATGCTAGGCATAAGGCTAGCATGTTTGGGACCTCTGCAAAGAGGGGGTCCCAGGTTGGCCCCTTTTATAATGGGAGATTTAGCTAGAAAGGCCTGTAGATGTAGCCCCAAGTTGGCTCAGGTCCCGGTGGGGCCGGGACAGGTCTGGATCTTCTGTTAGAATTCAAAGGGACCAGGATTTGAGAATCAAAAGGTCCTTGATTGATAATTACATTAACTAGGAGGGGTTGGGAATCAGAAAGAAAGGAATCATAAAGGGACCACACCCGCATCAATCTGAGTTCAAATCTGCCCTCATGAATTTAATCCTTCCTAGTTGTGTGACCCTGAGCAAGTTACTTTATCTCAAATTGCCTCACCAAAAAAAAAAAAAAAAAAAAAAAAGGAAGAAAGAAAGAGCCCTGGAAGCTTCTGTGTGCAGAGGGAATGAATGAAGGTATTGGTGAGTATTTGGAGTCACTGCTAGTTGTAACTAAAATAGTTCGAGGTGCTTCAGGAATTGTAAAATATTCAGTCAGCAAAGAGGAGGAGGTATGATAGACATATGTAAATGGGATATGTAGACAATTTCTTGCTTAATACAGATTGATATCTAAAGTAGAATGTCTCAGACCAAGGCCATTACATGCAGAGCATGTAACATCTATGTGATATATATTTATATAATGCAGAGACTGAGTAATAGAGTACTATCAGACTTGCTTTCCAGGGTAATAACAGATTGATATTGGACACTGCAGAGACTTGTTTTGGTATATAGTGTTTAAAATTTGAGCTATATCATATTTGGGATGGGGTTATGTTTTTTCCTTTATGAGGAACAGAAAGAAGATGATGACTTGACACTCACTCCTTATCTCTTTTGCATTAAGAAGGGTGATTTATCTACTACAATAAGCCATTTGCAGTCTAATGGCTAAGCCATGATGTTCTTTTGAAGAAAGATTCACTATAAAAACCATTTTCGATGATCCTTTTGAAAGCACAGAAGCATTTAACTTGTTCTTAATGATCTCCTTCCATTCAAACACTAGATAAAAAGACAATAGCAGAAAACAGGCAAGACTATTTATTAAAATATGTATTAAAATAATAATTGGGGGGTGCTACATACATTTGTTTGAATGATAGAATCCATAGGAATGTGGGGGTTGTATGACTGAGGAAGCCATACATAGATATGTATGTATGTAGGTGTTAAGATATCAGCTCAATTAAGAGAAAAATATCTCACTTGGAAAGTCCACTTTTATAAGTCTCTGGGTGTAGAGGTACTGAGAATCAAGAGATGTGTTAGAATGTTGGATTTCCCTATATGCTTATAACTACAGGAGCTTGCTTACAGAAGTCATTTGAAGTTCTCGCCTTGCCACTTGTCATTTCTTTTGAATTCTTTTCTCTTTCAAATATTGTTGAGATTCCTTCACTAATATGAAATTTTCCTCCACTTACACTGCATGATAGATTCAAATGTTCTCAACTCATAAGTCCCACCTCTCTACACATATGCATTTCTTTCAGAAATTACTAAAACAACCAGAGGTGGAGGTGGTGCCAAACTATTAAGCGCATTGAAGTTAAGGGCTATTTTATTTTTGCTTTTGGAAGCCCACTGCCTGATATTTTGGAAGTAGCTAAAAAATGTTGCTTATTTGCTTAAGTTTGTGTTGGATATTAGGATTGGAAGGCCAACAATCTAACTGTAATAATATCACTATATTTAATAGCTATAGGTCAGTGTAATGGGGCTCAGGGGAAGGGTAAGAAAAAGCTCTTGTCACTTGGATTTAAACAAATGATTGCTGGTTCCCATCTGGGATGCTGAGAGAGATAACAAACCCACAGGATGTTCTGATAATTAAGAGGTTGGGGTATTATAGTTCCTATAGCAATGGGAAGCACTCTTCTCCAGGCACTTTCGCCCAATTATTTTCCTTTTTCTTTACTTTCTTAAAAAAAAGTAACAATCATTTCTCCTCTTTGGTGGCATGTAGTAGAAGACAAGAGATGTATAGGATCATAACTTCATGTGTTGTGCCAAAGTTCCCTTTTGTTGTTCTGACCTAGTTTCCCCATTGTCCTATTTAGTTATTCTGCCTCAGGTTATAACCTTTCCCTCTTGATGTTTGATGAGATAAAGGTCTACCTCACTTGCTCTGCCCCCAAACCCCAGACTATAATCATTCCCTCTTAAATGGTTGATGAGATAAAGGTTTTATATTTTTAGGTTATAGACATTCTTTCTTAATGTTTGACCGGATAAAGGTTTATCCATTTTAGATGTCATTAGAATATCAGTAACCTCCCTCCATTATGTCATCCTAGGGGTCTCCCCTCCTCCATTAGGTTATCCCCATCCAGGTATCTCCCCCATTATGTCATTGTTCTTGTTATCCTATAAAAAGTTTGCCCTCTGATACTTAATTGCTGGACTCTTTGAGATGATTGTCTCTTCCAGCCCTGGAACCAAGATCCATTTGGTCCCCGTATATCTCTCCATTTAATAAACTATTGAATTGGTCTTTAACCTCTGTCTTGCTCAGTTTCTCTGGCATTACACATAGATTCAGAGTTGGAGAGAAAATACAATGGATTTGGAATCAAAAATCCTTGAATTCAATTCCCTCCTCCCTGAGACATTTAATAGCTGTGTAATGTTTCACTTTCAATGTATATAAAATAAAGTTGTTAGAATTAATGGCTTCTGTTAATGATCTCTATCTCTAAATCTATAATCTAAGTAACATCTGCTCCATAAGATGACATGTAATGTTCTGGTTGGTTTTCTGGAAGTCTTGGGACCAGCCCTCTTTTCAGCAGAGTAATCACTGAGAGAATAGCCAGGTGTTAAAAGTCCAAATTCTTTATTATGTCCTTCAAGGTCTTGTCTCCTTGCCTGGGGCTCAACTAGCTTTCTTGAGGCCCTCCTGAATGTGTCTTGGTTTCTGTGGGGGAGGCAGGAGGAGCACCATGAAGGTCTCTGTCTTGAAATCTCCCTGAGTCCGGGAGCTTGTGCTCCAGCCTCCAGCCACTGTCTTCTCCCAGTCTATTCCAGTCCCTTTCTGAGTCTGTCTCTGGCTGAGTTAGTTTGTTCCAGCTTATATGCATTATACTGAGTATAAACCAATCATTGTATCACTAGGGAACCATTATTTGTTGTAAGATTAAATAAATCCTACTGAACTAGACAATTATTAATCACTATGCTAAACTAGATAACCATTGTATTATCAAGTCCAGTGACTTAACACCTTGTAAGAATCCTTGTTTTAAGTACAGAGTTCTGGCCCATTACAATGACACATTAGGAAACATATGGTTCTCAACTTAAATATGAAAAAAAAAAAATTGAGGCCCAGATAGGTTCATTGGTTGCCTGTGAGATTCAGACATAACCCATGATATAGTAAGTGGCAGAACTAGCATTTTAATCCAGATTTGATTCAAAATCCAGAACTATTTCTGCTTAATTATGCATTGCTTAATTGGTGTGCTATTAGAATTTTAGAAGAAGTACTCTTACTCTGCTCGATTCTCCTAGCTCAGTTTATCATGCGATTTTACAGGAAATCCTGATGAGAAAATTAATACTTTATATTTCACCTTTTGGATGTGATTATCTCCATTTTATTCTGGATGTATTTTATATATAGTTATTTTTATATATAGTTATTTTAATATTGTCTACTCTAGTAGACAGTGAATTTGTGGAGGAAAAAGACTTTTTTTAACCTTTCTTTGTATCCTCATAAATTCAGAAGTCACAAAATCTTGGAGCTTGAAGAGACCTCATCTATAATTCATCATTTCAAAATTATACTTTGAGCATTGAGATATAAAGTACCTTGGCCCATAGTCATATAGTTTGTGTCAGAGAAAGGACTTCAACCCAGATCTTAGCATAATTCTTGGAATATAATAGGCACTTAATAAATGTTTATTGACAAACTCACTGACTTTGAAATTATAAGATTCATAAACTCAGGATGTATAAGATCCAATAGATTTCCTATTTTTGCATTCAAGCCATTCAGTGAAATAAGAGTTATGCATAATGTAGAAGATATTGTATGTCAGCATCATTATTGTATCAGTATCTACTGGGATGCCACAGTATTCCTTTTTTAGACATGATGCTAGGAAGCAGAAGACAGAAAAGCTATTAGTTATGAATTTGTTGCAAGATCTAGAGCAAGTCATTAACATTCTTCAACCTCATTCAACCCATTTGGGGGATTAGGTGAAAGCTGAATTTTACTGAGAAACAGATGCTACATCTGAGATGAGTTTTCCTGGGTAAACAAAAATTTCTCAAGGTTTAATTCCAAAGAAGATTGCTGTTGTGAATGGCCATGAAATATATTAGGTAGAAAATGGAGGGTGTGGTTATTATGGTAATGATACCCATATTACCCTGAACAAAAATGGTAACCACATACTTCATTCACCCACAAACCCAGAAATCACAAAATTTTAGAGCTGGAAGGGATTCATCCATTACTTATAATCTGAATGCTGCTTTGAGTATTGAAATATTAATATTAATGTTAATATTAATATTAACAACTAACCTAAGGTTGAAAAGCTTGTATCAGTGATATGCCTCAGATATAGGTCTTCTTGATTCTAAAACCCAAATTTTATTTATGATGCCATTTTGATTTTAATGGTGTGTCTTATGATATAATAATATATACTTCTTTACAAAAAAATTCGGGAAAGGATGGAACATGTGATATCTGCAGTCCTAGAGCAGCATAGTTACCATATGCCAGAAGTCAGTGAAGGTCACAGCTCCTTATTATAGGGTCAAAATTAAACAGTCAGAGGTTTATAGATGTATGAGTTTCAAGAAAACAACAAAGACCATATTTGGTTTAACTCCCAGGATATTAGTTGACACATTAGTAAATTCTTACATTCTAAAAAGATTGGCTACCAAAGGGAGATGTAATTTAAGAAAGTGGAACAAGCCACAAGGTAAATGCCTCAGAGGAAAGAAAAACCCTCTTGAGAACCAGTCATCAATCTGGCTATTCTCTCTCCTTATGAGTGTTACTCTGACCGTTTCAAATAGCCCTGGACACCAAAGTAAGCACTGAAGTGGGGGAAGGTTGTCCTGGTGGGATTCCATCTCTAAATTTAAATTCTCCCCACGGATTGTGTGTATTGTTACTGTCACTATCATATTTCAAAGTTTCAAGTTAAAGCTGCTACAATTTCTTCTGCAAGAGCATTTGTCCTTTAAGATGAAAATAAGGAACATGTGAACCAACAACATTCTTGGATCCTATTGAGAATTTTATTTCAATTAATCTTAAATTCCAAAGGGTGCTTGTCAGTAATTAGGATGCCCCTGAAACTGACATCAATTGAAGGAACCTTTAGGTGGAAAACAATTAAGGACATTCAGAAAAGACAAACCAAATAATGAATAGCCTGAAGCTATTGACTTATGCAGAAAGTTGAAAGCCCAAGCCAAATTCTTATCTTAGTTGCTCACACAAAAACATTTTTTCCATCATCAGGACTTCAACATGTCTGCAGATAGAATTAATCCCTATACTTCTTCAACATGTCTGCAGATAGAATTAATCCCTATACTTCTTGATTAATTCTAAGTTGACTAATTGAGTGAAATATTATTACTCAATTGTTGCAGAGTGTATAACTACATGTGAAGGATCAGGAATCATTAAAAAAAAAAACTATCCATGCAAGGGTAAAACTAAGTCTAAATTTAGGTTTCCCATATAGAGAAAATAGCCAGTGGTAATAATTGGACTGCACAATAGGAAGCTGCCAAGAATTGGAAACATTGTCACTTATGCATTTAAAAAAATTTTGAATGAAACTTCTCTGAGAGAAATCCTGCACTACCCCCATCCCCTCACTGAAAGTCCCTTGAATTACAGGCATTTCCTCCTTTAACTTGTGAAAAGTAATATCTCTTCTTGACTTTATTACACAATATGTAAATTCTTAATCAAGTCAATCCTGCTTCTCTTTTGATAGATTGGCTCTCTATTTCTGTTTCTCTTCCTCTACCTTCTTTTTCTCTTATTCCCTCCTTCTCCTCTTCCGGCTCTCCAGTTCTCTTTCTTTCCCTCTCTTATGCTCCCTTTCTCTTTCTCCTTCTTCCTTTCCCTCGCCCTCTTCCTCTCCTTCTCTCCCTCTTCTTTTCTCCCTCTTTCCTTCTTTCTTTCCCTCCCCCTATCTTTCTCTCTCCATCCCCTTCTTCTTCTCCTTCTCTCCCTGTCCCTCTTGCCCTCTCCTTCTCCCTCTTTCTCTCTCTCTCATTCTCCTCCCCTCTATTTTCCTCTCCCTTCCTCTCCCTTTCTTTCTGTCCCTCTCCTCCTACCACTTCTCTTCTCCTCTCCCACCTCTCTCTCCATCTCTCTCCCTCTCCCTCTATTTCCCTCCCATCCCCATCCCCCTTTCTCTCCTGGATTTGAAATATGAGAACATCAGTTTGATTTTTGGATTTCCCAATGAAGAGCTAAATAATCTTGAACAAATTACTTAATCTCTTTGGATCTCAGTTTTATCTGCATGACTTAGTGAAAACAAGGAAGAACTGGGTTTAAAATCCTGCCTCTTAGTCATCCTGTCTATGAGACTCCAGGCAAGTTACTTAACCTATCAAAGATAATGTTATGCCACAGTTCTCTTTTATTGTCCTGTCTCAGTTTCCCTAAACTGTCCTGCCTCAGTTTCCCTAATTGTCCTGCCTCGGTTTCCCTAATTGTTCTGCCTCAATTTATAATTGTTCTGCTCAATCCTGCAAAACCACCCCTCCCTCTTAATCAGAATATTTGATAAGGACAAAAGAGCTTATATTTTTGAATATCAGAATGCCTCTCACCATCCCAAACTATTAGAATATCAGAAGCTGTCCTATCAAGATGCCTCTCCCCATCTCCAGGGTGCCTCCCCCCATTATGTCATCCCATCTCCCGTGGCTCACCCCACTCTGTCAGAGTCCCATTCCCTCTCTCAGCACCCTGACTCTTCCCCTCTCTCAGTTTACCCTGAGTCTGAGCCACATGTATATATGTCATTGAGAACTCATATTGTTTTCTGGATTCTTAGAAACAATAGTCTGATCTTTCAGCCCTGGGACCAAACCATGGATCCATTTCATCCCAATAAATCTCTCCCTTTCAAATAAAATATTAAATACTCTCCAATCTCTATCTTGCCTCAGTTTCTCCAGCATTACAATAGACTAAAGAAATGTAAAATTAACTAAACTTATTTTTTAAATTAACAATTAAATTTTACTATAAAAGTATAATTTTAAAAGGCAAATCAGCCTGGCATAATGAATAGAGTGCTAGATTTAGCTTAGAATGATCTGAGTTTAGGGAGATCCTGAACTTCAGGTCTCAAACCATATCTCAGACAAGTTATTTCATCATGAAGAGTCATTTAACTTCCATATGAATTAGATTACTCATCTGTTAAATAAAAAGGTTGGACTTGATTAAAATCAAAAATCTCTTCCAGGTCTAAATCTGTGAGACAAAAAATAATTGTATTTGGCTTTGTTTTGGAAGAGATCAGAGTATGTAACCTGACTCTCCTTATTTTCTCATCTAGAACAATGATACTATTGGGAACTCCATTACTGGAAAACCAAACTTGAATTGTAAAAGCTTAAAATTAAACTTTCCAAAAAATCTGAGTATTGGAGAGGACCACACAAGTCTTCAAGATCATCCATACTTGACTCCAAAGACTCCCTACTACATTCCTGAGTAGTCCTTCAGAATCTGCTTAAAGAATTCCAATAAGAGTTTCCCACTTCCCAAGACAGCTCATTTCAATTCTGGAAAACTGTTATTATACAAAGATTTTCTTTCCAAAACACTGAAATATCATCAGCAACTTTTACCCATTGTTGCTAATTCTGTCCTCTTGATATAAACAGAATAAATATAATTCTTCTACTTGATAGCTTTTTCTTTTTCTTTAAATTTATTGATTTATTTTATTTTTAAATTTATGAAGTAAAACAAGTATTTTCATAACACAGTATATTTTTTAAAAAGATTGCACATGAAAATGCAGATCTAATTTGCTATTCCTTTAAAATTTGTCAGAGAATTTTCTCTTTTTTTCTTTTCTCTTTGTTCCCACTCCTAACCCTAAATATGGCTACCATTATATACAAATATACATATATATATATTTAAAATCATTATCTATTAATCAATTCTTTCTCTGGATGCAGATAACATCTTCCTTCATCTGTCCTTTATAGTTAATTTGGATATTTATTGTATGCAATATTCTCTTGGTTCTGTTCATTTCCCTCTTTTTCATTTCATGCAAGTTGAATCCATGTGTTTTTAGGTTAATCAAGCTCCTCATTTTTTATAGCATTGTAGTAATCGATCACAATCATATACCGCAACTTATTCAACCATTCCCCAATTGAAAGGCATCACCAACATCTCCAGCTGTTTGCTACCATAAGATCTTGAAAATAACTACCAGCTATCATTCCTTCTATACTTCCCCACGTCTTCTCTTTTGCAGATCAGAAATTTCTAAATTTTTATTCGGACTTCAATTAGAACACCATCATAAATGCTATTCTGGACAAACTGGAAACTCACTGTTTTTAGACAATTAAGCATAGTGTTGATCTAGGTTGTAGCCAAAGAGTTTAGAATAGTGGGAAAGATTAATGAACTTTCATGCTTGAAGCAATTGTCTCAGTAAGCACAAGTAACTTCTACTTTAAACTTTCCTGCATTGGAATTACAGAAATAGTCAGATAATCAAAAATTAAAGAATTGTTAGAAACATTTTAGCAGATTTTGAAGGTTTGGAGATTAACTAATAAGAAGTTTGGAATTTAATTATTTTAAGCTTGCAAGGGGGACTTCTGAGATTTGGGGCAGTTGTGGGAACTCACTACCTTTTGATATATCTTAGAAAGCTTTGGTTGCTATAAAGTGCAAACTACTTACCTATTTTTTCTTTCTTCACTCTGGTATTATTTCCAAACTACCTACCTACCTTCATTCCCCTAAATCTATATCAGGGAGAAGAATGCTCCTCCCTGAGAAGGAGCATTTAATTTTAACTTTCATAAAATGTAATACTTATTTTTCCTTAAAACAAATTCTTTGACAGGACTTGGTCATACCCATACCTTTACTCTGTATGTATCACTCTGCTTTAAATGTGTTTGGTGTAAACAACATATTGTAGGATTTTATTTTTAAATACAGCCTACTATTCAGTTCTGTTTTATGGGAGAATTTATTCCATTCACAGTCACAGAAAGGCAGAAATAGTAAATGCATCTTTTTCAGGTCATGATGCAATAAAAATTACTGTAATAAAGGGGAAGGGAAAATAGACTAAATATTAATTTGGAAACTAAATAATCTAATTCTAAAGAATCAGTGGGTAAAAAAAACAGATCATAAATACAAATGATAATTTCATCCAAGAGAATGACAATAATAAGACAATATACCAAAACTTATGGGATGCAGCCAAAGCAGTTCATAGGGGAAGTTTTATATCTCTAGATGTTTACTCACATAAAATAGAGAAAGAGAAGATCAATGAATTGGGCATGCAATTAAAAAATCTAGAAAAAGAACAATTAAATACCAAATTTGAAATTCTGAAAATAAAAGGGTGATATTAATAAAATTTAAAGTAAGAAAACAAACTAATAAAACAGAATTAGTTATATAAAAAACCAACAAAATAGATGTTTTAGTTAATTTGATTAGAAAAAGGAAAGAAGAATATCAAATTGTTAGTATTTAAAAAGTAAGCACTAACTAAAAAAGTTAGTATGAAAAGGGTGAACATTCTATCAATAAAGAGGAAATTAAAGCAATAATTAGGAGCTATTTTGCCCAACTATATGCCAATAAATCTGATAATCTAAGTGAAATCGATGAATACTTACAGAATTATAGATTTCTCAGATCAACAGATGAGGAAATAAATTATTTAAAATTACCTATTTTAGAAAGAGAAATTGAAAAAAGCTGCTAAGCAACTTCCTAAGGAAAAGCTGTCCAGAGCCAGTTAGATTTACATGTGAATTTTACCAAACATTTAAAGAGCAATTAATTCTAATACTATGGAAAATATATGGAAAAATAGGGAAAGGAGTCTACAAAATTTCTTTTATGACACAGATATGGTGCTGATACCTAAACAAGGTAGAATCAAAAAAGAGAAAGAAAATTATAGATCAATTCTTTTTTTTTTTTTTTAAATTCCATTGTACTTTTATTTATTTTCTTAAATATTTAACAAGCCTCATTTAGTTATTGTTTGGGCCTTGATTGGTTCAGATTGAATGTAAATAGCAGCCATTTCTGCTTTGGCCAGAAATCCTAATGGTCTTTCCCTTTTAGATTCAATTATTTATTTATTTAGATTTTTTTTCTGGACTAGATGAAAGAAGAGATTCTTTGGTTCAATTGATATTTTTTAAAATTTATAACTTTTTATTGACAGAACATATGTCTGGGTAATTTTTTACAATATTATCCTTTGTACTCACTTCTGTTCTGACTTTTCCCTTCCCTTCCTCCACCCCCTTCCCTAGATGGCAAGCAGTCTTATACATGTTAAATATGTTATAGTATATCCTAGATACAATATATGTGTGAAGAATCAAACAGTTCTCTTGTTGCACAGGAAGAATTGGATTCAGAAGGTAAAAATAACCTGGGAAGAAAAACAAAACTGCAAACAATTTACACTCCTTTCCCAATGTTCCTTCTCTTGGTCTAGCTGTTTCTGTCCATCACTGATCAATTGGAACTGAGTTAGAGCTTCTCTTTTTTGAAGATATCCATTTCCATCAGAATACATCCTCCTACAGTATTGTTGTTGAAGTATATAATGATCTCCTAGTTCTGCTCATTTCACTTAGCATCAGTTCATATAAGTCTCTCCAAGCTTCTCTGTATTCATCCTGCTGATCATTTCTTACATAACAATAATATTCCATAACATTCATATACCACAATTTACGCAACCATTCTTCAATTGATGGGCATCCAATTCATTTTCCAGTTTCTAGCCACTACAAAAAGGGCTACCACAAACATTTTGGCTCATATAGGAGGGAACTGAGTGTGGATCACAACATAGTATTTTCACTATTTTGTTGTTTGCTTGTATTTTGTTTTCTTTCTCATTTTCCCCCTTTTTGATCTGATTTTTTTTTATGCAGCATGATCATTGTGGAAATATGTATTGAAGAATTGTACATGTTTAAGATATATTGAATTGCTTGCCTCTAGTAGAGAGGAAGGGGAAAAGGAGGGAGAAAAAAAATTTGGAGCATATGATTTTGGAAGGCTAAATCTTAAAAATTATCTATGCATATGTTTTAAAAATAAAAAGCTTTAAAAGAATAAAGAAAAAAAGGAATAGCATTCATGCTTACTAGTGTATGTAGTTTTAAGACTCCCTCCTTTACATTTTTAAAAAAAGCACAACATTTATTCTTTTTTAGTCCTGTAGCATCTCTTCCATCCTCAAAGGCTTTATAAGTCTTACTGATAGGACCTCTGTAATCACATTAATCAATACTTTCAGTAGTTTAAGATATCATTCATTCATCCAGGCCTAGTGATTTGAATATGACTAAAAATCACAACAAGCTCTGTCATGACTATTAGTTTTCATCATCAAAGTTTGTCTTTGGCCCTGATCTATGGTTTCTGACATTAATGTTACTCTTTTTTTGTACATCCTTAGTTATTTTTTCTTGTTGCCACTTTGTTTGCATCTTCTGTGTGCTTATATGTATATGCTTACAGTTGTGAATTGGAATAACCAGACTGAAAGAGTGGTTATTAATGTGTTTTATGTAAAAATAATCTAGGGCACCTATCTGACATAATGGAAAGATCACTGGACTTGGAATCAGGAAGATCTGAGTTCAAATTTGACCTCAAACATGAAATAGCTACTGATTTCTTGCCAATCTCTTAACTCTGTGTTCCTGAGTTTTCTCATCTACAAAATAAATTGTAAAAGGAAATGGTGACTTGCTCTTGTATCTTTAAGAAAACCCTAAATGGGGTTATGAAGCATCAGACTTGACTGAAAATGATTGAACAAATAGCATGCAATCAAATATAATTTAGTTACAGGACACTTAAGTTCCATTTATGAATTAAGATATTGGACATTTTTCATTCTTTTAAATTATGCACCTTTTTAAATAATAAAGGAATCTCTTAAAGGATAAAAGAATACATTCTTAATTATCTAAGGGAGAAAAAAGGGAATGTATATGAAGTTTACAAATATGTCATAATTATTAATAATTAAAATAACTGACATTTATATATGCCCCATGTCCTAGACATGCGATGCTGAGCCAAGCACTTTAAAATTATTATTTTATTTTATTCTCACAATAACTGACAGGGAGTTTCCATTATTATCTACATTTGAAGAAACTAAGGCAGGGAGAGATCAAAGGGATTGCCCAGGGTCACACAGCCAGTGAATATATGAGGCCAGGTTTTAATTCAGGTCTTCCTGATTCCAGTCCCAGTGCTCTATCCACTGCACTATATAGCTGCCTAGAATGTTATTTGCTCAAGATCACACATATAGCAAGAAGTACTACAAGTATTTAAATCAAAGTTTTCTTCCTCCCAACTCAGGACTCATTCTGCTATACTATGAGTCACTAACATTATGGGGTTGCTTCTTCAACTTATGTGACTAGAATAGTTTATCTGAAGCCTGTTTCAAAGGAATTTATTTTTATTCTTGGCCTAAAAACATAGAACTTGAACACAGTAAAAGATCCCAAAGGATGTATGATCCATAGAATTAATTTTCTAAAAGTGAAAAAAGTAAATATACAGAAAATCTTTAGTTACTTTTGGGTTTCAATTGTTTTCAGTCATAATGACTCTTCACGACTCCATTTGAGGTTTTCTTGACTGAGATCCTGGAGTGGTTTGCCACTTTCTTCTCCAGTTCATTTTACAGGATGAAGAAACTGAGGTAAACAATGTTAAATGATTTGTCTTAACACAGAATAAATGTCTTAGACTGAATTTGAACTAGGGTTTATCCTGAGTCCAAGTCTGGCACACTATCCACTGATTCCACCTAGCTACTCTCTGCCATTCTTTGATTCATGAACAGACAGAAGAAAGTCGTAATATATAGGGCTATGAATTATGTTTTTGTGATCAATTTCCAGTTTATTGTGCTACAAGTTGATGAAGCCCATAACAATTCAATGAAGCACTGAAACAGCAAGACATTTCTTTAGTTAGTTATTGCTGTTGAAAACTTAGTTCTGCTTTACACATCTCTACAATCAATGCATGTTATGTATATTATTTATGATTTAATTCTTCTAGTATACATAGAATACTGTGTATAAATTGGAATACACTTTAATTTGAGAAAATGTCAGTCACAAAGAAGATGTTGATAAAATGAATCAATCAGTTTAATAAATTAAATATGACTGAATAGCTTGCTTTTTTCCTTTTATTGTGGGTTTAATGCTTAGATCACTTAAGATTTCCTCCATGTTTTACACACAAATACACATACACACACACGTATGCAAAAAATATCTACACATATACACATTATATATATGTATGAACAATACACACACACACACACACGCCAAACTCCTGGGATAAAGGAATTTAGCAGTAGAAAGAGAAAAAGACATTAAAATGAAAAACAATTCACTTCTATGTTTATGTCCTACATTCCTTTCTATTTATCATCCATTGTAATCATTTTTGTACCATGGCCTTCAACCTACAAGAGTACTCGTAAGTATTAATATTAATGGCAGCATCACCTTTTCATTAAGTTATCATAGCATCTTATGCCTTCGCTCAGTGGTGATAGCATTATGTCTTCATGTGATTCTTGAATGATAGCTAATCACTTGTCTGGTTAGCACTGGTATATTTGTATTCTTCATGTCATGCCCTCATAGAGCATCAGTGTTTTCTACCTCTTCAATGCCATTCCCTACACATGTTTCTATGAATTCTTTGGAGAATTTCTAGGGCAAGTATGACCCTTTCTTTCTCATTATGTTCCTATGAATACTGAATGGAGGTTCTACACTAGGAGTTCAAGAACATAGTGACATCTACAAGGTATGCATCATTGATCAATTTCAACATTTCTACCTTTTTGAATTTCCATGACTTTAGATATCACAATAGCATTTTCTTTGGGATCCACTTGTACCATCAGGGATCCTTTCTCACAGAACTTTAGAGCCAAGAGGAATTTTAAAGATTATGTGACACAATATCTCCATTAATAAAGGAAGATATTGCACTCTAGAGAGGGAAAATGAATTGGGCAAAGTTGTACAACTAGTTACCGTTGGAGTAAAGACCAAAGCCTAGGATGACTTACATGAAGCAGCTGTAGTGTAATAGAAAGTGTGTTGGATTTAGAGCCAGAAGACTTGGATTTGAATCCTACCTCTGACAAATACTAACAACATTAAAAAATCTCTGTAATAATTATGCCAGTAACTTAATCTATCTTTCATTTTTTTCATCTGTAAAATGAGACAAATATTGCTTGTACTACTTAGCTTATATATCTGTTATAAGGAAAGTACTTTGTAAAATTTAAAGTTATGAGATATGGTCTGGACATTTTGTGAAAACATACACAGTATAAAGATAGGGAAAATTAATATTGATTTATAAGAATTATTATGAAAAAAACATTTAAAGTTCCTTAATCATCCAAGATATTCATTGGACAACCACTATGTGCAAACCTTTGTGCTATGTTCTAGGTAAATACAAAGAGTAAGACAGAGTCCTTCCTCTGAAGAAGTTTATAAAGCAGTTTATGGTAGTCAGGAAAGTGTTACATAAAGAAATTACTCAGGATTCTTGATGTCTAGGAGTTTATGATTTAATACAACATTGATATGAATGAATTAATCAAGGTTATATTCATAAAGAACAAATGAGAAAAATATTTATTCAATACTTGAGAGATAATAAAATTACATTATATGCTATTTAACTACACTGTATTTCTTGTTCCTATTTATCCAAAGGGAATCAGTTAACAAAGTTCCTTAAGGTCCTTAGATGGATGATAAGGCTAGTTTTACAGGTTCCAATAGCAAAGTACAATGTTCTTTTCATAACTGGTCCAAGAATAAGAAAGATTAAATATGAAAGTCTGAGGTAAGGGTAAGAGGAAGAGGAAGGAAGAAGGTGTATTAATTCTTAAGTGTTTTAGTAAAATAATAGGGGCTAATTTAATTGAAAGGAATACCTTTCCCATGAATTGCTAGGTTTCAAAGACAAATCTGAATAAAGTTACCAGGACTCATAAATATTGAGATGTGACAACTTGATAAATTTTCATTAGAGGAAGGAGATGAAAAGACTGCAGGTAAGAGAGTATGTGGTTGGATATCCTGGATGACATTTGGTAGTTCCGTCATATTTCTAAACTAATAAATTAGAAGAATTTCTTGGATAATGATATTTACATTGTAGCCTGTACCTCATGCATTTCAGTTCCAGAGCCAGAAAAGAAAGGGAACCCAAGAGCCCAGGTTCACGTGAAAAGAACTGATAATATCCAGTACATAAAAAGGTCAAGTTGAACAGCTTTCTGAATGGCTACAGAGTCTGAGATCAAAGGAACAAAGACTGAACCAATTTGGTTCTGTGATTAACACACTGGAAAAGAACTATTGTATGCATGAATCTTTCTAGCTTTATTTGGCAACACCAAGAGCTTGAGTTTTCTGGTATTTGTTCCTTTCCAAAAGACTATTTGTTCATGGATGATACCTTGATTCTTAGGATTGTATATAAAATTTTGCTTTATTTCTTTATTAATCAGGTCTAGATTAGGTTATTTTTTTTTAAAAAACCTCATAGTTCTACTTCTGTTGTGTTAGTACAGTGCTTTGATTGCATTTACATGAATTTAGAAATTATCTGCTGATTGGGGAATGGAGTTTGAGCTGATTAAGTTGCTCCTTATCCAAACTACCCTAAGACAGAATCCAGTAAAACATGAACATTTTAGTGTGAATGAAAAATAGGTCATATGTTAACAGATCAGGTATATTGGGAAATATTTAGTGAACGCATGCAATTGCTTCAAAGTTGTCTTCTTAAGCTCACATTTATAAATTTATCCCTCTAATATTTTTAGACTATTTAAAATAATTATACAGTATAAAGTTAGAATATTGCTGTGGTGTATGAAATGATGATCTGTGAATTTAGAAAAGTATGTAAAGACTTGGATTTAAAAATAATGATGTTACACACCAAACAAAAGACAAAATATCATAGTGTATATATATATATATATATATATATATATGCATGCACATATAAATATATGTGCACTTACTCATAGCCTACTTTCTGTGGAAAAGGAAACAGGGATAGAAGAATAAAGCAAAAATGCACAGCAGAGAACAAAAGAAAACCCACAAGGAAGGGAAACTGTATAGTTCTGATAGGATAGTATTTATTATATAAGCTTTCTTGGAAGACATAATGACAACAATGAGACATCATAAAAAATTTGTGGGATGCAGCCAAAGAGGTAATAAGGAGAAATTTTATATCTTTAGAAACTTATTTGAATAAAATAGAGAAAGAAAAAATCAATGAATTGGGCTTGCAAGTTAAAAAGCTAGAACAGGGCCAAATTAACCCCCCCCCCCAATCAAATACTAAACTTGAAATTCTAAAATTAAAAGGAGAAATTAATAATATTGAAAATAAAAAAAAATATTGAATTAATAAATAAAACTAAGAATTGGTTTTATGAAAAAACCAATAAGATAGATAAACCTTTGGTAAATCTGATTAGAAAAAGAAAAGAGTAAAATCTAATTAGTAGTCTTAAAAATGAAAAGGGAGAACTTTCCACCAATGAAGAGGAAATTAGAGCAATAATAAGAAGTTAATTTGCCCAACTTTATACCAATAAACTTGATAACCCAAGTGAAATGGATGACTACCTCCAAAAATATAGGCTTCCCAGATTAACAGAGAAGGAAGTAAATTGCTTAAATAGTCCCATTTCAGAAAAAGAAATAGAACAAGCTATTAATCATCTCCCTAAGAAAAAGTCCCCAGGACCAGATGGATTTACATGTGAATTCTACCAAACATTTAAAGAACAATTAACTCTAATTCTTTATAAACTATTTGAAAAAATAGGGAATGAAGGAGTCCTACCAAATTCCTTTTATGACACAGACATGGTACTGATACCTAAACAAGGTAGGTTGAAAACAGAGAAAGAAAATTATAGACCAATCTCCCTAAAGAATATTGATGCTAAAATCTTAAATAAGATATTAGCAAAAAGACTACAGAAAATCATCCCCAGGATAATACACCATATCAAGTAGGATTTATACCAGGAATGCAGGACTGGTTCAATATTAGGAAAACTATCAGTATAATTGACCATATTAATAATCAAATTAACAAAAACCATATAATCATCTCAATAGATGCAGAAAAAGCATTTGATAAAATCCAGCATCCATTCCTATTAAAAACACTTGAGAGTATAGGAATAAATGGACTTTTCCTTAAAATAATCAGTAGCATGTATTTAAAACGGTCAGTAAGCATCATGTGTAATGGGGACAAACTGCAACCATTCCCAATAAGATCAGGAGTGAAACAAGGTTGCCCACTATCACCATTACTATTCAATATTGTATTAGAAATGTCAGCTTTGGCAATAAGAGTTGAGAAAGAGATTAAAGGAATTAGAGTAGGTAATGAGGAAACCAAATTATTATTCTTTGCTGATGATATGATGGTATACTTAGAGAAACCCAGAAATTCTACTAAAAAGTTATTAGAAATAATCCACACCTTTGGCAAAGTTGCAGGATACAAAATAAACCCATATAAGTCATCAGCATTCTAATATATCACTAACAAAATCCAGCTATTGGAGTTACAAAGAGAAATTCCATTTAAAGTAACTATTAATAGTATAAAATATTTAGGAATCTATCTGCCAAGGGAAAAATCAGAAACCATATAAGTAAAACTACAATACAAAACACTTTCCACACAAATAAAGTCAGATGTAACCAACTGGAAAAATATTAAATGCTCTTCGATAGGGCAAGCAAATACAATAAAATGACAATACTACTTAAACTAACCTATTTATTTAAGCGCTATGCCAATCAGACTCCCAAAAAACTATTTAATGACCTAGAAAAAATAACAACAATGTTCATATGGAAAAACAAAAGGTCAAGAATTTCAAGGGAATTTAATGGAAAAAAAATTAAATGAAGGTGGCCTAGCTGTATCTGATCTAAAATTATATTATAAAGCAGCAGTTACCAAAACCATTTGGTATTGGCTAATTGACTAGTTGATCAGTGGAATAGGTTAGGATCAAAGCACAAAACAGTCAATAACTTTAATAATCTATCCCAGCTTTTGGGGTAAGAATTCACTGTTTGACAAAAAAAGAAAATGCCAAAAATTGGAAATTAGTATGGCAGAAACTAGGCATTCATCCACAGTTAACACTGTATACCAAAATAAAGTCAAAATGGGTTCATGACCTAGGCATAAAGAATGAGATTATAAACAAATTAGAAGAACATAGGATAGTTTACCTTTCAGACCTGTAGAAGATGAAGGATTTTATGACCAAAGAAGAACTAGAGATCATTATTGATCACAAAATAGAAAATTTTGATTATATCAAATTGAAAGGGTTTTGTACAAACAAAACTAATGCAGACAATATTATAAGAGAAGCAATAAGCTGGGAAAACATTTTTACAGTCAAAGGTTCTGATAAAGGCCTCATTTCCAAAATATATAGAGAATTGACTCTAATTTATAAGAAATCAAGCCATTCTCCAATTGATAAATGGTCAAAGGATATGAACAGACAATTGTCAGATGATGAAATTGAAACTATTTCCACTCATATGAAAGTGTTCCAAATCACTATTGATCAGAGAAATGCAAATTAAGACAACTCTGAGATACCACTACACACCTGTCAGATTGGCTAAGATGACAGGAAAAAATAATGATGAATGTTGGAGGGGATGAAGGAAAACTGGGACATCGATGCATTGTTAGTGGAGTTGTGAACGAATCCATCCATTCTGGAGAACAATCTGGAATTATGCCCCAAAAGTTATCAAACTGTGCACACCCTTTGATCCAACAGTGCTACTACTGGGCTTATATCCCAAAGAAATACTAAAGAAGGGAAAGGGACCTATATGTGCCAAAATGTTTGTGGCAGCCCTTTTTATAGTGGCTAAAAACTGGAAAATGAATGGATGCCCATCAATTGGAGAATGGTTGGATAAATTGTGGTATATGAATGTTAGGGAATATTATTGTTCTGTAAGAAATGACCAGCAGGATGAATACAGAGAGGCTTGAGAAACTTACATGAACTGATGTTGAGTGAAATGAGCAGAACCAGGAGATCATTATATACGTCAACAACAATACTGTATGAGGATGTATTCTGATGGAAGTGGATATCTTCAAAAAAGAGAAGATCTAACTCAGTTTCAATTGATCAATGATGGACAGAATCAGCTACACCCAGAGAAGGAACACTGGGAAATGAGTGTAAACTGTTTGCATTTTTGGTTTTCTTCCCAAGTTATTTATACTTTCTGAATCCAATTCTTGCTGTGCAACAAGAGAACTGTTTGGTTCTTCACACATATATTGTATCTAGAATATACTATAACATATTTAATATGTATAAAACTGCTTGCTATCTAGGGGAGGAAGTGGAGGGAGGGAAGGGAAAAATCAGAACAGAAGTGAGTACAAGGGATCATGTTATAAAAAATTACCCATGCATATGTACTGTTAATAAAAAGTTATAATTGTTTTTAAAAGAAAAGCTTTCTTGGAATGGAAATTTATTGTATCATGTTTTGAATCCTCTTTTACATTCTGCTATGCACATTGAAACTTTTTTTCTTTTTCTATTTTGGATTTAAGTTTCAAATAAATAATATAAAAAGAAAGAAATTAAGTCCTCTAGATACTTGTTTAATATAGGAATAACAAAAGCGCAAGAAAGTCAATATTACAAAGTCTCATAGCAAGTTACTGTTGGAACCAGGTATAAAATATATTCCTTTCCTCTTAGTTGAATGCTCAGGTGTCAATGTTTAAAAAAGAAATTAAGAAAAAAAAATTCTAAAAAAAATTTTAAAAAACAAAAAGATTAAAATTTTAAAAGGATTTTTTTAAATCATTTTTTTTAAAAAATTATTTTTTTTGGTTTTCAAAAATGAACCATTGTTTTAAAACCCTTTGCTTTAAATTTTTGGTTTTTTTTTAAAAAAAGGGTTTTTTAAGTAAAATTAAGAAAAAACATTTTTTTTTTTTTGGTTATTTTAATTTTTTTGTTTTTTTTTGTTTTTTAAGGGTTTTTTTAAATAATCAGGAAAATGGGTTTTTTTTTCAAACCCTTTGTTTTTAATTTTTAAAAAAAAAATTATTTTTTTTAAATAAATGTTAAATAAATAAAAAAAAAAAAAAGGGGTTACTAAAAATTTTTTATTTTACTCTTTTGTTTGTTTGTTTGTTTTGTTTTGTTTTTTAATTTTCAGGCCATCCACTTATATGTTATAAAGTTTGTTCTCTTTTTCTAAATCTGCTCCTTATGCTGATTTATCTTTCAGAGAAATAAATTCATGATTTTCCCTTGTTCAAAACATAAATGTGTTTTATTCTTTCTTACCCTAATCTTTATTACCAGTTACCTGGCAGCCTGGAATACTGATCTAATTCTGAATTTGGAACAAGAAAAATATGATTTTAACACATGCTTCTGACACTTATCAACTGTATTACCCTCAACCGGTCCCTTAATCTTTCAGAGTCTTAGTTTACTCATCTATAAAATGACAAGAGTTCAATGAATTCTTTGAAGGTTTCTTCCAACTCAAAAGTTATTATGCTATCATTATTTCTTTCAGTTTATAATAAGTCCTCCTATATATGTTATTCTTTTTTATATGTTTCACTTTTCAATCCATCCTTCATATCAATGCCAAAGTAATCTTCCTTATTTATAGATTTGTTCATGTAATTACAATGTTCAAAAATCTTCCATAATGGTAGCCGATGAAATTTTAAGTTATTTTGCCTGATATTCAAGTTTATTACAATGTGGTATCATCTATCTTTTTGAATTTATCTCACATTACTTCCCCTAAACACACCCTATGGTTGATATTGGAATATTCTAATAAAATTGAAATATTCATTATGATGCAGGCATAGTCTTAGTTTTTCCACATCAGGATATCTGCTCACACTTTAGCTGATGCCAGGAACTTCACTTCAAATCTCTTGTCTCCTATATAAAAGCAAAATACAAAATCATTCCTCAAGGATGCTTTTCCTGATCTCTCTAGGCAGCCTCCTCTCACATCTGTCAATCAATAAATAATTCAATAAGCACTTACTTCTTAAGTGCTTACTCTGTGACATGAATCATATTTACAAGCCCTCACATGACATTTTGTTTTCCTCTTTTTTAAAGGAATGTATTGTTTGCCTTCTCACTATTTGCAGTACAGTCATATTTCTATGAATGACTGTAGTCTTCATTAATTAGGTCAGAGATCGTAAACATCTCTAAATATTGAATTTTTCCTAACATCTGGAATTATATCCTCCTGTAATATTTACTTAATAAATATTTATTATGTTACATTGAACTAGAGAGGATAGTTATGAATTATTATGAAAGAAATTATTATGGAAATTATTTCCAGTTTTGAATCATTTGAAGTGTCCAGTATACATGACTGAGATGATTTAGATAGAATGATCTGTGGTACATCATCAATTTTCTCTGGATGACAATTCACCATCCATCAGAGTCCCCTTTCAGGTCATTCATTTTTGTGGGCAATTGGTCATAAGTAAGTACTCTATAGCTATCCCAGGATGGCTAACTATTATGGTCCTGTTCCCCCCCCCCCCAATTCTAGAAGACAATGAAAAGATATTGAGAACAAATTTGATTGATCTACCTATTTGTAGAGCTTTATTCTTGCATTCCATATCAAGGAGAAAGAACTAATTTTTTTTTTCTCATGAAAGGAGAGTCATCTAGGGATTTCAATTGAACTCTCAGTCTTAAGTGTGAAACTTCTGAGCTGCCCACAAAACTGAATTTACCCTTTAGGATAACTCTTTTGAGGCTTCAGAAATTACCTTTAGTTTCAAGATCTTTTGACATATAATTATGTATTTGTATATAATTGTTAACATATATATATATATATATATATATATATATATACACACACACACACACACACACACATATATATATACATAGAAGGGAAAGTATCTTTACAATAGCCCTGTTAGATAAGATACTTTTATTATCCATATTTTACAGATGAAAAACAGAGAAAAGTAATTTGTCCAATATCATAGAGCAATGAAGTTCTGTGGCCATTTCAATTTATGTAGATAGTTCTCTGCCTCTCTGTGTTTATCCCATTCATTATTCTTATATCACAATAATATTTCATTGGAATCTTGTGGCACAACTTATTTCGATATTCTCCAATCAGTGACCATTTACTTTGTTTTTATTTTTTTGTTGTTAGAAAAAAATGACGCTATAAATATTTTGGATTGTGTAAGCTTTCATTTTCTTCTTCCAGTTTCAGTATTTTTGAAAGTATTGGTTTATTTCTTTTTGTTTTTTCTTCAGTTTTAGCAGAATATATCTGTACTTTGTGATTGAACCTTAATTTTTTGCTTGTTTACTGTTGCTATTTTTTGGAATAACTATTCTTCTTTTTAATCATATTAACTAAAGCTTTATTAATTTTATCAGCCTTTTCAGAGAATTAATTATTAGTTTTAGTTATCATTTCTGTAGCTTTTTTTTGTTTCCAATTTATCTATGTCCTTATATGGACTTATTTGTTGAACTTCTCATTGTTATAGTATATATTTAATTCACTATTTCTTCCTTTCATATTTTATTAATGCATATTTTAGGGATTTCACTTTGACCCTGAGGACTTTTTACACTGGGTCTCAGAAATTTTAGTATGTTGTTCAATTGTTTTTAAAATTGTATTTTAAAACATGAAAAAATCACTTTTTTTTCTGTCACCCATGTACCACCCTCACATTTAGGAAAAAGTAAAAGAGAAGCAAATTTTGTATACCAAATATTCAAAGTTAAGCTAAAGAAATTCATTGATTGATGGTATTCTAAAAATATCTCTCATTCTGCACCCTGCCATCATCTCTTTCTCAGGAAATAGAGACCATTTTAATTTTCTTTCATATTATTATTAATTATGTCTGATTTTTTTGACCAATTTGTAACTTAAAATTTCATTGTTGAGTCTTCCCTTAGGTCTGTATCTTTGATTCGTGCTCTCATCATTGATTATTATGTTCGTTGCATGATGAACTATCAAAGTTATGTTTGGTATTCATACTCTTTAACAGTTCTTTGCCCTTATATATGGTCAAATTTTGTAAAAGTTCCATGTCTAGTTGAAAAAAATATGCATTGTCTTTAGTATTCCTATTTAGATGATGCCATAAGTCTTCTGGGGATGGTACAATAGAAAGAATGCAATACTTAAAATGAGGACAACTCATATCTATAAATTCAAATCTAGTTTTAGAAATTTACCAACTGTGTGTCTCTGGATAAGTCACCCAAACCTATTTTTTTCTCATTTTCTCATCTGTAAAATGAGATGGAGAAAGACATGGTGAACCACTTCAGTGTTATCACCAAGAAAATCCTACATGGGGTCAAAAAGAGTCAGGCATGACATGACGGAATAACAATAGCTCTAGTTTCTCCAGCATTGTTCAATTCTATATTTTATCTTTTGTTTAACTTTCTGTTAGTCACCCTTTCTCTTTGTTTTTTGAGTTTTGCTTTATTTATTAGTGTTTTCTTCCTTTTTCTAATTTTCAAAATCTTTCTTCTCTCTATTAAATAGTCAAATACATATCCCTCTTTCTGCCCCCATTTTGTTTTGTTTGTTAGCTTATTTTATTTCTATTACATTTCTCTAAAGATTCTTTTTTCTCTTTCATTTTTATCTTCCCTTTTATCTATTCTAGCCTTATACTGTGATTCATGTCTCTTTTACTTATTTATTCCTGCTTCCCACATCGAATTAAAGCTTTTAAGGTACCTATTTTATTTCCCCTATTTTATTATTATCAGTTTATTACTTTCTCAAAGATGCTGTTGCTTTTCACTCGTAGGTAACAGTTTCTACATGTGATAGAGAAACATTGTTTCATCATGAGTTTCCATATGTTTCTGACTGTGTGCTGCTTCTTCATGATTATTTTCCTTATTTGTCATGTCCCTGCCATACTATTCTTCTTGATGCTAGTCACTGGCAGTTCTGATTCCCCTTTTTCTTGATTCAGAATAAGTGTTCCCAACCCACAAATGCCACAGATGGCATATTTATATTATAATATCATTGTCTCCCCTTATATTATTACCTTTTCCTTCAAATGGATATTTTCCCATGGAAGTACCTACCACCATTGACACGAGATTTCCCTTTTTTAAGTTTTAGAAAGTAATCAAATTATCTCCTGCTGTCACTATATTGTGATTGTTATTGTTTTGATTCCACAGATGTTTTTGTTTTCTTTTTTTTTTTCAAGAGTAAATTATTTTGTTTTCTGTGACTTCCTAGTTACTGTATTTATTTAACTTTCTTACATTTTTTTCTTGCAAATGATTTCTTCAGGTCATGTTTATCTTCCACAAATGCTTTATGTGCCACATTTATTGAATGTTGGTCTTTTTTTAGTTGTTAGGCTTCAGTTTGCAAGGTTTTGGGTAACACACTGATCTTTGCTCTTAGGACCACACATTTTCCCCTAGTTTCTGATGAATGCAGAATAGTCTTGGTTTATTCTGAATTTCTTTTCCAATGTATTTGAAGGTCTTTCTCTTAGTCACTTGGAAAATTTGTTATGTCTCATTGGAATTGTTAAATTTAATCCCTTTGTGTCTTGGAGTTTGCAGTATATTTCTGTGTTCAGTCTGGGTACTTTTCTTATGTTTTCTTGTATTAGGGTGTTAAGTTTTTGTTTATTAATATTTAAAAATTTTTTATTTTACTTGTGTTCTTC
The DNA here is from genome assembly GCF_902635505.1 of Sarcophilus harrisii. Lineage (NCBI taxonomy): Eukaryota > Metazoa > Chordata > Mammalia > Dasyuromorphia > Dasyuridae > Sarcophilus > Sarcophilus harrisii. Next base: position 135,900,218 of record NC_045426.1, read on the forward strand.
TAGGAGACCTATGATCTTAGTTGTCTCAAAATATTCTGTCTTCAAAATCAATGTTTTGCTTATAGGGAAAACATTTTTTTTTAACATTATTGTTTTTTGCTTCTTTTTTTCACTGTTTACCTTTGACTTTTGTATATTTTCATTTCCAGATTATCCTCTTTTTGTTTGTTTCTTTCAATCATGATAGATTCAAATTTTTGTATTTTGTAATTTTTTTGTATAGATTATCAGTTCTTCTTTTGCAATTCTTAAATTTCTCTTTTTTTCCTTTGGAAGTGAACATTGTGTGTTCATTTGCATTATTTTCTTAGTTCTTTTTCTGTTTGCAGGTAGAATTTTTCTTTTCAAAATCTATTAGGATTGCTTTGGATCACTGAACCACTGAGAAGAACCATGTCTTTCATAACTGATCATCACACATTCTTGCTGTTATTGTGTATAATGTATTCCTAGTTTTACTTGTTTTGCTCAGCCTCAGTTTGTGTAAATCTTTTCAGGCCTTTCTAAAATAAGCTTGTTCATCATTTTTATAGAGCAAAAATATTCTATTATTTTCAGATGCCACAACTTGTTCAGCCATTCTCTAACTTATGAGCATCTACTCATTCTCCAATTCTTTACTACCACAAAAGAACTGCTATGAACACTTTTTTGCACATGTGAGTTCTTTCCCTTCTTTTATGATTTCCTTGGGATACAGCCCCAATAATTGCACTGCTGGTTCAAGTTGGTGCAGTTCTATAACTCTTTGGGCATAGTTCCAAATTGACCTCCAGAATGGTTAGATCATTTCACAGTTCCATCAACAATGCTTTACTTTTACAGGATTCTCACATCTTTTACATTTGTCATTATCTTTTCCTGTCATTTTAGCCAATCTGAGAGGTATGAGGTGGTATCTCAGAGTTGTTTTAATTGGCATTTCTCTCATCAGTAGTGATTTAGAGAATTTTTTCATATAACTATAGATGGCTTTACTTTCATCATCTGAAAATTATCTGTTCATATGCTTTGATCATTTATTATTTGGGGAATGGCTTGTATGCTTATAAATGTGACACAGTTCTTTATATATTTTAGAAATCAGAGGATTCTGGAAAGATGGTGTAGATTGGTAAATTTCAAGTTCTCCTGATTTCTCCCATAAATAGAACAAATTTGTGATTCAGGATAACATAGACTGGTGAAAGAAGAAGAATTGGAGCAGAAAAGGGCTCTTCCTGATACAACTGGACAATATCTGAAGAAAGACACTGGGCTGGAATTAACCTGTCTGAAGTGCAAACATCTCCTGCCTAGTCCACAGAAGCATCAAGTGGGGATCCTTTGGGCTAGCTGGTAGTGGCTGGAGTCTCAATAGGAACCACGGAGACTTTCACCCTCTGGACTGTTTGTTAAGGGGCTTGAGTCTGGAAGACAGAGTGAACTTCAGCTGATTGAGAATGCCAGGCCCAGCTGTGCTGCTAAGAAGTAGCCCTGTGTGAGAAGGAACCAGTACCTGGTCAGTGCAGAAGCAGCACAACAGTGCTGGTTGTGGGCACTTGCAGGAGAGTGGAGTGTATGTATATAGTACATATGTATATACAAATATATATTTTCTTAACTGGGAATTATGGAGCTTTCTTGGGAGTTGTGGAGAGGATGAAAGGGAGGTATGTCTGTGTGTATGTGTGTGTGTGTGTGTGTGTGTGTGTGTGCATGTATGTGTAAGTATATAGCTATCTATGTATATATAAATATATCCTTTCATAACTATGGTCTGCTTGGATGTGGTGAGGGAGAGGAAAGGGGGGGAAAAAGTTAAAAAGTTGTGCAGCAGAGAACAAAAGAATAATTTACAAGGAAGTAAAGAAAGGACAGACACTCATGAATATAACTTCTACTAATATATAAACTTTCTTAAATTGGTATATGTTGCTATATACTTACAATCTCCCCAGTGTTCTACTAGGCACATAATAATGTTCTTTTTTGTTTTGCTGCATTTTGTTTTTCTTTTTTTGCTGAGGCAATTGGGATTAAGTGACTTGCCCAGGGTTATGCAGCTAGGAAGTGTTAAGTTTCTGAGACCAGATTTGAACTCAGGTCCTCCTGACATCAGGGCTGGTGCTCTGTCTACTGTACCACCTAGTTTTTATTTTTTCTTATTCTTGTTTTTATTTTTTCTTATTCTACTTCTTCAAATAAAATAAATTTTTGGGGAAAAAAAGAAATGAGACTTTTATCAGAAACACTGTCTGTAAAGATTTTTTCCAGATTTGTACTTCCCTTTTAATTTTGTTTCTGTTGGTTTTACTTTTGCAAAAACAAAACAAAACAACAACTCCCCCCCCCCCAAAAAAAAAAACCAACTCTTTAATTTAATGTAATCAAAGTTGTCCATTTTGTTTTTCCTAATGTTCTCTATTTCTTTTTTGGTCATAAATTCCTCCCTTCTCCAAAGATCTGATAGGTGAATTATCCCTTATTCTCCTAATCTGTTTATTGTTTATGGTATCATCCTTTATGGCTAAATCATACATCCATTTTGACCTTATTTTGATATGGGATTTGAGATGTAGGTCTATGCTGAATTTTTGACATATTATTCTCCAGTTTTCCCAGCAATTTTTCTCAAATAGTGAGTTCTTGTTCCAGAATTTGGAGGTTGGGGGTTTATCAAATCCTAGATTGCTACAATCCTTGATTATTGTGCTGTGTGTATTTAATCCATTCCACCAATCCAACACTCTATTTCTTGGCCAGTACCAAATGATTTTAATGACTGCTGCTTTAAAATATAGTTTTAAGTTTGGTACCGCTAAGCCACCATCCTTTGTATTTGTTTTTATTAATTCTCTTGATATTCTTGACCTTTTGTTCTTCTAGATGAATTTTGTTATTATTTTTCTAGTTCTATAAAATTATATTTGGCAGTTTGATTGGTGTGGAACTGAACAAAAAGAATAATTTAGGCAGAATCATAATTTTTTTTATATTAGCTCAGCCTAGCCATGAACAAATGATATTTTCCAGTTGTTTAGATCTGACTTTATTTGTGTGAGAAGTGTTTTGTAATTGTGTTTATATAGTTCATGTGTTTGTCTTGATAGGTAGATCCCCAAGTATTTCCTTTTGTTTACAGTTATTTTAAATGGAATTTCTCTTTCTATCTCTTGCTGATGGGCTTTGTCAGTTATATATAGAAATGCTGTTGATTTGTGTGGGTTTATTTTATATCCTATGGCTTTACTAAAGCTGTTAATTGTTTCCAGTAGGTTTTTGGATGATTTTCTAGGATTCTCTATGAATAACATCATATCATTTGCAAAGAGTTGATCGCTTTATTTCCCCATTGCCAATTTTAATTCCTTTAATTTTTTTTCTTTTCTTGTTGTTAAAGCCAACAAGAAATTAAAGCAATAATTAAGAGATAGTTTGCCCAGCTGTATGACAGCAAGTCTGAATATCTAACCAAAATGAGAGAATATTTACAAAAATATAAATTATCCAGGTTAACAGAAGAGAAAGTAAATTATCTAAATTGTCCCATTTTAGAAAAAGAAATTGAACAAGTCATTTGTGAATTCCCTAAAAAAATGTCCAAACCCAGATGTATTCACAAGTGCATTCTATCAAACATTTAAAGAATAGTTAATTCCAATGCTATATAAACTATTTAGGAAATTAGGTAAATCAGGAGTTTGCCAAATTCCTCTATGACATAAACATGGCACTGATACTTAAACCAGGAAGAGCCAAAACAGAGAAAGAAAATTACAGACCAATCTCCCTAATGAATGTTATTGATAGTTGTTGTCTTCAGACTTCCAGGTCATTCTCCTTCCTTTTTCAATGTGTTCAGTATCTGGCTCAAATTTTTTGTCTTCTCTTCAAATTCTGTCCTTATACTAAGGGATTTCAACATACTTATTGATTCTATTGACTTATTTCCAACACTCAGTTCTTCAATATACTTATTTCTCATGACCAATTTTTCAACATCTCCCACAACTATGACAAATATATTTTAGATTGTGCCATTCTCCTACAAATGTACCATTTCCATGTCCAAGAATTGATTTTTTTAATCTGACTACAATCTATTTGCTTTCTACTTCTATAGCTTCCTGCCTATATCAAATTTTATTATTCCTCTATACCATGACCTCCAAGCCTTTGACTCCTTGGTTTTCTCCCAGATCATCCACCTCTATACTAACTATTCTCTCATCCTTTCTCCATATATAACTCCATATAATTCTCTTTTTCTTGAATCCTTTGTTCTTTCTGCATAACACAGAATGTGATCTACTAAGTTTCAGATATAGATTATTCTCACTATCTTTTGCTTTTCCCTACACACCTGCTGCTGAATCAAGGTTGGAAAAATCACATTATAACTTGGTATGCTACAAATTTGTGCTATATAACTTCACCTGAGCTTTAATTCTTGCTCTGAAATTCTTCTACACATATACTTTTCAACTTACTATATTTCTCTAAACAGCAAATATTCCAAACTTTTAAAAAATCACTTCTCAAACCTCCCATGGTTTCTTCCTTCTTCCCTTATCATCTAAGTGGAGAACCTTGCAAGACATTTTATTTAAAGAAATTGAAGGACAAGATGGTGAAGTAGAGAAGCACCCAACTAAGCTTCCTCAAATTTCTCTACAAACAATTCCAAAAATAATTCCTCAAATCAAATTCTGGAATGGCTGAGTGAACAAACTATCAAGTAAAACATATGCCAACTTAAGACGCCTTAGGAAATTAGCAGGAGTGGTGCCCCATTGAGAAGGGAGGTATAGAAGTGCAGTACAGATAGCAATGTACAGATGTTTGTACTGGAAGCAACAGAAGCTTCAAGAGTTTTCAGGCTTTAGACATTGGTGTTCATGTGTGTGTATGTGTGTGTGTGTGTGTGTGTGTGTGTGTGTGTGAGAGAGAGAGAGAGAGAGAGAGAGAGAGAGAGAGAGAGAGACAGTCAGGCAGACAGACAGACAGAAAAAAATGGACAGAGACAAAGAGAAAGAGATATATAGAGAAAACAGCTAGGAAGGAAATTGGAACTTGTTGTATTGCCTGTATGTAATTCTGGATTGCATTTACAAGCCACAAAGGAGAGACAGCATTTGGTATTACTAGGGAGCAATGACCTCAGTCATACTTTTTGGAAAGAGAAGAGTACTTGTGGTTACTAATGATAGAAAGTAGGGACCCTGGTCTTAATTCCAAAATAGAGGAGAACACTAGAATTGTGGCATCTGGAGAATGGGAGAGATGGTCAAAATCTTAGCACTAGGAGGAGTGCTAGAACCATAGTTATATTTTTGAGAAAAGGGATCTTTATCAAAGAAACTTGTAATGTTTTCCCACATAGTTACAAATTTCTCTCATTCATTCTTTCCCATTTATCTTTCTGTGTAATTAATTCCTTTCACCCTGTTCCTTCTTAAAAGTGTTTTGTTAATGACCACTTCATCCCCCAACTACCCTCTTTTCTATCATATCCTCCCTTTGTTCTATTACTTTTCTACTTCTCTTTGGGCATACCCAACTGAGGCTATATGTTATTCCCTTTTTGAGTCAATTCCAAATGACACTAAATTTCATGTATCATTTTCCAGAGCTGCTCCCCATTCCTAATTCACCCTTCACTTTAAAAACTCTTTGTGGCATAATTTATCCCATTTAGCATTTTCCTTTTTTTTTTTCTCCCTGTGTATTCATTTTTCACATATTTTAATTTTTTTTTATAAATATCATCCCATTATAGTCAACTCAGTCTCATATTCTCTGTCTATATGGACTCCATTTAAGTGCTGTAATGGTGATAAAATTCCTAAGAGTTGTATCATCTTCCCATGTAGGAATGTAAACAATATAACCTTATGATTTGTCTTTCATGTTACCTTTTTATATTTCTCTTGAGTCTTGTATTTGAAAGTCTAATTTTCTATTCAACTCTGGTTTTTGCATCAGGAATGCTTGAAAATCCTCTATATTATTAAATATCTATTCTCCACCCTGCCATCCACAATGAATTATACTCAGTTTTGCTGGGTAGGTTATTCTTGTTTGTAATCCTAGCTCTTTTGCCCTCTGAAATATCATATTTAAGCCCTTCAATTTATTACTGTGAAAGCTACTAAAGCTTCTATTATATTGTCTGTGGCTATATGTTACTTGAATTATTTCTTTCTGGCTGCTTGCAATATTTTCTCTTTGACCTGGGATGAATGGAATTTGGCTACAATATTCAAAGTAGTTTTCATTTTGTAATCTCTTTCATGAGGTGATCAGTGAATTCTTTCAAGTTCTATTTAGCCCTCTGGTTCTAGAATATCAGGGTAGTTTTCCTTGATAATGTCTGAAAATATGATATTTGGGGTCCTTTTTTATTATCATGCCTTTCAAGTTGTCTAATAATTCTGAAATCTATTTTCTGGGACATTTTTCCAATGAGATATTTCACATTTCTTCCATTTTTTTTTTATTCTTTTGATTTTGTTTTTAGTCTCTTGCTGTCCCATGAAGTCATTTGTTTCCATTTATACAATTCTAATTTTTAAGAAATTATTTTCTTCAGTGAACTTTCATTCCTCTTTTTTCATTTGGCACATTTTATTGTTCTAAGGAGTCATTTTCTTCAGTCATTTTTTGTACTTCCTTTTTCATTTGGCTTTTTCTTGGCCAATTCTACTTTCTAGGAAATTGTTTTCTTCAGTGAATTTTTGTACATTTCCCTTTTTTGTGCTTCTTTTGCCAACTGTTGTCTGTTTTTCATGATTGTCTTGCTTTATTCTCATTTCTTTCCCTAATTTTTCTTCCATCTGTCTTATTTTTTAAAAATTTTTTTTACATTCTCTCAAGAATTTTTTTTGCAGGCTTGAGACCAATTTACATTTTTCTTTAAGACTCTGGATGTGGCTGTTTTAACCTTGTTTTCTTTTGAGTTTGTATTTTGATTCTCCTTGTTACCATAGTAACTTTCTATAGACGGGTATTTTTGTTGTTGTTTGCTCATTTTACAACCTATTTCTTGTCTTTTTCTTTTATATTAAAGTTGGAGTCTGCTCCTGTGGTAGAGAAAGCACTATCCCAAGCTTCATGTTTTTCAAGCTGTTCTCTTCAGAGCTAGGGGGTTTGTAAGAATTCTAGAGACCCAACTAAAGTAGTTGAAATAACTACTTTAGGAAAGTTCCAGGATATAAAAAATGCCACAAATCATCAGCATTTCCAAATATTATCCACATAGTCCAGCAAGAAGAGATAGAAAAAGAAATTCCACTTAAAATAATTGTAGACAATATAAAATATTTGAAAGTCTACCTGCCAAGACAAAACCAGGAAATATATGAACACAACTACAATACTTTTCACACACATAAATTCATATTTATATAATTAGAGTTCTACATATACAAAAAATATTTATAGCAACTATTTTTGTGGTGACAGAATTGGAAATTGAGGGGATGCTTATCAATTGGGAAATTACTGAAAAAGTTTTGTTATATGATTGTGATGGAATACTATTGTGTTATAATAAATGTTGAGCGAGCCAAGTGATTTTAGAAAAATATGGGAACATTTACATGAACTAATGCACAATGAAATGAGAAGAAATAAGATAATATTGTACCCAATAATATATGAAAACATATTGAAGAATACTTTTAAAAATTGTTATTATTCTAGGTTTTTTTTTCTGTTTTCTTTTACAAGTTTTCCAATATGAAAATGTTTTGTATGCCTGCACATGTATAATCCATATCAAATATTTTGCCTTAATGTCAAAATTTGTGCTTATGCATAAATGAGAAAAAATAAAAATTATATATAAACAAATAAAAAAGTAGCCATTAATTAAGAGCACCTTCTCATTTCTCATAAACCATGAAGCTACTTTCTCTTCTTTTGCTCCTGTTTCATACAAAAAAGTGGCCCAATTCCTTACCAACATAAATAATTCTAGTGGAAGAAATTATCTTTCCCCTTCCCATAATTTCTAGTAAATTATACTTTCTATTATTCCAATTCTTTCACTTGTCATCAATCTCTCCTTGTGTGTTGGCCACTTCCCTTCTGTCTGCAAACATGCCCATGTCCCCTCCTTCTCAAAAAAAAAACCCTTACTTAATACTTTCATCCCTCCTGATTGTTGTTATTTATGTCTTCTGCTTTTTATAGCTAAGTTCCTTAAGTTAGTCATCTACAATGGTTACTTCCACTTCTTTTCGAGCTCTGAACTTATCATTCAGCCAAAATATCTATCTTCAAAGTTATAAATCATCTTTTAATTGACAAAACCAAAGGCTTGTTCTCTCCTTTTTTTTCTCCAAAAAGGCCTTTTGTCAATTCTCATCTTTTTTGACCTTGTAGCTTTTGACACCACATACTGTACAGGCCTACTTGATACTTCTTTCTATGTTTTCAGAATACTACTTTCTCCTGATTCTCTTTCCATTTACCAGGATGTCCCTCCTAAATCTTCTTCATTGGGTCTTCATTCATGTCAACTCCATTAACTTTTGCTGGACATTGCTTTGTTTTTGTTGCTGGGGGCAGTGGGTCGTTTGGTGAACAATGATTCAGTTTCTTTTCTTGCTTTTTCCCTCTCATGTCCTTTTTATCTAAGACTATTTTTTGGCTTTTTGCGTGTCTTAACATTTTCTATAACTATTAAAGACATTAATGTTATGGGAGAACACCATTTCTTCTCCCTTTGTGGATTCCTGTATTTCCATTTCAAAGTTTATGCTCACTTATGGCAGTCTCAACAGCAAAGCTGGTAAGTCTTCTATTTCATTAAAGGTTCTTCCCAAATTTATCCCTCCCCAAATCTCCTGGAGGAGTGTGCTGTTTTACTTGATAGTTTATTTTTGTTTGTAAGCCTTTATCTTTGATTTAGAATCTTCTATCCCAAGCTTTAATCATCTTTAAAGTTATAGGTGCAAAATCTTATGTCTTTGAATTATCTTCAGGTTGCTTAAAATATTTTTTTTGAGGAGGATGTTCCAGGTTTTTACTATTATATTTCTTGACATTGTTATGCAGAGTTTCTTCTAGGAGATGATCTGCAGATAGTTTTTATTTTCATTTTGCCCTAGGATTCTAACTTGTCTTTTAAAGTTTTCATTTACTATATTTTAGAATATGGTAGCTTTGCTTTTTGATTATAATTTTCAAACAGTTCAAGAATTCTTATGTTATCTTTCCTTGATCTATTTAATAGGTCAGTTTTTAAACTAATACATGCCTTACATGTTCTTCTGCTGCTTTTTTAATCAAACTACATCATTCAAGTTTTACTTTGTTAAGTGAACTCTAGTTCCTTTACTTGTGCATTATTTCATCCCAATTAGACTAGGAACTTATTAAAGAACCTAATCATTTTCTTGTTATCCTATGGTCATGGTTTATGCAATACCTATTCAGTTAAGTACACAATCTCTATTTTGATAGGATGATTAAAGATAATGGATTTTGAAGGAAGGTATAGAATACCTTCAATTTGAATTGTGAGAACAGGGATAGCAGTGATAATATCTGTACAGTAAAAGGTAAGTAGAAGAGGTTAGAAGTATAAGAATGGGAAGGTCAGTATGTAATATGATCAGCACCGACAAGTTTTTTGTTACTTTATAAAAAATAAGTGGAAAGAAATTATTGCATTCCTTCTACATCACCCATTCTACCCATGTGCTTATTGAATCAGAATTTCCCAGGAAGTCATGTCTGGAGCTGTATGGACCTAACAAGTTAAAATGTCTTCTTTCCTCACTAAAAATATCAAATAGATTTCAAAACCAGATGGATTTTTAGGCAAAACTGCAATAAGCTTGGAGAACTAATGGTGCAGCAGCAAGTGAGCCAGAAAACTAAGCCTCTATTTTATAGTTCTTTAGGTTTTAAACTCAAAAGACAATGCAAAAATTTAATTTAAAAATGTGTAACTGACCACACTTATTTACAAATATACATTTTGTCTCTTTTTAGAGCTGTGATTCTCAAATTATAATTGTGAAATTCCATCCTCTGTGACATGTATGCAGCCCCTACTATAACCAAAGGTAATTATCTTGATGTATGTGATACTAGACCTTGGATCACAAATCTCTAAAACCACTATGGAAGTGTGGAAACCACCAGACAGGAAGGAATGAAGGCAACAACCCCAAGAACAACACAGTGGGTTGCTGAGCATAAACATCAACAGATCCTAAATAGAAACACAGCATGAATCAGAAATTTCTACCACAGTCCACCCCAACTTTGATAGAATTGAAAGAAACATGTGGTATTCTCAATAGCAATGGAAGAACCATGAGCTTAGAAATTCTATTCTTTGATGCAGTGTGTGAGTACTTAAAATAAGAGGGCTTTGGAAATGGCTTGTTTTATTGGAAATGAATAATCTTACTTTGTGCAGACATAAATATTACATGTTAATCATGAAAAAAATCAACAAATCTTTTCTCATAGTCATCTTACCTGGACACATTGCCTAATAAAATCATATAGCACTTTAAATTATATTCATATGCACAGAGACATATATACATGTATGTTGCATATACATACATATGTGATATGGTTTATTTATATGTGACAATATTGTCTCCCTCACAGAATATAGGTTCCTTGAGGGACAGTGATGATCTGATGTTTATCTTGTATTTTCAGCACCAGCAGTTAGTCCTCCCCAGCACATAATAGGTGCTTAATAAATGTGCTTCCTTTTATAACTTTAAAGTGTACCCCAAGGTAAATAGTTCTGGTAAAATCAGTGTTCAGTCATAATTTTAAAGGTTGATCATATAGCACTTTAATCTCTATTCATATAAAACAAATTAAGGTGACTTGAGTAAGATCACAAAGTCATTCAATTACTAGGCATTTCTTAAGTATTTACGTATGCCAGGCCAAGTGGTGAGGCTACAAAGATAAAAAAGGAAATAGTTCCTACTTTGGGGTTGAAGTCAAGAGCTAAAATCTAGCCCTCCTGACTCTTAGTCTAATATTTTCCTACTGGGAGTCAATTTATTTCTAAATTAATTAGTGCTTAGAGAGAAGCAGATAAAGCAGAAGAAATGAAAACCAAGGCTTGCCCAAACTGTTGTTACAGGATCCTTGGAAGGACAGATCCTATTGTTGATGCATATTTACCTTCTATGAGAAATAATTCTGGGCTCTACTGGGAAGTTAAGCGTAGATTGTATTTCCAATAAAACAAACCATCTCCAAAGCCCTCTTTTTCTTACGTATTCACACAGTGCATCAAAGAATAGAATTTCTAAGCTCATGGTTCTTCCATTTTTATTGAGGATACCACATGTTTCTGTCAATATTAGCAGAGTTAAAAGTGGATTGTTGTAGAAGTTTCTGATTCATGTTGTGTTTCTATTTAGGATCTATTGATATTTATGCTCAGTCATCCATGTGGCAATTGGGATGAAGACATATAGGGAATTGGCATTACATCATTAAATAGTATCAAAGTCAATGTTTCTCCATTGAAGGGAAAAAGTGGTATCTTTTTGTACTTTGTAAGAGTTCTCTAATGGACCTGTGGATATCTTAGTGTACATACTGCTGTGGGATCACATCCCAGAAAATAAATGGAGACACAAACATGGCCCATCTGTAATGTCTTTTATCAGTCTGTGCTCCTATCTCTACTTGATTTTGTTTTGTGTTAACTAAGAAAATTAGCAGTATCATTAAGGTCAGTCTCTGGCTGACAGTTACTAAGAGTGGTCTTTTCCCTCTTCCAAAATGTAGATTCCATACTTTAAACACTTCCTTTTTAATAGTTACAGATCTGTCAAGATATGCCCTCTCATGGAAATTGTACCTGGCAGTGTATCTTTTCCATAAATACAGACGTCTTAGAAGATCAAAGCTGACAAGTGATTTGTAGCCTCATGTGTGGCAGATGATCTTGAACTTTAAATAGGTGAGATAGAAATATTGTGATTTTATGGAGTGTTGGGATATTTGGTCATTTGAGGAATAACATCTTAATGCTGAAAGATAAACCAAGGAATCAATATTATTAACCTGTATAAACACAAGGAGTTTAACTTCTTGATGTCAGATTTAAGTGGAACTAGAATAAAATAGGTTTGTATAGGAGAATCCTCGATGAAGATATAATTGAATATATGTACATTTCAATATTCTGTGACTATCCAGCATCTCTTTACCTCTTTACTTTTTTAGGCCTCAGCTTATACAGATGTAAAAACAGATAAAAATGCTTTTCTGAATTACTTGACAAAGGCATTGTAAAGGTCAGAAAAGACAGAAACAAAAGTCAAGAACAGGATTAGAGCCAGAAAGGACTTTGGAGCTTATTTCATCCAACTTCCTCATTTTCTATGTAAGGAGACTGAGGGAAGAGATTAAGTAGTTACATAGTGCCAAGTATGTGCTAAGCACCTTGCTAAGTGATTTATAATTATCTCATTTGATCCTCACAACAATCCTCTGAGGTAGATGATAGTTGTTAAGTAAACTGAGTCAGATAGTTGAATGATTTACTCAGATTCACATAGCTAGTAAGTGTCTGTGGCTGAATTAGAACTCAGTTTTCCTGACTCCAACACTCTCTCCTCTGTGCCATCAAACTGCTCCTGAGATTGAGATTCATAACACTTAAGTTACTTGACTGAAATCTTACACATAGAATTTTCTGTCATTAAGTGAATTCAAAAGCCAGTACCCCTTCTATTATACCATATACTATATATGCTTTTTGAAAACTTAAAATTGCTAGATGAATCTAAGATATTTTTAACTGTACAACAAAATGATGAACACATTGGACTAGATAAGACCATTATATTTTAGCATTGCTTGACAATCCTCTCATCCCCACATTTTAACAAACATTAAAGGGATGTTTTGAGCTATAAAAAAAGAGACAAAGAGCATCATTTAGTGGCCATTGAAAACCCCCAGAGTGCTATAAGAGAATGCTTGAAGCTTGCAGATAAAATGTTCTACATTTAACTAAAACAGTGTTGTGATTTTAGGCTCTACTTTCAGTTAAAGGGTGAAAATTTTGATTAACATGCAAAACTGCCTCAAAATTTAGAAAGGCAGTATGATGTGGTATATAGAACATTATATGATGTGGTATATAGAACATTTCACTAGAATAAAAAAACTTGAGTTTTAATCCTGCCACAAATAACTTGTAGTTGTTTTTTAGGGCAGTTATTTAGCATCTATGACTCTATCTCCCTAACTGTAAAACGGTGTAACTTCCTCATAAGGTTTTTGTGATAAGTAAGAGCAAATATGAAAGGTACACTATAATAAAGATATTATATGTGTGAGACATTATTATCTCTTAATTTTGACCAATACAAGCATCACCTTTTCCATTAGGCTTTCTTCATTAATCTAGTTATCTTTTCTTCTTATGAACTTTGCAGCCTATTCACACCATTTTTATATACTTCCAATGTGTATGCAAATGCAAATGAATCTTTTTGTATTTTATTTCTTCTACTAGATTGTAAGCAAAACTCTATCTATATATACTATTATTTAATATGATAGAATAATACTGAAACAACAACATAATGTATTAACATGAAATACAATATATAACAAAAATAAGGAGTATATTATATATATATATATATATATATATATATATATATATATACACACACACACACACACACACACACACACAATCTTTATCACAGAATCTGATATTTGGAAGGGACCTCACAACCTACAGCTGCTACCCAAGATTCACTTCTAAAAACTCTCTACTAAACACTCATCCTGCCTTTGCCTAAAGACATCTAGTATAGAGAAATACATTATATATTGAAAAAGCACATTCCATTTTAGGACATGCTAACTATTTGTATTTCCTTTTTAAAAAATGAGGTTCAATCTGTCACTTTACAAGTTCTACCCATTGCCCTCTTTAATTCCTGCAATCTATGACAAAGACCATTCATCCTGATCCTAATACATACATATATATATATATATATATATACATATATATATATATATCTTCTTTATTGGTGGGGAATTCACCCTTTTAATTTTTGAAACTATAATTTGATTTTCTTCTTTTTGTATTTATTTTGAGGAAGACTGCTGTAAATCTTGTAAACACATTACAGGATTCTGCTTCTTAATCCATTCTGTTATATACTTCCAGTTTTTGAGTTAGTTCACCTCATTCACATTTATAATTATAATAACTAACTACATTTCCCTCCATGCTATTTTTTGCTTGTTAATCTCCTCTATCTTACTCCTACCCTTTACCTCCTCACAACTATTTACTTCTGATTACCACCATCCCCAATATATACTCTTTTTTATCATTCCCCCCTCTCCCTTCTATTATCCCTCTTTTTTTTTTTGTTTGCTTTCTTATAAGGTCAAATACATTTCTATAGTGTTCTGAGTAAGTATATTATTCCATCTTTGAATCAATTTTGATTAGAGTAACATTTAAGATTTGCCTGACATTCTCCATTTTTCTCTCCCTTATAATAGCTTTTTTTTTTTTTTTGCCTCTTTTATGTGGAAAAATTTGCCTTATTCAATCTCCTCCCTCCTTTTTCTAGTGTCATTTTCATTCTCACCATTTTTTTGTATCATCACATCAAAGTCATCTTATACCGACACTCTCTATTTACCTATATTCCTTTTAATTGCTCCTATAGTAATAAAGTTGTTAAGAGCTAGGAATATTAACTTGCTATATAGAATTATATTTTAACCTTATTGAATTTTTATGTTTTTTCTTTCTTGTTTCTTTTTTTTTCCTTGAGTCTTGTATTTGGATGTCAACTTTTTTTTTTGACTTATTTTAATTAAAAATATTTAAAAGTTTTCTATTTTGTTAAATATTCATTCTTCCCCCAAATGTTTATATTTAATTTTATTCAGTACACTTCTTTTTTAGTCATAACTTTAGCATATAGAATATATAATGACAAAATTCTTACATTATTTCTCCTGCATCTACTTTCTAAGTCAATTATTTTTCCAATGAGAAATATCACATTTTCTTTTTCTTTTTTTAATTTTGTTTTGTTTTGTTTTATTTTATCTTGATTTCTCAACTCTGAGTTTTTACTTTCTACTTCTTCAATTCTAATTATAAAGAAATTTTTTTCCTTAGTGAACTTTTGTATTTCCTTTTATATTTGGCCAATTTTATTTTTAAGGAGTTATTTTCCTCAGTAATTTTTAAATATTTTTCCCATGCTAATGATTTTTGCATTTCTTTTTTCAATTTTTCTTCTGCTTCTCTAATTTTCTTTTAAAATACTTGTTAAACTCTCCTAGGAATTCTTTTTAGGCCTAAGAACAATTATATTTTTCTTGGATGCTTCATAGGTAGCTATTTTGATACAATTGTCCTCTTCTGAATTTATGCCTTGATTCTTTCTATTAATATAATAACTTTACATAGTAACTTTCTATAGACAAGCGATCTCTTCTCTCTCTCTCTCTCTCTCTCTCTCTCTCTGAGTGTGTGTGTGTGTGTGTGTGTATGTGTGTGTGTCTTTCTCTCTGGGAGAGGATTGTTTTTTTAATCATTTTTTTCTTTCTTATTTTGTGACGTGGTATATTTATGTGAAAGCTGGGCTTCAGACTTGCCCTTTCTGAAACTTTTTGTACTCAAGCCCAAGGTTTTACTGCTGGCTTTCTTTGAGCTTCAGAGCTCATCTGCTTGATTTCTATGGAGGGTAGGCTTCAGTGGGACTATTAGCCTCCTCTGGGTTTAGGGTTTATCTGCTGGCCTGCTTCAGAGGTAGGAGCCTGCCATTTGGCTGCTATGGAAACAGGGTTTCTTGTTTCATAAACCCCAGATAGTATCTCTCTCTTGGCCAGCCCAGAGATGGGTCTTGACTCCTGGTCAACAAAGGGTTCTGCTACTAGCAGATGAGGCCTTACTGTTGGATTACTTTAGGCTTAAAGGTTTGCTGTAGGCCCCCTGCTTTAAGTCTGGTCACTACTGTTGTAATTGGACCTAGTTACCCCCCTCCAAGTTCAGGGAAAGAGAACTTTTTTGCTTGAGCTGCTTTTGTGCTCCTAGATCATTTCTGGGGTAGTTTCTAGTGGTTTGGAAGAGAATTTAGGATCACTTCAGAAAAGTTCACTACTGAAAGAAGACGCATTTATTTATTTATTTTTGTATTTATTTTTCTATTTGCTTTGTCTGAGATCATGAATGCTATTCCTGTTATTATTATTACTTCAATTGAAGCATAATACTCTTTGTAGCTTCTCTCTTTTTTAAATGTTTCCTTTTGTAATGTGTAATGTGCAATATGTAATTCTATATTGTAAGATTGTTTTTTTAATCCATTCCACTATCCACATCTATTTATGGATAAGTTCATCCCATGCAAATTTTGCATTTCTATTACTACTTGTGGGCTTCTCTCCAACTCATTTTCTCTCTGGCTATCCTCCCTCTCCCTCTCCCTCTCCCTCTTTCCTCTCCCTGTCCCTCATTCCTCTCCCTATCCCTCCACTTCTCTCTCCTCCTCTCCTCTCTCTGTCTCTCTCTCTGTCTCTCTGTCTCTCTCTCTCTCTCTCTCTCTTCCTCCTCTTTCAACTTATCCTTCCCCCAGTAATTTGCTTCTGACCATTGCCTCCCCCAAACTGCTCTCCTTTCTATTAGCTCCCCACTTCCCCATTTTTTCTTAACTTCTTTTCTCTTCCCAATAGGGTAAGATAGATTCCTATGCCCACTTAATTGTGTTCAAGCATTGCCCAATACTTACCCTTCATTCTAATGAGTATGAGATAATGTGAAATAATATATTCCATTCTACCTTTTCCATCACTCTTTTCCAAGTGCAATTTTCTTTTCACCCTTAATTTTGTTTATTTTTAATATCACCCCATCAAAGTTAAGTTATACTTGCATCCTCTATGTATGTTCCTTCTACCTGCCTTAATAGAAGAATTGGGAATTCAGTAAAAATAAAAAAAGCTTTTGACAAAGTACATTAATTTATACTAAAAATGGCATAAAATACAGGCAAGAAAGGATTTTTAAAATACCATATAAAGTATCTAAAATCAAGAGCAAACATTACATGCAATGAGAACATGTTAAAATGGATAAAACAAATAAAATAAAAATTCCAATAAAAGGAGCAAAACTAGAATGCCCATTCCCACCAGTTTTATTTCATATAGTAATTATAATTATAATAATCACAGTAAGACAAGAGAAATAGATTAAATATGAACAAAGAGGAGGAAAAAACTATTCCCATTCGAGGATTTTAGAGAATCTACAAAGAAATTAAAACAACTCATACTTAAGCAAAATTACAAACTACAAAATAAGTGCACAAATATCAACCACATTTCTAGCTAATAACAAAATTCAAAAGGTATTAACAGAAAGGCAAACTCCATTATTAAAAAAAATCTATTCAATGCATTAAATGCATAAATGCAATCTATAAATGCATATAAATGCAAAATGTATTTTGGAGTCAATTTAACCAAAGTCCACCCAATATTCATGAGCATTTAGAAAGTACTTACAAACTACAAAATAAGTGCACAAATATCAACCACATTTCTAGCTAATAACAAAATTCAAAAGGTATTAACAGAAAGGCAAACTCCATTATTAAAAAAAATCTATTCAATGCATTAAATGCATAAATGCAATCTATAAATGCATATAAATGCAAAATGTATTTTGGAGTCAATTTAACCAAAGTCCACCCAATATTCATGAGCATTTAGAAAGTACTTCTGAAAGAAATAAAGATTGACTTACATAGTTGTAGGGAACATAGAGTGCTTATGGGTAGATTATTCCAATATAAAAAGAAATGACAAAACTTCAAAATTAATTTATAGTTTTAATACTATAACAATCTGACTATCCATTGCATACTTCATAAAACCCTGATGAAAACAGTAAGTCATTTGGAGAAACAAAAGATATACATGAAAGCATTCACGTTAAATTATGTTAAAAATGGAGAAGTCATTTTTAATGAAATAGATTTGGCAAGCAACAATCAAAAACAATGAATTTAATAAACTACTTTTCAATAAACTTTAAAACAGGAAATATTTAGAAAAATTATATTTGATAAGAACTGAAGGCAAAAAATGAAAAATTATTCTTTTTTATGCTTAATTTTTTAAAATAATTATAACTTTTTATTGACAGAATCCATGCCAGGGTAATTTTTTACAACATTATCCCTTGCATTCACTTCTGTTCCGATTTTTACCTTCCCTCCCTCCAACCCCTCCCCCAGATGGCAAGCAGTCCTATATCTGTTAAATATGTCACAGTATATCCTAGGTACAATATATGTGTGCAGAACCAAACAGTTCTCTTGTTACACAGGAAGAATTGGATTCAGAAGGTAAAAATAACCCGGGAAGAAAAAAAAAAACATGCAAACAGTTTACTTTCATTTCTAAGTGTTCTTTCTTTGGGTGTAGCTGCTTCTGTCCATCATTGATCAATTGAAACTGAGTTAGATCTTCTCTTTTTTGAAGATATCCACTTCCATCAGAATACATCCTCATACAGTATTGTTGTTGAAGTGTATAATGATCTCCTGGTCCTGTTCATTTCACGCAGCATCAGTTCATGTACGTCTCTTCAGGCCTCTCTGTATTCATCCTGCTGGTCATTTCTTACAGAACAATAATATTCCATAACATTCATATACCACAATTTACCCAACCATTCTCCAGTTGATGGGTATCCATTCATTTTCTAGTTTCTAGCCACTATAAAAAGGGCTGCCACAAACATTTTGGCACATATAGGTCCCTTTCCCTTCTTTAGTATTTCTTTGGGATATAAGCCCAGTAATGGCACTGTTGGATCAAAGGGTGTGCACAGTTTGATAACTTTTGGGGCATAATTCCAGATTGTTCTCCAGAATGGTTGGATTCATTCACAACTCCACCAACAATGCATTGATGTCCCAGTTTTCCCTCATCCCCTCCAACATTCATCATTATTTTTTCCTGTCATCTTAGCCAATCTGACAGGTGTGTAGTGGTATCTCAGAGTTGTCTTAATTTGCATTTCTCTGATCAATAGTGATTTGGAACACTCTTTCATATGAGTGGTAATAATTTCAACTTCATCATCTGAAAATTGTTCATATCCTTTGACCATTTATCAATTGGAGAATGGCTTGATTTCTTATAAATTAGAGTCAATTCTCTATATATTTTGGGAAATGAGGCCTTTATCAGAACCTTTAACTGTGAAGATGTTTTCCCAGTTTGTTGCTTCCCTTCTAATATTGTTCGCATCAGTTTTGTTTGTACAAAGGCTTTTTAATTTGATGTATTTATTTAGTACTATACCAATTAGACTTCTAAGAAAATATTTTAATGATCTAGAAAAAAATAACAACAAAATTCATATGGAAGAACAAAAGGTTGAGATTTAAATAACTGGAAAAATATTAAGTGCTCTTGGATAGGGCAAGCAAATATAATAAAGATGACAATATTCCCTAAACTGATCCCCTTATTACCACTTTGGCTGCATCCCACACATTTTGGTATGATATCTCATTATTGTCATTTTCTTGGGTGAAATTATTAATTATGTCTATGATTTGCTGTTTCACCCAATCATTCTTTAGTATAAGATTGTTTCATTTCCAATTATTTTTTGGTCTATTTTCCCCTGGTTTTTTGTTGAATGTAATTTTCATTGCATTGTGGTCTGAAAAGGATGCATTTACTATTTCTGCCTTACTGCATTTGAGTTTGAGGTTTTTATGTCCTAAGATATGGTCAGTTTTTGTATAGGTTCCATGAATTGATGAGAAGAAAATGTACTCCTTCCTTTCTCCATTTCGTTTTTTCCAGAGAGCTATCATATCTAATTTTTCTAGTATTCTATTTACCATTTTGACTTCTTTCTTATTTATTTTGTGGGTTGCTTTATCTAATTCTAAGAGTGCAAGGTTGAGATCTCCCACTATTATAGTTTTGTTGTCTATTTCTTCTTGCAGGTCTCTTAATTTCTCTTTTAAGAATTTAGATGCTACAATACTTGGTGCATATATGTTTAATATTGATATTGCTTCATTATCTATGCTACCCTTTAGCAAGATATAGTGCCCTTCCTTATCTCTTTTAATTAGTTTAACTTTTGCTTTTGCTTGATCTGAGATCAGGATGGCTACCCCTGCTTTTTTGACTTCACCTGAAGCATAGTAGATTCTGCTCCAACCTTTTACCTTTACTCTCTATGTATCTCCCTGCTTCAGGTGTGTTTCCTGTAAACAACATATTGTAGGATTCTGGCTTTTAATCCATTCTACTAACTGCTTCCCCTTTATGGGGGAGTTTACCCCATTCACAAATATGGTTAAAATTACCAATTCTGTATTACTTGCCATCTTGTTAACCCCTGTTTATGTTTTTCTTCCTTCCTTCCCCTTTACCCCCTTTCCCAGTATTAAACTTGTGAGCACCACTTGCTTCTCACAGCCCTCCATTTTTAGTATCCCTCCCCCTGCCTTAGAGTTCCTCCCCCTATCTTACTCCTTTTCCTCACAATTTCTGTGTTTCCTTCCATTTAGCTTATTCCTTCCCTTTTCACTTTTCCCTTCCCACTTTTCAATGAGGTGGGAGAAGTTTCACCATAAATTGAATATGTCTAAAATTTTTCTCTTAAAGCCAATTCTAATGGCAGTAAGATACCCACATATTCATCCCCCTCCATTCTTTCTCTCAGATATAATAGGTTTCCTTTGCCTCTTTGTGAGATGTAGTAACCCCATTTTACTCTTTTTCTGGTACAATGTCCTTTCCACCTCTAGTTTCTAGAACAAGTTATATGTGTATTCTTTATATATCTTTATAGCAGAAATATAGTTCCCAAGATTTATTTTTTTAACTTTTCAGGTTTCTCTTGAGTTCTATATTTGTAGATCAAAATTTTTGTTAAGTTCTGGTTTTTTCATCAAAAATAGGTGAAATTTGCTTATTTCATTGAATCTCCATCTTCTTCCCTGGATAAAAGATGTTCATTCTGGCTGGGTAAGTTATTTTTGGTTACATACCGAGTTCCTTAGCCTTTCAGAATATCATATTCCAGGCCCTTAGATCCTTTAATGTGGATGCAGCTAGATCCTGGGTAATCCTTATTGTGGCTCCTCTATATTTGAATTGTTTTTTTCTGGCACTTGCAGTATTTTTTCCTTTGTCTGATAGTTCTGGCATTTGGCCACTATATTTCTTGGTGTTTTGATTTTAGGATCCCTTTCAGTAGGGAGTTCTTTCAATGTCTATTTTACCCTCTGTTTTTATGACTTCTGGGCAGTTCTCTTTGATAATTTCCTGGAAAATAGTGTCCAGGCTCTTTTTTCATCATATTTTTCCAGGAATCCAATAATTCTCAGATTATCTCTCCTCAATCTATTTTCCAGGTCTGTTGTTTTCCCAATAAGATATTTGACATTTTTATCCATTGTTTCAATTTTTTGGTTTTGCTTGACTGATTCTTGGTGTCTCCTCGAGTCATTCACTTCTATTTGTTGGATTCTGATTTTTAATAATTAATTCTTAATTAATTTATTATAATTACATTATATTATTTTATATTATATCATATTTAATTTAAAATTTAATTTAAATACTTAATTATTTAATAATTTAATAAAAATAAATAATTAATATTAAATATTAAATAAATTAAATGAAAATTAAATTTAAATAAAAATAAAATAAAATTTAAATTTAAAATTTAAAAATTATATTATATTATAATTATAATAAATAATTATAAATTAATAATTAATTCTAATTTTAATTAAATTAATTAATTTAATTAATAAAGAAAATTCTAATTTTCTTCACTCACTTTCTAAACTATCTCTTTCTAATTGTCCAATTGAGTTTTTTAAGTGAGTTGTTTTCTTCTGTAGAAATTTTTTCCATTTTAGCAATTTTACTTTTTTTAGAGAGCTATTTTCTGTTTCCAGTTCACTAATTCTATTTTTCAATGATTTGATTTCTTTATCCATTCTGTCTTTAAATGAGTGGGATGACTTTTCTAGACTGTCTTGCCAAGCTTCCCTTTCCTTTTCCCACTTTTCTACTAGCTCTCTTGGTAAAGCCTTTTTAATTTCTTCTATGAGATTCATCTGTGCTGAGGACGTAAAGATATCCTTCTTTGGGGATTCACCTGGAGACAGTCTGTTTTTAGTCTCCTCAGAGTTTAAAGTCTGCTCTCTATCTAATAGAAGCTATCAATGGTTAAAGTCCGTTTAAATTTTTTGCTCATTTTGTCTGAGAAGAATCAAAGATAAACTAGTAAAGAAAAAAAGAAAAAAACCCCAAATGGAATCTGCTTTTTTTTGGGGGGGGGTGTTACAAACTTCATTTTGTCAAATTTCTTGGATAAATTTTGAAATCCAAGAACTATAGGTATCTTATAGAAACATATAAACCCAAAAGTCTTTCTCCCAATAATTAAATGATATGGACAAACAATTCTTAAAATATTTGAAAAGTATTAATATCTACATGAAAGTGCTCCAAATCACTACTAATAAAATGTTCTAAATTAAAACACAAATGAAGTTTCACCTCATAACCAGCAAATTGAAAAAAATGATTAAAAAAAAAAAGACAGTGTAGGAAAGTTTATTGAAAGGCACACCACTGGAAATGCAAATTAGCACAATCATTTTTAGAAAGCAGTTTTATATTATGCAAAATAAATTGACTAAAATGCCCATATATTTTTATTTAAATTCTTGGAATCAAAATGTATAGGCATTAATAAATTTAGTTACTCCAAGAAGCTTATTGATTTTTTTAAAAAGTGTGTACATACTGCAAAATATTTCTAGCAACACATGCTAACAAAGAACTAGAAACAAAATAAATATGCATCAATTAGAGAATGAGCAAGCAAATCGTAGTACATAATGGGTTTTCACTATTCCTAAATAAATGATGTACATGATGAATATAGGTCAGCATGGAAAAATTTACATGAATTGGTGGAAAAAATAAAAGAGGCAGACTTAAGAATATATATAATGATTATAATTCTAAAAATGGAAAGACCTGCCATAGATAAATGGAAAAATACCTGTTGAACTGTTTCAAAGAACAAGCATGGCTCTAAAGAAAAGATTTGAGATTTTACCTTTCCCTACTCCTTTATAAAGATGATTTATCCATAGATATGAAACATTGTATATATGTTTAAATTTGGGGGAGAATATATTAACCAGTTATGCTAATTTTTTTTTCTTTCCCTGTCTTTTCTTTTTCACTAAAAAAAAAATTCTTTATATAGGATAGTTAACTAGGAGTGAGAAAGTAAAGGGATGCTGGGAGAAGGGCTAGGATAAAATAATTTGAAAACAAATATTGTTGTTAAAATTAATTTAATTATATTATATAATAATATGTTGTATATAATATAAATAATTTTAAATAAGAAGAAATTAACTTTAAATAGATTATCAAAAGTATTATCTTTAAAATGATTGCTAAATGAATAATCCTTATATAAAATTGAAAAACTTTTATAGAAATTGAATCAATGAATCAGAATAGTAAGGGAGAAAATGAGATAGAGCATTGGACTTTGTATCAGTTGATCTGGATTTAAATCTTGCCTGCAGTAAGATAATTTTGTGACTGTGTACAAGTCATTTAAACTCTCAGTTTTATTTCCTATTTGGTCTTTATGAGTGTAAAGGTACCCTTCCATTTCTAAATTTGTGATTTTCTGAATGATAGACTATCAGTCAGGATGACCTGACTTTAAAAATTCTATGAGATGCATACTAATTATGTGACCATGTATAAGCATTTAGTCTCCTTGATCCTTCCTTTCCGTACTTATAAAATGAGCATCATGAGATCAATCTATTTAACATCTATTTAGCAGTGTGGTTGTAAAGCTTAAATTATTTGATATTTTCTGGACTTGCTCATGGGAAGATTTTGGTACCAGCCAGAATCCTGATTATGGGTGAGGAGGGATATCAGAATTCATGAGCATGGAGAAAAAAAAACCTCTTTATTCAAAATTTCTTCAGCCTTATATATCCTATGCATACAAAATATAGTTATATAATTATAGGATACTCCACATGCACTAACTATATGATATTGTACATATAGGACAACATAAATAACTTGCTATTATGTGCAGATGTTTTTTTGCCATGTTAGTATAACTGCTTCACATACAACACAGGTTATCATGCCCCCTGACATCAGAGGAAGGCTGTGATGCCCTTGGGGGGAATGGGTAGTCAAACCAGACACATCATCAGGGTTCCCTTTACTGGACTAAAGGGTCTTATATAGAGGCTATGTTTCCCCACTATCTGTGGCCCTCTATGTGATATAAGTAAAATATTTTGCAAATCTCAAAACATCATATAAATCCCAAATCTGTAAAGGGCCAGAACTCTGGACAAGTATACTTGAAACAAAGTGTTAACTCAGTGAAACTGGTGAGATGGTTATTCTCTAGTTCACATATATACTTAGTACTTAGCATAGTGAGTAATGGTTCTCTAGTTCACACATATTCAGTATACTGTAATAATGTAATTGTAATAGGGTATTTAAACTGGTATTTAAACAAAGTCAGATGGGGGTGGGTGTAATGGGCTGAGGCTTGAGTTGATGCACTGAGGTCCCAAGCACATGAGGCTAAATAGTAATTGGACTATACTCTATTAATATACATGATTGGATAAAGAATGGTCCCTGCCCACTCTCTGTGCAAGTCCTGATGTGTTGTATAGGAAATGACGATTTTGGTGGGTGGAGGCAGAGAGAGACAGGAAGAAAGGCTGAGAGAGAGTGTTGAGGGGTTCTATTCTGGTGGCTGCTGGTCTAGCTAGCTTCTTGACTCAGCTGCACACATTGCTATTGCCGATTCTCTTCTACCTCCGATCTTTCTTCACTGAGAATAAAGATTGACGATTTTCCCCTAACCTCAATTCTTGAGTCCGGCTGATTTTAAAATATGTGGTCATCATACTTGGTGCTCAAGCGTGGGAACCAAGGACCCTACCTTCACTGAAGAAGTCTCCAGTGACCAGGAACTTGGGTGAGTATTGTTAATAGACAAACAGGGAACTTATTTTCTTAAAAACTAAACTAGTAATTTTTTTTTTTTTTTGGCTGAAATGGGACAAATGCTAGCTAAAGATTCCCCATTCCTGACCCCAACCCCTTCAACCACACCCAGGAGTGGCACTATAGAAAGCATGCTTAAGCTGATAGAAGGACAAGGGCTACTTATAACTTGGGAACAGATAGCTAGACTTCTGGATACATTAAACTGCACCTCCACTGCACCTCCCCTTGGTTTGTAGAAGAGCAAATCTCTTGAGATAATTGGTCTTTGGTTGGACAACAGCTGTCTGCATATTACAAAGAAAATGGTCCTCATTCAATTTCCATCGAGGCATTCTATTTATACAATATAATACAGTTAGTACTAAGAAATCCTATCCCTAGAAGAAAGAAAAAAAACTGCTAGAAGTAGGCAGATGGGGAAGCCTGATATTAAGCAGGAAGACAATGAAGAGCTTAATGACCATATCCCCTCGGGGCATGGAGACTTAATTGAGCAAGGGTGTGGTGACTTTCCACCTCAAGAGGCAGCTTCAGCTCCACCTCAGGAGCAGGTGATTGACTCTCCTTCATCAACTCCACTCTCTGGGATGGAGGGAGGAGGAGTATTGGGGGGGGAGGGGCAGTGACAGCACCAGCACCTCCCCCTCAGCATCCAACTACTCCTATGACTAGATTGCCACAAGGACTAATGAAGGCCAAAGTGGAAGGAATTAATGTAGCAGAACTACAACCTCACATTTTTCCTGTAATACAACAGTTTAATTCCTCAGGTCAACAAAGTCGAAGATACGCTCCTTTTAACATAGAAATCCTCAAAGACCTGAAAAAGGCTTGCACTCTTTATGGGGTTACATCAGTTTATGTTAAGATGTTATTACAGAATTTGGCTTTTGAAATCTTAACCCCTAATGAGTGGAAATCTATAGCAAGGGTATGCCTAGAACCTGGACAAAACTATTTGTGGCTTTCTGAATATAGTGAGCTCTGTAGGATACAAGCCCAACAAATTAGTCAAAAAGCAGTTCATGCTGCAATCACCTATGACCTACTAACAGGTATAGGTCCCTATGCAGACGTCACAGTACAGATTAATTATTCCATAGCAGCATATGAGCAAATTGCTGCTAATGCTATCAAAGAGTGGGCTTCAATTCACAATAAAGATGACAAGGGTGAGGCCTTCACAAAAATAACACAAGGGCCAAATGAACCCTTTGCTGACTTTGTGGGACGTTTGCAGACTGCTATCACAAGACTTAATGGGGAAAATGCATCAACAGATGTTTTGATAAGGCAACTTGCTAAAGAAAATGCTAATGAGGTTTGCAGAAGAATTATACTAGGACTGCACAAGGATGCTCCTTTAGAGGAGTTCATAAGACACTGTGCCACAGTGGGCACAAATGCCTTTTATAGCCAGGC
This sequence comes from Sarcophilus harrisii, assembly GCF_902635505.1. NCBI lineage: Eukaryota > Metazoa > Chordata > Mammalia > Dasyuromorphia > Dasyuridae > Sarcophilus > Sarcophilus harrisii. The sequence continues at coordinate 135,926,777 of NC_045426.1, forward strand.
TATGATACAGACTTCCCCAGATCCCAACATGGGAAGACAGGGTCCCTTTTGGCAAGGGACTTCCAGAGAGACTTGTCAATGCTTTCAGTGTGGTAAAGTAAGGTATCTGAAAGCTCAATGTTGGCATAGAGACAGAGTGATAAAACAGGGTGGGAGAACAAGACCCAATACCCCATGTCCAAAATGCAACAGAGACTTCCATTGGGCCTCAGAATGTAGACAGGCTCAGGGAAATGGGATGAGGGGCCCAGCCCCAAGGCCCCAGATAAAAAACACTTGTGGCATGATGGCAGCCAATGGTGCACCCAGAGAGTTCTTAGAAGTCCAATACCCAGATATGACCAATCAGCCAGGAAGTCATATGATGGAAGAAAGGGATTACACAATCAGTCAGCCAGGAAACAACCTGATGGGAGAAAGGGATTACAATTAAGGAGAATAGAGTTGTATGCATCTGGGACAACTGAGATACCTCCTGAAGAGGTGAAATCTGTTCCTCTCCAGCCCATGGATCCCTTGCCTCCAGGCACAGTAGGTTTGACCATTTCACCTCCTTTTTGTACATACAAAACAGTGTCTGTCCACATGTTGATGTGGAAAACTGGGGAATGTGTAGATAATATCCCAGTCACCAATACAGGAACAATGTGGGTTTACCCAGGGAGAAATAGTAGATCAGGTTTACTTACAAATCCCTAATAAGCAGCTTGGTGATAGCACCCGATTCTGATTCCAGATCACAAAATCCAGCAATTTACTGGACAGCCTGTAACAACTGGCCGACCTATGCTCACATCTAAAAAGGCCTTCCATTGGAAGGTTGGTAACACTGGTAGATTGGACAGTCATTAGGGGCAGCTGATCATAAAATTAAAAGCAGACACCTACATGTTCGGAGGATCAATAGCAGCTGAAGTTAGTGCCCCTTATGAGATGGATTTTGAGGCAAAACAGGGTTTTACTCCTTTTTATAGTGAAAAACCCCATCAATCTTGGGGAAGAGGGTTTTTACAGCAATTAGGGTTAAAAATGGTCTTCGGTTTTAAGAGGGCTGTTAAAAAACCTTTTACCTGTTCCTATCCAATGGAAAACGATAACCAGTGTGGATAGAACAGTGGCCCTTAAATAAAAAATTCAGGCCTTATTAGATATAGTACAGGAGCCTTGGGAAAACACTTAAAACCTTCTAAGTCCTTGGAATTCCCCAGTGTTTGTTGTAAAAAGAAATCTGGAAAATGGGGATGTTGGGTTTAAGAAAAGTGAATAACAGATGGAAACTATGGAACTCTTCAGCCTGGACTTCCAGCTCCTACTCAGTTGCCTAGAGAATGGCCTCTTTGGGTCATAGATTGGATTGTTTCTATTCTATCCCTCTGGATAAGGAGAATATGAAAAGATTTGCCTTTTTCAGTTCCCAAACTTGCTGGTTTATAAAAGATTAAATGGACAGTTTTTGCCACAGGGGTAAAACCAGCCCTACTATGTGTAAATGTATGTTGTGCTTTTTGCTCCAGTAAGAAAAGCATTCCCAAAAGTTATGCTTTTATTACATGGATGACATTTTGGGATGTATGAGGAATAAATTTAGAACATGTCTACAAAGACCATGAAACACTAGGAATTACAAATTATAATGCACCAGAAAAAATTCAAAGACTGCTCCTTTTCTATTTAGGATATGAATATACCCTAAGGTGCAATACAAAAACTGTCTAAGAACAGAAAAGCTAAACACATTGAATGATTTTCAGAAATTATGGGAGATATCAATGGATTGACCAGTGTTGGTTTGATCCTATCAGTTACAAAGGTTATATGACATTTTAAGGGGGCGTGCTTTAAATTCCCCGCCAGCTTACAAAAGGCCAAGAGTCTTTGAGAGAAGTTGAACTGGCTTTATCAATTGGTTGAAAAGTCACTCAAAACCCTTGGAATATCAGTTTTTGCCACAAAGAGGCACCCACAGCAGTCCTTCATCAAAGGACACGTGTGATAATGGGTGAACCTCCGGCACACAGAACAAAGCCTTACACCCTACCCAGTGCTTGTTAGAATTTTATTAAAACTAAGAGCAGTAAATTATCGGGACAAGCCTGATGTTCACCTTTTATACCAATACACAAATTTGTGTGTTGTGAGACCATCCCAAGTGGCAAATTTTATTAGCCATGGCTCCAGATTTTTACATGGGTCTCCCTTTAAAGATAACCAGACTATTACATAATTGGCGTGGTTCTTGAGGAAAAAGTTTCTGGTTCTCTTAAAGGACCAACATCTTCACGGATGCATCCAAACATAATTTTGTTATTACTTCATGATCTAACTATAAAGAAGTAGTCAGAACTCCTTTTCAGTCCCTACAGAATGAATTGTATCGATATTCTAGTTTACTTATTATCCAGGAGACATAAATATAATATCTGATTGGCCTATTCGTAGGGTTGGTACAAAAATTCCCAAGCCAAATAAAATTTGCAGCCTCTAATATATATCAGTTTTAAAAACTTCAAAGACAAGTGAGAAAATCAAGGTAAGATCTATATATTACATGTCCATTCTCATAGTGGACTTCAGGTCCCATTCGTAATTAAAGGCAGATAGCCTTATAACTATTTGGTCAATACCCCTTTATTCCAAGAAGCCCAGGTCCATTCTAAATATCATCAGGTCCAGCTTTACTTTTTACAATTTGGAATAACAAAGAGGAAGCTAGGAGCATAGTAAAAGCGGTCAGCTTCCTTCCTTTCCATGCCCTCCTGCCTCAGGGAAGAACCCTCATGGTTTGAGAAATGAAATTCAAATGGATGTGACCCATTATAAATCTTTTGGTGTCTATCCATCCACGTTGTGTGACACCTTTTAAATTCCTTTTGCAATCCAGCACAAAAAGGGGCGAAGTGTCCTAATTCCTATACAAGCATTTCCGTTATGGGTGGCCCGCAATAAAAGAACAATGGTCCTCTTTATACTTTAAAAATTTTGTACACTTTTTGCACAGTATAAGATTTTACACACCCGGGCATCCTTTTTAATCCTCAGGAAGGCAACAGTGGGAGGAGAAACAGAGATATTAAGGCTCCTCCAAAAAAAAGAAAGGGGGGAGCCACAGGTAACCCTAGAGCTTTAAATCAACTCTTTATACTATTAACTTTGATTTTTGACAAAGATATGCTCCCCAAGGTTTTTAAACCCACCAGAAGGTCAGTGTCCAATGAACAGCTCCACTATCTTTAGATAATTCGTGATGTGGAGAGCCCAGAAAGTGGTGAATGGAAAGGACCAGATAGGCTAACCTTTGGGGAAAGGGTTTGCTTGTATCTCATGGAGAAAGGAATAATTGCCCTTTTCGCCTTTTCCATGAAAAAAGGCAGACCCTTGAAACAAAGAAAACCCAAAAATATTGGGGTTCTTGGTTGTCTCACCTTGAAAAAATGGAATTATGGCGTTTACTCATGGACATCAAAAGTTGGATTCAAACCCCTCAGGAATCATTGGATTTCTGAGACATATAAGATTGTTTGGGACGCCCTCAGGAATCATTGGATTCTTGAGACATAGGTCTTAAAACTTAGGAATCAATGGATTCTCTGAAAATGATAAACTGTTATGGACTTAAAAATCTGCGGAATATTGGACCCAACACATAAAAGACTTTGCAGGACTTCAAAAACTCAGGGGATCATTGGATTCCCTGACATAAACAATGGACAATAAATTGGTTTTGGGTTATTTTGGTGCTGAAGAAGGTGATGTTGACTTTTTTAACCCTCCTTCGATCTTCGGCTCTTTTACAAACCATGTTGTTTATATTGTTTACTATTCCACTACTTTGTACAATTCATGTTTTTTACACACATAGCCTGCACTGACTGAGGGAGGATCATCCCTAATACCTCTGCATTCTATGGCAAACCTCCTATCTGATGGTTTTGCATAATAAGACCCTTCAGTCCACAAACCCACAACCCCCCCCTTTGGTGCTTTTATTTCCCTTCCTGAGATGTCAGGGAGGGGCGTTCCTTTTTAGTCCACCTCCTTCCTGAGAAGTCAGGGAGGCTGTGATCCCCTCCCTTGGGGGCTCGCCTCCCCAGGATTCAGGGATGGCATGACCATGTGTTCTAAAATAAAAGGGGAGATGTAATGGGCTGAACTTGAGTTGATGCAAAGGGTCCCAAGCCATGAGGCAAATAGTAGTTGGACTATATTATTAATAACTGCTTGGATAAAGAATGGCCCCCACTCTTTGTGCAACTGATGTATTGTATAGGAAATGACGATTTGGGTGGGTGGAGGTAGAGAGAGACAGGAAGAGAGGCTGAGAGAGAATGCTGAGGGAGGGTTCTATTCTGGTGGCTGCTGGTCTAGCTAGCTTCTTGACTCAGCTGCACACATTGCTATTGCTGATTCTCTTCCATCTCTGATCTTTCTTCACTGAGAATAAAGATTGATGATTTCCCCCTAACCTGAATTCCTGACTCTGGCTAATTTTAAAATACATGGTCATCAGGGGTGGGGGTGGGGGGTTTGGAAGTGGTTGAGACTGGTAGACTGGCAGACTGATGGATGAGACTGGGTTAGACTATGACAGACACAGACTGTGTAAGAGACAATAAAGACTTTGGACTCTATTCTTGTCTCTTGCTGAGACCAAGGCCCTTCTGGAGGACCTCCACAAAGCTAGCCCGAACATTACAAGATCTCATTATTATCAATGTAACTAGAAATTGAAGAAAAGCTTCAGATTAGGAAAAAAAATTTACATTAAATATCTCTAACAGAATTCTGACAAGATGTAAATGGTATCATTACTAATGTTTAACAGAGTTTGCCAAATTTATGTCCTATTCATCATATCCAGCTGTTGGAATCCTAGTGTCAACTCACCTTGAAACAAGGTGAAAACTCAAGGGTAATGTCAGGGTCCTGGTGTTAACTCAATAGAATAGGTACAGTGCTTGTTGGTTCACACCTTAGAGGTATATGTAATAGAGAGAGATAAGGTGAAGAACTTACAGGGATGTATGAATTCTTTTTCTGTATTTTATTTTCATTATTTCTGTGTTTCCCCTATGACCTGTATAATATGTGCAGGCTCATATCTACTTGAGCCTTGGCCAGCTAGAAACATATTTACTTAACCTGAGCTGATGACATTTATTGGTATTTGATACCAATTTATTGATATTTAGTCTATTAGCTGGACCACTGTCTGCTTGATTAAGCCTGAAGGCCTGACTTTCTGTTTCCTTGAAATCAGGAGATTTCAGGGAAACAGAAACCTTCCATTCCATTCTCCCCAAATAGCAACAACCAATTAGATGCCTCCCCCTCCCCTTCTCAATGCTCTCTTACTTGTGGTGTAGTTTCTTGTATAAAAGCTATATATCTTTACTACTTCTTTAGCCCTCCTACTGTGAGCTTTCTCTTTCTTATCTCTCAATGGGCCGGCTCCTCCTCTGGAGGTTTTCAATAAATAACTTTTCTGCCTTCTACTGAGTGATCTCTGAGTAGTCATTTTGGGTAAGGGTCTTCTACATCCCTCACAGAGGGAATCCTTGCAGGGTGATGGGTTGCTAATACAGATAGACAATAATCCTTGTGTTTACACCTCCCTTGAAGTTCTTAGGACCAGAGAGCATTTTGGGAGATAACCTATAATCCCTGCCTCGAGAAGGAGGAGTTAACCTTTGGGAGATCATATATATGGAGGAAGCTCTTAGAGCTTAGAAGAATTTCTCCGGAACATTGACTGGGGTCGGAGAGGAGCACTCTGAGAGGAAGCTCACAAGCCCTATCTTCGAGGCAAGAGAGATTCATTGCATCTTCCAACTTGGTGCTGGCTGGAGGCTGAAGAAAGCAGAGGCAGAAGCAAAAGACAAAGCTGCAAGAGCTCTTGGAACCAAGCAGAGAGATAGGCCTAAACTAACCAGGCTATATTGAAGGACACAATAAAAGATCTGAACTTTTATCAGCTGGCTGCGATTCTGGAGTAATTATTTCCTTGTAACTGAAACTAAGGCTGCCTTCAGAAAACCTCCCCAAGAAACCTGCTTTCTCCCAGAGAGAACTATTATTATTATTTTAAAGAAGAAAAAACACCAACATCCAGCCAGTGGTTTTATCTGGCCTATGAGCTGAGTAGTTTTTACATTTTTAAATAAAGATTGATTGTAATATATTGTACAATATATAAGATTAAGAGCCTCATCTATATGTGAACTCTAAAAGATTAAGGGTCATTTCTCAACTGACAAGTGGTCAAATAATACATACAGAAGAAAATTTACACTGTCAACAACCAGTTAAAAAATTGTTCAAAACTTCTAATAAGAGAAATACAAAATAAACAACTCTAAAGTATGATATACTCATCAAATTAGCATAGTTGCTAAAAGATGGGAAAACTCATTGTTGGAAGGGTTGTAAAACAGACACATTAATTTATTGCTGTTAGATCTGAGAATTGGTTAACCAGACTGGGCAACAGTTTACCATGATAAAAGAAAAGTTACTAACTTGTTCATTTCCTTTGATGCTAGGATCCCATTTCTTGGATTACTCTCCTAACGAGGATATAGACAGCAAGAAAAGAATCTCAAAAAGTTTATTTTTATAACAAAAAATCTGGAAAAAATATTTGCCCTAAGCTTGAACAGAATGTGAATAAACTGTGATATGTGAATGCAAATGGAATAACACCCTGAATTATAAATATGAAGAATTCAGAAAAACATGAGAAGACTCATATAATGTATTACAGAACAATGGCAGAGCCAAAAGAACTAAATTCACAATGAATAACAATTTAGATAATGACAACACTAAAAGACAAATACATTTAAATAAAATATAGCAGACAACATATCTGCTGACAGTTTGTAAATTATAAAAAGAAAAAGACACATGTATACATATGTATACAAATATACATATGCATGTGTATGTATACACACATGCATCCCATGTGGTTAGGTAATTTGTGTAAGTATTTTGGGGAAATGTATTTTGTATCAGGTATTTGGGGAAATATTTGTTGGTAAGTTGTGTCAAAGCAAAATATATCAATTAGAAAAACAAAAAAGAACTCCATTATGTTCAATAGGAATCTTTTCATTATTCTTTTCATATTCAATTATTTCTTAGAGTTTACCTTTCAAAGAAAGGTTAGTAATGATTAGATGAGAGATAGAATCAGCAGAGGGTGAGGAGAAGGAGGGGACATGAAGTGTCAGTCTTGAAAAACTCAAGAGTGGAAAAATTGAATTAAATAAATAAAAAGACAGGTGGTAATGCTTGGACCTCACATGATTTTGATCAATTGCATCTGGCTTCCATTTTCAAATATTAATATCTCTTGACAGATATACTGTGCTATGTTTCCAGAAATAATTCAGTCTTGGCTTGTGCCAGCCCACCACTCACTGCAACCTCCTACTGTTAATGCCCTGGCAGTCAGTCTTTCATGTTAACAACATTTCTTTCCATCACAGTTTTGTTTCTCTCCTGAAGTAGATATTCCACAGTCCAGTGGAAAGGCCTCTAATATAAGTGACATTTAAAACTTACAAGCCCCAAACCAACCTGCTAAATAAACTGTAATTACATCTGTCTGGCTCACTTGAAAAAAAAAAAAGTATATCAACTGAAACCACTTCCCCATCAATTAATAATTGAAAGTAATTTAACTTAAACAAAGAATGTAAACAAAGAGTAATAATTCTAAGAGATGAAATCAAGATGAAATCTTTAAATCACAGTTGCAAATATAATATTTGAAATCATTGTCTAAAAATAACAAAGAAATTAGTTCTCTTTTCTTCCATATGGCATTTTTGGAGATATGTTTAAGAAATTGGGGTAACATAATTAAGTGCCACTTGCCAATACTTTCCAGCTCTGTGTAAATTTAACTGCACATATAAAACATATTTTCTCCTGCTGTTGACTTTTTATTGTCTTATGCCTGTAGTAAACTCAGGGCTACTCTGCTTGAGGGTGTAATTTTGTGCAGGAAACCACAATGAGGTCTGGGAATAATTGCAACAAAGACCAAGATTAAAAGATAGAAGTTTGCAAAATCTTTTGACATTTCTATCAAAATATATTCTCCAGAACAGTTCCAATTACTCTTCTGATTAGGAAACTTATGTTAGAGTAAGATACATTGGTCTCATTTTGAAACATAGCAAAGTCCCATAATCTTAAAGTGTAGAATCTCCTTGTTATTTGTTCCAATATTAGGTAGAACAACAAACAAACATTTGTTATTGAGTGTTTAAATGTAATGTTCTGGGCCAAACTTTTTAGTTTTACAAGTTTTACAATATATCTATATAAGGCATTCATTCTCTCAAGATTTTATTCAGCTTCCAACTACAAAAGGAGCCCCCACTGCCTTTTTTTTCAGTGGGAAATTAGTCAATAAGTATTTATCAAACACCTACTATATACTAGGTACTGCATTAAACATTAGGGAAATGAAACTGAATTATAAATATCTGGAAAGCAAAGCCAAAATGGGATGATTCTGGGAGTTCTTCAGAATGCATTGTATTTGTCAATAACTTTGGCTGGTCATATTAAGCTTAGGACTTCTTCCATTACATACAAGATTAGGATACTACCCTCAGACTTGTTTTCCAATAATGCTTTTATTTAATTTCTTAGATAAGTTGAACAGGTTCTTCCATAATGGAGCCAAAGATGTTATGAATACCAATCTTAAACCTCAATGTGATGGTAGAGTAGTTAAGTGTAACCTGTACCAAATTTCTTTTTCTTTCTGAATTGATTTTGAATTCACTGTAAGTGTGTCAGTAGTGTAGTACTACAAGAAGATGCCTTCATGTGTTATAGATGATTAATATATGTAATTCTCAACTTCAACAACATCACTTCCAACTCAGCCACCCAGAATGCTAAATGGAATGGTCAAAAACAGTGAATTCTACCACTGCAAAGGCATATAGACTATTTATGCATTTGATTGTCAAATTGAAAGCAAATAAAATATAAAAAGAGATTCTCCTTTTGAGTATGACAGAATAAACTAGTTTGAGAGAAAAGTACTTCATGTCATTCAGGGAAGAAAAGGATCTGATTTTATGTTAAGGGTACTAGCTAGCATTCATTCATTCTTTTAAGTTTATTTTTTTTTCTAAAACATTAGTGATGTACAGGAGAACAAGGTTACATAGGAATAGCACTTATGTTTCTATGTAGTGTTGTTGAATCTGACTCATGGAGGACAAAGGAGGGGAAAATGACTTTTAGCCTTTTGAATGAGACAAGTTTTCACCTAAACATTAATATACTAGGGCATTAATAGGCAAAAGATATGGAATGAATGATGTCTTGTTCCCTGTGGGTCTTATTTTTACATATGAATCTATGATGATATGTCTACCTTAGCCATACATGGACTTGGTTCATATTTTGACTATCCAACTTTCTCATTATTGCTTTATGCAGAGTAATACTGAGATGGAGCAAAGGAACCACGAAATGTAATCCTATTCAGCTGGGTGAAATCCAGAGCTGTTTTTTTTCCATAGACACATAAAACTAAGTAGTGAGTAGCCAACCCTGCAGCACATTGCAGCCTGGGTGTGCTGCTGCCTGCTTCTGTTAAAACATCTCATCTGCAAGCCAGGTGTGTTGAATAATGTGGAGTTGCCAGTAATTAATGGAGTTATACTGAGGAATGAGAGTCAGGGAAGTAGCCCCATATTATAGACCTGTTAGGCTAATGTTAGAAAAAAATGTTCTTCAGACTAGAAAGAACTCCTTAAAATAGCTTGCTTTCTCTCCCCAGTGAGCCTAGGAGTGGTCAATATCATCCCCTCACAATCATTACAATTCACTCACTCCCTTTTCTTCTTATCCCCATAAAAGTAAGAAGACAGAAAAGAGGACTTCAGATGATAGATGAAAACTATACTAGTTTTTTAAATTTAACTGCACATATAAAAAAGAGAAAAAGGATTCACATGTACAAAAATGTTAATAGTAGCTCTTTTTCTTATAGCAAGGAACTAGAAACTAGGACCCATTAATATAAAGCATGTCGAATAAAGCCAAGACTAGCTGTTAAGCCTGATGCTCTTTGTGACTGATGGATTGAAATCATAACCCACAAAATCGCTTTGCTGTTCCTAATAGAGAAAATTAAAGCTGTGTCACATCTCCACTGTCAAAATTTATGCTCCTTTCGGACAAGCTTGGCCTGCAATTTGTGCTGTAATCTGGCTTTTATGTTTTCTCATACTTGAAAGTCTTTTTTTTTTTGGATACAAACTCACAGAAGACAAAAATGTTGGGAAATCTAAATAGATGACTTTAGACAAATTACCAGCAATGAGCCCGAGTTTTTAGAGTTTAGCATCATCTCCCTCAAACCTGCACCCTTTGCTGACTTTACTACAATACATGTCTCTTATTCTGCCTCCCATTTGTGTGGCCTCAGGACATCTGTTTTTTTAAAAGCTTTTTATTTTCAAAATATATGCATAGATAGATTTCATCATTCATTTTTGCAAAACCTTGCATTCCAATTTTTTTCTTTTTCCCATCTTCTCCTCCACATAGCAAATAATCTGATCTATATTAAATATGTGCAATGCTTCTATTCATATTTCCACAATTACCATGCTGCACAAGAAAAATCAGATCAAAAAGGGAAAAAAAATGAGAAAGGAAAAAAAGCAAGAAAATAACAAAAAAAAAAAAAAAAAAAAAAAGGAAAGGAAAATTCTATGCTGTGACCCAAACTCAGTCCTCACAGTCCTCTCTCTGGTTGTAGATGGCTCTCCATCCCAAGTCCATTAAAACTGGCCTGAATCACCTTGCTGTTGAAAAGAGCCACATGTATCATAATTGATCATTGTATAATTTTGTGCTTGTTTTCTTGCTTCTACTCATTTCACTTTGCCTCAGTTTATATAATTCTATCCACTCTCTGACTTTCTGAAATCATCCTGCTGATCATTTTTTATAGCTACTGTTCTTATAGACAATTTTAGAATCATATAATCCTATAGGTATGATTCTTATAGATAAGATTCCATAACTTATTCAGCTACTCTCCAAATGATGGGCATCCATTCTAGTTTCTAGTTCCTTGCTATAAGAAAAAGAGCTACTATTAACATTTTTGTACATGTGAATCCTTTTTCTCTTTTTTATGATCTCTTTGGGATATAGGCCCAATAGAAACACTGCTGGATCAAAGGGTATGCACAGTTTGATAGCCCTTTGGCTATAGTTCAATATTGATTTCCAGAATGTCTGGATTAGTTCACAACTCTACCAACAATGTATGAGTGTCCTAGTTTTCCCACATTCCCTCCAACATTCATCATTATCTTTTCCTGTCAATTTATCCAATCTGAGTGTAGTGGTACTTTGGTATAGTCTTAATTTGCATTTCCTGAATAAATAGTGATTTTTAAGCATTTTTATATGACTAGAAATGGTTTTAATTTCTTCATCTAAAATTTGAATGTTCATATCCTTTAACCATTTATCAATTGAAGAATGGCTTGTATACTTATAAATTTTAGTCAATTCTCTATATATTTTAGAAATGAGACCTTTACAGGAACCCTTGGATGTAAAATTACCTCTTCCCCCAGTTTTGTTTCCCTTCTAATCTTATCTGCATTGGTTTTGTTTAAAAACAAAAACCCAAACAAAAAAACCATAGATTTAATATAATCAAAATTATGCATTTGGCATTCCATAATGTACTCTGGTTCTTTGACCACAAATTTCTTGCTTCTCCACAGATGTTAGAGGTAGGCTATTCTTTGCTCTTCTAATTTGCTTATAGTATCACTCTTTATGTCTAAATCCTGAATCCATTTCAACTTTATTTTGGTATAGGGTGTTAAGTGTGGATCAGTGCTTAGTTTCTGTCAGAGTAATTTCCAATTCTCCCCATAATTTTTGTCAACTAGTGAGTTCTTAACCCAGAAGCTGGGGCCTTTGGATTTATCAAACCCTAGATTATTATGAGGGTTTGATAATAGTCATTGACTATTATGTCTGGTAAACCTAACCTATTCCACCAATCAACCACTCTGTTTCTTAGCCAGTACCAAATGCTTTTGAACACCACTGCTTTATAATATAGTTTTAGGTCAGGTACATCTAGGCTACCTTCATTTGCATTTTTTAAAATTAATTCACTTGAAATTCTTGACCTTTTGTTCCTCCAGATGAACTTTGTTATTATTTTTTCTAGTTCTGTAAAATAACATATTGGAAGCTTGATTGGCACAGCACTGAATAAGTACATTAATTTAGGTAGAATTGTCTTTTTTATTATATTAACTTGGTCTACCCATGAGCCCTTCATATTCTTCCAATTGATTAGATCAGACTTTATTTGTGTGCAAAGTATTTTGTAATTTTGTTGTTACAGTTCCTGACTTTGTCTTGCCCTGGTTATTTTATATTACCTATGGTTATTTTAAATTGAATTTCTCTTTGTATCACTTGCTGCTGAATAGAAATGCTGATGGTTTATTTGAATTTATTTTGCATCCTTTGCTAGAACTATGAATTGTTTCTAGAAGTTTTTTATTTGATTCTCTAAATATTCTATTATATCATCTGCAAAGAGTGACCATTTGTTTTCCTCGTTACTTACTCTAATTCTTTTAATTTTTTTTTCTTCTCTTATTCCTAAAGCTAAAATTTATAATGCAGTATTGGCTAAAAATGGTGATACTGTGCAATCTTGTTTCACCCCTGATCTTAGTGGGAATGGTTCTAGTTTAATCCCATTACATATGATGCTTGCTGATGGTTTTACATAGATGCTACTAATCATTTTAAGGAAAACTCCATTTATTCCTATAATCTTGGAATAAAGGATTTTTTTAATAAGAATGTTTGTTAGATTTTGTCAAATGATTCTTCTGCATCTTTTGAGATAATCATATGATTTCTGTTAGTGTAGTTATTGATACAGTCAATTATGCTAACAGATTTCCTAATATTGAACCAGTCCTGCATTCCTGGTATAAATCCTATTTGGTCATGCTACATTATCCTGGTGACAACTTGCTTGTAATCTCATTGTTAATATTTTATTAAAGATTTTTTGCATCAATATTCATTAGGGAAATTGATCTATAATTTTCTTTCTCTGTTTTCACCCTACCTGGTTTAGCTATCCGCACCATATCTGTGTCATGAAAGGAATTTAGTAGGACTCCTTTCCCTATTTTTTCAAATAGTTTATATAGTATTGGAATTAATTGTTTTTTGAATACTTGGTAGAATTCACATGTAAATCCACATGGCCCTGGAGATTTTTTTTAGGAAACTGATTAATAGTGTGTTCAATTTCTTTTTTTCTAAAATGGAGTTATTTAAGTAATTTATTTCCTTCTCTGTTAATCTGAGCAGTCTATATCTTTTAAGTATTCAAACATTTTGCTTAAATTATAGATTTATTGGCATAAAGTTGGGCAAAATAGTTCCAAATTATTGCTTTAATTTCCTCTTCATTGTGAAGCATTCACCCTTTTCAGTTTTAGTCTAGCAATTTGATTTTCTTCTTTCTTTTTTCTAATCAAATTCAAATAAATGGTTTATCCATTTTGTTTATTTTTTCATAGAAACAACTCTTAGTTTCATTTATTAGTTCAATAGTTTCCTTACTTTCAATTTTATTAGTCTCCTCTTTTCAGAATTTTAAATTTGGCATTTAATAGGGAGGTTTTAATTTTTTTTTACCTTTTTTTAGTTGCATGCTCAATTCACTGATCATGTTTTTTCTCTGCTTTATGTAAGTAAGCATCTAGAGATATAAAATTTCCCCTAAGAACTGCTTTCACTGCATTACATAAATTTTGGTGTGCTGTCTTATCATTTCCATTCTTTTGGATGAAATTATTGATTGTGTCTATGATTTGTTATTTCACCCACTCGTTTTTTTAGAATGAGATTATTTAATTTCTAATTAATTTTTGATCTATTTACCCCTGGTTCTTTATTGCATGTAATTTTTATTGCATCATTCTCTGGAAAAGATGCATTTATTATTTCTGCATTTGATTTTGAAGTGTTATGCTCTAATACATGGTCAATTTTGTACAGGTTCCATGTACCACAGAGAAAAAAAGCTTATTCTTTTCTGTCCCCATTCAATTTTCTCCAAAGATCTATCAGACCTAACTTTTCTAAAATTCTATTTACCTCCTTAACTTCTTTCTTATTTATTTTGAGGTTTGATTTATTGATTTCTGAAAAATCAAGATTGAGATATAGCTTTGCTGTCTATTCTTGTAACTTTCTTAACTTCTCCTCTAGGAATTTGCATACTATATCACTTGGTGCATATATGTTTAGTATTGATATTACTTCATTATCTATGGTACCCTTTTACAAGATGTAGCTTCCTCCCTTCTTTCCTTTAGTTGGATATATTTTTGCTTTTGCTTAATCTTAGATCAGGATTGTAACTGAAGCACAATAGTTTTCTCCATCCTTCTACATTTACTTTATGTATTACTCTGTTTTAAATGGGTTTCTTGTAAACACTATATTGTAGGATTTAGGCCTTTACTACAGTCTGCTGTCTGCTTCTGTTTTATGTGAGAATTCATCCCATTCACACTCATAGTTAAAATTACTAACTCTGTATTTCCTGCCATCTTATTTCCCCCAAGTTATACTTTTCTCTTTCCTTTCCTCCTTTCCCTCCTTTGCAATGTTTTGCTTCTGACCCCAACCTCCCTCAAGTAGTCCTCTCCTTTTTAGCTCCTCCCCTCTTTCTTATCCCCTTCCCCTTCTACTTGTGTTCTCTCTTCTTTTAGCCTCTTCCTTTTTTCTTCTACCTTCCCCACTGACCCTTATATTTTTAAAGGAGGAATTTTTAAAAATTCTTATTACTAGAGTCAATTGATATCAAATCAATGTCCTGCAATGATTTCTTGCTGCATTATCTTGATATTCCCTATTTTTATAACAGCCCACATGATCTAGATAACAGAAGTAAGTTTCAAGTTAGTTCAAGAAATTGTGAGTGTTCTAACATTCATATTTGACAGCAGCCTCTTTAGATTTTCCAGGTAAGAAGAAAAGGAAGACTTTCACCATGGGCACTGAGAGCCCTTTATACAAGTAAGTGAAGGAGAGAATAGAGAAAGCCTGCCCTGATATCTAAGGATCATCAATAGAGAAAGAAGCTTGAGAGGGAAGAAAAGTAAAAAGTTAAATTTTAAAGGGTGACAATTTCTGTTTTTCAAAGAGCTATTGTTAGACATTCCCATATTCATACACATTTTTTTTTTAAATGAAAAGAGTGTGGGAGTTTTCTTAAGTCATAAAATTTCCCCATTATTTAGTAATTCCTTCATCCTGTGTCCTCAATTATTTATTTCAGCGGCAATTTTATAGGTATTCTAGAACTTTGGAATCTTGGGAAAAGTGCCAAAAAATAGAAAATTATAGATTTGTAAAGTTATAAAAAAATTATTCAGCAGCCATTAATTAAAAGCAAAAAAGATCCCCAAATAAGAGGGTGTGGAATGGAATCAAATGTAACTGGAAACTGATAGCTTAATATCCATTTGATTTTTAAAGCTTAAAAACTATTTTTATGAACTTAATTGTCCTTTTATGATAGTATATACAAGTATGACAGTATCTAAAAGTATGTGAGATGTACTTGTATTTTGTTGTTGTTGTTGTGGTGGTGGTGGTGGTTATTGAATCATTTCAATCATATCTGGATCTTCCTGATACCAGTCTTGGCAAATATACTGAAATGATTTGCTATTTTTCCTAGTTCATTTTATACATGAAGGAAACTGAGAAAAACAGGATCAAATGATTTGTCCAGGATCCCACAGCTAATAACCGTCTGTGGTTGTATTATAAACTCATGAAAATGAATTTTCCTGATTACAAGCCCAGTAATCTATCTACTGCACCACCTACTTGTCAGTATACCTATATAGATACTACAAAGGTTGTTGCTTTATTTTCTTGAGAAATGGAAATTTACATTCTAAGCAGGCTTGCCTCTGACTGAATAAGGAAATAACTCTTTGGCATTGTTAATTAACTAGTCGAGAGTTTTATTATCCCATTAAGATATATGTATACACAAACATGCACATACAATTCACATATACATAATATACACATGCAAAAATTTAAGCTTTTGTTATATGTAGAACATTACTTGAATACTATAAAACTTGTGTTTTTGATAATGATGGATAGAGGAAAAGGCTGCTATAGAGTTCTTGAAAGAAATTATGCCTTCTAATGCCATAGCTCAGTTTGGTGGGCCTGATTTAAGACTCACCACATAAGGAATGAACAGATCTGCTTCCTAAAAAGGCAAATGAGAATATCTCCATCAAGTAAAAGGGAACCTATAGGTATCATTTTCAATGTGTCTGAAACCCAAAGTTACTAAAAACCTTCAAACCACATTTTTGTGTCTAAAACCACACACACACACATACACACACAGAGAGAACTATAAATAATTATAAATAGTTAAATATTGTGTGCATTTATGTAGCTAGAGAAAACAAAATATGAATATTCTTTACAAAAAGGTAGTTGCATATTTAAAGTTTAGCTATGCATATATTTCCAGTACACATTGGATTATCAAAAGCGATCATTGTTTTTATGGTCACATTTTTATCATCTTCATTATGAGAAGGATATTTAGAGAAATATTTTTTTGCATTATATTATTAGTAAATTAATTTGTTGCAAATTTATTTAAAGGATTATATGGCCACAAATTATGCTTTTCATCCACCCCTGACAAACTTGAAATACATTACTATCATTTTTGCTGCAACTCCTAGAACAACTTCATAGGGACCATAAACCATACCTCCTCCTTTGGGGATGTTAATCTATTCAATTTGGAGCTGGTCTTGATTGACCTGTAATTAAATGTAAACTCACCTGAAGAACTACAGCAAACTAGCTACAAACTATATCTATTTGGGGGCAGTTAGGTGGCACAGTGGAGCACCAGCCCTGAAGTCAGGAGGACCTGAGTTCAAATTTGACCTCAGACACTTAATACTTCCTAACTGTATGACCCTGGACAAATCACTTAGCCCCAATTGCCCCAGCAAAAACAAAAAACAAAACAAAACAAAACAAAAAGTATATTAGTGTGTACCACAAATTAAAGCAGAATCTTAAGCATTCCTCAGAAAGGGAGATCTTTAAGAACTGAAATAATAAGGAAGTAAAAAAAGAAATTGAATCAGGCCTTCATTTTTTAAAATAAGTGTTTGCCTTACACAACTACATGCAGAACACCATTCTAGATGCTATTTGGAGATAGAAAAAAAAAATATATATATATATATATAAAATCCAGTCTCCATTACCAAGGAACTTCCAAGCTCTCCAAGGACATAAGACAGACATATACACAAAAGAGTAAGAAGAAAAAGGATAATAATGCAAACTACGTACACAACTAATAGTCAAATGAGAAGCAGAGACAATTTGTTTTCTGAGTTCAAAGAGCAGAAAGATCTTTATTAATGGGATAGAGAAGTCAAAGAAAGATTTATGGAAGGGGAAATTAGGAAATATGTTCTAAAAAAGGAAAATATGACTCAAAGGTTTGAAGAATCTCCTAGATCTTATTAGAGTTCACACTTGTAAGCAAAGAAATAACAAAAATTCACACTTATATAGAATCTTTAGTCTAAAATAGACAGCCACTTTCCCTCCTCAAATGAGAGTCAACTAAAGTTCAAAGAGTGGGAGCAATTTGCACATGATCACACAGTTAGGAAGTGACAAAACTATGATTCGAACTTGGGTTCCCAGGTGTTAATATCTATGGATTTTTCCATTATGCCACATTGACAAATTTCCCTATATCACTAGTTAAATGAAATATATATTAAGCATCTTCTGTCTAATTGTGCATTAAGTGTTATGGGAAGCAACAAGATCAAGACCAGGTTCTTGCCTTGTATTTGTTTGCCCCTGGTTTTCCACATTTTGTGATATAATGCTTTACTTATCAGATTTTTTGCTTGAATTATCCTTCACTCTCTCTCTTACCCCTAGATGTTAATGCCCCCCCCACTCCTATCACATTTGTATTTATCATGCATATGTCATCATAAGTTCGTGTTGGTTCGTCAGATTAAATTATAAATTGTGAGATAACAATGGTTTACTTTATTAAAAAATCTTGTTTATTTTTAATGTTCTTTTTTTTTTTAATTCTTAGTTACAAATTTTCTCCCTCTCTTTGACTCTTCTTCCACCCACTGAGAAGGCAAGAAATCTGATGTCAATTAATTACAATGTGAAATCATACAAAATATATTTTCCTATGGTCCATATCACTAAGAAAGCAAATATATATATATATATATATATATATATATATATAGGCAGTAAGAATATTGTACTTCAATTTGTACTCGTTCATCAGTTGTTTCTGAAGTTGGTTATCATTTTTCCTCATTAATATTTTGGAGCTGTCTTGGATCATTATATTCAGAATATTCAAGCTTTTTTTATTGATCATTATTACATCATCACTGTTACTGTGTACAATGACCTCCCATTTCTTCTCACTTCATATTATTTCAGTTTTATAGATCATGCCCTGTTTTTTCTTTATTTCTTATAGCACAATAGTACTCTATCACAATCAAATGTACAATTTCTTAAACCATTCCTCAAGTGAAGAACATCCCCTCAATATCCAGTTCTTTGTCACTACAAAAAAAGAATTGCTATAAATATTTTTGCACATATAACTCCTTTTTCTTTATTCTCTTTAGAGAATAAACCTAGTAGTGGTATTACTGGGTCAAAGGGTAATATTATTTTATAACCCTTTGGGCATAGTTCCCAGGGGTTCTCCAGAATGATTGGATCAAATCACAATTCCACCAACTGTTTGTTAGTGTACATATTTTTCCCTTATCTGCTCCAGCATTTGTCATTTTTGATAGCTATGGGATAGTACCTCTTTAATTTGTTTTTCTCCAATCATTAGTAAGAGTATTTTTTTTCATATTTTCTCTCTTTTTTCTCTGTTTTTATCTCTATCTCTCTTTCTATCTTCCTCTGAATTTCTGTCTCTGTCTCTCCTCTGCTACTCTCCTTCTCTCTCCTCTCTTCTGTCTTTGTCTCTGCTTCTCTGTCTCTCTCTGATGAGTGTGGTTTCTAACTACTGCCTCCCTTAATCTACCCTACTTTTTATCATTCTCCATGTTCTCATTTATCTTAAGCCTTTTCTCTCCTCATTCCCTGTTGTATTGGATAGATATGTATATTCAAATGAGTATGCATATATATATATATTCTTTCTTCACCAAAACAATTCCAATGAGATGAGATTCTGGCATCGTCCACCACTGCTGCTCCATTTTTGCATGCCTCTTTTATGGGAGATAATTCTCCTCTCTTTTGCCTCTCCTAGTATATTCTTCTTTCTTACCTTTTCATTATTTTTTGACATCATCTTAACCTAATTGACTCACACTCATGCCCTCTGTCTATGTAAGTTCTGTCTAACTTCCTTAATAATAATAAAATTCTTATATATATATATATGTATATATATGTATATATATATATACGTATATATATATATGTATATATATATATATATATATATATATCATCTTTCCATATAGGAATGTAAATTATTTAAATTATTGAGTCCCTTATAAATTCTCTTTCATGTTTGCCTTTTTATTTTTCTCTTGGGTTTTATGTTTGAATGTCAGATTTTCTATTTAGTTCTCATCTTTTCATCAGGAATGCTTGAAAACTCTCTATTTCATTAAATATTCACTTTGCCTTGAAGGATTATGCTCAGTTTTTCTGGATAGGATATTCTTGCTTATAATCCTAGCTTCTTTGCCTTCTGGAATACCATATTCCAAACCCTCTGATTCTTTAATGTAGAAGCTTCTAATTCTTGTGTGATGCTGATTATAGTTCCATGATATTTAAATTCTTTCTTCCTGGCTGCTGGCGCAATATTTTCTCCTTGATCTCAGTGTGTTAGAATTTGTCTAGAATATTCTTGGAGATTTTCATTTTGGGATCTCTTTCAGGAGGTGATTAGAAGGTTCTTTCTATTTCAATTTTATCCTGTGGATCTAACATATTAGGGAAGTTTTCCTTGATAATTTCTTGAAATAGACGTCTACACTATTTATTTAATCAAGGCATTCATGTAATAAAATAATTTAAAATTATCTTTCCTTAATTTATTTCCTGGGTCAGTTGTTTTCCCAATAAGCTATTTCACATTTTCTTCTTACCTAGGGTAGAGAGGCATTATTTTTATTTTAGATTTTTATATTGCTGTTTTGAGAGTTAGTTCTAGGTTCTGCAAATTTGCAGTGCTTCCAAAATGGATGAAATGTAGTCACTACTTTCTTGATTTATGCTCTCTTAACCTTGAAACTGTGACAGACCCCCTTGTCTCTTGCAATCTAGAGCACTACTGTCCCTTCCTCTACCTTGGAACGCTGACCAAAGCCTCTGCTTCCTTGTCTATGTATCTATGTATCTATGTATCTATGTATCTATGTATCTATGTATCTGTCCAGATCATAAGTGCTCTCTTTACCCTTGAATTACAAATCAGAAATTTGTATGGGCAATAGAGCTGCCAATCAGTACCAGTTCCGTCTAATGCCAGTAAATGGTCCATTGTAATCTTGTTCTGTTAAATTATTCAACCCCTTATTGGCTCTGGGCTGAAAGTTTGAAACTGCAGCTGTTGCTGTTATCTCCAAGGCCCACTTTTGGTACTCCTATTATTCAGTTGTTTTGATCATTTCAGTCATCTCTGACCACATTTGCAGTTTTCTTGGTAAAGATACTGGAAAGGTTTTCTCCCTTCTCCATCTCATTTTACAAATGAGTAACTGAGGCAAAAAAGATTAAGTGACTTGCCCAGTGTCCCACAACTAATATACATCTGAGATTGGCTTTGATCTATCTTTCTGATTTCAAACCCAGGCCCCATTCACTATGCCACCTAGCTGCCCCAGGGTGATCTATTTCTTAGTCACATAGACCTCTCCTAGTTACCTTGTCTTAGACTGGAAATGTTTATCTTTGATGTTTTCTGGTTACTAAAGCAAAATCTGATTTAAGGAATTATTTTAAAATTATTTGGAAGAGATTATTGGGTGAGTTCAGATGTGTTCTTGACTATACTCTGCCACGTTGGCTCCAAATGATTCACTTTGTCTTTGTCTACTCTTGCAGTAGAGTACTTTATAATATTTGATATGGTAGTACTTTATAATATTTGTGAATACATTGAATGATTGAATGATTTGTACTATAAGCTTTAAAGGACAGATATCAGTTCACAATTTTTGACTTTATTTCTTCATTCAACACAAGTCCTAACTAGAATAGGACTTCTAGCAACTGTGGAAGTGAAATGGATATATATTCCAGGTTTGCTGCCTAGAGAATGGAAATCTATTTAAAGAAATCTATCTAATGGATGTAGTCAGTTGGTATATCTTTGAAACATTTCTCAGTGTTTGCCCTAACCTTGCCACATTAGTTCAAATACAGTGTTTAAAAACTCCTCAATAAGTAAAGTTTAAGCTCTCTATGTGGTCAAAGACTGGTATTAATGTCCCTGCCCACTATTTACCAAAGGAAAGAATTAGGTCATAAAACCCAGAAACATTCTGTGGGAAACTTGTACTTTTTAAAACCAGTTTTCTTTGTTGGATAGCTCATATTTTTTGTTTTCTTTAATAAATTTTTATGGTTTTCCAGCAAACAGTAGTGATGCCATTGTTCAATAAGAGTAGATTATATTATGTTATAGTAATAATCAAAGGCTAAATTGTAACCAAAATATCTAGAGCAAAGAGTGGTGACCCTAGTTCTCCTTCTGTTGATGATACCATTGGAAAATTGATTTTATGAGGTAAGAGTTGATGAACAAACTTACTGCATTAATATTTGTGATGCTGAACAGAGTTGAGTGATTTCAAGTTACCTCAGTTATAAAGTAGAGGATTTATTTAGCCAGCATGGTTGAGACTTACAAACTGTTTCCAGTCATATAAAATACAGTGATTAGAAGATATTTGGGAATTGTTACAAATTATTAAAGCTGTATTTAAGGACTTGAACCACCCTGGTAGTCTTGAATGAAAAACAGATCATTTTCAAGAATTGTTTATGAGGACTTAAGGCACTTGTGTGGTCAGAGAACTCCAGGCAGCCCCATTAAGGCTATGGGAATGATCTCCTGTGAAGTTAACATCACTCATAGCGCAAAGCTCTTTTTAGACCAAGTTGAGTAGTGCCTTCATTAAAAAGCAGACTATGGCGACATTGTATCACAGAAACCCAGAAGCCTAAGAGACTATCTATTACAACTCAAACTTGAACAAGAATATGCTCTAAATTTTTTATCCAGTTTTTACCTAAAAATCTCTTTTTTGGGTAATCCATTCTCTTCTAGAGCAATCACAACCCACCTTTGGATTACTATAACTATCAGATAATTTTCTTGTAAATTAACTTAACGACATTTATTAAGCATCTTCTGTGTAGAAGAATCTGTACTAACTGTGCCAGACAGCTTTTCCCATTCCACCTTTGGATTACTATAACTATCAGATAATTTTCTTGTAAATTAATACAAACAAGAATTAATTGTTTATGATATAGCAGAATCTGTACACTAACTAAAGTGCCACAGTCAACTGTAGAGACTAAATTTTAGATGCATTGTATTGGAGAGGGTTTTTTCTATCCTACTAACTCTTCTAAACCAATAAAAACAAAGGTATAGGATTCTCCTATCAAAAATTCAGTTGAATCAGGTAAATGCCAGATAAAAGAGGATAATTTAATAGAAATTTTAATATCTATTAACAATTTTCAGAAAACTCTTTGGAGGTTTGTCATTGCCTATAGAAGCTACCAAGACATATCTAAGAACTAACAGTAGGAACTTGTGGTTAAATTCCTGATGGATAATGGGTCACAGTTGACAATTATTTTGTTTCAAAATTCACTTTACAAACCACACATCATTTTTTGCATGTGACTAGTCCAGTATAATTATTAGCAGATTTATTTGGTAAATTGAAACAATCAAAAGCATTTCAGAAGGAGAAAACCTCAGCAAAGAACAAAAAAGACTTCCAATTCTTCTCACCTTGTTCATACAAAGAAAAAACACTGATATGTTCTATCAGAACTTTCTTCTAACTCCAAAAGGCATAGTACATATTGAGGATAATGAAAAGGCTGAAACCCATAATTGAGTTAGGAAGATATTTACCTGCCACTTAACTATCATCTGTGGCTCCCAAGAAGCTGTAGCATGTAAAGCAGCCTTACACTGATAAAAACCTCTAAGTAAATGGATTACATCAGGTTTAGGGTAACTGATCAACTTCAAACCTATGTGTTAAGGGATATCTAGGCCAAGTATGTAAAGATTTGCCCAACAAGAATGGGTGGATGAGAACAATTTGTTCTAATGACCATGAAATTTGCTGAAAATGTAACTGTGGAGCTCTCAGAACTTAGTCAGACACTGAAGATATTGAGGTTATCTTCTGAATGAGCCATTGCCATTTGTCTTGGTTTTTGTCCTGCCACTGGACTTTGATGACTCTGGAAGAGAGAGTGAGACTGATAGCTTTGTA
This sequence comes from Sarcophilus harrisii, assembly GCF_902635505.1. Classification (NCBI taxonomy): domain Eukaryota; kingdom Metazoa; phylum Chordata; class Mammalia; order Dasyuromorphia; family Dasyuridae; genus Sarcophilus; species Sarcophilus harrisii. The sequence continues at coordinate 135,950,470 of NC_045426.1, forward strand.
ATTCTTCCTTAAATTCAATTTTTCCAAGAGTCAAGATGTTATCCATGAGATTATGTGTCCTCTTTGAAAACAAATAACAATCACAATAATATTACCTCTTAATAATAATTAGAAAATAAAAGAAATTTGCTACAGGTAGTAAATCAAGATACTTTCTTCAATAGAATAAAGTGATTAAAATGTTTGTTACAATTAAATTATTTTAGTATCTTTCACACATTTTAAAATAATAGGTTAAATCAGTAAGCAATGAGAAAACCTCAGCAAAGGACAAAAGCACTTCCAACTCTTCCTACCTTACTTATTCAAAAAAAACCCAAGTTCAAAAATATTGTTTTCACTGGGATATGTTTTGTCAGAATTTTTTATAGATCTTTCAGGTATAGTGTTGTATTGAGTTAGGCAGATGTTTAACTGCCTCCAAATGTTCACCTATGACTCCCAGGAAGTTGCAGCATATAGCATAAACAATAAACAAACATATTTAGATTTTTTGACATTATTACATAATTTAGAGTAAAATCAATATATTTCCAAAAGTTCAGGAAAAAACAAAAGCTCTTTCCTGAGATAGAGAATTCCGTAGCCTGGCTCAGGGTTACTTAAGATAAGGGAGATATTAAGATAGATATATAAGGGAGATATTACATGCATTCACATTTGAAAAAGAGAGACATAAGAATAGTAATTTTGGGGAAAAGTTATCACTTGACCACATCAGAAATTAAACTATCCAATTTTTAATTCTGTTGTGTACCCCACTTTTCTCTGTATACATTCACTATGTATACAATAACAATATGTAACAATATGTAAACAATAAAAAACTGTTTATTGGTTTTTGGAACAGAAGTGACTACTGTATATAAACTATATATAAGTATATATGACATATATACTTTATATATAAAGTATCCTTAAACCTATAAATGGGCTAAGAATCTCTGCTCTATCTCCTTCTCAGCCTTTGTGGATTTGACAGAAGAATATCTAGAGGATCTGATATGGAAAGGAGTTGCTTTTTTGAGCATTCAAGAGGTGAGAAATTAAGAACTAGAAGCAGCATAGACTTTAGTCAAGCCACCTTCAGGGAAAGCTAAAGTGTTTAAGGACTTGAAGTAAGTGTAAATAAAATTACCTATCTTTCTAGTAGGGTACTGGTGAAACTTATTCAGCATTCCCCATTCCCTGTTCCATTTCAATATGTGTCAATATGTGTAAAAGTGAATCAAATGGAGGTAGACTATGATATACAGGACTAATATTCCTTCTGTGCCCAAATAATAAATAACAAAGTCATATCATATGAACTCTTTGTCTGACCTTAGGAAAGTTATTTAATCTTCAAGGCCTCTCAGTGTTCTCATCTGTAAAAGGAAGAGAGTTCAATTCAATGATCTATTTCTAAATGAAAGCCAAAACAAAGAAGCTTTAAGAATTCATTTTGGACTTTGTGTGGCATGATGTAGTTTATGGATTAAAAAACAAAAGGTGGAGGGGGAATTTCTCAAGAAAATTTATTTGGAATCAGAAAAGCTAAAAAAAAATGCTTGATATGCTTATGCTTTGAATTTGTAAAAAATTCTTAATTTTGTGCCAGAGCAAATTCTGTTGTTTAGAAACTTTCCTATTTGTTTCTTTTTTTCTTTATTTTAATTATAACTGCAGTGCAAAAAGACATTTCTTTCTTTACTCAAACATATTAACTATCAGAGAAAAGCCCAACTGGTAAAAATTCAAATAGTGAATACATATTTATGTTTCACACACACACACACACACACACACACACACACATATATATATATATATACACACACACACACACACACACAATTTATGGCAACAAATATGCAATTTGATCCCTAAGCAGAAAATGTATGAAAAAAAACAATGATTCTGAGAAATGAACTCTTCATTTGATTTTTAAATCTGTCTTTAATCAGGGCAAAGAAATCCATTTCTGCTCTTGGACCCAGTGAATGCCATTAAGAGAGAAGAAGAAACATTTGAAAATGTATGTTTAAATGCACAATTTTCTGAATGATTATTTGGACATTAAAAATAACAGAGAATAGGCAAAAAAGCAAAATGGGACCTGGGTAGGAGGTGGGTACATAGCAAAAATTCTGGTCCTCCTATAATTCAGAAATCTACTTTTGAAACAAGTCTTAATGTTTAAGCATTTATATTTAAAGTAAATATTTATATTTTTCCAAATACACCTTAATACCTAACATATTTTTATTTTTTTTTTGTAAAATTCTGAACTATCTGAAATATATACTGGAACTTTGATATGACAATATATTTGATATAACAAAAATTAGTCTGAGTACCTTGAATTACATTTAAGAATCATGGAATCATGCAAAAGAAATCATCATAATAAAGTTTCCCTCCAAAAGTGATCACAAGTTATGAACCCTGAGGATAGTGATAATAGAGACTTAGTAGTATCTTTCAATCTATTTATGTATCTATGTATCTATCTGTATATATATTTTCTTTTTAATAACTTTAAAATATAAATATTATGGAGAAACAGGGACTATTTATCATGTCTCAGCCATACAGACAAGATTTAGCCATATGAAACTGAGAAAAGGATTCTTTGCCAAAATCTATGAAGAAAAGCTTATTGAAAAATTAAATAAACTGAGCTGGTTCTGAACTACTTATTTAGGAAAAATAAAAGTTTTTGTGGAGATTCAAAATAAAAATTAAGAAGTATATAAAACCTTCTGGCTACCACAGTCCTTTCCTTTAGAAACACATCAGATAATATCCTGTGCATGAAACCTTTCCTGATTCCTCTTTCTTCCTCACATTTGCTGGTTGTCTCCTTCCCACTGCCTTTTATTGACTACTTGGTATTTATTTTCATTTTTGCACTTTATATTGATGTTGTACATACACACACACACACACACACACACACACACACAATGTATTCATTATATTCACCCATTAGAAAGTAAATTTTGCAAAAGGGAATTTTTCATCCTTTCTTTTTTTATTTCCTTATTTAGCACAGTGCTTGGCCACATAGTAGATGCTTAATTACTGATTGATTGGTTGATTTATTGATTAGTTGTCAGATCTTTCACTAATAAAAATAATTCAATTAACATTCCAGATTTGAGGTTGGTATGAGTTTTAAGTTCAGGGAGCAGCCAGAGTTTAAACTAATCCATCAAATTCAAAAGGACTTCCAAGTCAGAGAATTGATTTCATTTTAGTTGTGTAGTTTTCTCTGTACTACAACCTATTTGTTGTTCTATTTACATAAATACTATCTTCAATACATTTTGGTGCAGTCCCTGGTCAGTTAAGTATACTCCAGAAACTGGACCATTGCAAGCTACAGCAGAAGATCAAGGTCTTCATGTACTTCAACATAGCCCTGGATAGAAAGAAATTCTTCCAGAAGTCAGATTACCATATGTACTGCCACAACTCTGGGTAGGCAGGCTTTTTCCAGCTGTGAGACCAACATTTTAGTATGGGGGAATGAAAAAAACATTTCACCAGACCTCAGCACATGCCAAACACCAGCACTAAGAACTCAGCTCCCTACCATATGAGCACCCAGTTACCTACAGCACCGGCCTCTGCCCACCCCCACACACCTCAATGCAGCACAAGACATAAGAATTCCCTGTGGGCCTCAGGGAAACACCAATGCAGCACCAGGAAAACAGCCAGTCTATGGTCACTGTCACAAGAAGCCTGAGACAATACTCCTTTCACCCAGAGAGCAGAGATCAAACTTAAAAGAAAGAAAAAAAGGGCAAAAATGAGCAAAAATGAGAAAAATGAAAGTGACCATAGAAAGTTATTATGATAATAGCAGAGACCAAGAAACAAACTCAGAAAAGGGCAACATTATCACAACATCTATGAGCAAAATCGCAAAGAAAAATAGGAAGTGGTCTTCAGTAAAGAAAGAACTCATGGAATAGTAAAATAGGAGCTTAAAAGTAAAATAAGAGAGGTAGGAAAAATTGCAAAAAGAAATAAGAGCAATGCAGGAGAATTACTTTAAAAAAGTTTGGAATACTACTTAAAAATACAACTGGCCAAATAGAAAAGAAGATACAAAAATCCACTAGAGACAAGTCCTTAAAAAGTACAACTGGCCAAGTGGAAAAGGAAATATAAAATCTAATTGAGCAAAATACCTTAAAAGTTAGAATTGGGCAAGTTGAAGCTAATGAAGCCATGAGACATCAAAAATCAAACAAATTAAAAAGAATTTTAAAAAGAATATGTAAAATATCTCCTAGAACAGAAAAACAAACAAACAAAAAAACACCAATTGACCTGGAAAATAGATCCAGAAAAGACAATATCAGAATCATTGTACTATCTGAAAGTCATAATCAAAAGGAGGACTTGAACAGTGTCTTTCAAGAAATTATTAAGAAAAACTGTCCTGATGTCTTCAACTTCAAGGGCAAAATAGCTGTTGAAAAAATTCACTGATCACCTCAGAAAAGAGATCCCCAAATAAAAACTCTAAAAAACATTATTGCCAAATATCAGAATGATCAGGTCATGGAAAAATATGACAAGTGGCCATAAAGAAACAATTAAAATATCAGGGAATCATAATCAGTTTTACACAGGACTTGGCAATTGCAACATTAAAGTACCAGAGGTTATGTAACATGATATTCCAGAGACAAAGGAACTAGGAATACTACCAAGAATCACTTTCCAGGGAAAATTAAGCATAATACGTCAAAAGAAAAAATGGTCATTTGATGAACTAGGATGATTTCAAACTTTCATAAGAAGACCAGAACTAACCCTAAAATTTGACTTCCAATATCAAGATCCAAGAGAAGCATAAATAGGTAGAAAGGGAAAAGAAAACATAAGGGGTTCAATAGAACTAAACTGTTTATATCCACACACAGGAAGATTTCATATGTAATTCTTAAAAACTATATCACTATTAGTACATATCAGAAGAAATATACATAAACAGAGAGTATGAGTAAAAAGTGAATTTGAAGGAATGACATAAAAAAATTAAGGGATAAGAAAGGGGAGTATATTGGATGTAGAAGGAAGGAAGAGCTAGAATGGTATAAGATTTTTCTTAGGAAGAAGTGCAAAAGCCCTATGACTATGAAGTGATGAAGTGTTAGTGATAATCATTGCTTGAACCTTACTCATCAGTATTGACTCAAACAGGGAATAATACACACATCATGTTGAATATAGAAATCTATTTTACTCAACAGGAAATTTGCAGTGGATTAAAGGGAAGAGATTAACAAAAGGGAGGGTGGATCAGGATATCTATCTGACAAACATTGGTAAGGAGAGAAAGGATTAAATGAAAGAAAGGAAAAATAGGAGGAATAATAAATTTGAGGGAAATACACAGGTTATGATGATTACTGTGAATGTGAATGGGATGAATTCTCCCATAAAATGGAAGCAAGTAGTAGAGTGAATAATAAACCAGAATCTTACAATATGTTGTTTACAAGAAACACATTTTAAGCAGAGAGATGCACACAAAGTAAAGATAAAAGAATGGAGGAGAATATATTATGCTTCAGCTGAAATAAAAAAGGGAGGGATAGTAATCCTGATTTCAAAGTAAAAACAAAAATAGATCTAATTAGAAGAGTTAACAAAAGAAACTACATCTCACTAAAATGTTGAATAGATAATGAAACAATATCAATACTACATATATATGCCCTGAGTGGAATAAAATCCAAAATTTTAAAGAAGAAAAAAATATAAAACTATTTGAACTTTAAATGAATTTCATTAGTGGGGAACTTTGACTGTCCCATCTCAGAATTTGAGAAATCCAACCAAAAATAAACAAGTAAAAAAATAATAAGGTAAATAAAACAATAGAAAACTTAAATATGACAAACCTTTGGAGAAAACTGAGTGGAAATAGAAAAGAATGTGCTTTTTTTTTTTCAACACCACATGGTTGCCTACATAAATGTAGACCATAAAATGATGGATAAAAACCAAAAAAATCAAATGTAAAAAAGGTGTGAATATTAAATGAATTCATTTTATATCCTGATAATAATAAAAAATGCATTCAACAAAGAGCAGGAGAAAGATTAAACATTAATTGGAAACTAAATAATTAAGAACAAATCACAGAAATAATAGTTTCATTAAAGAGAATGACAGCCATGAGGCAACACACTAACATTTATGGGATGCAATCAAAGCAGGATTTAGAAATTTTATTTCTTTGAATTCTTGCATCAAAAAATTGGGGGGAAAAGAGATTAATGAATTGGGTATGTAACTATTTTTTTTTAAAGAACAAATTAAAATCTCTACTTAAGCACCAAAATTGAAATTCTGAAAATCAAAGGAGAGATTAAGACTGAAAAAAAAACACACACACACACACACACAACAAAAACCAAAGTCTAACACAATTCCTAACTATTGAACTAATAAATATATCTAGGAATTGGTTTTGTGGGGAAAAAACCCTACAGTAACAATAAGTCATTGGTTAATTTGATTTTAAAAAAAGAAAGGAGAAAACCAAATATCCAGGATCAAAAATTAAAATGGTGAAATCACCGTCAATGAAGAAGAAATAAAAGCAATCATTAGGAACTATTTTGCTCAATTATATGCCAATAAATCTGACAATCTGGATGGAATCAGTGAGTATCTATGAAAATATAAGTTACCTAAATGAAAATATCAGGAAATAGAAAGCCTAAATAATATCATCTTAGGACAAAAATGAACAAATCATTAATGAATTCCTGATGAAAAAATGCCTAGGTCCAAATGAGTTCACACATGAATTCTACCAGAAGAATCAATCCCAATGCTATATAAACAGTTTCAAAAAACAGGCAAAGAAAGAGTCCTAGAAAACTTCTTTTATGACACAAATATAGTACTGATTCTTAAACCAGGAAGAGCTAAAACACAGAAGGAAAATTATAGGCCAGTTTTTAGCAAAATACCAGAAAAACAATTATGGCAGAATATTACAAGGATTATACATTATGATCAGGTCGAATTTATACTAGTAATGCAGGGTCGATAAAATATTAGGAAAATCTTCAACATTGACCATATCAGTAATAAAAAGAAATCATATGATTGTCTCAATAAATGCTGAAGAATTTTTTTTAACAAAATACAGCACTCATTTCTATTAAAAACATTAGGGATCATAGTAATAAAGGGAGTGTTGCTTAAAATGATAAGTATCATCTATCTAAAGACACCAGTAAGTATTATCTATAATAGGGATAATCTAAAAACATTTCCAATAAGATTAGAGGTGAAGCAAAGATGCCCATTAATTATTACTCAGTATACTTCTAGAAATGTACTATTTCACAATACCAGAAGAAAAAAATTGAAGGAATGCAAATAGGCAATGATGAAATAAAACCATCACTATTTGTAGATGATATTATGATATACTTAAAGCATTAATTAAAAAATTGAAACAATAACTGACAAATATTCAGGATATAAGATAAATTCATATAAATCAACATTTCTCATCAAGAAAGCTCAACAGCAAGAGACAGAAAAATGAATTCATTAAAAATAAATGTAAACAATATAAAATACTTAGGACCTTATGTTTCAAAACAAAGGCAAGAACTATATGACCACAATTACAAAACAATTTTCCACAAATAAAGTTAGATCTAAACAACTGGAAAAAATATCAATTGCTAATGGGTATGATGAGCCAAAATAATAAAATGACAATTCTGCTTAGACCAATTTACTTATTCATTGTAAACCAAACTGCCAAAAAAAAAAAAAAAACTATTTGAAAGAACAGAAAAATAACAATAAAATTCATCTGGAAGAACAAAAACTCAAAAATATCAAGGGAATTAATGAAAAAAAAAACATAAAGGAAGATGACCTAACAATACTGAATCTGAAACTATATTACAAAGCAGTAATTATCAATCCATCTGGAGCTGGTTAAGAAATATAGTGGTGGATCAATGGAAAAGACTTGGTGCTCAAGACACAGTAGTCAATGACTATAGCAACCTACTGTTTTTAGGGTAAAAACTCATTATTTGACAAAAACTTCTGAATAAACTGGATAATAAGAGGATACAAAGTAGGTATAGGTCATCTCACAATGTGTAATGAGAAAATGACAAAATGGGTGTATGATTTAGACATAAAAGTGTGACACTATAGGTAAATTAAAAGAATAAAAAATAGATCTGCCTTTTCGATCTATGGAAAGGGAAAAAATTCATGACCAAACAAGAGACAGAAAATATTAAGAAATGCAAAATAGGTAATTTAAATTATAGTAAATTAAAACTTTGTTTTGTATAAACAAAATTAATGCAACCAAGATTAAATGGAAAGCAGAAAGTTGGGAAACAATTTTTATAGCAAGCGTCTCTGACAAAAAGCCTCATTTTTCAAATGTGTGAAGAAATATGTATGAGTTGAACTTATAAGAAAACAAGCCATTCTCCATTGATACATAGTCCAAGGAGATGAACAGGAAGTTTTCAGATGAAGAATCAAAGCTATCTATAAGCATATGAAGAAACCCTCTAAATCACTTTTGATTAGCAAAATATAAATTAAAACAACTTTGAAATATCATCTTACACCTATCAGATTGATCAATTTGACAAAAAAAAAAAAAAGAAAGTGATAAATGTTGTAGAGGATGTGGGAAAATTGAGACACTAATACACTGTTGTGAACTAATCTAACCATTATGGAGAGCAATTTGGAACTATACCCAAAAGATACCCAAATTGTACATATCTTTTAACCCACAATACCACTACTACATCAATATCTCTAAGAGATCATAAAAAAGGGAAAAGGACCTACATGTGGAAAAATATTCATAGTAGACCTCTTGTGGTGCCTAAACAATGGAAATTGAGGGGATATGTATCATTTGGGGAATAACTGAAAAAGCTGTGGTATATGAATATAATGGAATTCCATTGTGCAATCAAAAATGATGAATAGACAATAATATAAGCAATAGTGTGTGATGATTTACTATGATTGACTTAGTTGTTCTCTGACACAATAATTCAAGATAAAAACAAAGAATCATGAAAGAAAATGCTATCTATAATCAAATAAAAAACTGATGAACTCTGAATGCAGAAAAAGTATTTTTTCACTTACTTAATTCTTCCTTGTGTTTTTTTTTCTTTTTTGATCTGTTTCTTTCACAACTGTGACTAATATGGAAATATGTTTAACATGATAACACATGTATAAACTATGTCAATCTGCCACAGTCTTTGTGAGACAAGAGATGAAGGAGGGAAGGAGAAAATTTTAAAATTCAAGATCTTGTGAAAATGAATGCTAAACATTTTCTTGACATATAACAAGAGAAAAATAAAATACTTTTTTAAAAAAGAAAATGTAATATGAAAGAAAACAAGACCAAAAAATAGGTCATTTAATTTGGGAAAAGAAAATAGTTCAGAATCAAGTTTTCTCTTGATCCAGATATGAAAACAGAATTCTTCAAGTCTTCAATACGGATTACTGATGATGAATGAGGAATCAGAGATTTGATGAGGATGGCCCTTATACAACCTTCCCATGGATTAGATCTTAATCCACCTATTTTTCTTTGGAAGGGCAAAGGTGTTTTCTCATTTTCATGATGATGCAGCAGGGATGTGTGTTCCATGAATATACTTGAAATAAAAGGAAGATACCTTCTTAAAGTTTCTCACGTCCAAATCTTTCTTTTGTAGGAAAAAAATGTCCTAGGTGAACTTTTGAAATTAGTAAAAGTAAAATGTTCTTCACTTTTCCACTATTATATCCCTCAAAAAATTATAGATTTTCTCCCTCCCCCATTTTCTTTTGGTATCAGTCAATTCTATCAAAGTGACAAGAAATCTGTTACATATTTCATGCTAAATTTAGAAAAAAAAATCATAAGATTTCCACATGTGCCAGAAGATTACCATCTGTCCCCTATTTAATTAGTACTATTTTGATTATGTTAAATTTGTTCTGGCTTTAGGAAAATAAAAAACCTCTTTAAATTTACATGAAACAAAACTACATTAAAAGAAAGTTGTTAACAATGAGGAGAAGCTGACAGAATTGAAATAAAGAGAACCGCTGCTTACAAGAAACACATTTAAAGCAGGGAGATACATACAGAGTAAAGGTAAAAGGCTGGAGCAAAATCTATTATGCTTCAGGTGAAGTCAAAAAAGCAGGGGTAGCCATCCTTATCTCAGATCAAGCAAAAGCAAAAATTGATCTAATTAAAAGAGATAAGGAAGGAAACTACATCCTGCTAAAGGGTAGCATAAACAACGAAGCAATATCAATATTAAACATATATGCACCAAGCTGTATGGCATCCAACTTCCTAAAGGAGAAGTTAAGAGAGTTGCAAGAAGAAATAGACAACGAAACTGTAATAGTGGGAGATCTCAACCTTGCACTCTCAGAATTAGACAAATCAAACCACAAAACAAATAAGAAAGAAATTAAAGAAATAAGTAAAATATTAGAAAAATTAGGTATGTTAGATCTTTGGAGAAAATTGAATGGAGACAGAAAGGAATATACTTTCTTCTCAGCAGTTCATGGAACCTATTCAAAAATTGACCATATATTAGGACATAAAGACCTCAAAATCAAATGCAAGAAAGCAGAAATAGTAAATGCTTTCTTTTCAGATCATGATACATTCAACAAAAAGTTAGGGGTAAATAGACCAAAAAGTAATTGGAAACTAAACAATCTCATCTTAAAGAATGATTGGGTGAAGCAGCAAATTATAGATGCAATTAATAATTTCACTCAAGATAATGATAATGATGAGACATCATACCAAAATTTCTGGGATGCAGCCAAAGCGGTGATAAGAGGGAATTTTATATCCTTAGAGGCTTACTTGAATAAAAGAGAGAAAGAAAAGATTAATGAATTGAGCTTGCAACTAAAAAAACTAAAAAAAAGACCAAATAAAAAACTCCCAATCAAACACTAAATTTGAAATTCTAAAATTAAAAGGAGAAATTAAAAATATTGAAAGTAAAATAACTATTGAACTAATTAATAAAACTAAGAGTTGGTTCTATGAAAAAGCCAACAAAATAGATAAGCCTTTGGTAAATCTGATTAGAAAAAGGAGGAAGGAAAATGAAATTAGTAGTCTTAAAATGAAAAGGGAGAACTTTCCACCAATGAAGAGGAAATTAGAGAAATAATAAGGAGTTATTTTGCTCAACTTTATGCCAACAAATTTGATAATCTAAGTGAAATGGATGACTTCCTCCAAAAATATAGACTTCCCAGACTAACAGAGGAAGAAGTAAATTGCTTGAATAGTCCCATTTCAGAAAAAGAAATAGAACAGGCAATTAAACAACTCCCTAAGAAAAAATCCCCAGGACCAGATGGATTTACATGTGAATTCTACCAAACATTTAAAGAACAATTGGCCCCAATGCTGTATAAATTATTTGATAAAATAGGGAATGAAGGAGTCCTACCAAATTTCTTCTATGACACAAACATGGTACTGATATCTAAACCAGGTAGGTTGAAAACAGAGAAAGAAAATTATAGACCAATCTCCCTAAAGAATATTGAAGCTAAAATCTTAAATAAGATATTAGCAAAAAGACTACAGAAAATCATCCCCAGGAGAATACACTATGATCAAGTAGGATTTATACCAGGAATTGCAAGGCTGGTTCAATATTAGGAAAACTATCAATATAATTAGCCATATTAATAACCAAATTAACAAAAACCATATGATCATGTCAATAGATGCAGAAAAAGCATTTGACAAAATCCAACATCCATTCCTATTAAAAACACATGACAGTATAGGAATAAATGGACTTTTCCTTAAAATAATCAGCAGTATCTATTTAAAACCATCAGTAAGCATCATATGTAATGGAGACAAACTGCAACCATTCCCAATAAGATCTGGAGTGAAACAAGGTTGCCTACTATCACTGTTACTATTTAATATTATATTAGAAATGCTAGCTTTGGCAATAAGAGCTGAGAAAGAGATTAAAGGAATAAGAATAGGCAATGAGGAAACCAAATTATCAGTCTTTGCCAACGATATGATGGTATACTTAGAGAACCCCAGAGATTCTACTAAAAAGTTATTAGAAATAATCCACAACTTTAGCAAAGTTGCTGGTTATAAAATAAACCCACATAAGTCATCAGCATTCTTATATATCACTAACAAAATCCAACAGTCAGAGTTACAAAGAGAAATTCCATTTAAAGTAACTACTGATAATATAAAATATTTAGGAATCTATCTGCCAAGGGAAAATCAGAAACTTTACGAGCAAAATTACAGACCACTTTTCACACAAATTAAGTCTGATCTAACCAATTGAAAAAATATTAAATGCTCTTGAATAGGGCGAGCAAATATAATAAAGATGACAATATTACCTAAACTAATCTATTTATTTAGCGCTATACCAATCAGACTCCCAAAAAATATTTTAATGACCTAGAAAATATAACAAAATTCATATGGAAAAACAAAAGGTCAAGAATTTCAAGGGAATTAATGAAAAAAAAAATCAAATGAAGGTGGCTTAGCTGTACCAGATGTAAAATTATATTATAGAGCAGCAGTTACCAAAACCATTTGGTATTGGCTAAGGAATAGATTAGTTGATCAGTGGAATAGGTTAGGTTCAAGGGACAAAACAGTCAACAACTATAGCAACCTAGTCTTTGACAAACCCAAAGACCCCAGCTTTTGGGATAAGAACTTACTGTTTGACAAAAATTGCTGGGAAAATTGGAAACTAATAAGGCAGAAACTAGGCATTGATCCACACTTAACACCATACACCAAGATAAGGTAAAAATGGGTTCATGACCTAGGCATAAAGAATGAAATTATTAATAAATTAGAGGAACACAGGATAGTTTACCTCTCAGACCTGTGGAAGGGGAAGGTCTTTATGACCAAAGCAGAACTAGAGATCATTACTGATCACAAAATAGAAAATTTCGACTATACCAAACTGAAAAATTTTTGTATGAACAAAACTAATGCAGACAAGATTAGAAGGAAAGCAATAAACTGGGAAAATATTTTTACAGTCAAAGGTTCTGATAAAGACCTCATTTCCAAAATATATAGAGAATTAGCTCTAATTTATAAAAAATTAAGCCATTCTCCAATTGAAAAATGGTCAAAGGGTATGAACAGACAATTCTCAGATGAAGAAATTGAAACTATTTCTAGTCATATGAAAAGATGCTCCAAGTCATTATTAATCAGAGAAATGCAAATTAAGACAACTCTAAGATACCACTACACACCTGTCAGATTGGCTAAGATGACAGGAAAAAATAATGAGGATTGTTGGAGGGGATATGGGAAAACTGGGACATTGATGCATTGTTGGTGGAGTTGTGAACAAATCCAACCATTCTGGAGAGTAGTTTGGAATTATGCTCAAAAAGTTATCAAACTGTGCATACCCTTTGATCCAGCAGTGTTACTACTGGGATTATATCCCAAAGAGATTATAAAGAAGGGAAAGGGACCTGTATGTGCACGAATGTTTGTGGCAGCCCTTTTTGTAGTGGCTAGAAACTGGAAACTGAATGGATGTCCATCAGTTGGAGAATGGCTGAATAAATTGTGGTATATGAATATTATGGAATATTACTGTTCTGTAAGAAATGACCAACAGGATGATTTCAGAAAGGCCTGGAGAGACTTACACGAACTGATGCTGAGTGAAATGAGCAGGACCAGGAGATCATTATATACTTCAACAACAATACTATATGATGACCAGTTCTGATGGACCTGGCCATCCTCAGCAACGAGATCAACCAAATCATTTCTAATGGAGCAGTAATGAACTGAACTAGCTATACCCAGAAAAAGAACTCTGGGAGATGACTAAAAAACCATTACATTGAATTCCCAATCCCTATATTCATGCCCACCTGCATTTTTGATTTCCTTCACAAGCTAATTGTACAATATTTCAGAGTCCGATTCTTTTTGTACAGCAAAATAACAGTTTGGTCATGTATACTTATTGTGTATCTAATTTATATATTAATATATTTAACATCTACTGGTCATCCTGCCATCTGGGGGAGTGGTGGGGGGTAAGAGGTGAAAAATTGGAACAAGAGGTCTGGCAATTGTTAATGCTTTAAAGTTACCCATACATATAACCTGCAAATAAAAAGCTATTAAATTAAAAAAAATAAAAATAAAAATTTCTATATTATCCAAAAAAAAAAAAGAAATAAAGAGAACCCCAATGTGCAAACAAAAGAATAATTTTTTTAGACCTGGATGTTTGGATTAAAATAAAGTAGTAGCCCTCTCCTTTCACCTGTAATTTCTCATACTGGGCAAAATGTAAATGAAATTTGAAACCAATCATTTCCTGATGTCCAACAGTTTGGTTAAATTTTCTTCCTCTTTACTTTTTTTTTTTTTTTTTTTTTTTTTTTTTTTTTTTGAGAAACTTCATGCTTCTGGGATCTGGCAATGGCCAGAAGGGGAAATGCCAAAATACTATGGGGAAGACTATTCTTGTGGTAATTGGGGTCTGACTGGAAGAGGCAGGAATTGCTATAAATTTCATGTTAAAACCAGAAAAAAGAAGAAAGGAAAACAAAAAAGAACCTCTTTCTTGGAAAGTTTCCAGCTCTGCTTCATAGATGAAAGAATTTGTGATAATTAGAATAAAGTTCAGAAAAATATGCGAAAAAAAGGAAAAAGTAACTATCATGTAACACTTAGAAACGAGCACACTATTGACTTCAGATATTTGGATGTTCTGTTCTACCATTCTTTTTCTAGTAGAACTTTGGTAAATTGAGATTATTTTCTAAAAATAATTGACAGTTTCTTCATCTGAAAATCATGAGCCAGTACATTTTCAGATGGGTAGTTTGGGATAATATATGAATCCCTAAGGTTCATAGTGTCTTTTTTCATAAATACATTCATGATTCCAAGTGACTCAAATAATTATTTAATAAGTGTAACAAACTCCAATGCATTATGGAGAACCATTATGGAGGAGTTAGAGAAAGATAAAAATAAAGGTTCTGGCAGGAGAATGATGAATTGTCTAGAGCAGTGGTCCTCAAACTTTTGTTCTCAATATCTTTATCATATTAAAAATGATTGAGGATTTGTCCAAAGAGTTTTTGTTATGTTTATTGTTTATTATAGAAATTGATCACATTAAAATAAAAACCAATTATGAATTTGTAGACTCTCTGAAAGGATTTCAGAGATTCCGAGGATGCTCTGGACCAGACTTTGAGAACCACTGGGCTAGAGTGTAGGCAACATACGAACCTTTCATAGGTAGCCAAATAACAAAATTAATTCAAAGTGAAGGCATTTAATAAGGTGGCATAGCTAAAGCAATATCTTCACAACATTGCTGGGTCTCATGCCCCCACAAATACACAGTGATACTTCAAGGAAAAAGCTAATTTGGAATACCCTGGTAGTAAATGAGAAGTTTAGGGAACACAGGTGGCAGAGACACCTATGGATTAGGGAAAGAATTGGTGCTATATAACTTGGCTTTCTTGAGATTGAGTAGAAAGGTAGTGATTCTTTCACTTCTGTGGTTATGCATTTTTATATCCTAGTTGGAGTGAACAAGGAAAAGCAAACTCTTACAAACTCCTTTCAGAAATTCTCATCAGGTTGCCTATCTGGATACCCTGGGCTTAATCCTGTCTGTAATTTTTATCTGCCTCTCTTACAGCATTAGTTCTCCCCTGAATTTTTAATTGGTCCTCTTCTCTAATGCCAGGGGTCATATTCCTTGAAGCTACTTTCCCCCTGAATATATTCCATTTTTCTGTTATGTCAACACCACAAAAGGACATTTCCTCCCTCCACACATATTATATTTGGAAGACTGAAATTATGGACTGTTAGTAGCATGAGTCACTTCTATCTTTCTTTTGTAAGTGTTGCAATGTCATAGACTTGTAGTAATCCTGAATGTTAAAATATATCACAGAATCTAACGGAACGCTTTTTCTTTGTTTGCTTTCTCAGATAAAAAAAGTTTGCAATGCTTATTGGCAGAAATTATATTATATTTTCTACAGTGTCCAAGTGAAGTAGTTGTTTGGACGTGATTGCAATGATAGAATTTACTCTTACTCATGAACTCTTAATCAGGAAAATAAATAATAGCAGAGAGAACAATTTATTTCATATGAGTGTCAAAAATTCATGCATTGTAATGCCTTCTCGATGGCTTGTTTTATTGTAGGTGTGGATAAGTGTCTAAACAAGGAAGGTCATTTTAAATTGATCATCAGAAGATTAAGGTTAAATTCTAGGGAAATGCACATGACTGGTTAATGACCCATCTTGATCACTCACCCTCAAGATCTTTTGCTGTGAGAAATGAGATGCACAGCTGTTATGGGAATCAGAAACTGTGCTGCCTCATGGACAGCATAGGTGACCTTTCATAGACACTCATTTCTATTACAACAAGGGAAAAAATAAAGTTAAAAAAAATACAGCACATGCAAAGCCTATTAAGTTGTCACCAGCAACCAGATCAGAGCCAGAATATTCTCAAAGTAAGCTGATTTCCTAGAAGGTTTATGGTAATGTCAGAAATGGAAGCTATAATGCATACAGATTCTTGGAGTCTATTCACACTTATCTGTCCCTAGCAAATATTTTTCTGACAACCATGGACTGGGAGCAAAGTTTTGTGCCATAATTTTCCTGACTCACTGTTTATTAGAAAAGGTTGCAGCTCTCCCACTAAAACCACCTATACTAGCACTTGTAGAGGCCATGGAAAAGCAGACCCTGATCTTTATCTTTAGGAAGTAGGAAGCTCATTCTGACTTCCTATATTGTAGCCTTTTTAGCATTTGGAGAAAGCAGATAAAGATTACACCAATTAAAAGTATTACATTTTTTTAAGCAAAAAGAGAACACTAGAAATTCTGCCATTGCTGAATTTCAGGTAACAGAACAAAACAAAATCCCATGAATTACATTCCTGTGTCATTTCTTACCCTCTTATTTTGAGGAAATTCACTCTTCTGTTCAGTGACATCTATAATGGAAAAGCATATCTTCTGAGAATAACATTAAGGCAATTTTTCAAGAGTGTGACAAATACTTTAGAAGATTTGGAGGTGTTACTTCATAAATCAGACTTATGAATAACATTGGAAATGTTTGTTCTTATTCGTTAACAATATGAAGTATATTGGAATTGACAGAGTAATGACCCTGGATTAAGAAAGGAAGTGAATAGAGCAACAGTCCTGGAGCTAGGAGGACATGAAATCAAATCCCATCTGAAAAACTTAATATTTCCTAGCTGTGTGACCCTGGGCAAGTCAGTTAGCCTTGCAAAAAAACTATAAGAAAGATATCCCGTTCAATCTCTGAAACCTACTTGCTGAGACATTCTGGCAAATCTCAATGCCCTCAGAAAACTATGACTATATATTATAGATACATTTCTAATTTGAATAGGTAAAAAAATAACTTTTCTACTGGGGAGTTCTTTATATTAATGAAATCATAATTGTAGACAAAAAATTATCTCAACATATACTTTAAATTGACTATCATTCTCCAAGTGAATGCAATGTTCATAAGATGACTTCAATCTATAATATTTTCTATTTGTTCAAGAAATTCTCCACTCCAGGAAAGTAATGCAATAATTATTTAAAGTCATATTTTACTCGTTATTTCATTATAACTTAAGAATGGTATTAATTCATGAATTTACAATAATTCTGTTTTAAATAAATATGTTCATGGGTCCTATTCAACAGGTGACATAGCCATAGTGAATAGAAAAGCAGCCGTTGGGATAGGATAGTCTAGGTTTAAATCCCGCTCTGTAATACTGACTCTGTTACCACAGTCAAGACCTTCAAACGCTCATACTATAGGCAACTCTCTAACACTTATAAAGTTGCAGAGAAGGTACTGACCTACCTTGGTAGGAGAGTTTCCTTACCAGGGAGTGCTTTGTAACAGACAAATCATTAGTCCAAGGAATTCTATCCCTATCTTTCTCATGGGTTCTTACTGTTTGCTAAATAGTTTCTCCTATCATGTTTATTTCTTAAGAGTTGATCAAGTATCCTCGGTACTTTTAGATCAAAAAGCCTTTCAACTCTTGGTTTCTATGTTCCAAGTCAGCAATCAAAATGACATTATGGCAATAAAATCAATGGATCATATGTAATGTAATTTCTATTAAATGGTAGGATTCAGCTGATAAGTTAAGAACTTTTCTCGGGACCAGCACTCACAAAATCAGATCACAAAAGTTAAGAGTTGATAGAGAGCTCAGTAATCATCTAGGTCAAATCATCTCCAAAGAAATTCATACTATAATAAATCTGGCAAGGGATTGTCTACCTTCTGTTTCAAGACTTCCAAAATGAGGGAACCCAGCACCTGGCTAGGCAGATTCTCCTTCTAGATAATTCTATTTATCATTTTTTCTTGATACTGAACCCAGATTATTCTCTTTAGAACTTTTATCCACTGTCCCTTGTATCAGGCAGACTCAAGGCATCTAGGATAGAATCTGTGTTCCTTATAAAATGGTGCCTTGAGCCTCCTTTGGTCAACTTTAATTCTTCAGCTGCCATTTTTAGGCCAAATATCCCTCCCTACTTGTTTTTTCTTTCTCCTTTTTCCCTGTCCCACCATTCCAAAAGCAACTGTTGAACATAGGCATTTTCAGAGTTAAAATAGACTATATAGGGTTCTTTTGGGGGGTAGGGAAATCATTTGATTTCCTTTTTGCCTTACCTCAATCTTAATGATCATGCTTATAACCTTGGGCAGCCCTATGAAATTCTATCCAATTTGTTAACTAGAGCTGCTTTGCATTTTGACAATATCTTTCTTCCAAAATACTCTGGGCAGCTTTGGAATTACTAAGTCAGAGCTAGAAGCAACTGGCAAATGCTAAGCATTCACAAATTCTAAACAATAGAATGAGGTGACCTCTGACTCCAGAGAAGTGCTGCACATCATGTCTTTGACTGGTTTTTGCTATGTGGCAATTATTTGGGCAACATCTGGTGGCCCATCACATTTTTTAACATTCTATCTCATTGCGTGACTTTTCATTCTGTGACATTTAGTTCCCTTTTGGGACTTGGAGTTGGAAACCTAAAATTAAGTTCCATTTCAAACATAATAATAGGGGTTTGTGTTGGATAATGATGTTTGAGCTTCCCAGTAAAGCAATTTCAACATAACACATTGGAAAAAAATAATAGTGAATAGCAATTGATGATTTAAAAAATACATAGGTAGGTGCCAAAAACTGTTCAGAGAGGCCATTTCTCTTGCTTTTCTTAGATCTGAAAGAAATTTCTCCTATTCTTTAGCTTTCCTCCTGAAACTCAGAGTTTTATCTATATGTTTTCCTTTTTTTCTTTTTAATTATATCCTTTCCCTTTGGAAGTAGATTTTAGTGATTTTTTTCCCCTTGAAAATAATTCCACTGTAGTCAAGTTTTCTATAGTAGGCATAATAAGTTTTCTATTTGCCTGCTTGGAATGAAAAAAGACTGAACTAAGAAATTATAATTTACCTCTCTAATTCCAAACTTGAGCTCAGAAAAGAACTGTGAAATTTTTTCTTTACCCTTTCTTTGAAGAGTTGGAAATTGTTGGTATAGAGCATTGCATACGCTGTTAGTTGACACATTGGTTAATTTTGCTAAAATTATATTTTCTATTTCTATTAATTGTTGTAAAAAGGGACGGTCTTCTGAGTAGGGATGGTGAGGGGAGAGATATACATTTGGAAATAAAAGTTATGAAAAGATAAAAGTTATTAATACAAATAAGATTATTTTTCAAAAAAGGAAGAATGCTTATTTGCTAAAATCTGATAAGGTAAGATTCATTCCCAACCAGACTGATCTTGACAGTGAGATTATTGGGTTTGTGCTGGAGTTCATAAACATATGTTGGAGACACTGGGCATAGCCATATGCTTCCACTGTTATCTATCTCAAAATCAATCATGAAAGTGGTTCCCTCAAGCTTCATTTTCTGAGATGCTGGTGTGACTCTTCAGATATTTCCAAAAGACTTATTGAACACACATGTTATGAGTTAAATTTTAGCAGTAATTCAATAACCAGAAGAAGAAGAAGGTTAGTTCACCACAGTTATTGTTAAGAATAATTGTTCACTTGAAAAAAATCTTTCCATGGTGTTCCTCAAATGTTGCTTTCACTTCTGGCCACAGAAGTCAGAAAGATGATCTTATGGTTGGCCATACTCCTTACTCAATTAATAAATGATCCATTCAGGGGACAGTAAGTGGCATGAAGTGGTATGCTGGAAAAGAAAAGAAAAACTACACCAAGTTATGGCATGTTCTCAACAATTCTTTGTCATATTCTCATTATAAATGAAGGCCTAAGGGAGACATGTCCCTTCTATTAGGTTATTACTTTACTTTTTTCCCTCACTATTTTAATAAGCATGTAAGAATTTAATATCATTCCTATGTTCCAGGGCCCATCCTGGGTGCTAGAAATACAAAGATACAAATGAAACAGTCTTTGCCTTTGTCAAGCACCAACTATATAGAACATGCTATTCTTGCTTTCACATTTATGCAAAAGATAAACAAGCTAATAAAAGAAGAGTTAATTAAAATGCACTCCTTTAACAGAGACAAAATTATACATAAGGAATGGGAACAAATAAGCTACAAGAAAACAAACTACATATTCTCTAGAATTTTTTGAAAAGTTATTTTAAAAGTTGAGATGATTTTCCCTCCATAATGATGAATATGAGATTTTGAGTAAAGTATTCATAAATTGTCTCCTGGCAGTTTAAGTTTCCAATATAATCTCTGAAAACCACCTAATGGTTTCCTATTTGAATCATGCTTTATATTATAATGTAATACTGAAGTATTTATGAGCTCATTATAATGTGTATGTATTTAGGATGAATAACTGACCAATTCTCAAATGCAAGAACAGAATAAAGCTGCCTTTAGGAGTCACCATGGTTTTCTTAAGATAAGGAAGAATTTAAGACTTTCTTTGCAGATAAAATTTCTTTTGCTTTCTTTTTACCTATAAGTTGGTGCCTCCTTTTCCTGGCCTCGTCAATAGGTGTTAAAGGGCTAGGATGGATTGAACACTAGCCAAACTATCTCCCAATTCCCATAAATAAACCCTTGAAATCAAGTGCTCCCTTACCTGCTTGCTCAATGGACTCAAGAAAAAGAGCAAGTCTAATGCTTTTGTTTTCATATGGAAGATAGAATGGACTTGAGATCAATAGAAGAATTAGAAGAGTAGATTATATTTCATTTAAGAAATTGCGGCAATCTTTTAATAGTCTAAAACTCTGATTAAAAAATTTAAAAACATTTCTTAGCTTATCGTTTTATTCAAATAAAATTAAGAATTTGTTAACTATTGTTTATAATATACAAATTTTAAACATACAATAAAATTATATGTGTAAAACCTGCACTATGCCATTCTCCTCAGCTTACTCCAGTAAGTTGGATTTCCCTCAAAGGGCAGCCATTACTTTGAGTCCTAGGGGAATCTACTTTTGGAGTTACAAAGACTTCTTTCTGACAGTAAATGATCTCTTAGCTATGCTCTCTGGAATACCACAATCCCTGAGCAGAGTTGCAAGTGATTCAAAAAATAATGAAAAGACTCATGGGAGAGTGAAGGCAGATTGTGTATTTCTAGTAATGATATACTTTTCAGAATTCATGTTAGGGATATCTCTGTAGCATGCTCTAGTGGGAAGAGTCCTCTATTTTGAGTTGGAGAATTAACGTTGCAATCCTGGCTTTGCTGCTTGCTTACTGCTCATGTTATTTTAGACAATTTTATTTTCTCTCTCTAGACTTAGGCTCCTGTAAAAAGAAAAAAAAGTATTGAAGATGGTTTCTACAATCCCAATTCTAGATTTTATGACAGTATATGTATGATTAGAAAAGGAAGTGGGTGTCTTTGTTTATTTCATTTTACTTAATTTTTTTTGCCACGGTAAGGAGTAATAAATAAATATTCCAAATGTTCCACTGGTGTCCAAAAATTACAAAAAGACTTGTAGGAAAGTATGTATAGATCAGCAGTTCTTCAACTTTAATTGTCAATATCTTTATATTATTAAAAAGTACTGAGGATCTGCTTAAAGAATTTTTGTATTTGTTAAATTTATGGATTATATTTGTGGTCACTGTAGGTTATATTTGAGGTCATTTGCCATATTAGAATTTTAAAAAAATAATTTGTAAATCCTCTGAGAGGGCTTCAGAGACATTCAGGATTCTCTGAATCACACTCTGAAAACCATTGCTCTATATAGATCTTTTTATGGCATATCTATGGATGACCATGGACAAAACCACACAGAATGAAGAGTAATTTCCTCAATAGAGGAAACACTCAAATCACTGAGATCATAAATTCATTGAAGTATGGAAAATAAAATATTTATATAAAGCAATAAATTTTTATCTCAAGAAAGCCTGTAAAATAAATAGTACACATTGTGTTCATAGCTATCCATCTTTTTTTGTTGTTGTTGTTGTTGTTTCCTTGTAGGTGTTTTTTATTCTCTTCTATGCACTTTTTACTTCATTCTTCCCCCACTCCCACCCTTTCCTCCCTTCTCTATACTTAGAAGCTATATTTAAATATGGTTATATTTATATGTCTATCTTTTTGTATGTATTTTCTTTTACCTACATATACATATATACACACCAACATGCATATTCATGCATAGACACATATATACATACATACATATATGTAACAATACATATATTGCTGTAATCATACATATATATGTGTACCCATCTACATTCATATGTATCTATGTAAGACTATAATATGCTTGTATACCCTCTTTTTCTGAAGATGGATAACATCTTCTTTTATTCTTTTTTTTTTAAGTTTTTATTGATATCTTTTAAAAATATCATTATAATTTTTCCAATATCTTTTTCTTACTTCTCTTAGAGAGGTATTTTTGTAAGTAGACAAAAATTTTAAAACAGTATTTTTAGAAACAAAAAATGAAAAAGAGGAGGAAGAATGTCCCCTTCTCTGCTCCCCTTTCTTTCCCCTGCACCCCTGCATAACTGATCAATTAATTGAAAAAATAAGCGATGCTTGTGGACTTTCCATCACTGCAAAGGGGTGGAGTAGGAATGTTTTCTCATAACTCTTATTTCAATCCATGCTTGTTCTTCATATTCTTGCAACATTCAGGTTTGATTTTTTTAATGTGTAAAATTATTCCTTCTATTTACATTTTTGTGGTCAATATATAAATTTATTGTTTCCTTGAATTTGTTTACTTTACTCTGAATTAGTTCAGGCAAAGTTTTTTTTTTTTTTAATAGTATCAGCTTTAACATTATGGTCATTTATCATTTAGGATGTTGTGAAATATTATGTATGGTATTGATCTAAACCTGATTTCTGACAGACTACTTTCCAGTTTTCCCTGCTATTTCCTTCTAAGTAATTTGTGTTTTTTAGTTTATCAAACACTGTGTTAGTGAGAGCCCCATTATTTTTTAATCTCCTTTGTCTTGTGTTGTATTGATTTACCATTTCTATTAAAAACAAAACAAAACACATACCTGATGGTTTTGATAATTGCAACTTCATAATATAGATTGAGGTCTAGAAAAATTATTTCCCTTCATTCATAACATTCATTATGTTTCCCTGATGTTTTAGAATTTTGACTGCATTGTCATTTTTATTAAATTGTCATGGTTCAGCCATGCTCACTGAATATTCCTTTAACTTTTTCAGTTTTATTTCATTTAGGAGATTTTTTTTTGTAATTATTTTTTTACTTTGATAGCGTTGTCTACACACATTTGTGCATTTTTTCTTTCTTTTAAACAATAAGATTTATTTTTATTTCATTTCTTTTTGAATTTTGTTATTGCATTAAAGATGCTATTGATTTTTGAAAGTTTATTGTGAAACTTGGAATTTTGCTGAAGTCATTAATTGTCCAGAATAGTACCTTTGCTAATTTTTTAGGATTTGATAAATTAACTATAATATCATTAGCAAATCAGGTTCATTTTACATCATTTTCAATTTATTTTAATTTAATTTATTTTGTGTAATATATAATATATCCACACATTATGTATTATACATCTTATTAAATATTATTATATATTATATTCTAAAATTTATTTTTTCTTTTCTTATTTCTATTACTAGAATTCCTATAATTATATCAAATAATTGCGAGGAAAGTGGATTTTCTTGCATGATTCCCTTATTTTGGGGGAAAGGTTCTAATACATCCCCATTAAAAAAAAGTAGATAGATACTATACTTTTTATGATTTTAGAATAAGTGAGTGTTGCTTTTTTCAAAAGTTTTCTTCCCATTTATCAAAACAATCATGTGTTTTCAGATTTTTTGTTTTTAATAGAATTTAATACAATTAATTATGTTGTTTATTTTGCTGATGATCAATCTTGCTTGCATCCTTAGTTCATAATGAATGGTTTCTGGATTCTTTCACTATAGTACATTTGACAAGATTTAATAATCTTAAATTAATATTCATTATTGTGATTGGTATTCAATTTTCCTTCTGTGTTTTATCCTTGCCTAATTTAAGTATGAGGACTGTCTCATAAAAGAATTTTGGCAGATTACTTTACATCTCAATTTTTGAAAATAATTGTATGTTATAGATACTAATTGTTCTTTAAATTTTGATGGAATTTTCCTATGACTACATCAAGACCAGGAGTCTCCATTCCCCCTCCCTTCCCTCCCCCCCCCGCCCCCCCCGCTTTGATATTCTTTTATAAATGGTTCTGTTTCTCTTTCTGAGATAGGGTGATTTAAAATCTCTAGATGGTTTTCAGAAAGTATGCTTATTTTATATTTTTATATTTTTAGGTATTTATTACTTTTGTGTTCTCAATTTTGTTAGCATGTAACTGTGTATAATAAGCTCTAGTTATTCCTTTATTTCTCCTGGTTTCATTGATTTCTTCTTGCTTATTTGTGATTATTTTTTATGCTTTCTTCTTTTTAATCAGATGGGTTAACACATCAATTTGTTAGCCTTCAGCTTTTTAATACTTTTTTTCTCTTTTTACTTCCAATTTATCTATTTCCCCCTTAATTTTAATATCTTCTCTTCTCTCTCTCTCTATATATATATATTTAAATGTATATTCACTTCACTGATCCTCACTTTTTATTTCATTAAAGCAGGTTTGTCATAATATATTTTTTCCCTTAAAGATTGCTTTTGCAGAAATTTTGTTATGTTGTTTTATCATGATTATTATAAAAAAACCAAACCTTATTTAGGATTTCATTTTTAATTGTCCATTTGGGCCTGTGTCTTTATGCTCCAAAAACTAATTACTATTTTTATCATATTATGATTTGCAGAGGGTATTTTTATTATCTCTTCATACTATTTACATTTGTTTACAATAGCTCTATGTCCCAACGGTATTTTATTTTTATAAAAGTGGCATAGGATTCTGAGAAATGTAGAGTCTTTAGCATTCTTGTTTAGATGTTATAAATCTTCAGTTTCCTCTGCAATTTGTTCAATTCTGTATTTTGTCATTTGTTTCTCTTCCAGTTTCACTTTTTCAAAATGGAGAGGAAGGCATTGAAATCACTTGTCACTATTGTGTTACTATGTTGTCATATAGTTCAGTTAATTTTTCCTAATATGCTAAGATACTTGGAGCATATAGTTAATTGATTAATTGTCTATATTTCAACACAATATATTTTCCTTATTTATCCCTTTTTATGTTTTTTTTAAATTTTGTCTGATAGGATAATTCCAAATCTGGGGTTTGGGGAGTTCACCTAATATGCAATGAAGAAATTTTTCTTAGCCCCTCATTTTTATTCTATTTATTAGTAGATTTAATTGAATTACCTTTTTTTCCTCTTTCTTTTTTGTAGAGGATGATTCTTTTGTTAGGGAAAGAAAAAAGATCTCTTTAGAAATAAAATTAATGTAAAACCAAAAGATATAAATAAAAATGCATCCTATATGATAGGCCTCTCTAAGACATTCTACTAAATGTTAGGGATGCATGTTGTTCCCATTCTCTTGGAGATCTTCATGTTGAGCTTTTCTTTTTTTTTTTTAACTGAATGATATTCATTCATGCCATCCCCTAGTTGCTCATTTCATCTGATTTTAAATGTGATTAACTCCAGATTGACTTTCAAAGGACATATTATTTTATATTTCTTTCTTTTCTGAGATATTCAGAATTTTTTAACTGTGGGTGTTTCCCTCAGCTCCAGGATGATTTCTTTCCCAATTAAAGAAAGAAAGATTAATAAAAAGGAAGGATTTTTCTACCTTTCCTTAATAGATAAAAGTCCTCCAGGTCACAGGCCCCTCTGGCCATTGTCCAATAGTCAGTTTTCCTGGAATGCAGAAGAGCCCATCTTTTTTAATGTTGAATGGAAAAGATAGCTACTAAAGAGTCATCTCTTTGTGTGTAACTACTATTTAACATTATTTTTAATCAACTAAGAAAAAGAGGGATTTTGATGAAGTGAAAAATAAAACCTACAATTATGAAGCAATAAGAAACCTTTATAATCCAGCTTCCTTTGTGCCCTCCTCTTAAATGTACCCATGGTCTTGGTAATCATATTCTGAAATACAAACCACTGAGAAAATTGTAATGTTTCCAGTTTTCTCTCCTTTGAGTAAATAACTGGGGGAAAAACACTCAACACCAAACAAAAACTGTGGAGCCATTTAAAATGTATCTAAACCAAGTATGGATAAATCTATAATCCCAGGCTCTCTAGGGAATGGAAAAAACAAAATCACAGGACTAACCAGAATACAACTTAGTAAGTCATCTTTTCCATCATCTAATGCCCAAGCATTTGTAAAAATGAATGAAGAATTAGCTATTATATGAAGAATGCATCCTAATTTCCTTCAGAATTTGTTGTGCAGTGGGAAATCATCTAAAATTCTCCTTTCAACATTTTGTGTAAAGAAACTTTCAAATGGGATAGAAGTCAATTTAGGTGTAAGGAAAATGAAGAATAATGATGCAATTAAATGTCTTTCAACTGGTGCTGCTAGCTGTAATTCATTAAATCTGTTTGCCGACAAATTGGAAATACAATGAAGAAAAAAGATACACTATGTTCATTGCTTGAAGGGCAAGGAATTGGGAGGGTGTGGCTGCTTAGAAATGGCAAAGCCAAGAAACATTTGTTCATGTTTGGAGGCTGAGGGAGAGGAGCCAGTGGAGAAATAGAAAAGCCCTGTAATGTGGGAGCTTGGTCCCTGAGGACTATTTGTCCAGCTCTTCCTCATTTGATACAGAAATGAAAATGGGTTTTTTTTGGTGACATAGTCACTTAAGAGTACAAGTACAATTAATACATCAATCAACAAATATTTATTGAGCAGTAATACATAGATGCCTAAGAATATACTATATATATATATATATATATATATATATATATATATATATTTAAGGAATAAAAGAATGAATTCCATCTTGGAACAACCAATTTAACCTTTTTAATTGATTAAATATTCATATTATATATACTATATGCATATACATATTGAGCATACTCTCTCTCTCTATACGTGTACATATATATATATATATATATATATATATATATATACACAATTATAAAAAAAACTACAGGAGATTTAACTTTATAAATTAAACGAATAGGATTTGAAATGACAATAATTGTCTTTTAAAGTAAAAGTAAATCCACATCTTCCTATCAACTCAGTTACATTGGAGAAGGGCAAAAGAATCAGTGGAACAGCAAAATGAAAACAGAGATAAATCAGGCTGCTGGAAAAGAGAGAGAGGGAGGAATGTTAGTCCTCTGTGGGTAAATGTAAAGGGAAGCTTTCTTCATAATCTAAGAAGGGAATGTAGGTATGTATTTATCTGGGACAAGATATGAACAATGCACTTTTTTTTTTTTTTAGCTCTACTGACACTTGAGAGTTCCTTAGAAAATGGAATTTCTTAAGTTCACCTGGCTCACAGAAGTTATAAAGATCTCTAATTTCTTATGCATTGTAGAAGCTAAGGGACTTCCTGAAATTGTCATTAAGAATCCCAGATATGTCAGCAATCATTTCCAGACTATACAAACTCTTCTCACACTGTGAAATGCTTTTACCTCATTCAGTTAGGGAAATTTTCAGTAAGGCCAATTCAGATTAATATCTACAAAATTCCTACTTGCTACCCACCTCATTGTGGCATAGAGCAGAAGCTGGATTTTCTGAGTTTCTGCCAACAGAACATGGATTGCCACTGTGTCTATCAAGTTAGAATGGTTTCTAAGTTATGAGAAGGGACAGACTATGAACTTAGCTCTAGATTAAAGGCTGATGAACATTTCAATTTAACATTAAAAAACAATTAACTACATTATTAAAAATGTATTCGCATTGAAGGAAGGAGGAATCACACTGAATAAAGCCTGAAGTCCTTGAAGTAAATCTTGAATTGACCATATCAGCACAGAGGTGAGGGGAAATGTTAAAAAACAGATACTCATTTACACAAGATCCTCCCCCTTCTTTCCTGGTATGTAAAGTTTCTGAACTATAGAAACATTAGTAATGTCACCAATGGTGTTAATGCATCAGAAGAAGAACAGGACATTTTGGCAAAGAGGTGATGGATGGATTAGAGGCATAGAATGAGATATAGACATTTTGTTTTACTTAATTATATATGTATTTGTTACAAAGGAGAGCTTTGGGGGTGGAGTTGATAGATCATGAGAGTGATACAAAAAAGGGTGGGGAATCATTTAAACATTTTAAAACACATGGAAGAGTATAGAAGGAGAAGAGACACAAATAATTCAAGCATTCTGTTGCTAAAGTGTTAGACTTAATAAATGTAGTTTAATTCAATGCTTTTTGTATATTGAATTTTTTATAGTTACATGATTTTTTAAAAAGAAAACTTTTAAAAGATCATTACTGCCTTGTTAAATTTTACTTATATGTGTCCTTTAAAAGACTGTATGTAATAGAAGTTCAATTTCTTATATAGTTTCTTTTCTTGTTCTTTGTCTATTGAAATGTTTGTCTGATTTAATCCAGTATTCTTAACTAGTGGTCTATGGCCTTGGTCTTTTAAAAAATATTTTGCTACCTATATTTCAGTTTGGACAGACTGCCAAAATCAGGACAAACAAAAAAGGTTAAGAACATCTCGTTTAAGCTTACAACATTATTTAAAGACAAGACCTATCTTCATATGGTTATTTTCTGTTACTGTTTCTTAGAAAGCTTCCATCATACCAAGTTGGGATGGTTATGAAGTTTATATTATTCTTCAGACATAGACCATTTGGTAAGAATACACAAATACTTGTGCCCTCAAAAATGTACATGTAGGGAAATGGGCAGGGGTATGGTGCATCTAGATCAAATATTTAAAATCATCTCAGTGTTTCCATATTTTATTTACCTGATTTAGAGACTTTCAGAACCATTTTACTATTTCATCACCTCTGCAGATACTGGATGAAGCACAATTCTAATTGTTTCAAGGAAACAGGAATTACCCACTGAATGCTCTGGTGTTTTCACTGCAATACATATTTAATAAAACATCCCTCACAAAAAGTGTATGAGCACTGGGGTCTTGTAACCAGAAATGGCAGTGTTTTCCTAATTTTAATACCTAACAAAAATGGTTCTAATTTAAACTCCCTTGTAAGATCTTTTCCAGCATTTGCATTGTCAGCAGCTTAAATTGACCACAGAATGATAACTAAATAATTTAGAAAATCATAAGATGATTTAGGCATTTAAGATGTGTAAAAGGTAATTAAAACCACACTCTAGGAGGCTTAAGACTATAATACAGCTAGTTGTTCTATAGCTGGGGTCAGTGGCTATGTTGTACAAATGCATATGTTCAATTTGTGGTCCTAATGAGGAACATGGAATGTTTTGCTTTTTCATTTGTAGTGCTCATCTCCACAGGTTGTGCAAACCTGGACTTCAATGTGAATATAAACTCTTTATGTTTTTGGTCACATCTTGGCTAATATAATCCACTTTATATTCCTGCATTCTAGGGACAGGGTATTTGCCATTGTGTGGGGAAGGGCTGCCCTCAGATGATGAAAACACTATGATGTGTCTCTGTCATTAGTAACTACTGAATGATGAAACATAGATTGTAATCACTTCAATTATTACAAAACATTCCTTTTAAAATCCAAGGGCAGTATCTCCAAAAAGTGTTAATACTTAGGCACTTAATTTATCTCATAATTTGATTTATAGATACAGTTTCAAAGGAAACATTTCTTTTTTCTTCTTTTACCTCAGGAATATATCCACAATATAGTATTGATTATTAAGTCAGGATCTTTTCTTAGAGTCCACTCCTTAATGGTGGGATTTGTATATCAGTAATTTCCAAGATCTTCCCTCCTTGGAAATGATGAAATTATTTGTGTCCCATTTGTTTTAGACATTCTTGGGATTCTTTTAGCAGTCCATTTAGGAACAAAAAAAGTTTATGATGACGTTTGGAAGGTAGAAAATTTTTATACTTAGGAAGCTTTTATAACTAGGAATACTAGATCATTAAATAACCAAAAGATTCATTTCTTCTCACCTGTTTTTATAGTAGAAAGAATGCAAGATTTGGAGCAAGTGTGAGCTAGGTCAGAGCCTGACCTCTGAATCTAATCCCAACAGTTCTTGCTTCACATGATAGTCAAAAAGATGAAAATCATCTAAGACAGTATAAGATGCTTTGTAAGCACTATAGAGCTATATAAATGGCAACATTCTCATCTAGAAGAAGTTTAATGCTGAGTATACTATTCTTAAATATTTTAAAGTACCCAGCTTTGGGGGCAAATATTCACACCTCTCTCTGTCTCTAATTACAGGAAATCTTTTCTAGGGTGAACTAATTGGAAACTATCAGTCTGGGGAAAAAATAGGCATATATCCATGCATATACTTTTAAAAATGCATACTTTAAAGTAGCACAGTTTTATCACTTAGAACCTAGTACAGTTCTAGGTATAGAATAGAACAAAGCAACTGGAACTATATAAGCAGATAACTAAGAAGTGTTATGATATGTGAATGGAGCGTCAGCCTGCAATCTGGAAGATCTGGGGCTTGGGAACAAGATATATCCAACTCACGGTGTGGCCATGTGCAATGTCATCAGACTATCCTTTAAGATTTTATGCTGACTTGGTGACTTACATTATACAGAAGAAACTGCCAGATTAATAAATAATAAAATAACCAACCAAACCCCAAAAGGAATTAGGCTATTATCCAGGGGGAACAAAAACTAATGAGTGATTCTTAGTTATACCACTTTTTGATAAGTAATTTTTTGGGTTATGAAAGCCACAGGGAATTTGTTTTCTCTTTACCGGATTTCTTGGAACCTCTGAAGTCTTTAGAACAGATGTTACTTTCTTCATTCTTTCTACAAGGTTCAAAAGAAAATATCAGTTTTATCCCTTTCCTGAATTTTCATAAACTTTGATTGGAGTCCAAATTAGAGAGGTATTATTACCATCTCTTTTAACTAGAATGTAATAACTTCCCTTATCACACTGGCCCATGAGCCCTAATGCCAGAGTCTCCATGACCCAGACTGACCATTTTCTGTGCCTCTATGACAGAATCATGAAGATTCTCTCACAAAATGCCTTAGAAGGTATTCTCCATTGTTTTGGGCCCCTTTTAGAGAGCCTTCTAAAACTCACTTCCTAAAGCTTTTCCTGCTTTCAAGCTTGTTTTCAGTTCATTCCTCTTTATCCCTTAAATAAACTAGGTGGACCTGGATACTTAACAGGAAGAATCTAAAGCATTTGGTTGTTATTAGAGGAAGGATAGCTGACTCACACATGCAAAACATTAAAGAAACCTTACAAACGTTCGAGGGATTTGTTGTTGTTGTTGTTTGAGGCTATGCAGCCCTTAACCACATCCTGCAGTGCACATGGCCATCAGACTTATTCTTTCTTTTATTACTCTGTATAATTTTAGGCTAATAAAACAAACAAAACCGATTTTTTTTTTTGTATTTTCTATTCCCAGCATTTTATTGTTTTTATTTAAAGGTAACATACTGTACATGGTTCCACTTTGGGGAGAGGTAGGAAGGAGGAGCAATTCTTTTATCTTTTTGGGGCATCCCCTCAATTACCAACATTCACTTGGACACATGCTTGTGGTTGAAGCACTGTCATATCCCAGGTCTACATCTTCCACATGGGAAGAGCTCCCCAAACTTTCAGGAAGTTGTTAAAGTGAAGGGCTCAGGATTGGACTCTTATCTTCAGTAGCAGTTCAGCTACAATGAGGACCAGGGTACTGTCTGACAAAGAATCACTATTTTAAAATCAGGATTTTTTTTCTTACTTCTTAGGAAATAGTTCCTGTCTTTATCCCCATTCACTTGGTGGTGGTGGGGGGGGGGGGGGAGAAGGGAAAGGGAGAAGGAAGAAGGATATTGGGATATTTTCTATTCTTGGCCTCTGCAAGCACTGATACATTTAGCTAGAAGCTATTTTAGTGTTTTGAATTCTATAATTATGAATGTTTATGTGTAGGCTCTTCAGTAATCTAAACGATTACATGAAATGAGAACCCAGTTTATGCCCTAGATGCTGTTGGAGTGGTCATCTAATACGGTATTTGTCTAACCAAATGGTGCATTGTGGTTGTGGGTGGTCCATATTGACTTACCATAGCCAATTATTATTTTAAAATATGTAACCAAGAATATCTGACCCCTATAGAGGTGAATACATTTTTGTTTTTAGTTCTACTACCAAGTTAACTTTTAATATCAGAATTTCAACCATAGGTATTCAAGAATAAGCATTTTTAAAAATCCCATTTGTCAACAAACATGTTGAAATCTAATTACCATGAAATGCAACTTTATCTATAAACCAAAATGTTATGTGCTTCCAATGAATTTCTTTTTTAAAAAACATCCAACTTGACTTAAAGAAGGATAAAAGTCTGACCACTCAGTACTTTATGGAAAGCTTTATACAGCTAATATTTAAGTAACAGATTAACACTGGAAGTGCTGGTTAAGCATTGACTCAAATAAGTTATAAGAAGATGACAAAACGCCAGCCTTTCTGAAAGGTTAAACCTAAAAAAAAAGCTGCATTTACCGAGTCTCTCCTTTATACCAAAATACAGTTTCCAAACAATAAAAATAAACAGTCTTTTTCACAACAAGAAATATGGAGATAAAACTGCAGCATCAATATACTCTCAGTTATTAAAGTATTTAGAACAAATAATATTATACTACATTTTCTTTCACTACAGACACTGCAAAGAAGGCTTATGTATTTATTTAGTGGAATACAATGTGAAGACTGGTACACTCTGATGTACTGTTTTCTGTTTACCTGCTCTAACAAAATGAATGTCCATATGGTTATATTAAGGAGCTCTCCAGAGCTCTTAAATTTACAGAAAAGAAGATTAAAAAAAAGACTAGATCATACAGTTTAAACAGATTTCAGTATATGATTACACACATACCAGGACAGATTTACTCAGTCTAATTCATGGGAAGAGTTGTACTTTCTAACAAATGCCTCAAAAGCTCCTTTAGGGGAGAGTGATGCTGATAAAGTTACAAATGGTTTTTACACAACTAGACAGGCTTTTCGTTGTTTGTTGCTATGATATGTGTCAATGAATCACTAATAAGCATGTGGGGCCAAGCAATTTTGTGTTGGTTCTTTTTTTTGTTTTTGTTTTGTTTTTTTTTTTTTTACAATTAGATTTAACTTCTTTGTATATATATATATGGAGATCACCAAGATGATGCATTAGGAGTCAGGAATGCCTTACCAATAACAGAATCTGGCCATTTGTGCTCATTTCATCATAGATATGATATATTGGGGTCAGTGCACTCAGGGTCTGGCAAACACCTCACACTGACCACATATCCCAGCCCTTCTCAGATTCACTGTTTTGGGGGACTTATTACATAAGTGCAATGTCAGCAAAGGAAAGCAGATTAGAAACAAAATCTGCTTTCCTAGGATGGTCTAACAGCCACATTCATTTCCCATTCTCCAAGTATTGGCCAAATATTAAAAGTATTACTACATGAACATGAATATGATATATTGAAAGAAAAGACAAACCAGAAGGCAGCTGCTGAGGAAAATATTTCAAACCCCAAAGATATTTAACATCCTATTAAATAAATAACTTAGAAAGAAATAGAAAGGATGAAGGTAGAATGCACAAGCACACCATATTATTCGTTTTGTTAGAACAGTTTTGCACTAATGTGTTTATATTTCTTAATCCTATCCTTTCTTCCACGTTGCCACACCAAAAACTCCTTTGGTTGTGCATTATGACCCAAGTGCTTCCAGTAAATGCTTGCGTGTCTAACTGCTCATTGGATCATCAGGCTTGAATGAGCATTGAAAGTCTTTGATATGAGTTAGTATTCCATAAATAACTTTCCCCGAAGATCATTCATCTGATTGTGTCACATCCTCCAAGTTCTATCACAGAAATAAAAAATAAAACAAAACAAAACAAAAAACAGCCAAGTTGTTCACTCCGGAAAGAGCATCCATCCCAATTGATCCAGTCTATATCTTCATTTTAAGACATGACACAGAACTAATTTAAATGATTTCTCTTGCCAGCAGTGAGTCCAAAGACGTTCAAAAGCTTTTTCTCTCAAACAAGCAATGTCTTTGCTTTTCCAGACTACTCTTATCGAGAATTACCAGATATTCTCAACAAGAGACCTTTTGATTTCATTTGTATCAAGAAATGCTTCATCTATGAATGTACTACCATGGGAAGAAAGTGAGCAGAAGTGTTTTTCCTTCGTGTTTTCTGTCCTCTCCTTGGAGCTCCTTTCCCATTCAATGCCACATACATCTGTCTCCCATTGTGCTGCCAGTTAAAGGATGCATAGGTATTGTATCCATTTTCCTCTATCCTTTCTTTCAGCTTGCAATCATTGTTGAATTCTCTCTGCAAAAGAAAACCAAGATGTGATCTTTAAACAGAATTTTAATTTTTCCATCATAATATCAATATTGTCAAGATAATTCTGATTCAGAGGATTTTTGTTGTTGCCATTTTTATGTCAGTTGTACATATAAGAAATATTAACCAAAATGTACAGCAAACATCATAAAACGCAACATCCAAAATTAAAAGTATAAGATCCACTTTACCACAAATTGGGGCTCTCCATTTTATTCAATGTGTTTAGAATGCAAAGTACTTTAAGTGTCTAAATTGTTCATAAGTGCCACTTTTTTTGTGGTGGGTCAAAAATAAAGAATGCCATTTTCATTTTCCTCTCACAGTATGAGCCATGTATCTCAGGAGGATAGGGAGCTGAGCATAAAAAAGCCTTGACTGGGAAAATATTTAAACCTTGTTTGCAAGGTCACAGCAAATTTTGAAAATATAGATAAATAGAGAGTAAACAGACAACAATCCTGATGAGAAAAAAGACCAGGGTTATGGTATTTGTGACTCTACCAGCATCAATCTCCCCTAAAGAAGCTTTTGAAGATTTGTTATAAAGTACAACTCTTCCCATGAATTAGACTGAGTAAATCTGTCCTGGTATATGTGTAATCATATACTGAAATCTGTTCAAACTGTATGATTTAGTCCTTTTTTTAAAAAAAAAATCTCTGGAGAGTTCCTTAATATAACCATATGGACATTCATTTTGTTAAGAGCAGGTAAATAGAGAACAGTACATCAGAGTGTACCAGTCTTCACATTGTATTCCACTAAATAAATACATAAGCCTTCTTTGCAACGTCTGTAATGAAAGAAAATGTAGTATTTTATGATTTTCAGCAATAAATATAAATCTTTCTACTCTTTCTAATCATTTCTGTATATCACTCATCATAAGGGCTATTCCAAACCTATATTCAATCACATCATCACAAGTGAGAATGTCATGCCATGCTATGACTTTTCTCACTCCGATGAAGAGGTCACCCTTCTTCTTGTGAAAGTCAGCCTATACACACACACACACACCCACACCCACACCCCCACACACAGACACACACACACACACACACACCATATCCCTCTTTCTCTCTTCTCTTCTTTGGCAGATTACCTCAATAAACACTCTTCCCCCCACTGGTAATTTTTAGCTAACTTTTTATCTATTGATTTCTTCCCTTCTATCTAGAAACATACCTAGTTTTATCTCGTATTCAAAAAAATCTTCATTAGATCCTACTATTCCCTTAGCTATCAATACTATCTCTTTCTTCCCTTTCTCAGATAAGTATTACTAAAAATAATCTCTCTGCATTCCAACCTTCCACATTCTTTTCTCTCACTTTCTTCTAAACCATTTGCAATCTGGTTTCTGACTCATCATATAATGAATTGTTCTCTCCATTATTAATGATCTTTTAATTTTATGGCAATTAATGAAGTCTCATCTTTTCATCCTCTCAATTCTTTGATTACATTTCTTGAACATTATTCTCTCTTCTTTTGGGTTTTTATGACATTCTTCTGTCTTGGTTTTTCTCATACCTTTCTAAATGATCCTTCTCAGTCTCCTTTTTTTAAAGTTTTATCTACATCACATTTTCTTAATATGGATACATTTCCCAAGCTCTATCTTAGGTCCTTTTCTTTTTTCTCTCTTGTTTGGTTATCTCAACTCTTACTATGGATCTGATTATCATCTGTATGCAGATGATTTGCAGATCTATATGTCTAGCTTCAGTCTCATATCTTAGATTAACATCTGCCTTTTTAGATATTTTAACTGTACAGTAATAGACATTTCAAACTTAAGATGTCCCAAACCAAAAATCATCATCTTTCCTGCTAAACCTAAGCCTTTTCTGAACTTACATATTACCAAAGTTATATTTTTTTAGTCACCCAGGTTTACAACTTTATTGTCATATTTGATTTTCACTATTACTCCAATCTCTTGGTATTTCATTCTCTACAACATCTCTTGTATGTATCTTTTCTCTTCCTCTGCTATTGCTGCTATCCTGAGGCAGGATCTTATTATCTCAATCTCAAACTTACAACAAACAGCTTTTTAGTCCATTTCAAGCCCTAAATCTTCCCAATCTACTCACCATTTACTTGTGAAAATGATTTTCCTGAAGAGCCAAATTCAACATTTACCTCTATTGCTTACTAAATTTTAGTGATATCCTATTAATAGAGTTGAAATGTCTCTATTTTGCATTTGAAATGTTTTTAAAATGGCCCTTTCCTATCTTTCCAATTTTATAACACATTATCTGCCTCTATATCTTTCTGACCCAGCCATGCTAGCTCACTTGTCACAGAAAATATTCCATTGCCTGTCTCCATGCCTTTGTTCCAGCTGTCTCTCATCCCTGCAATATTCTTCCTCCCTCTCTCTTACTCTTATAATTGCTAATGATTAAATAAATAAATAAATAAGAAGAAGAAGAAGAAGAAAAGATATCTTGTAGCACTGTAAGATTTTCAATGTGCTTTAGATATGTTATCTCCTTTGATCCTCATAATAACCTGGGGAAATATTTGCTATTTACTATTTTCTAGGACACAAAGGGCAATAAAGTTAAAATGATTTGACCAGGACACACAGAAAGTATAATTCTATTACCACAATTCAAACCTCTGTCCATTTAAGTATCTGCTTCTATATTTTAGAGAATTTTTGGAGAATCAGTTGAACTGTTATATCCAAAGAGTAGTCATTAATCCTTTACTGTCACCTGAAAGGTTGTCTCTAGTAAATGCATGAAAGATAAAGCTATATTTGTCTGTGTATTGTCTGACATTTTTTCAATAAATACTGAAATAAATGATGTGCTTATCAAATTTGTGTATGATATAAGATGAGGAGTGATAAATGTAATATTAGCGAGAAATCAGGGTTAAGATCTAAAATATCTCAGAAAGCAAGAAGATTTGATCAAATCCAATAAGGTGAAATTGAAAGAGATTGCCATAATTCTTAAAATATGATCAGGGTACCCTTGGAGTCCCCAGAGATTCTTTCAAGAAATCAAAGAGATCAAAACTATTTTCATAAGAAAAATAAAATATCTTAATTTCTAATGTAGTAAATTATCTAATCTATATAAGTCACATAAATGAAAGATATTTGGGGATTCTCAATAATTTTTAAATTCCAAAAGGGGAACTGAGACTGAAAAAATTGAGAACTGATGGATTAGTCTTATATTTCAGTTGTTTAAAAAAAAAAAACTTCAAAAGTAAAGAGATTAAAAAAAAGTAAAGAAATGTAGGAGACATTGCTAAATATCACCATGTCTAAAAACAACTATAAAACTAAAGGCATTAGGGAAATATAAGCTTAATATGAGTTGATAAATTGCTGTGGCAATTAATAATGGTATTTTGACCTTATGTTACATTAAGAAAGGCAGTATTTAGGACCAGGGAAGTAATGTTTCTTCCATATTTTGCCCTAAAATATTTAGACACCACATTTTAATAAGGTTATTAATAAGCTAAAAGGGATACAGTTATATAATCCTTGCTACTGGGGAGACCAAGTCTATGAATTATTTAAATTTAGGAATTCTGAGTTGCAATAGGTCTAAGCCAATTGCATGTCCTCATTCTTGGCATATAATGGAATTCCATTAGAGCAGTGTGCCACCAGGCTGTCTTAAGAAGGGATAAACGGACCCAGGTCAAAAAAAGAGAAAGTTAGAGTTTCTGTGATAAATCAGATGGTGTTTATGAGTGGCCACTATTACTTCCAATCTGGGAAAGATAGGAAGAGATTCAGCCTCAAAACAAAATAATCTCCTCCCCCCCCCATAAGTGACAATAACAACAATATATGCATAAGTTAACCAGGATAATAAAAGAATCCATGCTACATGTGGCTCAGATGAAAGAATAAATTCTCCATTTAATCTGGAGAAATTAAGACTTAGACAGTCAAAGTAACTACTTTCAAACATTTTAAGGATAGTAATATTATAGAAGAACTAGACTTATTTTGTTTGATCCAAAAAAAAAACCAGAATGGGAATAATAAAAATTTCCAAGAGGCAAATTCTTACTTAATATAAGGAAAAAACTTGGGTTCCCTCAGACCCAATTTTTACAATTAAAACCAGCCAAGGCTAGACGAATTTGTATGTTATATATGGTATTGAAAAGATACTATTTAGGTAGCTATTGGACTAACTGGCTTCAGAGGTTCCTTTTCAATTAAAATTTTGTTAAAATATGACAAAAATAAAGCGTGCTTCTGTTAAATCTTCCACTGTGGTGCTTTATCTAAGCTAATATAACATTTTTACTT
The DNA here is from genome assembly GCF_902635505.1 of Sarcophilus harrisii. NCBI lineage: Eukaryota > Metazoa > Chordata > Mammalia > Dasyuromorphia > Dasyuridae > Sarcophilus > Sarcophilus harrisii. The sequence continues at coordinate 135,989,957 of NC_045426.1, forward strand.
GAAACCACAAGTCATTATTAATGCCTTAACTGATCTAAATTTATTTGTGGAAGTGGAAGAAAAGCTGGGAAGAAGAAAGTATTGTTTAAGGCAGCAAAATCTTTCTTCCACTCAAATAGTATTTATATTTGTCACTATCATAAATCTGAAAAATGCCTGACTTCAAATTTTGACTTCTACTTCTTGGGTATATTATTCCACTAGATAACAGTTCTCCTATATTGAATCAGTTATAAGAATTCACTCTCACTTTGAACTACAAATTGAATTAAGATTCTTTTAGAAAAGAATTCATATTGTCTTCTGCAAGATATAAAATTGAATTCAATTTTAATTGACTTTGTACATAAAGATATATTATATATATATATATATATATGTATATATAGTAACAAACACACACACACCTGCCATATATATGGCAGGAAATGATAAACCATTCCAGTATCTTTGCCTGAAGAGTTGGATAAAATGGAAATAACTTAAATACAACTGTGTGTATATGCACAAGTATATTAAATATATTTGATTATTTATATAATACACATATGCTTATATGCATATTATATTTGTTTATATTATGCATATTTATATTTTAAAGTGTTCAAGTTTCATTCTACAGAGTATCTACTTTTATTTCAAGCTATAAGCATAGTCTATAGTAAGAATATATTACAGCTTATATGAGTTCAAATTTAGATTTGCCTTTTATCTATTCCTTATATTTAGGTCCTTCTAGGCTACAATTAGCTTACTCTTTTGAATGTCTTCAAATCCAACTAAGTATTTCCTACTTTAGCTTTGGGGCCAGTACAATGGAATGTACCCCCACCCAATTCCCCCCAATATGAAACTCTGGTTATTCATTTTTCTAATGGCAACTATTAGCATTTGACTGGTAATTTAACCTATTTTTTTTTATCTTCAACAATAATTGAATACTATATTTTCCTTCATCTGAAGGATAAAGATCCAATTATTCTCTGGTTTATTATAATTAAAAAATAATGACATACATAAAGCTTAAGGTTCTAGAAATCACTTAATATGTATAACCTCAATTGATCATCACACTCATGGGATATAAGATGTATGAGTATCTTTATTTTAAAGATGAGGAAACTGATAAACTGGTGTATCACTGCTTCCCTATAGGAGCATCTCTCTGGATATTCTCTCCTGTATACTCTGTTTATTATTTCTCTGGATACTTATGCTTTTCCTTTCCTCTCCATTCTTTTTTTTTTTTTCTTAATTGCTTACATAGTCCCTTTCTAAATTTTATCCATCTTTTATTGCCTAGATTTAGTTCTATCTCTTCCTTGAAGCCCTTTTAATTATTACAGTATAGAGTGAATTACAATTGCATCTACAGTTATAATTAAAACAATTATTTCATGTAAAATACTTTTATCTTTTTACTTAGAAACTAAATTCCATGTATATTTTGGGGAAAAAACAGGACATTGTGGGAAAAAATGTTGAATTGAAAAATATGGCTCCAAATTTCAAAACTTTCATTCACTAGCTAAGTGAAACAAATAATTCATTTAACCTCTCTGAGTCTCAGTTTCCCCGATGTATAAAATGAAAATAATAACAGATGATCTATTTCCCCAAACTATTGTCAAGATCAAATGATATCAAAGTAGAGCTCTTTGCAAATATTAATATGCTATATTAATTATTAATTATCTTTCAAATTGATATTATTATTTATCTTCTAGATTAACTGGCATATAGTAGGTGATCAATATATATTTGTTGGTATACATAGTGTCACACATATATAAAATATACATATATGTATGAAAGCTATCATTGAAATTCATATATTCACTATCTCTATATGCATATACATATACTCACATATTTCAAAAACATTTTTAGAGGATAATTAAAAATTTGGATCATTTATGATGTTAGGTCACACTTCATTTATAATGAATATTCATTCAGCAATTTAAATAAGACTTTTTAAAAAGACTTTTTAGGGTCACTATTACAAGGTAGCAAATATATATATATGAAATTCCAACACATGATCATTCAGAGAGGCATCAATGATTGTTTTTAAGGGCCTAAGACAACCAATGGGATATTTGATTAGAACAAAAATGAAATATAATGAATATACAAATAATGAACATGCTAATTATTTTCCTCACTAAAAGTAAAGAAGGATGTTTGGAGTATTCAGAAGATGCTGGAAATCCATAGTTAGATTCTATTAATAGCTATGACACTAATATGTGTGTACTCTGTTTTTTAAATTGACTAAAATAAAATGCCTTTGTAAAGTAATGATTCTCTTGCAACTTAAGAATAGTTCTTATACCAACTTAACCAGAAATTTCTGTGAGAGTTCTTACCAGTTACCAGGTCAAAATATTTATTGATGATTAGTAGCAGCAAACAGATAAACAGCAGGAGCTTTGTCTGGTCAAAAAAGCTGGAAAGTCAGCACTTGAAATTTGGAGAATTATTGCCCATGCAGTTTTATTTTCAAGCAATCTAATAATAACAGAACTATTTGTGGCATTGGGTCAAAATTCTGAAATGATGATAATGACTTACTAAAGTCAATTTTAAAAATAAAAAGTATACTTACTGAACCATAGAGTTTTCCTTTCTTATTCATGGCTAAATAATAGTTGCTGTTAATGGCTTTCACTGCTACCACTCCTATTTCCACTGATGTTATCTCCAGGATACCTAAAATTTCAGAAAAATAGATATGGGAAATGGTCAATATTTAAGAGTTTCCAGAAGCCCATTAAAAAAAGAAGAAATTCTGAAGGAATCCAGCATCATAGTTTTTATTAGTTAAGGAGAGAATGTGTATTTTCTGCTGAGACCTGAGAATATAAACACCTTCAAAATGAAGAGAAAAAAAAATCAAGTAAAAATACAAATGACCAGTGAGTACTAGTAAAGCATTCATCTCCATTCTCTTATGAGCAATGATAGAGAAACATTGTTTTAATTAAAATGCTTCCTTTGCTAACTTTGCATTTTCAACTCCATAAATATTAAAACAACTCCACTCATCTTAGTCTAGATTTCACTAAAATTTATCAGAACATACATCTCAATTAAATTAAATCTATAACATATGTCAATAATATGTCAGACTTACCTCAATCTGCAAAAATAGTGGTAAACTATTTCTTCTTTGTAGGATATTTTAGATAAACTAAATCTCTTGGCTATATTTAGTTGATAAATTCATTTTTGGCAAGGGTGTTGACATTCTGGAATATAGAAAGACTAGCTCCTATATGTACATTAACCTTGTCTTTGCAATGTTAAAAAGCCAATCTGCATGGCAGTGGGAGAGAGAGGCAATATTTTCTTCCAAGAAAAGAAAAAGTGTTTTGGGAAATGTAAAAGTCACAGTATTAGTAGAGAGTACAAATTGTTATCCATATTTTATAAGGATAGAATTGACAAAACCAGAAGGGAGAAAATTCAGTAGTTTTACAATTGATTATTTGAAATAAGTGAAATAAATGGGAAATCCTGGTACAACTATCTTTGGAAATGTGTTCCTTATCACTTCCATCCATTTACATTCTTAGGCAAACACACACCAGGGACCTCAATACTTAGGGGGGGTTGACCCCATGATGGAAAGTAGAAAGGTTTTGTGCCTTTTGTTAGAAATGTATATAACTGTCTAGGATGATAGCTTAACATCTATTCACTTGGAAGCTTAAATTTCTGGATTGGGAGGCAGCATTTTCTCAAATGAGCTTTGGAAATTTTCTCAGAATGGTGACTGAGCATATGGGGTATGAATCTTCTGAGCAAATGTAAAATAGAGTATATTTTAAAAGTCCTATAGCTATAGCCCAAAGATGATTATAAAAGAATATACTGTTTTTTTTTTTTTTTTTCTTTTCAGGAATGAAGTGAGGCAATCATTCTTAAATGAACTGCGATACCACTTGTCTACACCACGATTCTGTCCTTCCCACCAAGAAGGGAAAAAATAATTTGCTCTTGTGACATCTGCTTAAGAAGTTTTCCCCTATCTTTTAATTGTGCCCTGTGGCCATGGAGTGGCTAAATACATTGTTTTTAGGCTGAAATGTCAGCTTTGGCCACAAAAGTGTACTGGAGCCAACAGCCACAGATTTACTACAGATAACAACCAGAAGCACTTTTTTTAGTCACTCACCATAATATGTCAGGTTTATCTGTTTGTTCTGTTGGGAAAAGGGAAAACTTTAATTGCCTTAAAACTTGCAAAATCAATCATTGCAAAGGTATAGTTATAAAAATAATAACTACCATCTTTACAGCATATTTTTAAGATTTATAAAATACTTTACATCTTTTTTCTTATTTGATTCTCACAACAAATCCAGGAGGTACATGGTCTTATTATTCTCATTTTATAATGGGGAAACTGAGGCAAACAGAGGTTAAGACTTGCTCAATATCACACAACTAATAAGTATATGAGGTAGAATTTGACCTTGAGCTTTCCTCACTCACAAGTACAGCAATCTATAATGCCAGAAGCCCATTAAATGGAGCAATAAATGAGCTAATTTTATTTCAAGTTTCAAACTTGCAATGTTGTACTGTCTCTCCACTACACACTTACATTGATACCTCATTATTCTGTGGAGGTGATACTGGGTTCTTGAAAGCTAAGCAAGTAAAACACAAACTATGGTAGATTTTAGGCTGAAAATCCCCTCCCCCCATACACACACTGGAAAATACTTTATGCACTGGCTCCAATTGTATGCTTATCTCTATGTGTATACATACACACAGAGAAGAGAGGGAGAGAAAGAGAGAGAGAGAGAGAGAGAGAGAGAGAGAGAAAAGGGGAGAGAGAGAAGAGGGGAGAGAGACACAGAGAGAGATAGAGAGAGACACAGAGGTGACAGAGAGACAGAGAGATAAAACCAAAATTAAACTATTTTGTGCCATCAGGATAACAAGACTGATCCTGGAAAAATGCAGGAAAATGCACATTCCTCTTTGCAGAGGCAAAGGTCTCTGGATATAAAACTCTGCATGTACTATCAGACATGATTGGTGTATTGATTGGTTTTGCCTAACTTTTTTAATTATTAAAAAAAAGATTTTGGAGAAAGGATGGATCATTGAAGAGGAAAAAAGGATATATACAAAACCAAAGGTGACCAATAAAAATCATATTTTTAAAAAAAATTGAGAAATTTAAAATGATCTTCCCCCACAAAGGAAAAAAAACAGGTAAAGCCAATTGACACAAATACTCCTTTTTCTTCAGTTAAATTTTTCTTGATATTTAATAAAATGGAATATGTAAGTAGAATTGATTTTATCATTTAATAAATCCCCAAGAGAAATTCTTATGTGCCATGATATAATATATCAGGATTATTAGACAAAAAAATACTTTTTTAAAAAAATAAAGCATATTTTTGAAACAATTATAACAGGATTTTTCAGTCATTGTTCCCTTGGAATGAATAGAGATCAAGTCTTTGTACATATAATGCCTTCCATAAAGGTCCTCAATTTTTTTATCTTGAACCTGGAGTGTTAATTAGAACATGCTTTACCCAATGTTGGTCAGAATTTCTTGAGTGGCCATTTTTAAGTCTGATGATACTACCTCTTTTTTTTTCTATTCTAAAGTGAATCACATAGAAATACTTTTAAAATATTGAATTGTTAGAATCCCCTTCATTCAGGAAATAGTGACTATAGCTTTCATGTGGGGAGGTTGACCCCATGATGAAAAGTAGAATGGTTTTGTGGCTTTTATTAGGTTTGTGTGTAAAATATTTTAAATCATGAAAACCTAAGGTTGTTTTATGTAATTTTTCTTATTTGTGATAGATTAGGGCGGGAGAGATCTAGTCAAGTGTATGTTTTCAACAATACTGATACACTTGGTGGAGAGTGGAGAAGATGAAATTATGGAAATGAAAAATGATTTATAAAAATTGAATATTATTATTTCTTAGAAGACTAGAATGTAGACACATAAAGTTTCAATATAATAAAGTTAAATCACATTATCTGGTGTTCATCAAGGCTAAAATTCAGGAATAATTTATTTACTAACTGGTATTTTCCTATAATTTTCCAATAATTTTCATGTGAAATATGAAAGTAGTATATAATGACAAAATTTTAAAAGTTAGATTTAGTCACTTGGGTCCTTTTCATTCAGTATTCTCATTAAATATATTGTAGTGGTATATATGTTGATAGCTTTTGGAGGCATGGCAAAGTATTACACAGTTCAAATAATACAAGTCACAAATTATGTGCTTTTTGTTTTGGTGTGTATGAAAGTTGTCAGAATCCCAAAACAATCTTTTATATCTAAAGTTCATGAAACCAAGGGAACTCCTTAGTGTTGTTATTACATTTTCACTATTACACCACAGGAATTATGTGTGACCATCCCAAATAAGAGTATGGGGCTGATTCCAAATGTGGTTTGGGATTATTATCAGTCTCCTCTTCTTATAAGAGGTCCTGCAAACCATAAAAAGACAGCTTTTGATTATGTTAAATAAATACTAAATAAATATATATGTCCTACAAAAATTTGATCTAATCACCAGCCAAATCAAAATGGAAAAATGAGACTTCTCTTCTTTGGAAATGCAAATTATTAAGATCAATTTGATGCTTCAACACTAACAGTTTAATGGAGAAAAAAAATAAAGTAATCCAGAAGGTACAAAACATTTTATTCAGATGAGCATAGATGAACCCTAGGGAAGATCACATATATTTCATATTGAGATTGATACTTTTCACTATTTTGAGTTTTCATGACCATGAATGTAAAGTTCTATAACTGTACACAAACTGCTTTTCATTTGTGAGTTTCTATTCTATTATGTTGTGTTTCCATTATTCTATTTCTATTCTATTCTATTATGAGAATAAGTGAGCATTGAAACATAGAGCCATGCATGGGACAAAAATATTGAACACAAGTAATCTGAAATAGAAAATCTGTTAAATTTAGACCAAATTTAAAGCAATTAATTACACAAAATAGATAAGGTGATTTGGTGAGATGCTTCTTTTCTAATTTTAAGCATTTGTTAACCACCTTTGAACAAATACAAACAATTATTAAATAATAAAAATTAGTCTGCAGAAATCTCATTTATCTGAAATTGGGGGATTAGGTCTTTCAAGAAAGATAATTTTCTAAATTACTAAAATTTATCTCGTGAAAGAGGAAAACATTTTGGGGAAATACTTCCAAAATGTATCATCCATTTTCCTGCTCCTTTTATACAAAGTACATGGTACAAAATGTAATTTGTTTATAATACCTGAAGATCATTATTATAAATGTAATTATGACATTGCCCCTAGTTATGATATCTAGATATGATAGACTAGAGCTATTTTCCTCTATGTTAAGTAGCCTGGAAAATCAGATCACCAAGTTCATTAGAAATAATATGTAAAATAAGAACAAATAGGTTCTGACTTATTTCCTGAAAAATTGCCATAAGAATAGAGTATATGATTTATTTCTATTCATTTCATAGACTTCTGTTTTCTATTTTTTCCTTCTAAATTGGTGATAGTATCAATTGATGAAGATGCCAGTTTATACTCTAAATTTCTGATATATATAATTCAGATTATAATGGGTTGAAAATGATATAGATATTTAAATACTATTATGAATGTGTTAAGTAAGGGTGTTATTAATTTAACACATTCTAATATTTTACTTATTTCAGTGTCCATTTGATAATTTAAGATTATATAACTTCAACCCAACATACTGTAATATATTATGCATAACTAGCATGGAAAAATAACCCAGCAGTTATTTCATATAGTAGTTAATTTGTAATTTTATCATTTGGATTAACACACAATAATTTTATCGTTTTCAACAGATATTCTAATATTCTTTCATAGTCTAAACTCTATGGACAATAATAACTGAATAACAATAATGACTACAAAAACTATATTATATGTAAGCAAAACAAATGGTAGTTTTATATTGTCTAAATTATTTTTGACTTGTAATCAGAATTATTAATATCAAAACTTTGGTATATGTAATATAGATCTTAAATAGAATTCCTGATGAGCACAGGTGGTATATTTTCCCAAGAGAATTTCCTCATAAAAAGGTTCCAGTATATAATGTCTCCACCCATTCATTCTGGATCTATAACTTACTGCCTCTTTGACCTCATATAAGCTATTTAACTAGCTGTGCCTGAGATGTTTGACTAGATCAATGGTGTCAATGTTAAAACAGGAACCACACATAAAGATCCCTGAATATTACATAGTGACTTAGTTTTAAAATGTAATATAATTAATGTCATTTTTATTTTCTTAAATATTTCCCAATTAAATTTTAATCTGGGCCTAATTTTTCCAAATTCTTTATCTATGATTTTGTGATCCTATGAATTAAGAAGGCTAATAGTGAACCTGAGATGATATTTGGGTAATGATGCTAAGCTCTGGATGCCAATGAAGAATAAAGAACAGAAGAATGTTTAAATATCTACCACTCACTTAACATTAAAAATAAGATGCATGTCAAAGTCAACAACAAGCTCTTAAATCCTAGTTAATTAACAAACAAAAATTAATCAATTAGCAAGTTGTTTTTTTTTATCTAAAAGGTATAAAACACTGTTCTGGGCTCATAGGTTACAGGTACTAAGAATAAAACAATCCTACATAGTATTCAAAATGTAATTAGTTTAAATTTTAATGTATTCTTTCTGAGTAATATTTCTGGAACAATCATAACTCCCACCAGCAGATGAGCTAATACTGTCTTTTGAGTTGATGTGGGAGAACCACACACAGAACAAATTAAAGAAATACTATTAGATTAAATTTAAAATGATATGGAACATATTTATGGTCAAAAGAAAAATGAGGGCAGCAAAACTTCCTGCTATATGTGGTTTGAAAAAAGTCTTTATTTTTTAAAAGGTATTGGACAAAACAAGTATCAGGGAGAGTGGTCATACAAAACAGTAGATCACAAGCAAAGGAAGATGTCTCATACAAAATTAGAATCCTTTACACATACACCTTGTTGGTTCTTTAAATCACAACCATAGGAACTTGGGGTAATTTCAGATACCATACTGTGTGCTGATTATACAAAGACAAAAATTCAAGGTTCCATGACCTCAAGGAACTTATGAAATATTATATACTTCTATAAATATATTTCATATTTTAAGGAGATAGAGATATTTATAGAAGTTGGGGAGATCAATAAAATCCCACAAGAGATAGTGTTTGCATTAAGTTTTGATGGAGCCTGAGGGTTCTAAGAGGCAGAGGTGAAGAGGAAAAACATTCCAGGGATGGAGATAGTCCATTATATTATTTGTGAGGAATTACAAGAAGGGTAGTTTGGCTGGACCAGAGCACATAAGGAGAGTAATGTGTAGTAAACATGAAAAGGTGGTTAGAATAAAGTTTTTAAAGGCTTCACATGTTAAACAACATAATCTGGAGTGATCCTAGAAACAATAGGAAGCTCCTTGAAGTTTACTGATAAACGACACCATCATAGTCTGACTCCTGCTGTAGTAGTATCACTGCTGTATAAAGAAATATTTAAAGACTGGAGACTTGAGGAAGGGAGAACAATAAAGAAGGTATTGAAACGGCCTCTGCAGTAGACAAAAACAGAATTAAGAACAGGAAAGGACCTCAAAGATCATTTTGTCTAAACTCTTTATTTTACAGGTAAGGAAACTGAGGTTCATGGAGTTTAAATGACTCAAAGTAAATTATATACATGGGAGCATCAAAAGTACAATATGAGAGCCTACTATATTGGAAGGTGTGTAAGTGCAGAGAAAAAGTACAGACTCAAAATATGTTGTGGAGGTCTAATCAACAAACCATACAATTGTTTGCATATGTGGAATGACAGAGAATGATTTGAGGATGACTCAACAAGGTTGTGAAACAGGGTAGGGAAGGATTTTGGTATCCTCAACAGAAAGTATGCCTCTGTTTCCACAACTGCAACATAAAGATAATAAAACCTATGTTCAGGGATGTTGTGTGTGATGGGGGAATGAGATGATATTTGTAAAATGCTATAATGGTATCTTTTATATATTAGATACTATAAAATGCCAGTTATTATTATTATTATTATTATTATTATTATTATTATTATTATTGCCTTAGACTGAGTCTAACATGAATAGCTACATTGGAGAACAGCTATACTTGATAATCCAAAAAAGGAGGTAGTCAGACAAGCAGAAAGAGAACCAAGAGAATAACAATGTCACAATAAGTTCAAGAAGACAGTAAATACCAGAGAAGAGTGTAGTTAAATTGCTACAAATAATGTGAACCCATATAGTATTATTTTTTCTCCCCGAAATGATATTTCCATAGTCTTGTTTTTATTTGTTTATTTATAAACCGAAAAGAGAGAGCTATCTAGATTATTTTAATTTACTCTCTCTATTATTTCTCTTTATCAGCAATAGTTGTCTTCTGACTTTTTTTTTGTATAGTGGAATATAAGTGATATGGAATGCAACATAGGAGAATAATCAGAAAATCTGAGAACATAGGATGACATACATATACACACATATATGCACATGTTGCATGTATTGGTATATAGATAGAGAGAAATAAGAGACGAGATAGAGACAGAGAGACAGAAAGAAAGAGTGGGAGGGGATTCCAAGGGAGAGAGATAGGGAAAGAGAAAGGGAGAAGGAAGAAGGAAAGAGGAAGGAAAGGAGAGAAAGAGAAAGGGAAGGAGAGAGAGAAGGAGAGATATAGAGGAAAGGAGGGAAGGAGAAATAAGAGACTTTAGAAGTCATCTACTCTAACTGTCATTTTAGAAGGAAGTGACCAAATAATTTTTTTTAAATAATTTTTTATTGACAGAACCCATGCCAGGGTAATTTTTTACAACATTATCCCTTGCATTCACTTCTGTTCTGATTTTTCCCCTCCCTCCCTCCACCCTCTCCCCCAGATGGCAAGCAGTCCTATACATGTTAAATAGATTACAGTAGATCTTGGATATAATATATGTGTGCAGAACCGAACAGTTTTCTTGTTACTCAGGGAGAAATGGATTTAGAAGGTATAAATAACCTGGGAAGAAGAACAAAAATGCAAGCAGTTTACATTCATTTCCTAGTGTTCTTTCTTTGGGTATAGTTGCTTCTGTCCATCCTTGAACAACTGAAACTAAGTTAGATCTTGTCTTTGTTAAAGAAATCCACTTCCATCAGAATACATCCTCATACAGTATCATTGTTGAGGTATATAATGATTTCCTGGTTCTGCTCATTTCGCTCAGCATCAGTTCATGTAAGTCTCGCCAATCCTCTCTGTATTCGTCCTGCTGGTCATTTCTTACGGAACAATAATATTCCATAACATTCATATACCACAATTTACTCAACCATTCTCCAATTGATGGGCATCCATTCATTTTCCAGCTTCTGGCCACTACAAACAGGGTTGCCACAAACATTTTGGCACATACAGGTCCCTTTCCCTTTTTTAATATCTCTTTGGGGGTATAAGCCCAGTAGAGACACTGTTGGATCAAAGGGTATGCACAGTTTGATAACTTTTTGGGCATAGTTCCAAATTGCTCTCCAGAATGGCTGGATGTGTTCACAATTCCACCAACAATGTATCAGTGTCCCTGTTTTCCCACATCCCCTCCAACATTCTGCATTATCTTTCCCTGTCATTCAGGCCAATCTGACAGGTGTATAGTTGACCAAATAATTTTAAGTAAAACAATAAATATACACAAACAGTATATTATTTTTCTAAGATACGCTATGCAAAGATTTTTAGATGGAATTTTTAATCATAAGGATTTTAATTTATTTATTTTAAAACAAATACCTCTTGAGTTTGATTCTTTCCCTGATTCTTCCTTTTAGTAGTTGTTAATCGTATTCTGTCTTGGTAACTAGATAGTATAATGAATAGAATACTGGACCTGGAGTTAAGAAAACTTGAGTTTAGCTACTGTCTCAGACACTTACCTGGGGAAATCACAATCTCTTCCTGACTCAGTTTCCTTAACTATAAAAAAAGGGTAACAATAGCACCTATCTCCCATGACTATTGTGAGGATCAGATAAATAATATTTGTAATGTACTCTGAAATTTTAAAGCACTGTATCAATGCTGTTACTATGATGATTATGTTGATTATTACTGAGAATTCACTGTAACTTTCTCCATAGTAAATATTACTTCCAAATACAACTTCTAAAATCATAGTCCCCTTCTTATATTTTCAAGGTAGGAAAAGGATATGTGGTTCATATTTTCATGACACCATCCAAAAGTCAGACTGAGAGAAAATCAGAGAGTGATCCCTAAAAGCATCATGGAAAAAAGTCTTCCCCAGTTCTTTACTAGGCATCTATGTCTCTTTTCCTAGCCTAAACTCTGAGTCACATTCAGATTAGTTGTCCTTCATTCACTTATAGGAAGGAAATGTTCCATGCCCAGATGTCTAAGGGCATTCCCCTGGTGGCTAAATAACTTCTCATTTCCCGCCAGGAGGAAGGGAGGGTCCAGCTTATTGTCTATGTACAATTTCCAAATACCAGCAGCACAAAACTATGAGAACATCAATGCAAGCTATGTTATTGTTGGAAAAATCTACAGAGAAGGCAAAACAACATTAGGAATGAATTATGAACTAGTAAAACCAAGCAAAATCCCAAATGAAAGCTGCTACAACAGAGTTTTGGTCAAGCATGCTTGGTAAGATTTCTTTCTGGCTGACTCACTATATTCTGCATAGTGCAGTGTGTCACTGGAGAAAGTCACCATTCAATCATATCTTCAGTTTAGCTCACTCAGTGAAGTGTCAGATATCATCTCCATTATGCTTCAAAAACTAATGAAGTTATAGAAAAGAAAAGAAGATATACTTTCTTTTTTATATACTGGGATATTCAAAGCACAATATAATAGAAAACAGGATAAATTATTTTCCCTTGTATACTGAGGTACTGAAAACATAATAATCTTTTTTCATGACTTGAATAGTTGTAGAATTCTAGAGCTAATGGGGAACCAGAGATTTCATCTAGTTGAGTTCCCTTATTTTATTAATGAGGTCCCAGGAAGGAAATGATTTGCCCATTTTCACACATGGATGTAAAATAGGAATAAATTTTGACATGATTGTCAGGACAGTGTTTCTTTCCAAGAGTGCTTCTGTGTAGGTTGGGAGATTGAGTTTTACAATCTTTGGAACATTTGTTTCTGAAATATATTTAACTTGTATGCACAGAGAGGAGTTTGCTCTGTTTAAGCTAGTATATTCCATCTTACTGATAAGGAACAGGGTCATCCTGAAGAAGTAGAATTAATTCAAGGCATTATTCAAATAAGCCAGTGCAGATGTTTCCCCTAAAGATAGAGCAATGAAATACCTACCAAATATTACTAAATAGTTCCAAGAATTTCCTTTTTAAACTCTGTCCAAATGGGAGGTGTCATCCCAGTATGGAAACTCTGTCTAGTAGTACACATTAGCAACTTCTCTCTAAGTTCTATTTTGAAAGCAGCCAGGTCTATGTGACAGGTATGCTTTCTGATTCAAATATTGACTCTCTACCCATTAAGTCCTATGGATTCTTCTCAAATGAAATTCTACCTCCTCTGCTGATCGTTCCCAGTCCGTAAAGTTGTTAGAGCTTTTTCCTTTGAGATCACCTCACATTTATTCTTTGTATGCCTCCTATGTACTTAATTATTTCTATGCTGTCTTCCTCTTCAAAATGAAAGTTCCTTGAGAGGAGGACTAGTGTTCACCTTTCTTTGTATTTTGAGGACTCAGAGAAGTGCCTGACACAACAAAATAATTTGTTTTTGATGACCTGTTTCAGGTATTTGGAATGTTTGGAAAGGGGATGAGGGGAAAGAGTGAGAGAGGGGAGAGAGAGAGAGAAAGAGAGAAAGAAAGAGGGAGGGAGGAGAGAGAGAGAGAGAAAGAGAGAGAGAGAGAGAGAGAGAGAGAACCTTTTTAGAATCAATCTCAAAAGCTTGAGGAATGAGACATTTACTTGATCTACTGGAATTGCGCATATGATTGATCAATTGAGTGAATCATAGAAGATAATTTTAAGTGTGTGATGATGAGTGAACTGGCACAAGCAAGAAAACAGTTTTCAAATTCTTTCTTAAAGATTATCAATATTAAATCTATCATCTTCCTGACCCAAGAACTGACAGTTATATGAATATTTAGTCTGAAAACTGATCCTATACACTTTCTCACAAAAAAGGGGTCACACACTCTGTTAAAGTCATCACAAGAATGAAGTACAACAGTCAAGTGCTACCCTGGTATCCATGAAACCTTAGAAAGCCCAAAAAATATTCCTCTAGATATCCTCCCAACATGCTGGGTAGATCTGCTTTAGAGTTTTAGAGTAAGAAATGCATATAGTGTGAGAAGGCATAGAGGAGTTCCTATCTACAATAGTAAAAATCATCTCCATATCAAAGAAATCACAGTTTCACCCAAATAAAATATGAAAAGGAAAGAAAGTTCCTATTGGGTCAGTATTAGCATATCTATATGAATATTTATAAAGCTTTAGAATTAAAGTGCAATGAAATAGCTATCTTCCTTCAGCTTCCCCTCCTCCTCCCTTAAAGTTCTTTCCCCTAGAAAATGATACAATACTATATACAGAACTGGGAGACTGGGTCCTTGATATTAGATACATCATTGCCAATTTCTGCGATGGTTTCCTCACATATCTCACTAAATTTTTTTCCAAACTAATATGGCTACCATATACTTGAAATAAATTGACAAACTCATAAGGAGAGATCCATAATCTGGTCATGGTCTATTTTGTTAGGAGTTGAAGGAGTGGAAAGATTGAAGGTTCTGTGAATTGACTAAGGCTAGAGTCACAACATGGACAGAAGAGGAGAAAGCCCTACTACATACAAAGGCATGCTGAGGGTTGTAGTATATGTTCTTCAATTTCTGTCTCATACATATAATGTTCATTAGACTGAAACTTTAATTCATCTATGGCTTTGGAAAAGTATATTATTTATTATGCTCATTATATTTTGAGGTATATTCCACATAAAAGGACACTATCCATTTAAGGGGGGGGGGGGAATTTGTAGCTAAACCAAATTTCCAAATCAATTCAGTTCAAAAAGAATTAAGTACCTTCTATGTTCCAGGAAATTTTATGAGGCCACAAAGAAAAAAAAAATGAAAGTTTCTTCCTTAAAAGCTAACAAAAATTTGTGAATTGTATGGTTGATGGGGCCACTTACACAGCCCAGCATATTAGATTCCAAACACGGTTTTGTCAGGATGCAAGAATTGGATTCTGTCCTAGAAATTTGCCAGTAGTGTGATTGTGAGCAAGTCAGTCTCAATTACTTCATCAATAAAATATGGATAATAAAACTTGCATTCACTATTTCACTGGGTTGTTGTGAGAGAAGTACTTTGCAAAGCACAAGTCACTACATTAAGGTGCATGTTTAGCAAATGGTGAAGATATCTAAAGGGCAAAGCTGAAGAGATAATCAAAAGCTCTGTTTCATTCTGATATATACAAAGTTGTTCTAGATGAGAGTGATTTATTTCTTTTTGCTTTTGCCCACAGAGACAGAAAGAACATAAAGCCATCTCTTTATTTTCTTCTTTAGATCTTGAAGGAATGTAGTTTCTTTTTGACTAAAGTAGAAAAAAAATTATAATAGCCAAAAAAGTGAAGACATTATTAGAGGAAATATGATATCATCCTGACATGATATTCTAGAACTATCCAAGGAGGGACCTGAATTAAGAATGGAGGATTTCATAGGATTTTTTAAACTCTAATGTTGTATGACTATAGGATATGTATGATGAGTTAGAAAAGTGTTTCATTAAGCTATTTGGGTGAGAAGATATAGAAGGGAGACAATGAGATCAAGGTGAAAAAAAATCATAAACAAAACATTAGTACAAAATAATTTTTGTGTTTTGGTGATTTTCCCCATGACTATTTACTATTTTTTTTTTTTTTTTACTATTTACTCTTTTTAACAACCCCCACCAGCAGTAGTAGCCAAACATGAAAGATTATTGAGCTAAAAAAGCACATTAATTTCTAGTAACCATAACCAATGGAAACCTAATTCTTCACTCCAGGGTCAGAGCCCAGTCAATGTCACTCATATGGTAGTAACTAATCCTATTTTCATCAAAATATTTGGATGAAACAAAAAGACTGGAAATATTTAAGATAAGACATTTCAAACCATCCATGTGTATTAATTAACAGAATAAGCATGCTAACTGAAAGTACTCTATTTAGTAGTAGTAATTTCCCATATATAATGCATTGATGAGATATGATATTTCAATCCATGGTTTAAACGTTATTTATACAACTTATTCACTGTGATGCACAAGTTATTTCAATGGTCTCAATCTTCTCTGTATGATAAAGAAACTGGACAAGATGCCCTATAGGATTTCTTTTAGTACTAGACACTACAGAGAAAATCTATGTGTACAATGATTGGGACAAAATGCTAATAAAACAAAGATCAGAAATTTAATCTTATTGTGGACTAGTAATCTTTATTTTATGTTATGATTATTCTGTTGTTATTTAGTTGACTAGATGAATGTGATTCTTTATGACCCCATTTGGGGTTATCTGCCAAAGACACTGGAGTGGTTTTCTATTTTCTTCTCCAAGTTATTTTATGGATGACAAAACTGAGATAAATAGTGTGAAGTCACTTCTTTAGTTAGCATCACACAGCTAATAAGTTTCTGAGGCCAAATTTGAGCTAAGGTTCTTCTGACTCCAAGGATGGCACCTAATTCACTCTGCCTCCTAACTGCTCCAAACTTTTATCAGTTTTTAAAAAAGTGTGTCATTGGTCATAAAATAACTGGATAAAGAGCATGGTAGAGTGAAGAAAGCCTCCTATTTGGAATCAGGGAAGCTAGTTTCAAATTTCCTGTCTACTATGCTACTTAATTGTATGACTTTGCCTAAGAAAATGAGGAGTTGTAGTAATTTCTAAAATCTGTTTCAATTCTACAATCCTAACCTATTCTCACCACAAGGAAAAGTCACAATAAAGCCATGCTATACTTAAATGGTAGATCAGCCTTGTATGTTATGGAATATACATTTATGGATGTGTGCTTTAATTCACATTATGTTGTAGCATATTTTGATTCATCCTTTTGCCATAAAAGAAAGGTATACTTTTAATCTCCTTCAGAATTATTTTTCATTTGGTTATATTTTTAGAATCTTTAAGCAATCAGAATTTGAGGTAATATTCAATGGTATTGGAAAGTCCAAATTTGAAGGTTAAAACTGAAGAAAACAGAAAAGTAAAATTAAATTCTTTTAACTGGCTTGATTTTGTCTTAAATTTGGGATAAGGGGGAAGAGAAACAAACTCATTATATTAAAATAGGTCAATAAATAGACGTTATTTCACATTCAATGTTTATCCAAATCAGTACAACTATTTTTTTGATCTGGAAACTATAGTCTTTTTGGAAACAGTCTTTCTTAAAATCTTGACAGCATTTCCTAAGTTCAGCTGGAATGGAAAACATTGTATTATATTTGGAGGAATATCTCTATTTTCATTTTTATTCTTTGCTGAAATTTGTAAGTGTTGACAACTTTTAAAAAAAAAAATGAAGTGTTTGGGAGCATGATTTACTATGAACAAATTAATTTTAAGTGCCTACAAATGGATTTTCCAATCCTTAATATATACTATGTCAGCCTCCAGAAATCTCCAGATACTTTGAACAAAATATTCAGTTTATGATAACTAATGGAGACATGAATATTGGATTTGTGATTTGATTGGCTTAAGAAGCTCCTATTGAGAACCCCTTCTGCTAATGCATGTTAGTACTTCTCTATAACTTATAAGTCTTAGAAAATTGCCTGTAGTTCCAAGAATTTAAGCAGTTTGTTCAAAGGGAAGGATTTGAACCAAAGTCTTCCAACTTGTGTACCCTACCACATGTTGCCTCTAACAATTAATGCCAGTATGAAAATTATGCCTCCCCCCCAAAAAAAATTGGGAAATTATTACAATTCATCTTGAGGAAAACTGAATTAAATTATTCCTAAAATTTGCTAAAATAGTACATTGAGGCACTTTGGTTAGTTTTATAGTGAGCTAGATTAAGTAATTATTTTCCAGAATTAACCTGCTCAATCTGTGGGAAATATATTTATAGCAGAACTCAGATTAATTAGGTGCCACTAATCCCATTTGTGCTGATTTGATTTTGTACATCTTATTAGTGCCAATCCCAGAAGATCAGGGACAAAAGCTGCATTACTTGGGATATAAGAAAATACTAACAGGGGACAACAATGATTTCAGCCTTAATTTTATATCAATGTGACTCATTCTTTGATCCCATTTAAAGAAAGCCACTTGTATTTATTTCCAAGTTAAAAATTTCAGTTGTTACAAAGACTTTCAAAAAAGCAAATCATATGTTTATAATCATAATCTGGTTGTTTGCAAGCTTGAGGAATGTTTGCAATATCATCATTAATTATTAATCAAATTAGGAATCCAGAAACATATTCAAGATAGATGACATAAATTCTATTGAATCAATAGAGTTTTATTAAAACTCTCCAAAGTATTTACATAATAGCTTACCCTCTCCTTTTTCTGGACCATAAGATACCTAAAGGATGGAACTGTCTCTTCTAAATTATGTATATCTCTCTAGTTCTAGCAAAGTGTTCTGCATGTGGTAGGCACTTAAATTGTATGCATGTATTTTTTTTTAATCATTTGATTTGAGTTTGTATAATGCTTTTTCATTTGGTGTGATGATCTGGCTTCTAGTCAAGATGGCTACCCAAACAAGAGGAGGCAGATCACCCTTTACCATACTTTTTAGTAAAATACCAACTTTAGAAAAATACAGAAATATTTATCAGACTAAATAATGATATTTAAAAAATTCTGTGAGAAACTATAGTGACTATTTTCATCTAAGACCAGTATAAAAAGTTAGCCAAAAGTTCAAAGGCAAGATAAAAGGAATCTGAGATCCAGCTCCAATGTAGGCATGGAAGCTTAACCTCCCAGTTCAACAAACTTGAGGCACATGTAGTCTGAGAGCTGTGAGTCAAAAGACAAAGAGCAAAAATGAAAAGCCCTCTGAGAAAGAGTAGAGGAAGTCAGAAAGTCCCAGGCTCTTTAGAAAGGCCCAGGATCAGAGCAGGCTACCATAGGAATCTTGATCTCCAAAGTCTCTAGTACTCTGTTCTAAGATGCCAGAGGAGGTTTTGAAAATGCAAGAGGCTCTAATCTTAAATGAATGAAATTAGAAATCCAAGAAACATCCTACCTCAAAGCAAAGTAAGGTATAGAGCCTAGCCATCAATTATGTCTCAATCTAGGAACCAAAAAAGAAAATATGAATAAATCAAAGAAAAGACCAATCAATATAAAAAAATTATAAATCCAGAAATATCTTAAGAGGAAAATCACTTCATAAATTTAAACAATGAAAAAAGAAAAAAAAAAGGATTTCCCCACAAAATAGATATACATATGCATTGATATGAAATGAGCCAAGAAATTGAAAATAAAATAAAAATTCTAGAAGAAAGAATTGGAAGGAGAGTGAATAGATAAGAAGAGAAAATTATTAAACCTTAACCATGTAACAGACTTACTGAGCACTGGAATAAACTAAAGAAAAACTCAATGGCTAATGAATGAGGAATAAATATTAGAACAAAAATTAAAATATTAAAAAAAGAAAAGGAAAATGCAAGGTCTTTTATATTTTATAAAAGTACCTAAATTGAGAAACATGATAAGGAGAGGTAATATGAGTCAGCCAGTTTCTTGAAAACCATGATTATATATTAAAAAATAACTTTGTACACTTTATTTTTAAAAATATACATGAATACTGCTCAAATATCAAATATCACAGAGAGAGAAAGAGAGTGAGAACAAGAACGAGAGAGTGAGAGAGTGAGAAGGAGAGGAATGGAGGGGATTCAACAAAAGGAGGAGAGGGGAAGAGGGAAAAAGTGAGGAAGAGAGGGAATGAGGGGGAAAAATAGAGAGATAAAGAGAAAGCTTTTGGTGTAGAAACACATCAAAGTCATAGTTAAACAGTCATCTGTTAACTAGAAAATTGAAGAAAATTCAAGAGAAATGATATATAGATATAATTCTTCTTAAGAAACTATAGATTCTAAGAATTTATGAAATTGATAAATATGATATTTTATATATTATAAATTTTATCAATCAAAGAAATAATACAGTTCTTTAAAACAGAAATCTGTCATGTAAATAATAGAATTTACAAAATTTACATTATGTAAACCTTGTCAGGTGAGTTACATCTATTCAGATTAAATTAACACCCCCCCCCCAATATTCTGCATTTCAATAGATGCTGGCAGAAATTTTATTAAGAGAATACATACTTTACAAGATAGTTAGGAAGAAGATGTAAGTGAAAGAAAATAATAATCAGGGAATACCATAGTCAACTAAATCAGATCTTATCTCTCTAGAAATGAGAAACATGGTAAAACAGAAGCTAGATGCAGAGAAATAGAAAATATGGTAAAACAGAAGCTAAGTACATTCTAAGTTTTTTAGAATGATTTATCTGGCCCATCAAATTTCTGAAATGCAGCTTGTGAAAAAGACAAAAATCTACTAATCCTCATGAATTTTACATTTCTTGGGGTCAAGAGGAGAGAAATTTAGGGCACTTTTGTTGTTCACTTAGTGCTTCTTTCTCTAAGGAGGACAATATCATAGAAAAACTCCTTTTATTTCCCTCACAATGTGGTCAACTTTTTCTCAAAACTTTTCAAAGTAGGAGACCAAAAGATATAGTAAAAACACTTAGAGATCATTTGGCCCAACTCTTTTGCTTTACAGATGAAGAAATTAAAACTCAGAAAGCTATAGTAAGTTGTCTAATATTGTTCAAAGGATCTGAGCTTGGATCGTGGAATTAATTATAGCTTCATGGATTTAATCTAAGCCCCTAAAATAGGGATGAGAAAATTGAGGTCCAGAAATAAAAAGTGATTTGTCTAAGAAGGTCACATAAATATAAGTGACAGAGTTAGAAACTGAACCCAGATATTGACTCCTTTTCATTTTACTGTGCTAATGAATGTGGGTATTTAGCACAGTGCTGGCACATAGTAGATACTTAATAAATGCTTATTTCTTTTTTTGTTTCTCCTATTTAAAATATAATCTGTAGGTAGCTCAGTAGATAGAACACCAGCCCTGAAATCAGGAGCACCCAAGTTCAAATCTGATCTCAGACACTTAATACTTCCTAACTGTGTGACTCTGGGCAAATCACTTAACCCAAATTACCTCAGTAAAAATAAAATAAAATATATATATATATGTATATAGATAGATATAATCTGTGTAATACATCTATATCTATTTTTGTATGTATATATATATATATATATATATAAATCTATCTGTGTTTAACTGTGTCCTGCTTGGGAGAGGTGGAGGAGAGGTCAAATATAGGTGAAAAAAGAATAAAGTAAAAAGTTATCAGCAGAGAACAAAAGTATAACTTATAAAGAAGCAAAGAAAAAAAAATAGATACTCATGGATATAATTTCTTCTATTATTATATATGCTTTATTTAAATGGAAATTTATTGTTTTATATTTTAAATCCTACTTAATGTTCTGCTGGGTACATGAAAATGTTTTGTTTTTATTTTTCTTTTAAGTTTTTCCTTTTTTCCCCTATTCTGTTTTGTTTCATTTTAGATTTAGTTCAATGAATAAATAAAAAGTAAAAAATATAATCTGTGAAATCACAGATTTATCACACAAGATTTATTTTGTACGTACTGTATGAAGTGACTGCATACCACTTAGTGGTCACAGAAAGATTAGAAACTAGTTTCATCCACTTTGACCCTGAATTCTATAGTTTTACTCACTTAGCATAGTGCCTGTGACATGGTAGGTGCTTAATAAATGCTTTTTCCTTTTTCCCTTTCTTTCTCCTTCTATGTAAAAATATAAGGTGTTAAGTCATTCAAAGATTTATTTTGTGCATACTATGTGAAGTCACTGCATGCCACATATTCAAAACAGAAAGATTAAAAACTAGTTTCCATTCACTTTAATCCAGAATTTTATAGTTTTACTTTCTTACCACAGCGTTTGGATAATAGTAGGTGCTTATTTAAATATTTATTGATAGGTTAATTGAACTTCACTTGGTTAAAAAAGAACAAAAGCCAAGGAGACTTGTCATCTTTCTTATTACTTCAAAATCTTGTTTTTGGATTGGAGGGTTATAAGACATTCCCAAACTCCCTGAAATACGTCAATCCCCTAATCACACTCTTGTATCTCACCTCACACATCAAACAAACTTCTTGACAACCTTGTTCAACAACAATGTGACAATGTTAAGCAAGTAACAGGACATGTTTCAAGAGTTCAAATGTAAACAACAGCTTTCTTCCTGTAACTCATCTTGAGTTTTTATCTTTAGTACTTTACTGCTTCCTAACATGACCAGAGGTGCTATCTTCCACCTTGTAGTACAAATACTTTATTTCTCACTCCCCTTCCTTCCCACCCTTCCCATCCTTCACCCCTCCCTGTCCCCTGCCCCCCAACCCAACTCACAGCTAATGAACAGCAATAGAACTATCTCAGTCATTTAATGCTTCCATCTTCAAACTATGACAAACTTTTCATTCTCAGAGACTTTAAAGATTAGAACACAATCAATTCACACCCTTCTACTCTCATTATTTTCAACTTTTCTTTTTATTGTTTTTCCCAATTTGCCTCCTGACAAAGAAAGCAACTCATAATTATACTTGGTGTACTGGACTGCATGATCCAATTATGGAGTCCGAGCCATATGTCCAGTTTAGTTACACAGACTGTTTCCACAGGATGATTGCAGGAGATTTTTTCCACACTACTTTCTGTACTCAAACTTAAAAGAATGTCCCTGCACACACACATAATCAAAGATTTATTTTTTCTCACACCTTCACTAACATCATCAACATACTGGGTTTCACATACAGGGTGGAACAGCCTATTGTTGGAATTGGATCATTTTTTCAGCTGTTATTTTGTTTGTTTGTTTGTTTGTTTTGTGCTGTAAATTAACCCTTGAGGGGGAATCAGAGGCTGTCATTACTTTATAAGTGATTAAAAAATACTGACAAGCTGATTTTTTGCAAAGGGATAGATGGGACAAAGGAACAAAGATTCCTGGAAATGAAGGCAACAGTCAATATTTTGAATGATGCATAGGGAATAGGCTACATGCGATTGTTCTCTTTGAGATTGACATTCCCTTAAGCATGTGTGTTCTATAACCCTCCTTTTCTCTTTTCTGCAACTTGACAACTTTATTCAATTTTACCTAAAGGCCCACTAAATGGCTTAATAAAGGAAAGCAATCATGATCTAAGAAAATAGAGAAGCAAAAATATTCGATTGTATTCCAACCTTCAACTAAGAACCCCTGGACTGGAATATACTTGGCTTTATACTGAAATTCCAATTGGAAGAGATGATGTCAGTGATGAGAATTACTTTTCCTGTAAACAAAATCTGTATCTCCATTATGACTATTTTCAACTTTCATTATAACTCCAATTTTACCATAAAATGAAAATTTGAGGAAGGCCTCCAGTACTCTGGGAAGATCTTCTATGGCAAATTTATGATCAAGAATCACATAGGATGAGTAGGCTTTAAGGGATACAAGCTTCATCATTAAAGGAATAACTAACATTGATGATACTACAGATTTATTAAAGTATTAGGTGATTTGAGAAAAGAATGTGAGCTCCAGAGACAGAGAAACTAGAGCTGAGATTTATAATCTGGGGGGAAGGAGGGAAGGTAACTTGGGCAAATTACTTGGCTTCCTTAAGAGCTTAGTTTCCTCAAGTATAGAATGAGGAGCTCAGTCTAATTGGTGTCTGGCATTCCTTCTTTCTCTAGATTTGGTATCCTGTGAATGAAGTTTTGATTTACACAGATTCCTTCCATCTCCCTTTAGCTGACTTCTTTCCATTTAAAACTATTTCAGTGAACACGATTCTATCTGAGCCCATTATTACCATCACTAATAGAAAATCCTTAGTAAGCACCTGAAGTAAGCCTTATCATTTACAATAGTAAACATGCAGACAATGAGCGCTAATTGCATCAACAGTCACAAACATTTGCTCTAACTTTTCTACTAATGTGATCTTCCTAAATAGTCCTGGCATTCTGCCCCATAATTTCCAACACAAAACAGCTCTTTCAGGGGACACAATTGTATCATGCTAGAATACCCAACCCTTAATATTGATTGTACAATTATCAGAAAATTGCCCCAGTTCATCCTTAAACCTTGCTGTCTTTGATCAAATAGTCTATGTTTGCTCCAGATTCCTCCACCTAACAATGGCAACAGAGCTTCCTGTCCACTGAGGTTTAAAATCTTCAGTCTTGGTGTCCCCAAATGTTTGCCAAGACTCCATTACATCACATGAAATCATGCTTGAATTTCTAACCACATTCATTTATATAATTTGAATATATAAATATGTTTGTGTATATATATATATTCATATATATATATATATATATATATATATATACACACACACACATAGACACACACTTATACACATACATGCATATATTAGCATATGTATAAGATGTAATTATTTCAGTTTTTTACCCTTATCCAAAGCCTATAAATCTTTCAATACTTTAGTTCAGAAACTTTTTACTGTTTTCAAGACAAGTTTTTTGACAAGAAAGTAGTGAACAGGGACATCATAAACCACATGCAAGGTGACAATGACAGCTGATCCTTCTTCCCTTCCCAACATATGGATTATGTTACAGTGACAAAAGCCTTCAGTTTTTATCTCTAGGAGCTGTGAAGGTGAAAGCTTATGGGGTCTCATTGTCTAATTAAACTTGACTTAAAATTCTCCTAAGTTAGTCTTACACAGATAGGAAGTTGGTTTCTGTTAACTGTTCCACCTTTCACCTTACTACACATCTGGGAAATATTCAGTTCAAGATCAGACCCAAGTACTTTGGCATTAACTACCTTAAAACATTAAGATATCACCAACAATTTGCCTCTGACTAGGAAAATTAAAAGCATATTTGAAATGTAAACATTATTGTACCACTAATAATACTGGGAATGATTAAGGGCTATTAGTTTTATTGTAATTGAAACAACAAGAAAAGAAAAGAAATATTGCTAGCTAAAATAAGTTTATCTTAGTCTCATTGGGCATATCACTTTTCTAAAAAAAGAAACAATTTTTATACATTTTATGTGCATGCTAATAGTAGATGATTCATTATTTACTACTAGAATCTACAACATTACTAAGATTAGAAGAAACATTTCCTGTAAATATATGAATAGTGTTTCTGTTATCACTAA
Organism: Sarcophilus harrisii; assembly: GCF_902635505.1. Taxonomy (NCBI): domain Eukaryota; kingdom Metazoa; phylum Chordata; class Mammalia; order Dasyuromorphia; family Dasyuridae; genus Sarcophilus; species Sarcophilus harrisii. The sequence continues at coordinate 136,015,490 of NC_045426.1, forward strand.
AAGAGTATATCAACTTAGACTTTAGGAACTTTTATTAATAATAATGCTCATGGGACTTTAACTTGGATGATTTGAGTACTGTAATATAAAGGCCAACTGTGCTAAGTTAACTATTTCAAAATAAATAAAAATTCTATTTTCTGCCACAGAGACAAACTATAATCTTGGCTAACTGTCTTGCATACTCTTGGCCATTAACAACAAGATTGGTTCAGCATAACCAGTTCCAAATATTTAAGTTACATGGAAGTTCAACAATGTTATATTCATGTATAAAATGTACTACATATCCACTGGGGAGGGCATAGTAGTATGGTAAGGGAGAGTGACACATGTAGAGGGGAATATTTTATAGGTCCCCAGGCAAAATTTTAAATGGAGACTCAGAATTCAAACTTTTGCTACCACTTATGGCATTTCTAAATTTAAGGATCAATACTTCAGAGCAGAAATAATTATTGAATGATTTGTTTGCTTCTAATTTTTTCTGCTTGGCAGTCACATCTTCAGGCCATGTTTTATTAGCAATAAAACCAACAATCCATGTCACCTTGCATTTCTCCTGAAACATTTCCTCTGGTTGATAGTCTCCCTAAAAAGTGGCCAACCATTGATGCAAATAATTGACTGGGAGATTTTGGCTCTGGTCAACTAAGTGTACCTCTAAGTGGGGGCAGTTGAAAAGGAAAAAGAAACTACAAAAGTCTAAGTTGTTGTGCCTTTTAATTGCAGGGTCAGAACAGTTTTTTTCTCATGAGGTTTACATGTGTGAATCAATGTCTCCTAAAAACACATTGACATTTAAAGCATTTTTAAGAAATCACTTTGCAGAAGTGTGAGCAAGTTGTACTGAGAGTGGTTGAATGCAATTAGTGCTCTTTCCACAAAAAGATCTTGCCAGTTTCTCAGAAGAATTATGATCCAGTGGTTTAATTTTTATCATCCTACTTAATATATCCTTGAGTATATCTTCCAGGTTTTTTGAATCCATTGTTGCATACAAGAAACATGTGGGCATGGGATCAAAGATGGAAATCACTTGCTAGGCAAATTTAAGCAAAGCACAAAAAACAACCAGGAGACCAGCAATCATATTAGCAGTGAGCAAAAAGGAATGTGGAACAATGCTGTGAACCTTGTAGTCCCCCAATAATTGTTAATAAAATTGTATGATTCACATTTAGATTGACTTTCTCTTGATATGGGGATACTTTGGCTCTCTCTGATTTGAAACTGGTGCTGTTGACTGCAAACAATTCAATAGAAACACATTAGAGGCCTCTCTAGGAGGGGACTGCTGATCACTCTAACATATCTTGAATATTTTCAATCCTTTCAAGAAATTTAGTCTTTAGTTACAAATAAATCATAGATAGTATTTAGGAACATGATATTCATCTTACCAATATTGAAATACTCAGGTTAATGTTAAGTGGCTCTTTCATATGTGTCAATTAGAGCCAGGAAGTAAAATCTGGACTTTGCTGTTTTTGCCCTACATACTTGCCTTTATATCAGCTATTTCATTAATCTTCTATGTCTAATTTTTCATTTTGTCTTTAAATTCTAAGAACCTAGCACAAAGCCTCACACATAATAGATTCTTAATAAATGCTGAATTATTTTGAATATGCTACAGTTTAGCAAAAGATTTTTTGCCCAAATTTAGAAAGTGTAATACTGTGCATAGTGGCATATGTAGGTTGCTGCCCTCTAGTGGGTGTAACTAAATCTTCCCTACTTGGCCCACAACATTTAATTACAAAACCTTTCATTTTAAAAAGTTTCCTTTAGTTCAAGAATTTGAAATCTATGTATGCAGAAATAGGACATATTTTTAAAATATCTGGATGTATCTTGGTAACCTGTATCCGATAGACTTCAGGAGGGAGGAGATGAATTTGAAGCATCAAGACTGAAAGGGTCATGGGAACTTAAATCAAGAGCTGCAAAGGACCTCATAAACTATATAGTCCAAGGATTTATTTTAAAGATGAAAAAATTGTAGCTTAATAAGATAAAGTTAATTTTACAGTAATACAATTATTACTATTTTGCTAAACTGCTTATCTTTGATAAGCTATTATTATCCTAGACTATTGTCTCCCCTCCCAAATATGAAAGTATAATAAAAATTAAAATATAACTAGCCATTTGGGATACCCTAACATTTCAAACATTTTCAATCTTCATATCCAAAGCAAAAACTTTCCATTAGGATGGAGTCAGTTTCTAGACTCAGTCACCCAAATTGTAAAGAAGAAAAATCCATTGGTTAATAAAATTTCAGCTTCCACAGAAAATGAAGGCTAGGGGAATATAATCAGTCAATTCACCATAATGTTTGTATCTTAAAGTTCTACAAGCTACCATGAGGCAGAGGAACATGTTCTGGTCACCATAATCTTCCCTAGACCATCACTTTCTTATGGAAAGATAATTCTAGGTTTTACCTGAAAGGACATATATGTGTGCGTGTGTGTATGTAATGTGTGCATATGTGAATATATATATATGTATGTATATAAAATGTGTATATATAAATTATGATGAAGGAAAGTGACCCCCCCAAAGCTTTATATTACTTATGATCTTTTAAATAAATTCAAAATAACAAACAGGTATCCTTAAATCATATACATTTATGTGCATGTTAATAAGAAATATGATTCATCATTTACTATTATGTTCTACTGTTACTGGTGGCAGATGTAACATTTCCCACAAACATAGAAATAGGATTTAATTTATCACTAAAAGAAAAAGTATCAAATCAGAGTTTGGAAACTGTTAGTAACAGTAATGCTCATTAGAGTTCAGCTTGGATGGTTTAGGTATAATAGAAGGCAAGCTGCTAGGCTCACTATTTCATTCTATTCCTCTATAGCTGTCAAAAAATGACCAAGCCTTTCTTCTGTTCTCTTCCATAGATTCTAACCTTGCCATAGTTTTCATCCTTGTAGTGTAAAACATCAAATTTCATGTAGGTTGAACTCAACCATGGAGAACTGGATATACCTCACTATATTCTGTTCAAAATAATTTGTCCAAATAGCCCCCAGGCTTCTTACTTCAGACAAGTCTTATCTGTGGAGAGAAAAGGACCTACCTGTGCAAAAATATTTGTAGCAGCTCTTTTTGTGGTGGCAAAGAATTGGAAAATGAGCAGATGCCCATCAATTGAGGGATGGCTAAATAAGTTATGGTATAAGAAAGTAATGGAATATTATTATACTATAAAAATGATGAACAGGCTGACTTTAGAAAGGCATGGAAACACTTACATGAACTAATGCTGAGTGAAACAAGCAGAACTAGGAAAACATTGTACACAGAAATAGCAAGATTGTGATGATCAACTATGATGAACTTGCTTCTTCTCAGTAATTCATTAATCCAAGACAATACCAACAAGCTTTGAATGGAAAATGCCATCCAAATACAGAAAAAAAAGTCTTATTTGTGAAGGTAATTCATAAATGCTACCATTTTCTTTATTTTTAAAGTTGCAATAATATTTCATAAACAATGTATGAAAAGAAAAAGATGGTGATGTGGCCAGAATAAGAGAGAGCCTGTGAATAACCCAATGTTAGGCCCATTTGAGGCAGTCCTTATTTCCATGCATTGGTTGATTCTGAAGTAAACTGAGGGGAGGACAGAAGCAAGAGTCATATAGCACAGGCAGCAAAGTCATTCTTAAAACATCATTGCTGTTACTATATACAATGTTCTCTTAGTTCTGCTCATTTCATTCATTATTTCATGAAAGTCTTTGCATATATTTCTAAAATCAATGAATTCATAATTTCTTACAGCAGACATTTTAATCTCAATATATCCAAAACTGAACTGATATTCTCTCCAACTGACTGCCTTCTATATTCCCTATTACTACAGGGAGTAATGCTATGCTCCTAATGTCTCAATTTGTAACCTTTGTTATCCTCAACTCGTCATTGTCTAATCTCCCATTTCCAAACTGATGCCAAAGCCTGTCAATTTTACCTCTTCAATATCTCACAGATATGTACCCTTTTCTTCTCAGATAATGACTGCTAACACAGGTCCTCATCACTTCATATCCATACTATTACAATAGCCTACTAGCAGGTTGCCTGCCTCAAATTCTTCTCCACTCTAATTCATCATCTAAGCAGCTTTCAAAATGATTGTTCCCAAAGCTCAGGTCTTACTATGTCACAACTACCAGACTCAATGAATACCAGTAACTCCCTGTCACCTCCAAGATCAAATAGAAAACCCTCTCTTTTCTAGTCAAAGACTTTCATATCTTAACCCCTTTTTGTCTTTCCAGTCTTCTTACACTTTAATTTTTCATCTTAATGATACTGGTCTCCTGGCTGTTTCACAAACAAAATACTTTTCGCTCTCTTTCCTGACTTTCCTGGCTTGCTTTAAATTCCAGCTAAAATTCCATATTTTAAAGGACATCTTCTCCAATATCTCTTAATCTGGTTTCTTTCCTCTTTTAATAATTTTGTATTTCTCCTATAAAAGTTACTTTGTATATGTTTATTTGCATGTTTTCTCCCTCAGTAGATGATAAACTCCTTGAAGGAAGAGAATGGTTTTGCCTCTTTTGAATCTCTAGGGCTTAGTAGAATATCTGGCACAGGTAGATGTTTAAAAAATTAATTGATCATCTCCAGGTCCAGTGCTTTTATCCAATGTGACATCTATCAGGAATCATAGTCCCATTCTTTCTTCAAAGATCTTTTGAAATACTGTCAACAAGATAAGACTTTCCTAGATTTTGGCAAAACTCTGACAGATTAGAGATTGACACACATTTCATTATCTCAGAATACTAACAACTAAATATGGATTATGATTTTCTCTTACTTGTATGTAAAATAGTGGCTAAATTGTATGTAATCTGCTTTAACCTACAAAAAAACTTTTAGAGGTAGGAGGATGTAGGATTTAATGAAACAAAGTAAATTTTATTAGATGTTGACAATGATATTATATCATGACTTTAATGCAATGTTCTTATTATGGCAAATTATTTCACAATATTATAAGGCATACCCTAAAAAGGACTGTAGACATGATATCATGTAATTGTTATGCTCTTTATCATCATTACTTAAGTGTTGAAATAATGATTTTATAAAGTTATTTTTTTTTACCTTCTTCCCCATTAAGAGGATGAGTGAAGTGTTGCATTTGACATGTTTCCAAATAATCACAAGCAATTTGGATAACAGGGGGAGAAGAAAGGGGGAATTCAGAATAATTAAAACAAATTTGACCTAAAATTCACAATGAACTCTTCAATATTCCTTATAATGTAGGATTCTCAAGAAGATAGTCGAAGTGATCTTTGCACTGTCAAGCACACAATGCAACATGTAACATGATAGGATGAGACATATTTGTAATTTTATTTCTATCAAAGAATGGTCCAGATAGAAAAGACCTTAAAGACCCTAGTCTAATTCCCTTAGTTTATAAATAAGAAACTTAAGGTCCAGAGACATAAAATTATTAGTCCAGATACACATATCTAGTTAGCAACAGGGCTGGATATTCAACATAGTTTTGTTGATCGGTTTTGCTTAACTTTGTTATAAGGTAGGTGCTATGGAAGTGGAGGTGGGGAGTGTCAAATGGTTGAAACAAAAACAGCAAGAACCATTAATAAAACTTTTTTTTTTTAAAGGTTATGTCGTGATATGATAAGGAAACACTGCTTAACCATGACATCAATCCAGATCTAAAAAGAACCAAGGAAAAACCTAATAGTTTTGACCCCATACCATATTTGACATCAATAGCAAATAGATGTGAAAAATTAAAGCGTAATGATTTTTTACAAACTTATAAAAACTGCAAGCTTTATCTGTGCATCATTAATGATATCACAAGTACCATGGCAGTTATGTGTAAACAAAAGTTCTCTCTTATTTATAACTTTTGATCCCATTTGTAATCAGCAATAAACTCATTTCTTTGGGGATGAACTAAATGTTGTAAAAACCAGATTAGGCCATCCCTGATGGGCTTAGGTCAATAGGAAAGAGAAAGTAAATACATTCTATAGAGTCACTTAGAATATTGGTAGAAGATAGAGAAGAAATTCTCTAACATATACAATTTTAGAGAAGATATTTTATTCTTTTTCTTAAGTTCCTTTTCTAAGTTGCACCATACATGACTTTTAATAATTTAAATTATATTTTAATATATTTAATAAGTCCAAAAGCATAAGAATTAACTTATTTTTTAAAATTAGTTTTACTTTTAACTTACTGAAAAGTAGAAGGTGAGAGAATAATGTTTAATGTGATGTTAATAATTTGCCTAAAGGAAAATGAAACTTTACTTTCATCCTTGTTCCTTCCTTTCTTCTTCCTATTGGAACATGAGTGGGAAGATGACTAGTCTCAACCACATAGACAATACCCCATGTTCTGAATCAATGATGCTCAAACTTTTTAAGCTCTTCATTTCCTATTTTTGCCATCATCTTCCTCTAAGAAGAGGGAAATATGACAGGACAATTCTAAAGAGTAACATTTTGCTTTTTAAGAAATAATCAGATTTTAAGCCAATCCATAACTTAACTAGGCCAAGAACTAAATAGTAATGAAGATGATAGGAGAAAAGATAATCACAGAGAAAAAGAACAATATTAGCTAAGATAAGATGAAAATACTAACCGATATTAGAGACTAGCTGTAATGATAATACCAGATGAATAAATATATTTCAGCTCTTTTAAAATCTTTCTTCTTGGTTACTCCATAGAAAATCTATCCTTCTTTATTCCCTGTATCCCACACAGAGATAAAGTACCTAGTTGTCACAATAGTGATGTTTCTTTCTTTCTCTTAGATTGACTCTTCCATTTTGATTTCAGGTGCCCAGGGTCTTCTTTGCTGGAATCAAAACCTACCCTTCTGAATGTTATATTAATACTTTAGCATAAATGACCAAGTAAAGTTTACTATCCTAGATGTCTTTGCATTTTTAACTCTCTATAGCCATGTAATAAATATAAATATTCCATTCTAATGCAATCTAATATAATTAAGTATTCCATTCTAAACAACAACAATTAAAACAAAACCCAAAAATCTGTATGCACAGGGATAGGGTGGTATTTGGAAAGCAAAGATACAGAAATAAGCTTCTGGAATTTCTTTTAAGTATATTTCTTTCAGTCTAGAGATGTAGTTAATTACAAAAGAAAAAAATGTAACAAATAACATTTTATTAGAAGAATGAAAGTGGGAAAATACAAAATTCAACCTAGTGAAAAAGATTAGCAACTGGTCTATAACTTAGAGCCATCCTTGACATTTACTATCCCACCACCTGCTTTATCAAATCAGGTGCCAAATTTTGTCAATTCACTCTTCTCAACATCTGTCATATCAATCTCTTTTGTTTCTCTGCTCAGACCACAAACACCATCCAGACCTTGTCATCTTTCCCTGGACCATAGAAATTTGTCTCATTTGATACAGATTCCTTCCCTTTCAACCCAGTACTATACATGATGGTATTATAATGAATGACTGACTTTATCACTCCTCTGATCAAGAAGCATCACCAAATCTCCATTTTCCTGAAAACAAAATGCAAATTCTTTTGGCTCCAACCTTTTAAATAGTTTAATTATACTATTCCTTACTCATCCTATGCCATGGTAAAACTGGCCTAATTCTTGTTTCCTTTACATAACATCCCTTTCCCAATTTTGTTCCTTGGCACAAACTGTTACCCATAGTTAGAATTCTTTTCTTTCTCACTTTGGACTTAGTTCTACTCATGCCTTAACTCTAGTATCACCTCTTTCAAGACCTTTCAGAGTTCCCCAATAGTGGGAACCTTACCTCCCAAATACTTTGTGTGTATCTTGTATTTATTCTCTACTTACTATGAGTACATTGTCTTCCCTAGATAGGATATATTTTGAGAGGAGAGATTGTTGCCCTTTTGTATTTGTATTCTCAATTGCTACTATATTTCTTGCTGCAAAACAGTCACTTAATAAATGCTTGTTGATCAACTGAGGAAGAGAAAAGAGAGAAACCGTATCACCAGAGTTTATTTCTGTTGTTTCAAAAAAAACTTGAAAGGATCAGATTCAGTCAAAAAAATTCCAACTTTGACACTAAATGATCTTCAGAGGAAATTATTAATCTTTCCTGTACCTGTTTCTTTTTCTGTAAAATCAGGATGTTGCACAATATGACTTCTAAGATCCCTTTCAACTCTCTATATATGATCCTACAATCATTTGCAAAAGATGGGGGCAAAAAAATTTCATAAAAATCTAGGGAGACTTGGTAGAATTTCTGTGGCACATGAATCTTTCCCTACCCTTTAGCTAAACTGTTCTATCTTCTGCTAAAGATGAAGAAGCAGATACCATTCAGGTTGACAAAAGCATCTGTCCAGCATGTTTAGTTTCTTAAGGCTTTGATGTGCTTAAAAGATCAGCAAGGCTTTCCCCTTGCCTTTCCTCACAGCAACACAAGTTCAAAGAGACATTTATTATGAAGGGCTAAATTGTAACAAAAGCTTCCCCCAAAGCTTTGAACTGCAACATTAAGCTTCACTATAACATTCTTTATCAGAAATACTTAAATGACTGAGTTGAAGTATGCTTTTAATTGTCCTTAGTGGTTTTGTAATTAGTAAGTTCCGTTTCATGTGCCATGGACAAAATAAAAGGGTTATTTTATTGTTGTAGCTGGGAAGGAAAGGAGGTAAAAAGATAACACTGAAATTTAAGGTATAAATTGGAGATCTATGTAGGTTGAGAGTATCTAATCACCTAATTAAAATGAAGTAAAAGAGATTAGGAACTTTGATTGGATTGTCAGATGCAAATGGTAACCCCTGGAAAGGGAATTGATAAATTTAGTTTATGGATGATTTCATCAGATTGCTTGTTCCTCTAATCTCATATCTGTGAGTTTCCAGAACTTTATTTTTTTTCCAAGGTGATAAAGAACATTTTTTGAGAAACCTAAAACATCTGAAAATTTCTACAATGAAAAATTAGCAAATTTCAGGATGAATAGCCTATTTTATATAACAAAATAAATATTATTTTATTTGACATTTCTGGGGAAAAAAAAAAAAACCTGTGCACCATGATTTTTAAATATTTGAATGGGGAGAATAAAGACTTTAAAAATTATCATATCCAAGGCAATCCCAATAGAGTTTAGACAGAAAATGTCATCTGCAGTCAGAAAAAAAGAACTATGGAGATTGAATGTAAATCAATACATGCTATGTTCATTTCTTTTTGCTGCTTTTATCCTCTCCTATAGTTTTTTTTTTTTCTTTTTGTTCTGATTTTTCTCTAAGGCAATGTATATTAAAAATAAATAAGCTAAATGGAAGAAGAAAATTATCATAAACACTAGGTATAGACTTGCATATATATAGCAGGAAAAACAATGAAATATCTATAAATCCCTTAATTATAAAGTTTAGGGAAAATGGTTTTATTCCTTTAAAAATGTTACATATACATTGTATATGTAAAGGAAGGGCAGGTATAATCAAAATACTTTCCAATTCATGGCATATATTAAGCTTTTAATATTAATTTTTGCTGAATTCTAACAAAAATATGAATTTTCAGATTGTCACTATCTGAAACTTCAGAAAGTTACTCTCTTAACTTACTACCAATATTCAGCATAAGAAAATATGAAGCCAAAGAAGCAATGTTAAGACTTGATGATTTGTCCCCCTTTCCCCCCCCCCTCCCCCCCCCGCCTTCAGAATTCATTACAATCAAATGCTTTATGACAAAGGTTTTTTCCATGCATTTGTTCATTCCCCCTTTTAAGCATCCTGCCTTTAGGATGGTCCTCACTTTCTTCTCCAGCCTGCAAAAGACTTCTGACCTTCTAACTAGTTTCCTTATCACTTGAAATAAAGTACTAGCATTTCAGAGATATCTTGATTTTTTTTATATTCCTATCAGCACTCCTCTCTTGTTTCTAAAGACTTATGACAAGAACTTCACACATATTTTCTAAAGCACAATCAAGTCTTATTAAGTTTCCCCACATTTAATTTCTTCTTTTACTCTATAACTAGTAAAGTAGGAAAAAAAAAATAGTATAAGAGCCGTTAGTTCCTGAAGTTTAACAAGTGGGGTGGGGGGAGGAGAGAGAAAAATCAAAGAACCTAACAAAGGTTAAATACTGTTCAGTAATATACTTCTCTTTACTCCAATCCTAATCAATTTTTTCTCCAGCAACCCCAGAATCACTGACCTCTTAAGGTTGTGGAAAGGAAGGGTCAGAAATAAGGAAGAGAAGGAAAGGGACCTGCTTCTCAGATTTGGAAGTTAAATAAAATGGTTTAAAGGTTAGAATCATATTCTTTCTGTGTTCTCTTCTTCCTCCTTCCTTAAACATTATTTAAGAGAACAATCTGGATTATGAGCCATAAATTCTTGATTCTTATGTCCATGTATTTGCCCAAATCATGATTTTCTCTCTCTGTAACTTAGATTATTTATTAACTAAAAATGCATTATAGGGCCAACATCAAAAGAATGTACATGATATAGCTCATTACAAACAGCTTACTAAATGAAAATATAAGATCTTAAGAGTTGAAGGGGCTTTTTAAAGATCTACTCCAACTTTTTTTTTTGTTTGTTTTGGAGATAAGGAAAGTTAAGTATATGTTTCAAGGACACAGTTTGTAAAGTGATAAAACTGAAACTCAAATCTGGGTCTTCTGACTCGAAATCCAGTGCTGTCTTTACTACATCATGTGGCATGTTAAGCAGCTAAAACAACAGATGCCTATGCCTGGCTTAGAGTAAGTAAATAAGAGAGATTTCTTGATGTTCTAAAATTTTTTTCTTGTATATTTCCCAAAAAGTGCTCTCCTGACTTTTCTGCCAGTGTACATTCTTATTTGAATGCTGGCTAATTAAATTTTCTGCCTTAGAATTAGAAATCATAAGGAAGTTGGAAAGGAGGACTTTCAAGTTATTTTGACATCCTCTCTACCCATTCCAGTTTCTAGAGTCACAAGAAATAGGATATTCCTAGAAACAGAAAAGGAAGATAAAACAAGAAATTTCCTTCTGAATAGGAGAAATGGACATCAGAGAAGGCAATCAGTCTAGAAAAAGGGGAGAATGCATATGTAAATCACATTAATGAAGTCAGAGCTCCGAATCAAAAAGGGGGTGGGCAATGTCATTTGAAAATGATGAACGTGCAATATTACCCAAAGCATCACCACCAGAACATCAATTAAGTAACTGATCAAAAGCCTGCTTGAAAAGTGACTTTTAATAATGAGGGAAAAAAAGAATTCTCAATATACATTAATTCCTTCACTCATTTGACAAAAATCCTCTAAGCACTCATTGTACATGAGAGTGACTAATATACAATGAAGTATAAATTAAATACAATCCCTTTTTTTCCCCCAAGAAGCACACTGTTCATGAGGAGAAATAAACTAAGAAAATAGAATAGGCAGAGAACTATCTTTAAGTCTCCCATGAATTCAAAAAAAGGGGTATATATTGTGTGTGGGAAGGGTAGAAAGAAACAAGTAAGGATGGTGACATATACATGTATATGTGCATATGTCCTCTGCATATATGTGTGTGTGGGTATGTGTATACATGCATGCATATGTGAAGATAGGCATATGTGTGCATATGTAAACACAAGTTTATTTGTGCATGTATGAAGATTATAACCGTAACTATGTTTTGTGTATTTCTTTTGAAAGCACTCATTATAGTTAGAAATAGTTAACAGGTGTTGCAAACAAAATGCTCACTAATTCTACTTGGAAAAAATAGTCTTCATATAAGGAACCTATTTGATCAGAGGATGAACAATAAATAAACTAACTTTATTTTGTTTCTAATCCATTAAAGACCAATCAAGTGATAAGAGAAGCTTTGCAAAAGCTCAATTCATGGAACACACTGTCAAAGAATGAATAATAACAGGCTCCTAGGGGAGGAATATGCACAAGAAAGACAGGAAACTTGGTTTCTAACCCCAGTGTTAGCCACTATGTGGCCTTGGACAATTTCTTTACTTTTTCAGGTTTTGGTCATCTCCTCTATAAAAAAGGATTGGTAAGAAAGAGACCTCTTGATGTAGAAGTGGATAACTCAGTTTCAATTGATCGATGATGGACAGAAGCAGCTACACCCGAAGAAAGAACACTGGGAAATGAATGTAAACTGTTTGCATTTTTGTTTTTCTTCCCGGGTTATTTCTACCTTCTGAATCCAATTCTTTCTGTGCAACAAGAGAACTGTTCGGTTCTGCACACATATATTGTATCTAGGATATACTGTGATATATTTAACATGTATAGGACTGCTTGCCATCTGGGGGAGGGGATGGAGAGAGGGAGGGAGAAAAAGTCGGAACAGAAGTGAGTACAAGGGATAATATAAAGAAATATTTTTCAAAATAAAAAAAAGCTAAAAAGAAAGAAAGAAAGAAAGAGACCCTTAGATCCTTTAGTTCTAAATCTCTGGTCTTATGCTTCAATCTCTAACCAATCTCTGACATGTTTTTTAGATATAAAATGTTATTATTATGATTCTTGTTCCATTATAGAGAACAAGTAATAATATTTCATTTCTGATAATTATCTGCATGATCTACCTCAGTTTCCTAATTTCTAAAATGGGGTAAAATTTTTTTCAGAGCATCACTGTGAATAAAACACTTCATAAGGCTCCAAATGCTGGATAAATTTTAATTGTTATCATATAATTTTAACAAAAAAGTAAAGTATAGTGGTGTAGTGGCTAGAGTGTTTTGGGGTAAGATTCAAGTTCTTCCTTTGACATATACCAGATGTCTCTAAGACTAAGTTAAAAAGGTGATGGTAATTGATTCTGGTGCAAGGAATTTTTATATTTGTTGGGAAGAAGAAAGTTAGACTAATGAAGTTATACTAAAAAGGGATGGACAATGTCACTTCCAAATGAAGAATTTGCAATATTACTCATCACTTAAGTAACTGATCAGAAAAGTCACTGAAAAGTGACTTTTAATAATGAGAAAAAAAGTCTCAAGATACATTTATTCCCTTACTCATTTGTCAAAAATGATCTGAGCATTAATTGCACAAGAGGATGACTAATATACAATGAAGTATAAATTATATATAATCCTCCTTTTCAAGAAGAAGCACACTATGCATGAGGGGAGATAAACTAAGCAAAAAGAAGATAAATTACTAATAATAATGATTCTTGTAGGACTATAAGGTTTATATAGTAATGGATACATTATCTCATGTGATCCTTATAATAATTGTCTTACCATATTCATTTTACAAATAAGGAAACTTCTAAGGTTGATATAATCTAAATCTATACACTCCAAATAGAAACAATGGGAGGAAATATATTTTTTTAACAACAGCCAATTATCCTATGAATAATAGTAGCAAAATTGTAGCACAAGAGGTTTTTTTTTTTTTTTAAATTTTTTGTGACAATCTAGTGAAGCCTATGGACCCCTTCTCAGAATAATGTTTTTAAATATATAAAATCAAATATATGACTACAAAGGAAACTAATGATATTGAAATACAGTTACCAAAATATTAAAAATACAAGTTCCTAGAATCCAAGTTAAGAAAACTATTTATAGTATACTTTATATCTAGCAATAGGATATTTCAAGTAATTCTTCTCTAATATTTTATATTAGTATTTGCTTATAGTTACTAGAATAAACATTTCAATAACAAATCAACAAACAAAGAAATAGCCAAAAAATCACTTCGAGCCATAGATATGATTATGGAATAGAAGAATATAAGAATTGAAAGAAGATTTACAGATTTTTTTAAGTGATGATGCTTAAATACCTACTTGAAACTGACTCATTTCAGAATTTTATGAATATAAAATAAGTGGCAATATATAATTTTAAAAATAGCTTCTTTTTTTAGGTGTCTAGGCTCACATGGATGTTCTATGTGAGCAAAAGCAGTAGGGTCAAACACTTAGGCAGACACACATCAGAGCACAGAAATTAAAAAGCAAGACAATGTGGTTGATAATCATGGGAAAGCAATCATGCCTCCATGGGAAATGAAGATACTAGCTATGTAAAGATCAAGATAACACACTAACATACTAGCATCATGGAAATCTTTAGGTTAAATTAAATTCCTGCTTTGGCTAGAAGCTTTTAATTTGCTAAGCTAGACTTGGATCAAAAGAAGGAAGCAATATGTGACTATACCTGGATAGAGGAAACCTGGACAGATAAAATACAAGATCAAAATTCTGTTTCTAAAAAAAAAAAAATCTAGAAAAATTACATTTATAATGGTTATGTTTCTACCTATGGTATGATAGAACCATATGTGAATAAATAAAGCAAGATAAAAATAAATTAATTCATTTCCCAATTGTCAACTTATAAAAGAATTAAGATACAAATTGAGATATGAAATTGGGACAATACCCAAGCATTATGGATTACAATATCTAAAGAATTCATTATTAAGTAGCCACCCTACTACAATAAACTTCTCTATATTGCCCTAAATTTATCCTGCCACATATATGTACACATGTTTGTATATACACATATTTGTATGTGTATGTTCATATAAATAAGTATTCATACATATATATGTGTATTTTACACACAGCTGATAAACATATATAGACATAGAGAAATGTAGCATTTGTTAGTTGTTTACCATATTTTAGGAACTGTACTAAGTACTGGAAATATAAATACAAGCAAAAAAAGGCAGTTCTTAAAATTCAATTACTTCTATTGAGGAAAGGCATATATCAAGGAAAGATAGAAAAGGCGTAGATTACACCAGCAAGTGGCAAGACTAATGGAAAGAAAGAGAATATAGAATGGAGTCAGGAGTGAAGTAAAGATGGCCTGGGTTTCTCATGAAGTTGCGAATTTAGTTATTATTTATCTTTTGTTCACAAAGAAGAATGTGATATCAAGGAGGTGATTCCATGATATGCAAATGAATTAGATTTAAGTGTGAGATGGCTGTGCAATGTCACCTGCCTCACTTTCCCCTCCAGAGCCATTTGATTCAGTGGTCAGATATAGATTAGGATGACCAGAGATGGCCTTGGATGTAATGGGAAACCAGTTAGAGGAGAAGTATGACATCTCCGGCTTGAGAAGACTGCTACTGGAAAGGAAGTTAAGAAATCTATAATGAGGGATAGAACCAGAAGTAAAGTGAACACAGGCAAAATATTTCATTAAATGGTCATTTATGACAGAAATTCACCAGTCAGTAAAAAGAGGATTAGAGGTAGACAAATTAACAGGGTAAAGTAAAATGGATTTAATCTGGCACCAGGACAACTGCCAATGCCTTTCGACCCTGCCAGAACCTGATTACAATCTTTGAAGACTCAGGACCAACTTCACACTACAAAGAAACATCAAAGGGTACAAAGAAAAGGAGAGGCATATGGCAGGTATGATCAGGCTGCAAAACATGATGAAAGAAATAGCACAAAAGACATCATTGAAGAAATTAGGAAAAGAAGAATGGTCTTGTAGCAAGAGTGAGGGATAAATGATGAACAGACTGTGTATTCCATTGGCATTTACGTAATGTCAAAAGATCTCAAGAAAGGCCTTCAACCCATTGGTGGAAAGTCCATGGTAAATTTAAGGGAGGATAAGGATGAGGGTCACAGAGATGGGGAAGGATGAATTCAATATGATCTACATCAGTACAAAGGTACCCATATTAATGAGTTCCAAGATCCATCAAAGTAATACCATATTCCCTTTTTTGTTATTTTAATTTGAGCAAATCCATTCCTTCATTACCAATTTTAATGCTGTTTTTTTTTTCCTCTTTCATTTTCTTGTGATTAGTACTCTATACTTCTGATCTTCATTAATGGTAGATAACATGTTCTCTTTTAAAGTGAGTCTATAAACAGACGCAGAGTAAAAGGAACAGAAGCAGGAAAATAACATATGCAATGAATAAAACAATATAAATCAAAAGAACAACCCAAACTGCATGCTATGCAATTGCAATTCTAAGTTTTAAAGAAGTTGAGGAAATGCACCTCTCCCTTCTTTGTAGAGATGCTGGACTGTGGATGTAGACCTTTGTATCTTATATTGTAAGGCTCAGCTAATATTTATGTTAGTTTTGTTCAGCTGATTCCCTAATCCCTTCTTTTAAAAAATTCATTGTAAGGGATAGCTTGCTAGCTTAGGAAAGAAAGATATATTCCATAATAAAAGTTATATAAAATTATTCAAAAATGATGGAAGCATCAATTATTCTTTTCAAAGATGATCTTCTTGGTGATGCTTGATAATGATCAAATTTGAGGTCTAATTTCCTGTGTTCAAACATTTTAAAATATTTAGGAGATAATTTTTGAACCTTTTACACAGTGATTAAAGCAATATATTATTTGCCTTAAGACTTTCTTAAATAAATGTTTATTGGATATAGTCTAGCAAAGTTAAAGATGACAATTTTATCCAGAGATTTCACCTGCCCTGCAACTATATTATGATTTAGATAATGAATACACCTTAGATATGTCTGCTGAGTTAAAGGCAAAAGCAGTGTGTTGTGGATTCTTCTTGGAGAAATTTTAAACTTGCTGGATTGTTGTGATTTAAGAGTGGGCTAGAAGTGAGATATTAGAATGATCCCTAATGTAATAATACATGAATTTTGTTCCACATCCTTAGCAGAATTTTTAATAATCAAGTATGATAATGAGAAAGCATGATGTTTGACAATACCTGAAATAACAAAATCAGTACTAGTGGAAAAGGTTTCAAGAGACCTTGAGGTTAGTCTTGACTCTGATACAAGTTCAGGGAACCTAGACAAGTTATCCATTTCAATTTTCTGGGTCTCATTTTCTTCTTGAAGGAGGGCAAGATATTGCCCGCCCAGTACCAGATAAGAATTTGAACTAAATAATCTCTAAGATCCCCTTCTACCACTAATATTCTTTGATCACTTTGTGAACTATATTTTGACATATTAGTATAGGTTCATACCAATTCAACAAACATTTACTGGACATTTACTACATATAATCAATCAATAAGCATTTATTATGAGCCATTCAGGGTGCTGGGTATTGAGACACAAAGACAGAACAGTCCTGTCTTAAAAGAGAAAACAAGTAAGAGAATTAAATACAACCTAATTACAGTTGAAAATGAATAGGCTTGACTATACAGAAACCCAAGATAAAGACTATGAAGATGTGATAGGAGTGCATTCCAGGAATAGCCTGTGGAAAGATACAGAAGAGTAAAAAAAATGAAGTCTAGAGTTTGGGCAACATAGAATGGTCCAATGTGGCTGGAAACAATAGTCTAGTTCAGGCAATAGTTCAGTTTTTTTTTTTTTTTTTCTTGTTTAGTAGTCTTAGACATCCCTCCACTCAATAAATTCCAATGGAACCCTAATATTTTCATGATCAAATGGAAAACTTCTAATACAAATAAAGTTATAAATTCCATTTTAAACTCATTTTGTCTTTCATATCTTTTGTCTTACACATTAGTTACTTTCCTCTACACATTGGGAATCTGATGTTATGTGTGTGTGTGTGTGTGGGGGGGAGCAATTGGGGTTAAGTAACTTGCCCATCATCACCCAGCTAGGAAATTAAGTTTCTCAGTCGAGATTTGAACTCATATCTACCTGATTCTCATGGCTGGTGCTCTAGACACTGAACCATCTAGCTGCCTCTGGGATCTATTGTTGTGGAATTTCTTGTTGTTCTTCACATAACACACCATTTCTGGACTCCATGACTACTCATTGGTTATTGTCTATACCTAAAATACTCTGCCTCCTACATTTCTATTTCAGGGCTTCCCTGGCTTTCTTCAAGACTCAGCTCAAATGCTATCTAAAGGACAAGACTTTCTCTGGTATTCTGAGCTACAAGAACCTTCAGGGTTACCTTCAATCCATTCAATATTTACCTTTTACATACCAATTATTTTATATTGTCTTCCCTGTTAGAATATAAATTTAAGTTCAGTGTTTTTGTCTTTTTTTTATCTCCAGTGATTAGCACGTTGTAAACAAAGATGTTAATTAAGCACTTAATAAGTGATTTTTAAACTGACACACCTGTGTGACCTTAGTTTATTTAACTTCCTTAGGCCACAATTTCTTCATTTTCAAAAGAGTGGATTGGAATATTAGATCTTTAATGTCTTTTCTCTCTTGTAAAGCTTATGATGTTATATAACTTTGATCATCTTTTAATCTTATTTGTCTACCTCAACAGATTATTTAGAACAATCTTTGGGTTATGAGTTTATATATGACTTGCATAAGATTGGGGACAAGGGAGTTCTTCTGTATTGATTTTCTCAAACTACTTTTGCTTGAAAGATTAACTTAATGTATCTACAAAATTCTTGAATGAATTCAAAAAAAGGGAAGAGGAAAAATTCTGTCTTCACAGTCCCAGACAAATAAGGTAATCAAAAACAGCCTTTGTAAGAACAAAAATCCATATGGACCATGAAGATTTTTTCTTTGTACTTTAGAAAGCAGATGCCTATGGGGCAATGCAATACAATCTCTAAAATAAACTGCTTCTCTTCTCTTAAGGTACTCTAATTGGAAATGGCAAAACAGTCCTTGAGGATATGATGCTTTCTGACAATTTCTCCTATAAAGTATTAATTTGGTCTCTTACTAATAAAGAAGAAAAAAGTCAGAAATTTATTCTCCATTTCTTATGGTCGATAAAGAAGCTGGGTTAAGAAGTCACCCTCTTGAGAGAATGCAGGTCATTTTCTCTGTCTTATGCCCTTTGAATCCATCTCACATATTATTTTTGCAAGTATTATTTATGTGTATTTTTAAGATAAAAAAACCAAAGTAATCTTCAAGGCCTTAAGAAAAATTTAAAGAAAAACAGCTCAGATGAAGACAAATGATATAATTCAGCATTACTTTCTCCTTTAGGAAGTTAAAGGCAAGAAAGCTCTCAGCCTCTGTAGTTCTTTTCTTTTTCTAGAAAGAGAAAATCTCTTTTCTGATCAGGGTATAAAGCCAATCTATATAAATTGGCTTTTAAAGACATCTCCCCCTTTCCCTGCTCTTGCTGTTGTTCATTTTATTTATATTAAATGTTTTGGTTTGCTTTAAGTCCTAAGATATGTATAGTTTTTATTATTATTGTTGTTTTAAAAATTTATAAAGGCAGTATAGTTTAAAAGACTGAGTGCTAGACTTGTAATCATAAAAACTTGGCCTTAATTCCTACTTCTGACAATGACTGTCTGACTTAAACAAATCCTTTAACTTCTCTATACCTCAGGCAACTCTCAGGATGATTTATTAAATCACAGATGCTTTGGAAGTTTATTATTTGCATAAATGGAAGGAGTCCAGGAATAATATACAAGTTATTTACCTGTATAATCTTGAATAAGTTATTTAACCTCTATGGGAATTAGTTTTTGCATCTGACATCCTTTTCAGTTCTATGTCTACAAACAATCTCTATGCTCCCTTCAAGCACTAAATCAAAAAAAAAAAAAAAAAAAAAAAAAGGAAAAAAAAAGTCCTGTATATAAGGAACTTACAATCTAATGAAGGAAATTGTTGCTCACTAGTGTCCAATTCTTCATGACCGCACTTGGGATTTTCTTGGCAGGGATGAATACTGGAATGGTTTGCCTTCTCCAATTCATTTTATGATGAAAAAACAGGTAAACAGGATTAAGTGACTTCCCCAGGCTCATACAACTAGTAAATCTCTGAGGCCAGATTTGAGCTCACAAAGATGAGTCTTCCTGACTCCAGGACAGCATTCTATCCACTGTAATACCAAACTGCTCAATAGTGGAAGCCAATGTGTAAAAGGAAGATGGAAAGTTGGGGCAGGGAGGGGGGCACAGAAGAATTGAACAAAGTAAGAGAAACCCCAAACAAGTGCACCCAGATAAGAATAAGGAGATGTTCTAAACTGAGGTCCCTCATTAAAAGGAGGTTTGCGAGTTCACAGATCTATCTTTCAATTTGATGAACAGAGAACAGTGATAAGGTAGAAAATGACAGGAACTTGCAAGAGTGATGAGGTTTTCCCAACAATGAGCTTTCTAGGGACATAGTGGAGAATTCAGAGAAATTCCATGGTAGGGGAAAAAGACATAAAAAAGGGACTAATTCTGACATTACCTATGTCTAACTACTGTTTTGAGGAAAGTGACTCCCTGTTGCCTCTAGGATGAAATACAAACTTATATGGCTGACATTTAAAGGTTTTCACAATCTAATTCTATCCCACCAATAAAATTCAGCCTATTCTGAGTCATAAATTCATTATAAATGTGTCCATATTTCTGGATATAGACAGCCTATTCCAATTACTCCCCTTATGTGCTCTAAGAGCCAATGAAATTGGTGCTCTCACTATTCCTTTTAAAAGACATTTCCATTACCTTTTCACAGACTGTCTGCCAAGAATGGAGCACACTGCTTCTTTGACTCTTCCTCTTTGAATTGCTACCAGTCTTAGCTTTCAGCTCCAGTGTCACCTGATCCATCTAGCTGTTAATGCTTCCCTCCCCTTTCCCATGAATGTTTTTTTCTTTATATATATATTGCACACACACACACACACACACACATATATAATACACGCACATACATATACACACACACATATTTTTCCTCCCTTCCTCATAAAATGTAATCTTTTTATGGCAGAAACTGTTTCATTTTTGTTACTATACTTCCAATATGTAGCATATTACTTGACAATGAGTAAAATGTTCAACAAATGTTTGCTGATTGCTTGACTATTTGTGATTAATCACGAGGTACTAATAAATGTGAGCTATTATTATTTTAGTGAGAACTTGAGAAGTATTTGGGAAGGAAAAACAGTAAAAGGCATTTAAGGGATTTTTTATCATTAACCCTTCTCTGTGGAGAATTGCATTTGCCTGTATACTACTCAGTATCATTGTGCTAACATGTTCCTGTGACTTAATACTCTACTAAGCAGCATTTTGAACACTGAATAAGTTATATTTCATCATAAGCTGTTCTTTTCAAACTACTACTTTTCTTGCTTTTGATCTGATGCTTGTCTAAAATACCCAGGAATTCTACAATGCCTAATCAAACCACCTGAATTGGATCATCTATTATGGGCCAGCTCACTTTCTGGATGTTTTAAGGTAAACTAACAACTTCTTTTCAATCTAACCACATCTAATGAATTTTAAACTCCACAAATTCTGTCCTCTTCACAATCACAACAGTAAAGCATTAAAAGGAATCTATCAAGCTTTCCAACTGGCTCATTAGGGATCCAAATGGTCCTAGGTCTTACATATAAATAGGAAGACATCTGTAAGTGGTGTCACATTTGGTTGTAGTAACAAGCCTTGCAAAGGATTTTCTTGCATTAGAAACATTATAAAGCAGCTGGGGTTTTAATACCAAATCTGTGATGGATAAAACCCAGGGCTACTGGCTCAGCTACTGCCTGCCCTTAGTCACACCATACCCTCTCCACAACACATGTAACATATTAACAGTCCAATAATTAGTACACATTCCTGTCTACTACTTAAAACTTCACTCCCAGATGCTGCTTTGGTCTGATTTCATTTTTATTACCTTTGATGATTCATTGAACTTTGTAATACTGTTCTTCATTGCTATTCATTAGATGCAACACTAGCTAGGCCAGCACTTGAATAAAGTCAGTCTTCATTAAGCAATCCTCTGTCCTATTTCATGTGACCAGTCTCTCTGTAAATTATCAAAAGCTTCCATTGTTTACATATATATATATATATATTTTCTCTGTGAATACACATGTATGTGAATACACATACATATATTCATGGTAAAAAACTAATAAAATGGAACTTGCAGGAGATTGTTTCAAATCTAAGTTTAAAAAAAGATAGAGAAGCAAACTATAAGATTTTAAAAATAAATCTGTAATTTTAGGGGCATTCAAGATCCTTTATTCTGACTATTCTATGAAGTTGGAGTCATTCATTCTTAAAGGTAACTCTGTGAGGTAGTATGAGTCGTAATAGAGCTAGAATTGAAACACTGATTATTTGACTGCTAAACCAAGTCTCCTTTCTTATATCAAAATGCTCACTTGAGAAATGCTGTATTTTCTTTTCTTTTCTAATGAATAAAATAAAATCAACAATAAGCACACTGTGATCTTGGGTTCAATTTATTTGCCTAAATAGAGAAAAGTCAGAAGCCATTCTTTCTGACCATTTTTGAAATAATAAACCATAATTTATTTATGTAGAACCTTAAGATTTGTGAATAGTTTTACTTGTCATTTCATCCTGTCTGGTGAGATAGCTGCTATTATTATCTGTTTTATAAATGTGGAAATTGAAAGTCATAACAGTTAAGCAACTTGCATGAAGTCACACAGCTAAAAGTGTCTGAGATAGGATTTCAGGAATATCCAGAAAGAATATGTCTTGAGACAGTTAGAAATAAGTAAAAAGCTGAAGCCTTTTAAAAATGGCTATGTTCTATGTTGCTTCTTCATTCCATAGGAGATGGCTTCATTTGGTAAGAAAGCAGAGAAAAGAATAAGATCTGTTAAATTATCAAGCTGAAACAGTAGTATTTATGTCTAGGAAGGTGTCAGAACAAAGAGTAAAGCTTCTCATTACTTTCTTCAAGAGTTTCATTGTTGTACAGTCATTTCACTCGTGTGCGACTGCATGAATCCATTTTGGGGTTTTCTTGGCAAAGATACTGTTGTGGTTTACCATTTCTTTCTCTGGCTCACTTACATATGGGCAAACTGAGACAAGTAGTGGTAAGTGACTTGACCAAGGTCACACAGTTATTGCGTAGCTAAAGTCTCATGTGAACTCAAGTCTTTCTGAACCAAGGCCAAATTTTCTACTTCACTACCCAGTTTCCCTTCTTCAAAAATAACTATTTAAAAAAAAACTCCTGTGATTATCAAACATCATAAAAGAGGGAATTTTATAGATTTTACTCTATATAAAATATCTTGGAAAGTTATACAAATATCAGATATGAAGGTAATATAAGATAGCTATATCACTCTTCAAGCTAGAATAATAAGACATCCTAATTAAAACTATACTAATGACCCCTAATGGATTCTAATCAATCTGTATTCTAAGCTAGAAAATTAATTATATGTCTGATAGGGGATTTTTCATGAGAACTATCTGCTTACCAGTATGTGTTTATAAGCAATATTGTATAATAGGTAACTCCTTGTAACCTTGTACAAATTATTGTGGTTTTCAAGGATGAAATTTCTCATTTTTTAACATGAAGGAAATTGGACTAGATGGTATAAGATGTTTTCCAGTTCTAATAGTCTATAGTGCCAAATCTTATGCCAAGAATTATTGAATAAAATCTAACACTTTAATTGTTTCTCCCAAATTTTATCAATTCCACCCATTTTCAACCAATAAGTTATCCAATAAGGACAAAATCCATATTTGTTATCAATTGTACTTTAATGAATTAACTACCAAAATTAATTAGAAACATAAAGGTTTCAATTCTAAATTGGTTAATTTCTATTAAAAGGGTAGAGTTTCCCTGAAGAAATATCCAAAGTAGGGATAAGGTCTTCTAATATCAACAAAGCCTGGATCAGTTTTAGTTCATCAAAAGATAAACTCAATGTTTTAGTTAGCAAACAGAATTAAACTTGCATTTGACTTAAACCTAAATCTAAAATAAGTAATTTCATTAGCTGAACTACCTAACATGATTACACAATACACTAAATGTTATAAACATGATTTCTGGCAAACCCTGACTTTAATTCAGGAACTGAGTTGGACAACACTGGGCAGCATTTGGATAATGACAATCTCATCTTGTCTCTTTTGGACAGTAACAACTTGTAAACAAAATGAGCCATTTACTGGCACTGACAAGCTATGGAACTGATGTCTTCTCTTTTCTTGACATCCCACACATATGTTTATAAAGTACATTTTTATAGGTAAAAGAAATATCCCATGTCTTAGTTCAGTAAAAATATGATGTCACAAACTATATTTTAAATTTATTTTTCACTTAGTCTCTTTCATATTCTCAATAAAATATTTTCCCAGAAAAATTTCAATTTTTTCATCTCTCTCTCTCTCTCTCTCTCTCTCTCTCTCTCTCTCTCTCTCTCTCTCTTTCTCACACACACACACACACACACACTTTATATTTAATTTGGTAAAGGAACTTGAAATGTCGTGACACTTTTCCCGTTTTGATCTTGTGTAAGAAGGGGTGAGTAAGAAGGGAGTCACCATGAAAAGGTGTCCAAGATGGTTTTAGTGTTTATGAAGGGCATGTGAATCTTCTCAAACAGATTTGGAATTGCTGTTCTTCTACTCTGAAGAAGCAAGAATGAGGTGAGAAAAAAGAGAATTGCCACACTTAAAGACTAACTCAGTGACCTTGCAACCTCTTGCTTCCAACTTACTCTGCTCTTAAAATAGAGGACTTCACTTCCTCCTTCCATCTCCCCAAACCATAGGAAATTGTGATTAGTATGAACAGGAGGGGAATATATTTGTTTTGGAAGGATGTTAAAAAGAACATATTGAAGTTTTATTTTCTTTTTTACTATTAATACTATTAATGACAGCTGAACATTATATTATATATGTATGTATACACATATATATGTATGGATATATGTACATATATGTATATAAAATGTATTCTTTGCATATATTAATTTATTCGTATGTTATGTACATATGTGTATATACACATGTGTACTCATAATGTGTGTTTTACATGCATTAATTTATTCAAACAACCAATTAAATAACTGCTTACTAAGTGTTGAGAATTGTGCTCAAGGACATAAAGATAAAAATGAAATAGCCCCTCCTTTAAGAAGCTTACATTCTATCAGAAGAAATAAAATGTATATTAACAAATATATACAAAATGTAATACAAATAAATACAAAATAACTCTAAGACAGTGAGGCTATAACAATGGGAGAGATCAAGAAATGTGGAATAACCTTCAAAATGGATTTAGAACATAAGTACTACAGATACTATTGCCTTTATTTGAATGTAATGAGTATTATATAGGGCACATGTTATTTCTTCATTTTTTCTCCTATTCTTCATCCCTTTTTCCAACAACAAATCTGCATCTAGAAAGTTAAGCTTATCTACTGTAGTGAATTACATTTGAATAGGGACTCTTAACCTGGAGTCCTTGAACTTGAAAAAATAATACATCTATTTTCACTAACCCTTTAGTTCCCTTTGTGATCCTATATATTTTATATTATCTACATAAAGGGGGTCTATAGGTTTCCCATAGTTCCCAAAGGATTTATGGCATGCAGAAAAGGTTAAGAATTCCTCTTTAAACAAAGAATTCTTCCAACTTACTGTAAGATTGAGTTATTTTTATATGGGACTGATTTTTTTAGGCTAAACATTTTTTCTCAATCTTTATTCTTTATAAAGTGTTAGTGAAAGTGCCAGGTGAGGACCAGAGTACCTCTCATTGGACCTTGGTCTCAAAAACTTCCTTCTGGATGACAGGAACCATACTCTTGTGAAAACAGAACTTCTAAATCATTATCCATGGGTAAATTATTCTACTAAATTTGTATGTATTGTTGCATGAATATAAACCACGAGTTATATTTTGTTATCCAGGGTTCTAAAACTGATCACTTAAAAATTATACTAAAAATATGAACATGACTTTTGTACAGCCCAATAGAGTTTCAGGGACTTTGAGACTTAAATACAAACTAAAATAATAATAATTAAAAAAAAATCTAACCATCGGAAAGCATTCATTAGGTGTGTATTGTGTGACCAGCACTTTACTAGATGCTGGTCAAAAAAAGACAATGAAACATTCTCCATCTTCAAGAATCATTGTACGCAGAAATATCTTGGGATAGTGCAAAATATAGTGGAATGAGAATGAGAAAACCTGTTTCTGCTATGGGTATGACCCTGAGGAAGCAGTCTCTGAGGGCACTTCAGTTTTCTCCTTTGTATAAGAAGGGATTTGGACTAGAAAATCTCTTAGACTTCTTCTATCTCTAACTCCTGTGATTTCTTCTCTTCAAACTCAATTTGGGGAGTCAAATATTTTAAACCATTTTGTTTACTAATTTATTAGCACACATATGATTAATAAGAGACTAAATAAAGTGACAAAAGGCAGTATGGTACACAAAATAGTGAGAATATTTTGAAATCAAACCTAAGCAGATTACATTTTGTTCCCCAGGGTACTAATAATGGTCACTTAAAAATCTTACCAATTGGGATGTAAACATGCCTTTTATGTTCAAGTATTTCCTTTGTCATATACAATTAAACTGATCATAAGCAAATCATTAACTTCTTGGTATCTTTAAGAAATTATCTATAAGACAAACTGTCAATCTGTACCAACAAAAATTTCTAAAGCAAGAATCAAGTCTAGATGAGATAAATATAAATATAAAATGATAATAATCATGAGATAGGAACTTTAACACTCTAGATTCTGTATAGCTAGTGGTTCTCTCACTCTCTTAATTAGAGCTTCCCTTTAGATTGTTTATATTCTTTTTAGAGAGTGTCAACTGAAAGTGGATTGTTCTGGAAACTTGCAGGCATAATTAACCTTAGTAGCCTCTTAGTGCAATTTCACCTATAATCCACACTCCATACCACAGAACAATCTTACAGCACTCTCAGGAAGGGATTGCAACATTTCATGAAGAAGCTGATGATTAAAGCCAGACATATAGACAGTAAGAAACCATGTGGTGTGCATTATCTGCACATATCCAGTTAATGACAAATGCTCTGCCCCTGACAACTCTAAAAGCCAATACAATGCAAAATATCTCAAATTGTTATCTTTCTCTTCAAAGCCAAGATTAAAACTAGTTATGTAATTAACAATGCTGGGCTCCAAAAAATGTGGACATTCAGACTATATGGCATTAGCATTGCAAATTTCCTTCACAGAATTTTGCCTTGTTTATAATGATTTCCTATGTGTTAAATTTAGTTTTCCAATAAGACCACAAACCCTTTGCAGGCAGGCTCTTTGTGTTATTCTTTTGTATATTCCCTAGGGCCTAGATTAGTAAAGAAAATTTGGTAGATGCTCACTAAAATATCAATTTGTTTTTTTTTAAATACAATTTTTAAGATTTAGAGTATAGGCTATTTGAGAAAAATTAATTTCTCTTACTATAACTGTATGTTTCTATACCTTTGTGCAAGGTAGATTTGATGCAAAAATGCATAACACTCAAGAAAACAAATAACAAAGTCATGGACATGTGGGAAATATAAAATATAGCATATAAACTATGCTGCCACATGGAAAAAATGGTTCTTATTATAATATTCTAGGACAACAAGGAATCCAAGAACCCCCTACTTTTTGTTAAAATAATCTATTGTATTTTAAATACAATGTTGAATGCTGCAGAGAATGATGACACCTTTATCAAGTTAAGTTAACAAAATACCTATTATGTGCCTGATCACTCTAAAATCATAAATTAAAACAGGTTCCATTCAATTGTTTTAAATGACTCCAGAATATAAGAGCTGAAATGTAATATCTCCTAGAACCTATTAACTGAAGCCTGTTTTTCAACGTCCTAAATAGATACTTTTTATTTCTTCACGTGGGAGAAAAATAAAAACAACAAAAAAGTTATTCTAGCCAGCCAAGCAACTTATTAAATGCTTATTGAATTTAATTGCTCCCTAAATATGGCTTCTCCTTTTTCTCACAAAATTCTTCCTACTTGAATCGTCCATTTAAATCCTTCAAGTAAGAAATTTGTCATAATGGTTTAATGGTAATATTGCTGTATTTCAACTCAGGTCATCAGGGCCCTAATGTGGCTCTGCTGCTTGCTACCTATTTGTTTCCTCATTTGTAAAATTTGTAAAATGAAATATTTTGAATAGCGAGCCTCTGAGATCCCTTCCACTTTAAAATGCATGATCCTTTGATTCCCTATGTCTTGAGCTCCTTTTACTGATACTGAACTGAGCTTCTATGACACAATGGGCACTAGTGTCAACTTGCATATTTGTCATAATTTCACATCAATAATCTAATGATATTATTCTTGAACTCTTTGTTAGATAATTGGCTATTACAGTATTGGTGTGAATAAGGAAATAAAGAGTTGCCACTAAAACTAAGGTCTAGAGTTTGAGATATCTCACCTACACCCCACAATCTACACTTAGAACTCTTTTGTCACTATTATTATTTATGCTCTGTCTAGACAATGTTGCAACTCTCTTTATATAAATATCATGACATACCTTTTTGTGCCCACGGTGTAAAGCAACATGTCTTGCAGAAAGTATTCAATCTTAGAAACCATTATCTTCTTCCTTCTTATGATAGTGAATCTATCCTATCTTCTCAGTGTAGAGAATATGATAGTTACCAAATTAAGTGAGATTCCAAAAATATTTAAGAGAGCTTGATTAAGGAAGGTCTGTAATGAATTTAATGATCTTACAAGGTAATTTTTTTGTTTGGAATCAGAAATGCACCTCCTATAGAAAGAAAATACATGTCCCTTGTTAACAGGACAAAGACAATTCCTCAGTGGTTTCAAGAACTGGAGTTGATCTTAAGACAATCTAAACTGTCTAGGACTCAAGAAGATCAGTTATTATTGGAGTAACTACCCCTTTGTAATGGACTATAAAAGTAAATTGGCAAAACTATTCTGCCCTTTTCACCTTTTCTCTTACAACTTCTTAAAACAGCAAAAAGATGGAAAGGAAAAGGTGATACTTCCTTTCTGCAGTTAAAAGTTAAGCTAACAAGAAAATGGAAGCTGACCATATGCCCATCAATTGGAGAATGATTGAATAAGTTATGGTATATAAATGTTATGAAATATTGTTCTATAAGAAATAATCAGTAGGATGATTTCAGAAAAATCTGGAGAGATTTATATGAACTATTACTAAGTGAAGTGAGTAGAACCAGGAGAGCATTGTACACAAAAATAACAAAATTGTGTTGATCAGTTTTGATAGATGGGCTTTTTTCAACAATGAGGGCAATTCAGGCCAATTCCAATAGACTTGTGATGAAGAGAACTATTTACATCCAGAAAGAGGACTGCAGGACTGAATGTGGATCACAACATAGTATTTTCATTTTTTGGTTATTTTAGCTTGTTTTTTGTTTTCCTTTCCATTTTTCCCTTTTTGATCTGATTTTTCTTGTGCAGCATGATAACTGTGGAAGTATATAGAAGAATTTCACATGTTTAACATATATTGGATTACTTGCCGTCTAGGGGAGAGGGTGAGAGGAAGGGAGAAAAAATTTGGAACATGTGGTATTGCAGGGATAAATGTTAAAAACTGTCTGTGTATATATTTTGAAAATAAAAAGCTAAAAAAGGTTAAGCCTAAGCAATTTAAGGCAACAGAACATAGTGTTTTCTATGTGTTTGCTCAAGTATCTTGAGCAAGAGGATTGTAGTGTCTTCTATGTGTTTGCTCAAGTGTCTTAATCAAAATTATCAAACACTTTTCCTAAATACTCCCTTTCTTTAAAAAAAAAAAAAAAAAAAAAAAAAAAAAAAAAAACTTGGTATTTTCAAAACACATGTATAAATAGTTTTCATTATTCACTCCCACAAAACCCATATTCCAGATTTTCTTCTCCTTCCCTTTTTCCACACCTTCCCCAGATGGCAAGCAATCCAATATATGCTAAACATGTGCAGTTCTTCTATGTATATTTCCATAATTATCATGCTGCACAAGAAAAATCAGATCTAAAAGTAAAAAAAAAATGAGAAAAAACAAAATGCAAGCAAATAACAACAAAAAGTAAAAATATTATGTTGTAACCCACTCAATCCCCACAGTCCTCTCTCTGTGTGAAGATGGCTGTGTCACAAAATCATTGGAACTAGCCTGAATCACCTCACTGTTAAAAAAAGAGCCATGTCCATCAGAATTGAACATCATAAATACCCTTTTCTTAAAAATATAATTAATGACATAGATATCTAGCAAATTATTTGCTTTTGTAAAAAAGCAAAAAAAAAATAATTGCTTTTTTAAAATTAAAAAACCTAAATTTCCTAGCTCCTCCTGTTGTCTAACTATGGATGTGCCCCAAGGTTCTGTTCTCAGCTCTAGATGTTCCTCTCTCTCTCTACTCTCCTTTGTCAACCTTATCCCCTCCCATACTGTCAATTGCCTCTATTTATATAACTTCAACAATAATATAACCAGACACAATCTTTCCCCCAAGATCTAGTCTCACATTTCTGGACATGTTTATTTGTGTGTCCCCTAGTCATCTTATGTCCAAAATTAAACAGCTTATTAGCTAAATCTGTTCCTCCTCCTCCCAATTTTCTATTTCAATTGATAGTATCACTGCTACCCAGCCTCAAGTGTCTCAAACATTAATTAGCTTTGTAATCCTTGGCAATTATGAAGCTGCTGTCTGCCTCAGCTTTCTCATTAGCTGACTAATAGTTCTAGATTCTTAAAATACTTCTCAAAATTTTGGAACCATCTTTGACTATTCCTTTTTCCTCCCAAATCCACATTCTTGCCATATCCTTTGGATTCCATCTCTTCCTCTCCACTCATACAACCACTATGGTAATTATCTCTCTCCAAATTCAAAACTGGTTTCCTTTCACCCAATTTCATCACAACTACCAAAATAATCTTTGTGATGTACACATCTGATAAAAGTCACTCCCCTACTTCCTGTAGCTCCTTATTGCTTATAGAATAAAATAAAGATTTGTGAGACTCATTCCAACCTACCAACTTCAGCATTATTTAATACTATTCCCGTTTATGCTTACTACATTTTCATTAATCAGGATTTATGACTATTATCTATTTTGAATTACTATGTAATGATTATCAAAGAATAATCTGCATGCCAGGACCATACTTCCTTCTCATCTTCACCTGTTGAAATCTTCAGTTAAAAGTATTCTCTCTCTCCACAAGTTTTCATTTGTTTTGTGCCAATCCCTATTCACCCCTTATTATATTCTTCCTTGTATCATTCTTATTTGCATAATCATGACTATACTGTATTCTCCTCCACCAATATCACCAGTATTCTATGAACTTCTTGAGAACAGATATCATGCCATTAAAAAAAAATTTGTATAATTAGTACATAAGATAGGGCTGTGCTTTTATATATACATAATAAATATTTGTTGATTTAAATTCAAATAATTTTTATTTGGACAAATTTTATCAGAACAAATTCTCTAAAACCCCTAAGCCCAGTTTTTAATTTAAAAAAATTAATAAGCATATCCATACAACTCACCAAGCCAATACAGAGTTTACTAAAATATATTAGTGTTAAAAATTATGTTATTAATAATCAGAATCTTCTAATTTCACTCTTATTTATATTCTTCACTACTTTTTAGAGGCAACTCAGTTACAAGATTAATGTCCTTGTGTTGAAATCATGTTTCTTGGAGGGATGACAATAAGAAATTTGCTAGTTCAGTTTAAAGTAGTTCTGCTGACCCACAGAAGCAACCCTGAGTTCTTGTAGTTTGTAATTTATTGCTTTCAGGATTCAAAACTTTAAATGAGTTGGAATGTAAGTAGCTAAGGAGTTTCATTCACTCACAAGAGAGATCCTTCATAACATTCAGGCATTTGATGGCTACTCAAGGATCCAACCATTCTCCCCTCTCCTTACCAAAGTTAATATCAGATTTGAAAGTCTGATATCCTCTCATAGCTACTTGGTACTTAGGAAGATATTAATTAGAAAAGTAGTTATTCATGAGAAGTAAGGGTATTTCTTCAGATGACTGATCATGAAAATTGATTTGGAAAAGATTACTTCATCTTGAAATACCTCCCAAGATAACAGTTTTGTTTGGAAGTTTAGCCAGAGATGAAAGAGATGTCTTTTATGATGGTAAAACACTGAGACTTCATTCTTTACACAAACTTTGTTTTTGCATTTTACTGAATAAATCTATAACTTAGCTTTTTGAAAATCTAATTATTTTCATTTATTTAAGCTTATATGTTCATCATTCATATAATCCCATATTGCATAAATTAGTTTCTTCTGTCTCTTCTATCTTTATCTTCTATCTTAATTTCATGAAGTCATTACTACTTCTATTAGCTAGATTCATTCAACTCAATATATATGTATTAAATGGATCCTTATTAGCTGTATGATCCTGGGCAAGTCATTTAAACCTGTTTCCTGCATTTTCTTCATATGTAAAATGAGTTACAGAAGGAAATGGCAAACTAAGCCATTATCTTTGCCAAGAAAAATTCCAAAATGGGTTCCTCTTCAGTATCTCACATAGGAAGTTTTTCCTGTTTACAGCACTCCAATTTATCTTTGATTGCCTTACTTTCACATTCCTAATAAACTTCTACTTCCAGCCCCACTCCTTATTTATTCCAATATATCCTCTTTGGTGCATAAAATTATTCTTGGCCACTAACCCGAGCTATGTGATCATTTAGGGAATGCTAGAAATGTGTGTTTGTACGGGGACAAGATGCATGTGAGTGGGAGTGTAAATGTGTGAATGGAGATAGAGCTAGTCTAACATAAAAATAATAGATTCATTCAATTCTGGATCAAGGAGACAATTCCTGAGGCAAAAGAGGTGCTTTATTTTAGGCTAGTAGAAGGTAATAACTAGGTAAAGAAAAACCAGAAAGTGTATTACATTTGAACAAGCATTAATCACCCTACTTGTAACACAACCATATAATATTTTAATCATAGCAGCAAGAAAAGAGTAACCAGTGGAGGGATTCTATGGCCTAGAATTTTCCTTGCCCTCATATATCCCTTCCATTAGGTCTCTATCTGCTACAAGGACCTTCTTCTGTTCTCATTTTATACTGTTTCATTCAATGATCTTCACAGCTCTAATGAATTCAGTTGCTGCCTCTACTCTGATGTCTCTGGCACATCTAGCTA
Organism: Sarcophilus harrisii; assembly: GCF_902635505.1. NCBI lineage: Eukaryota > Metazoa > Chordata > Mammalia > Dasyuromorphia > Dasyuridae > Sarcophilus > Sarcophilus harrisii. The sequence goes on from NC_045426.1 coordinate 136,048,547, forward strand.
AAGATATTCAAAAGGAACTGGATTTCAGTAAAGTGACTTCACTCGAAACAATGCATAGATTTGAGCCTTTTGTACAGAAAAATGATAATTGAGTTCATAAGACCTGAGATCACTAAGTCAAATGAGTTAGTGTAGAGGGAGAATATGAGTGGGCCCAAGGCAGATACTTTGGGGGGCATTCATAGATTAATAGAAGCTTGATAGAAATTTAGCAAAAGAAATTGAGAAAGAGCAAACAGTACAAGATTAATCAAGATATAATGTCACAAAAACCCTAACAAAATACGTTATCCCATTGTAATAGAAAAATATTTAGGAGGGAGAATGGATCAATAGTATTACAAGTTGAATAGAGAATAAGAAGGATGAGAATGAAAATGGGACTTTGGATTTGGCAATGAAGTGATCACTGATAACTCTGGAGACATTAGTCTCTGTTGAATGATGAAACTAGAAGTCCTACTAGGAAGGATCTAAAGCCTAATAAGAAAAAACAAGTAGAAGTATCTAATGAAAATAGTTTTTTCTTAAGGATATTAGCTGAGATATGAAGGAAAGACAGGCGTATCATAACTAATAGGGATTACTACATCAAAGAAGATTTTTGCTGTTATTGTTCTGGCTGTTATTTGGAAGGTCATCTTCTAAAGTATGATTAGTAGATGTCTCAGAAGCATCAGAGTTGTGGCAAGAACTGAAGTCATTAGAGCTGTGGAGATCACTGAATGAAACAGTAAAAAATTAGAAAAGAAGAAGGTCCTTGCAGCAGATAGAGATCTAGTGAAAGAATTTCCTTGGTGTAGGGAGTGCCCACAGTGGTCCCTTATCTGTCAAGCATTACACTTAAAGTAGATAAGAATGGCATCTTAATGTATTAAAATATTAATAAGCCTTAAGAAATAATAAAAGAAGTACAATTTCAGAGAAACCTGGCAAGATTTGTATGAACTGATCCAGAGTAATAAAATAATAACAGTATAAAGACAAATAACCCAACATAGAGTCAAGATGGCAGAATGAGAAAGCATTTTTACCTAGCTTACCAGCATACCTTCTTCATAGCAGCCTAGAAAACCTGCCAGATTGAATTCTGACCAGAAGAGCCAAGGAAAAAAGTCACAGTGAATCATTTTTCCAGCCTAGGGTAGCTTAAAAAGACAGAGAGGTCTATGTACACAGTGGTAGAAACCAGCCAAGAGTACAGAATGATAGCAGCTGCTGCTGGAAAACAAGAATGGAACAGGAGGTGAAATAGAAAACCAATCCCGGAATCTTGGGATAGAAAGGAATCTCAAGCAATCTCTAAACTATTTCTGTGAGCAGAAACATGTATCCTCTGAATATCTACTGCTCATTACCCAGCTCCACAGAACAAGGATAGATCAGAGGATTCACTAGCAAGTAAAGACTTACAGAGGACTGAGTAAAGAATAAGTTCTTCAAATCAATCCCTCAGAACAAAGCAATGTCTCAGTTCTAGCCTTTAGATCAGCCCAGAGACCTGTAGTAGAATAACCGGAGCAAGAAAGAAGACCAAAAAGGAATCAGCAATTCAGTTTTTCTGAACCTGCAAAACCTCCCAGAATCTGCTGAACTTGGATTCAGTGACTGAATTTAGTACTCCTAAGAGATTGAAAACAGGATCAGAACTTGTAGAGCACAAACCAAAAGGACAATAAACAGACTTTTCCCCAGATAACTATGAAAATATAAAAAGGACATAAAAGATCAGAAATTCAGGCCACATATATTCCCTAAATATAGGTAGAGCCCAATACTAATACACATTCCAAAGTCAAGAAATAGGTTAGAAAAATGAACAAACAAGAAAAGAGTTTTACCATAAAGAGCTACCATGGTCACAGGGAAGATCAAGACACAAACATAGAAGAAAACCATGACATGAAAACAGCTATAAAATAAAGACAAACAACTTTGAAAGATTTGAAAGCTCTGTTCAATGAAGTGATAAAGCAGGATTCCAATGACGAACCATGCTGCACATCTCTTGGAGAGAGTAGATGGATTCAAGATTCACAATGAGTCACACATTTTTTTAACATGCTCAGTATGTATGGGAATTTATTTTGCTTGATTATATTGGAAAAGTTTTCTTTTTCCTTCAGTTAGTGAGGGAATGGAGAGAAATAGAAAACAAATTCCTGTTAAATTTCGTTAAGAATAAAATAGAATGAAAATTGCAATTTTAAAATTAAGTGCACAGGAGAGGTTTGAACAAAATAAGATAACAGATATAGCATATTGCTTTTGAGAATGGTCAAGGAAGGCACATTAGTTATAATAATAAGCTCAAGGGTTCCATACTAGCTGAATATCTAGGAGCAGTGAGAATGTTAAGCAAAATAGTTTCAAAAAGGTTATGCAAGGATTTTTCTTAAGACTGCCTTATTTTTTTTCTTAAAAAGACTTATCTTTACCTACTTGACATCAAACATCATTTTTAATTAGTTAGAATTATAGATTGAGGCTGTGAGAGAATTTATAGGTCATCTATAACCATCTTATTTCATAGAATAAAAAACTCAAATTTTGGTCTTCTTTCTGTGTGGGCATTATCTCATGATACTGTATGAATTAATGTGATAAATATTATTTAAGTTAAATCATCACATAAATTATATATGTTCCAACTAATTTAGCATTATTAGTTGCCAATGCATAGTTTATATTTCTAGTGAAACTTTAGCTCAAAAAACAACCATACTAGAGAATAATTAGGAATTATGCCCAGATGGCTATAAAATTGTGCATGTCCTTTGACTCAGCAGTACCACTACTGGGTCTGTAGCCCAGGGAAATCATAAAGGAGGGATCCACATGTGCAAAAAATGTTTGTAGCAGCTCTTTTTGTGGCAGCAAATAATTGGAAAATGAGTGAATTCCCATCATTTGGGAAATAGTTGAATAAGTTGTGATATAGAAAGGTAATGCGATATTATTGTTCTATAAAAAAATGTAGAACAAACATTTTTAAAAGGTCTGAAAAGATTTACATGAACTGATGCTGAGCAATAAAGCAGAATTGAGAACACATTGTATACAGTAACAGCAAGTGTAAAGATCAACTTTGAAAAACTTGGTTCTTCTCCGTGGTTCAGTGATCCAAGGCAATCCTAATAAACTTTGCATAGAAAATGTCATCTACATACAGAAAAAGAACTATGGAGATTGAATGTAAATCAACACATGCTACGTTCACTTCTTTTTTATGTTTTTTTCTCTCCCATGGTTTTTACCTTTTATTCTGTTTTTTTCTCTCTCAGCACAATAAATGTGTATTAATAATTAAATGTGTATTAAAAATTAAATTTCAAAAACAATATAGATTTTAATTTTGTATGTTTGATAAACTTTATTTTAGCTGGTGTCACTGGTGTTTAGAAACTCTGCATATCAGTGAAGATCAGAGACTGATCTACAACTCAGTCTTCCTTGAGACATGGAGAAATTAAATAATTTGCTCAGGGGCACATATAAAGCATATGTCAGAAGTGAGACTTGAACCAAATTCAAATATTTTTCATTCAGGTTGAGTCTATTCCCTATGCTCCTTACTGTTCTCTTTGTCAACTTACACTCCTATCTTCAGGGAGTATGAATCTTTGACATACCTATCTCTTCTTGGTACCTTTATAGAGACTATTCCTACTGCTTGGGATGCTTATTCTCCCTTTTCTCCAGAACTCTTTCTTCCTATAAAGCTCAAATTTTAGAAGGAAGGCAGATTCTGCTTTCCTGGTACCTTGTAGAGTCATTCAAAACTTAGTAGGTACTTAATAAATGCTCAGTGATTGGTCTACTAAGAGAAAGTATTGTTCTATACTATTCTCAGTTTCTAAGAGAGCTACATTCTTAGGCTCTAGTACTGCATTCTTATAATACCTATCTGAGATTTTATGCCAACAACCTTTTAAAAAAATAGAATTTCATTTCAATTCAAAGTACTATTAGTTGGGGCAGCTAGGTGGTGCAGTAGATAGAGCACCAGCCCTGAAGTCAGAAGGACCTGAGTTCAAATTTGATCTCAGACACTTAACACTTTCTAGCTGTGTGATCCTGGGCAAGTCAGTTAACCCCAATTGCCTCAGGGAAAAAACGTACTATTAGCACAGAAAATCCTAAATCTTCTAAAAAATTTTTCTTGAGCATAACTTTTTTTCTAAATTCTTGTAGTTGAATAAAGAATGATTATCTTCCATTTTCTTTGTTCTTTTCAACAGCAAGAGTAAACACATTTAGATTTATTTTATAATAAAAAACAAACAAATGATCAATCTGCTAAAAAATAAATTTTATAACAGGTTGCAATGTCACCAGTGGAATCCATTCTACTTCCATGTGGTAAAGTCAAGCAATTAGCAAGGTAGGAGATGAGATTTGACCTTTCTTAATAAAGTTAAATAGCACTTGGAATGAACCCATGAGACATTCACATCTTACCAGATGAACAAAATAATGAGCAATTTTGACAAACAAATTTGAAGGTTTGAAAACTATTTCAACAAAGCCTGGATGCTTTGACTTTTCTGTGAGAATCGGGGGCCAAAGAAGTTTCACAGAATTTGGGGTTTCACAAAAAATGTTTTGCACAATCCTCTGGTAGTATAGAAAAGATATTTGGCGAAAACTGAAAATGTAGCAGGAAGGATTTAGCAACTTTAAACTTGGCTGGTTCATTGCAAATTAAAAGGGAATATGAGAAATGAACAGCCTGGTGAACATGCCATTAGTTAGTTACTAATAACATTTTTCACCAGCATAATAGCATTCTCTTTTCAATACAAAGTAGATTCTAAATTGCCCAATGGTTTGATCTAAGCTACTAAGAAATTCATTTCCAAGTGACTCAATATACACTATTTTTATTTTCACATCTGAGCAGGCAAATACTAGCCCTAAGGACTTATTTTCATATTGAAAGAATATACTAAAAGGCATATATAATTTCATACCGTGATTCTGTAGGTCTTTTAAAATAGCATAGCTATTGGTTTTTTTCCTCAAAAAGAAATTCATTTCAGTGTATTTGAAGTTTAATAAGAAATTAAAGGGCTTTGAAAATTTGTTGATAAGTAGTAGGGATTTGAGAAGAAAGAAAAAAAAAGGAAAGGAAAGAAAAAAGGAAGGGAAGGACAAAAAAAAGTAAAAGCAAGGAAGATCTTTAAGATCTTTCCATTTTTGTAGAATCTGATAAGAGCTTGTGTGCAATTGTAGAGGTTCTACTAGATACAATCCTGAGGCAATAAAGTAGAAGAGTGTAGAATCATTGAAAAACCTGGATCTGTTAGGATCCCCACATCCCAATTGCCTGAATAAAGGCTTTTATTCCTGGTGAATTCAGCCAGTATTCTCATCCTATTTATCCAAAAGGAATCACATAGAAATTCTGAACCACAACCTCCAGGGATTTTATTTATTAAATTGAACCTTATGGTTCTTGAACATGTAAGTTCAGTATCAAATCAGCTTTGATTATAGAAATAAAAAGAAATTTAAGCAACAGGAATGATAGCAGGTATATATGAGAATGGAGATCCTAACAAGGTAGATAAACTCCCAAAGAGGTTATTATAGAAGTATACTATATCACTATTTTTTTTCCTAGAAATTATATAGTGCCTTAAGATTTGCAAAACATTTAAAAATATCATCTCATTTTTTTCCTGGAAAATAGGCAGTCATTTTTTTTTTCATTTTTGCAGATAAGAAAAATGAGACAAACCAGAGGTTAGGTGACTAACTAAGAAGTATTTGAGGTTCAGTTTCAACTCCTGTTTTCCTACCTTCAAGGCTAACATTCCAACCCTTTGCAAACAGGAGAGATTTTTCTTTATCTGAGACAATTCAAATACTTTAATCATGATCTTGAGTGGTCATGAATAAAATGATTTCTCAAGGTCCCTTTAAGGATGACCCCTTTGACTCTATGAAATTAGGTGGCAGGTTTTTGTTAGGTCATGCCAAATGGTTCTATTTTGGGCTATATTTGGGACGCCACCTTTACAAAATCATGCCTCATTATCATCTAGCCCTAAAGGTACTCATCTCAATTTTGCTGTCAAGATTGCTTCTTTTAGTTATCTTTTTCTTCCTCTTTTAAATCTTTTCTTCACTATTTAAGAAATATTGAAATACACAAAAAGAAACTCAAAACCTTTTCTTCTTGTATTCTCCCTCCTCTTCTATCAAATTTCTTCTTCACTCTGAATCATGATGAATATGTATGTTTCAGAAAAGATTGTTTTCCCTTTCTCTATCCTACTTCCAGTGTTTCTCTCATGATTCTGAGTTATGATTAATACATATGTTTAAAATAAAATCCTGCTTGTTCCATAAAAGGTTTTCACCTCATTCTCAATTTTCCTCTACTTTTATTCATAAGGTAGATTTTTCCTGGACCCACATTACAAGCTGTTTTGTACTCTTGAATCATATATGAAGGTGAACAGTCAGAATAACATTGATTCTAAGATGCTTCAGAGCACAGAACCAGTCAGGATCATACTAGATCCACAATTAAAGCTGCCAAGAAACGATCAGTAGGAGAGACAACAAAGCTCCAAGTAAGCCAATTTCATTCAGTAGAGCACTTGATTAGAATGGGAATGTTCAGTATTAATATTACAATTTATAAAGTGATAGATTTCATAAACATGCTTCTGGATATATAGGTTAGGACAAAAAAAAATTCTCTTTTCAATATTGGGTCATATTCTTGATTAGGCATAACCTGTTACATAAACATGAGTTTCTCAAGTAGAAATGGTCCAGATCAAAATGAGACAATTATAAAGTGCTTAGCACAGTACCTGAAATATAATGTGTGATGCATAAATGTTAGCTATAATTCATGATGTTGTTAAAAGGGGATGAGAAAAATAGAAATAGCACCTGATCCAGCAGAGATAATTATTCACAAACTGTTTCAAGGACAGTCTGATAATTGAAGTTAAAATGATAGAATGAAGTTAAAAAATTCAATATTTTATCAGTTGTCAGTTTATTTTTGTTTAGTATTGCACTTACTTTAGCTGAGACTCCGGGAGATATGGATTTAAGTCTTACTATCACTGACTCATATTAGCTCTGTGATCCTTTGCAAATAATTTGACCTCTCATGGCTCTAGGAAACTCTTTAAGGCTATAATTTGAAGAGAAGATCTGATAGAGGAAGGGAGTTCTCCATAAGAATGAAATCACAGGTTAAGTCACTATCTCCTTTCTTACTATTTTAATTTCCTCCCCTCAACACCAATCCTTTAATGGAAACCAATTAGAATAATGAGGGCAAAAGGTTATGCATACATCTGGTCTACCCAAGTAAGAACCAGTTTTATCTTTATACTTTGTTGAGAAGGCTTGGGGGAAAAGAATAGAGCTCTTTTTTTATATTTGTCCAATGCAAAAACCTTCAGTCTACATTTTCACATATGTGACATCTGAAAAAACTCAGACATGGAAACATTAAGGAAATCATTGTTTCTTAGTTTCATGTTTTATTGTCAGATCTAGAAAAGAAGGAAGTGAAGAAGGCAGGATTTGCATGAACTGACACCCTTTTAGGGACAAGGCTATGGCTATAGCAGGTATGGCTTTCATTATATTTAAGTGAATTAGCCTGTTTCCTTTAAACAAGAGAGATTAACAAGCCACCAAGGACCTGCTGTGGGATTCTGACACTTTTAGTGTCTTGTGACACATGATTTGTGAAGATCAACTCTCATTCAAAAGAAGTAAACTCTATTAGAATGAGACATGCTAAAATCTGATATACAAAAGGGTGGGTTAAAATGTATTGGCAAAGACAATAAAAAGCCAACATGGATCATTTTTAAAAAATAGTTCTTATGTGGTTATGCTATAATCTTTGAAATGGCTTTGGTAAATGGGAAAATTTAATCAAGCTATACCTTTGAAATATCAATGAACTTATAGGCAGGAAAAAGAATAACTTCAAATCCTATCTCAGACTTTTGCTAGCTGTGTTAACCCAGGAGAATGACTTAACATCAATTTCCTCTTTTGTAAAGGACAATAACAATTCCTCTTACAAGGTATAGTAAAGATCAAATGAGACAATATTTATAAAGTACTTTTCAGAATATAAATGAGCTACATTAAACCTTAAGGAACTCAAAAAGATTAAATCCTTGGATCAAATCACAGTAAGAATCACTAGATTTACGGTATAAACTTCTATTTGAAGGTGCTTTTTAAGGGAAAAGCTGTAAAGTCTCTAACAGCATTAGGCAAACATTTCTAATACTCTGTGTTCTTATACTCAGTATAAAGAAAAAAAGACAAAAACAAAACTGGATTACCCATTGGCTGAACAATTTAATGTTATCTGAATAATGAATTATTATTGTGCTTTAAGAAATAGTGAGGGATTCAGAAAAACATCAGAAAACTTAAAAGAATTGATGGGGAGTGAAGTAAAATTAGAATAATATAAACAATTATTCCAATAATGTATATGAAAAGAATAGTAAATCAAAGCTTTTAATGATTAATAGTGGCCCTAGGGAAGGGATGATGAAACACTTCTCCTTTTCATTAAAGTTGAGCTTGCATATGGGAGGGGAGATTGAGGGAACAGAATGAGGTCTATTTGAACCCAGATATTTTATGTTTTTCCTTGTAACAATGGATGGACCAATTAGCAGTGGGGAAAAATTGGTAGAAATATCATAGCTGGAAGCAATGACTTAAAAACAGAAAGTATTCTTGAAACTTAATTTTTGTTTTTGGAATACTTTCCCTCCACATCTACCCTGTTTTTCTTCAAGTTTCAATGTAAATCCCACTTTCTACAGCAGACCTTTTCAAGGCATTTAGATCTCTTAGTTCCTTCCCTTCTGAGATTATCTCCTTTCTAAACTGTAAATATAATTTAAGTTGTCTAGTGTTTTGTTTAGTTTAATTTAGTTATTCTTCTTGTTGTCTCCCTTATTAAAACATGAACTCCTTGAAGGAACTATGTAGTTTTATCTTTTTAAAATATATATTTCTACTGCTTAACAGTACTTGACATGTAGTAAGCACTTAATAAATGATTTTTCATTAATTGATTGATTTTTTGCTGGTGAAGTTCCCTGTGGAAGAAAGATATTACAACCTAGTTGACAGAAACACCAAACATGAGAAAGAAAAAGACTGAAGTTTTGGAAACTACACGTGTAGTGTACAAAGATCCCCTGAGGTGGAAAAAATTCCTGTGGCCAAAGTCATAGTTCGGCAACTGAAAAACCCAAGTTTTAAAAAATGAAAGAAAAAAGTACCTCAAAAGAAAAGAACATCACAAACATAAAGACTACAATTCCCAGAAGGAAAAATCCATTAAAACACTACAATACCCATTGTGGTGTAAGGGTATTAGCTATTATTAATTCCTTCCTTACCAAGCTTTCAAATTTGTTTCTGAAAGTTTTTTTCATAAAAACTGATGCATTAACTTAAATGGAAAAATAAGATTCTTTTGACAGAAAATCATTTTATAAACTAATTTGCTGACATGTATTTATTCCATAAAATGAGAAATGCCCATTTGCTGTGTTAGGAGGAATGTAAACAACTTACATCTGTGTCTTTCAGATATGCAGAGACTCATAAAATCTTAGAAAATATGTAGCCCAATCCTCTCAGTTTACAGATGAGGAAACTAAAACAAAAAGAAGTTGAATGATTTACTCATGGTCACAAAATGAGGGGCAGAGCCAAGATTTGGCCCTAGGACAACTGACTCCTGGTAAGATCTTTCTCCATAATGCCTTTTAGAGAAAAAAAAGTTTGTACAGCAACACAACAACTACAATCAAAAATCAGTCCTTGGAATACTAATGTGCTATAAGAAACGATAAACTGGTTGATTTTAGAAAAACATGGAAAGATTTACATGAAATAATGAACAATGAAAAGAGCAGAATCAAGACAATGTTATATGCAGTAATAAATTTAAGAACAACTTTGAATTTCTAAGTTGTGTGAACATTATAAGTATTTTAAAATCAGCTACAAAGAACCTATGAAGAAATATGCTGTCCAGAGAAAAAAATTGATAAATAAAACAAATGTGTAATATGGTATGTATGTATGTGTGTACATACACATACACACACATATATTTATTTGTAATGGTGGCCTTCTTTAGCATTGAGTGGGGAAAGAGGGAGAAAAAGACCACACAGCAGACAATAACAACAACAACAACAACAAAAAAAACTTAGAAAGAAACACAAAAAAGCAAGGTAGCTTTGAAAATAATGTGTAGTGTTTATTTATCACTTTTTTCTCCAAAAAAAGTACATTGTAAAATGCAAATTCATGGTTTTATACTGAATATTCTTTTTATGTTATACTGTATACATAGGAATTTTTTTTTTGGGGGGGGTTATTTTAAGTTTATCAGAAAGATAAACTGATCTTTTCTAGTCCCCAAGAACAAAACACACAGAACTCTGATATAATGAAATTAGAAATTTTGAATCAGTTATCCCATACTTTTTGGAGCCCCTTCCTATGAAATCTGGCTCCCTTTATGACCCCTGCCTTATAAAATATATTTTAGTATATGAAGAGCAGCCATGTGGAAGAAGGATTCAACTTGTTTTTCTAGCAGCAATGGGTGGACATTTTTCAATGGGCAGATTTTGGTTCACAATAAGGAAAAGTTTTCTAATAATAATGGAGTGAATTGTTAAGGTAATTAGTGGGTTTTCATTCATGAAAGACCTTTAAGTGGCTTCTGGATGACTATGTGTTGGGGATTCTTGATCAGTTATAGGCTGACATAAATGGTTTCTGATATCCCTTCTGGACTAGATCTGAGAGTCTATGAAGTTGCAAAGCAGCATATTTACATTCGTGTAAAGAAAATCTACCCTTCTGTACTAACTTAAAACAAAACAGGTTGCTTCAAGAGGCAGAAGATTCTTCAACAATAGATATCTTCATGCAAAAATTGGACCAACTTTTTATGTAGAATGAATACTTGAAAGGATAACGTAAGTATGTAAAATTTGCAAGGAATAAGCAAGAAGATCTAGATTAGAATCCTACTTTTAAAACATTACATAAATATGAGTTATTATTATTAGAGGAGTGGGTTACACTAGATTCTAAGATATTGATGCCCTTTCCAACTCTCAGCCAGCTGTCTCAATATGCTCAGCACTGTCTGCCAAAACCCAAAGAGATAAAGCTTGCACGCGCGCACGCGTGCACATACATACACACAAACACACATACACACACACACACACACACACACACACACACACTTGGGGTTTCATTGCACAGCCATGTGATTTGGGACAGAATCTCCTAACTTAAGTTTTGTTTTTGTTGTTTTTATTTTGATTGCTATTGTTCTTTGTCTTTTGTTCTGGAAGATAACTTTGACATCAAGGAAGTGATGACAAGACATACAAGTGAACTGGATTTGAGTGAGTGAAAGATATGCAAGGTCACAATTCTCACTTTCTCTTCCAGAGCCACCTGGGTTCAGTGGCCAGATATAAATTGGGATGATGAGAAATGTCCCTAGATGCAATGGGGTTTTTTTAAGCTGAGGTCTTTAACAAGCCTCTGTTCAACTGAGGCATCTTCCCATTCACTGATTAAGGCAAAGAATGGCATTTTTACCTAATCAAAATAAATAAAATAAAGGAATAAATCTGGGAGGAGAAGATTTTTTGGGTTTCTGGCCAAAATAGCCACAATTGCTATTTACATTCACTCTGAGGTAATGTGAGCCAAAACAAAGACCAAGAAACTTGGATTATATTATAATTTCTTTCCTTTTTAATCCCATGAATTTCTTTTATGCATTTAAGACATCATTCTGATAAGGTATCAATAGGCTTATTGGACAAAAGGAATCATTGCAGAAAGATATCTGGATATACTTACATAAGTTTTAGCGACAAAGAGGATGTCATTGATGCATGTTTTACTCACTTTTAATATAGACAGACTGTGTGTAAACTAATGAACAATTCATTTATTCTGAACATTAATTTTTCATCTTGATCCCAGACTGAGGCAACTCTTCAACTTAGCCCTTGAAATTTAATAATCGATTAAAGTAAATAACACTAAAAAGTTAAAGTGTGTAAGATAGAGTTAAGACATAATTAGAATGGCGTGCTTTTACTTTATAACCAATTCTATCAAAGAAAGTCTTCCACAATGAGTTTTCTCTTGTAAATAATGTAAAGTTAGGATTTTTTTTTTCTAGCATTTTAACAGTTAAGATCAGGGAATACCTTAGTACAGAATGGAAGGGTAAAAGGGCATTGTGCCAACTGCCTCAGGAGACATAACCCAGCAGGATATAACAAATTATTTCAAACCCCATAAAGTCATTTCAGATTTTGAAAAACCCAACCCTATTTCTTTATGTTGATCAGCACAATGGCAGTTACAGACTAATAAGCTGCAGATTGTGGTTAATGTCAATTTTTATATTCTGCCAAATTCAGCTGTGCATATTCCCTTAATCATGTTAAATGGCTGTGAGGTCTTGAGTACAAAGAAAAATATTATAAAAGTAAAAAATGTGTAGGGTCTCACAGAAGTGCTCCAGGATGTGCTACATTTGCTAATTCGTTGTTAATAATACCAGATACTCATTTTGCAGAAAAAATTTCAGAGTTATAGGGAATGTAGGTTTTCACCTACTACATCATATAATTGTGGAAAAAGCTGACAGTATCACCAGAAGAAATGCCCTCATTTGCATACATATGAACACACAAGATGGATCCTAGATCCTTTTGCATAGTGATGGCAGCCCCAACCTGAAGTGAATGAGAAAGTTTTACACAGTATTAAACACACACCCATTGAGCAAAGAAATGACTTCCCATAAAGCATGAATGAGTACCTATCTATTGGGGAGAAATTGTATATACATAAACACACACACACATACACACACACACACTTTTAAAGAAAAGACATTCGGACCTTGTTAATAATTCTCCTTGTTCCCAGTTTTGGAAGCCTTTATTGTGAACTCAAGTGACCACTTGGAGGGATGAGTTCTTGCCAATAGTCATGGGAGGCAGGGAGCTCATGTACAAATTCCTGTGGTTTAAAGAAAAAGGAAAAAAAAGGAAATGAGGGAGGAGCCCTGACTCACTAAAAGTTTGTTTATGCAAGAATCACTGGGTGAAGCATCCAGGGCTTTTCCTAGTAAACAAGGGGATGAGAAATAAAGATATTATAGGGGAGAAGGAAAGCTCAAGCAGGTATCTTTTCTTCTTATAAAACCCATTCACCATCTACTTAAAAATTAAATTGATTTCAGATTCATTTGCAAACCTCTATCACTTATCTAATTATATTTTAATATATTTAACATCTACTGGTCATCCTGACATCTCGGGGAGGGGGTGGGGGAAAGGAGGGGAAAAATTGGAACAAGAGGTTTGGCAATTGTCAATGCTATAAAGTTACCCATACATATAACCTGTAAATAAAAGGCTATTAAATAAAAATTTTTAAAAAAGAATATTTTTAGGTCTCTTTAAAAAAAAAAGAGGAAAACAAAACAAAACAAAACAAAACAAAAAACCTCTACCACTAACCGGGGTGTAAACATTAGCATATGTTTTAACTTACTCTTAGACTAGATTTCCTTTCTGTAAAAAATATGGATATTTTTTGGGTTTGCTGGAGTGCAGTACCACAACTTTCTAAACTATTCAAACTGAGTCAGTCTCCAATCACTTCCTATTTATGCCTCATAGCATTTTGATTTAGTTCTTTTAGAAGTCTACTTAGGTTCATCTCCTCTCAGGCTCAGGACCTTCTGCTCTCTTCATCTGCTTTGCCTGCTCTTGTCTTTCATGGGAATTCCACTTTATCAATAGGGACTTTTTGTTTAGAAATTTTATTTTCAAAGAGAACAAGAAAACAATATTCACCTTAAGTAGAGCCAATACTATCTCCATCTAAATTTAGTAGTAATACAGCCCAACCTCAAAATAACAATCCTGGCTAGGTATATGCTAAATTGTCCCATTTCAATAAGCAGAAGCAGGAATCTATAAATCCATTCCAAGGTTGACGGGCACCATGTCCATTTTGATAGAGGAAATCCTCAGCAGGAGTTTACCCTAATACCATGCCATCTACTCTTCATATTCCTTGTTCCCCTTTCAGTACCCGGTTCTTTTATTCCACCTCCCAATATGAACCCCATATGTCCTTAGCTAAGAGGTTCCTACTTTGGAGTCCTTGAACTTTACATATATCTGTATCTATATCTATCTATTTATCTATCTATGTGTGTGTATGTGTATTCCAATGAAATTGGTTTCTTTTGCAATCCAAATACATTCAAACACTTTTTTTTCTGATAAAAGTTTTATCAACCTGCCAAAGGAATATGGTATACAAAAAAGGGTGAAAAATGTTAACAATCACAGCTTAGATCCTACTTGTCTTGCTAGTACCACTCAATTTGCAAGAACAATGTGAAGGAAGTGATGATCTCTAGAATATTCTTGATAATGACCTACTACTTTTGTTGTAGGACTGCTCTTTAGTCTCAGGTGACCCAACATCAGTCTGGTATGGGAATCAACCAAGAGAAAAAGATAATTTTCTCTGCTTTCTGGATCACATGGACATTATCCAGTGTATCATACATCTGTGACACCACAGACTAATTCAATAGTTACTTTTGAGATTAGTTAGTAATTTATATACTCATATTTAAAATTGGCTGTATTCCCAGAAAACAGGTGAGAAAATGTTCCTGTCATCCTTTTTTGAATAGGTAAGATGATATGGGTGTGGAACACTACATTGAGAGTAAGACTCCACTGATGTGCTGGTTGGCTTTGCTGAAGTTGTTTCTTTTCTCTTTGTTATTTTTTAAATATTTGTATTTGATTTGCGGGGTAAATTGCATATATACATAGGAATTAAGATTATACAAGAACAGTATATGGCAAAACTTTAAAATTGCAAGTGATATATCTGGAAGCACAAATGTATGTGTTTCTATTGACTAGTTGTTAAAATTTACAACAAATTTAATAACTGACATATGTACAGTAAATAATAGCTTTACAAACTATAAAATCATGTTGTTTGGGGTTATTCATGAACAAATAATAAAAACTCAATTAATCAAAGCACTTTAAAATAAAAAACAACAATATTAATACCTGGATTTATTTTATTTCATTCATGGGTTTTTACTTTTTTTAATGTACTATGAAAAACAAAATATATCATGCCAGTATACAGTCAGTCATCTTATGGACTACTTTTACAGAGCAGAATTTGGGCTGGTTTTTGATGTTATGGTCTACTAGAGTAAATTATCTGAATTTAAATGAAGCATTAATAATTCAGAATTCACTTATTTGAAATGTATTATATGACCCAATCAAATTATCTCTCTGTAAAGTAATTCTTTATAGTTGATGCAAATCAGTATTTCATCAAGATCAAATGTCAATAACTCAACAAATATAGTGCTAAGTGATGAAAATACAAACACACACACAAAAGCTAAAGTCCCTAACTTCAAAGAACCTACATTCTTATAGGTGACAAAGAAAAAGAGAAGATGAAAGGAAGGGATATAAGGGAAGGAAAGAGAGATGGGAACAGAATGGAGGAATGCTTAAAATGTTCCAGGCTAAATGTTTTCAACTACTTTAAAAATATCTAGAAAAATATTGATTTATATAAAAGCAATCAATATATAGTAGAACATAAGTTCTTGAGAGCAGGGGTGGGTTTTTTTTTCTTTTTAGCATCAGGAACAAACATAAGTATTTAATAAATGTTTATTAGAATGAATTCTTAGGCTCACATGATTTGGAGCCATGTTGGGAGGACCATATGAATTGTTTCCACTCCTTAATTTATAGACAAGAAATTTGAGATCAAGTAACTTGGTCAATATTACAAAGGTTGTAGTAAAACTAGGATTCAAAAACTGATAATTCCTTTCCTTAGGATTCAAATTCCTTTCCTTAGGATCACAAAGTGAAAGCTCTGTAAAATATTGAGCCCAAATCTGCCATGTTATAGATGAGGAATCTGAGATCCAAAGAGGTCCAAAGATCCAGTAGAAGTCACACAGTAAGTAGTAGAGTGAGGATTAAAATCCAGATCCTTTCATATTAATCCAAGGCTTCTTTTTGTTGTACCATACTGCTTTGGTTAGACTGCTTTTCATTATTGAACATCCTTTAAATTAAGTATGTCTCTAAAATTAGACTAAATTTTAACTAGTTTTTAATTAATTCAGACTATCTTCCTTCCAATTAGTCCTAATTAGAGAGTTTGGCACTACATTTGTAAGATTATCCTAGACTATACTTTTAAAATAATTTCCCTCCTAGGAAGTTTATAATTTTAGAGTTGGGCAGGATCTTAGAGGTCAACCAATCCTTTCATTTTAGAGATGACAGAACTGAGGTATAAGATCACATTGCTAGTTAACTATATGATAGGCAAAAGGCCTAGATCCCTCATTTGATCCAGACTCTCCAATACAACAATCAGGGTTGTTGTTCAGTTGCTCTAGCTCTTGGTGACCCCATTTTGTGTTTTCTTGTCAAATATATTTTATATTTTATCCATTTTACAAATTCTTCTTCTACATGTTTCCGCTTCATTTTACAGATGAGGAAACTGAGGCAAACAGGGTTAAGTCACTTCTCCAGGGTCACACAATTGGAAAGTATCTGAAGCCAGATTTTTAACTCAGAAAGATGAGTCTTCCTGATTCCAATCCCAGTGTTTTTCCCAGATGTATCATTTACCTGGCCCTTTCTCAGGAAGTAATAACTGATAAGTATATTTAGGAACAAAGACATAGTTGTTAGACAAATCCCATTTACCTAAGAATCCAGTATGAATTTGAAAAAGGAATTACTCACTCAGTCTCCATTTTATATATTAAAACCAAAGGTTCTTAACCTTTGGGGTCAGTGAAATGAACCACTTTAGTTAAGGGATGAATCCTTTGCAGAATATTTTTAAATATATAAGATTACAAAGGAAACCAATTATAGTAAAATACTATCAAAGTGTTCTAAACATTCACAGGCTTTAGGTTAAGAAACTCCGATAAAAATAAAATTAACCTTATGTAGAATGATAAATTGGAAAATATAGAGAGACCAGTGAATTTCAGAGGGCATAAGGCAATGAAAGTTATGAAAATATCATTCATAAGTATGTATATTAATAACATATGGACAAAATAATAATTCACAGCAATAAATACAATGTCCAAAAGTCTTTGTGCAATTTTAAACTTGAATAATAGCTCTCCAATACATATGCATCCCTATTGAGTTAAAATGAAGCTCTGTGGCCCTCTATCTCTTCAACTTTAAAATAGGGAGATTGAACCAAATGAGTTCAAAAGACTCTAACACCTTTACCATTACCCATGATCCTTTGGTCATAAAATAATTGTCTGAGGTGGGATTTGCACTTATGCCTCCTAACTCCAAAAATAGTATTCTACAATCATAGTAATTGCTCACCTCTATATGGTGCTTAAAGTTTACAAAACACTATGTGTGTGTTTATATATGTGCACACAAGATACAGACACACACAGATACATATACAAAGAGATACACCCACCCACACACATGTATGTATGTGTGTGTGTGAGTGTGTGTGTGTGTGTGTGTATGTAAGTATGTATTAGGTCATTAAAGTCTCAAAGCATCCCTGTGAGGAAGACATAATTACTGATCTTACCATTTTACAAAGAAGGATACTGAGGTATAGAGAAGTTAAATGACTTATCCAGCATCATGAAGTGAGGCATTATTGGAGGAAGGATATAGTTTTTTTTACTTTGTTCACCATGACATGATATTCAATAAGGTAAGATATTTTTCTACATATTTTTTATTTTACAGAAAATGTTTTCCTCCCTTTCACTCATTGCCATCATCACCACTACTAATATGTACAAATCTAATTTTAGGTAATGATATTTTTTTCAGATACAGCAACTCATGAAGACTAAATAAGAGAACAATTATAAACTATTAGATTAAGAAATACTCACATTGAAGGAATCACATGTAGTTTAAATAATACAATATAGGAAATATCTTTTTAAAAATAAATTTATATCAGTTGTTCTCCAGGGTGATTGATATGATAATATATAAATATATCTACACATCTATCTATCTATCTATCTATCTATCTATCTATCTATCTATATGTGTGTGTGTCTGTGCATAAATATGTCTGTATATATAATCATCCTGTATTATGTAGAAGGGATTTTTTTTTTTTTTGCTGAAGCAATTAAGTGACTTGCCCAGGGTCACATAGATAGGAAGTGTTAAGTGTTTGAGACCAGATTTAAACTCAGGTCCTCCTGAATGCAGGGCTGGTGCCGCTGTGCCACCTAGCTGCTCCTGGGATTTTTTAAGTAGCTAAATTTCTCTAATGAAAATTCTTCTCCCCGGCATGGGAAAATGAAAGAAATGGACAGAAGGTTTTCCAAGAATGTAGTCAACATTGTCTGGATCTGCTTTCTAAAGTTAAAATTCTATCCTATTTCCTTAATACAGAGATAGCAAATTCTATTAAAGTCAATGTCAAGGAATAGCCCAAAGCCTAGCTTTACAGGAACTATTGTATTAATTATTACATTAGCTAAGTGAACAGCTGGCTAAGGCTAAGAGATCCTTGTTTAAGATTTTAATCCAAATGCAACTTTACAATTGTCATAAAGGAGTGGTGACTGGACATTAAAATTTACTTTTTCCTTGAGGCTCTAGCTTCTTATGCAATTATTGCCCTTGATGAAAGTGAGCCCTCCCCACAGTTTACTCTGTGTGTGTGTATATATATATATATGTGTGTGTGTGTGTGTGTGTGTATGCATATATGTATATATATGTATGTGTATATGCATATATATATATATATATAACTATCTATAGTAGTTTGCTATAGACCAAAAACCTATATATTATCTACTCCCATTAGACAGGAAGAGAGAAGAAGCTGAGTATTCTGTATCCCAGATTCCCATTTCTATTCATTTTCACTTAACAAATTTGTATTTGAACAAAATAGCAAGATTCCATGTTTTCTAATCTGTGTTTCTAAATCCAAAATTTAAAAGAAGAGCACAACCCTAAACAAAACTATTCAGCTCAATCAAAAGCTCCTTCAGGCTCCACACTATCTCCAGAAATGGTGCTATCTGAATGGAAGTTTTTAAGTGGATACTTGTTCCACATGTCAACAATTGTATTGTCAGCAATATTATAGGAGAAATCCTCATTCAGACAGATAGTGGTCTTCTGAAGAAACTTTCAAATTTAACATAATATAATTCTTCAAGTTATCAGAAAGTAGTTTCTTTGGATAACAAACACTACCCTATAATATTTTTAGAGGAGAACTTAATCCTTTCACAAGTTGATTTCCCTCCCAAATGTGATAGATGAGGTAGCCTTCAATATACATATTTTTTCTTTCCTTTAGAGGTAAAAGAATGATGAGGAAAGATAAAATTTTAAAAGTCCATGAATGATAACAAGTTTTTTTCTGAGATACATCTAGATATTATATTTCAAATCTCTTATTCCTAAGATTTCTTTTCAAATATCTCATCCATTTCTCTTTTGTATCAAACTTTATACAGAACCCTCTTTCTCCAGAGAAATTTTTTGATGAAACCAGTCTTTATTATCTCTTAATAAATAAATAAAGATTATCTCTTAATAAAGACTGGTTTCATCAAAAAAAAAAAAAAAAAACGTATGCCTAATTGTTGCTACCTGACACTGAAATAGGCCCCTCACTTCCCCTAAAATAGAAGACACACAACATGAGAGCTATCCCAGAAATTGGCTTAGATCTGAAAGATTGTCTGATAGAAACTATGCATAGAATAAAGTGTTCAATATTCCAGCTGTAATAGGATCCCCATTATTCTGCTTCCAAAGGCAATGAGAGAATGGTTTCACCGTTTCTCTCTAGCTATGAAATTGTCTCTACTGTTCTGACTGTATGTGTAGATTGCAAATGGAATTTTTTATGTGATTTTTTAGGGGGAAGGGGAGATACATTTACTTAGCATGTAAGGATCAATGTAAAGTTATATGAAAAATAAAATTAACCATATAAATATAAGATCACAGAACCTGACTAAACAATTCCAAAATAGTTATATTTGTTTTACAGAGTTTTTGGAGGAAAGCATTTAGAAAACTTTAAATTTCTTTATAAAAGTAACGTTCTATTACCAATGTGAAAATTATTTGGGGCTTTTAGTTTATTATGAATCATCGGTGTAACATGGTAGCAACAGTGCTTAGATGAATTTAAGCTACACAAAGGAACATATACAGGATTTTCCAAAATTCTCAGGGAAGTTATTAAGCCCTATTAAGCTATTGAAATTCAAAGCTATGAAAGCTTAAAACTGACATCAGATTTTTGAGGCTGGTCAACTAATGTTCAAATAATAGTTCTATGATACTCTTTTTAGATCATACTTAGAATTTCATATTCAGCACTTAATTATATATTATATGATTTACAAAAATGGATCAGAGTAGGTCCTAATCAAGATAATTAAAGGAAGGAAGAAATCAAACCGTTCTATAATATGCCAGACATTGTATTAAGTGATTTAAAAAATATCATACATTTAAATTTCACAACAACCCTAACAGAGAAATTCCATTATATTCCCATTTTACAGTTGAAGAAAATGAGGCAGATCTTTTGTTGAAGGTCAAATGGATAGTAAATAACTGAGGCACAATTTCAACTTTGGTCTTTTTGATTCCAATCCAATACTCTGTCTATTACACCACTTAGCTGCTTATTGATAGGACTCACATCCATCCCATATAAAGATGAATAGAAGAATTGGGTATGTGTGATTTGGAAAAGTGAGGATTCGTTAGGTATACCACTGTTGTCTTCAAAGGCATTATTGAAAAAAATTCAACTAGCTCTGCTTAGCTCTGGAAGATAACAAGCCTAAGTCAGGAGAACTAAAAAGTGGCATATTTAGGCTTAAAGAAAAATTGTCAAGCAATTAGAATTATCTCCAAAGGTAATAGCCAAGAAATAGTGGGCTCCCATTCACCACAGTCATAGCTACCTGTTGATGAAGAGTATGGAATAAGAAATTCCAGCATTGGTTGAATTAAATGATATCTTAGATCCCTTTCAACTCCAAGCTTCTATAAATCTATATTCAATACCTTCATGAATGTTAACATTGTCATACACTCATCATTTCAGTCTAAGCAATGCAATAGCTTTCATTAAGGGGGAAGTTATAAGTAATAGGTCACAAGGCTGCAATAAAAAAACAATTTTCTGCTAATCAAACTTCTTGGTTTCAAACTAGCAACCCAACCCTCTTTCCAAGACACTCCAATTTGATATATGGAATTTTTGTTAACCAATCTCAGTTCTGCAAGGACAGATCCTTAAAGAAAAACAATGTAAAATATAGAGTTAAATCATAAACTTCCAAGGGAACCTAAAATGGGTTTGGCAAGAAGGAAGGTTATTATACATAGCCTAATTAAATAAGAAGAACAGGAAGGCCTTTTCTTTTATCTAGAAAGAAGACAAACAGGGAGAAAAGCAGATATGAGTTTCTTTATTTCTGTGGCAAGTAAAAAGAACAAAATAAAATAAATAGCAACAATAACAACAAAAACTACTAAGACTCAGTGTGCTCTCTCTCTTTCAAAAGTTGGATAGATTGTCTTATGTGAGGTATATCCAATAAGAACTGGGACAAGTATCCACTTATATGTCTATCTATTTTTGTCTTCTCTGCAGGAAAGCCACTATATATGTGTCTGCTGCTAAGAAATCCAAATGGACAAAGGGTTTTCCTTTTTAAATTTTGTTTTTTAAATTATCAAACATTTATTTTTCTTCTTCCTATCAACTCCTCCCACAAATAAAATAATAAAAAGATAAAAAAGCAAAGTCTTATAATAAATATAGTCTAGGAAAATAAATTCTCAAATTTCCCAAAAATCCCTGGCTCATTCTTTGATGGTCAACTATTCCTCAACTTCGATATTTATTAGTTCCATTAGTGGTATATTTTTTGAGAAACACTTCAGGATCTCGGGATATCTTGATTGAAAAATATTACAGTTCCCTAACTGGTAAATGATCAAAGAATATGAACAGGTAATTTTAAAATTTCAAATCAAATATATCTATAGGCATATGAAGAAGTGCTCTAAGTCAAAGCTTCTTAAACTGTGGGATATGACCCCATATGGGATCATGCAACTGAATGTGAAGGTCATAAAATTATGATTTATTATCAGTAAATGTTTGATTTGTATACCTGAGGTCATATAAAAATTCTTGGGTAAAAAGGGGTTGTGCATGGAAAAAGTTTAAGGTTCTTTGCTCTAATTCACTTTTGCTTAGAGAAATGCAAATTAAAACAAGTGTGAGTTACCCCCTCTAACATATAAGATTGACTAATGTGTCAAAAAAAAAAAAAGGAAAATGATAAATATTGGAGAAGATGTGGGAAAATTAAAACATTAATAACCCTGTTGGTGGAGTTGTGAACTGATCCAAACATTCTGGAGAGCAATTTGAAACTGTGTTCAAAGGATAACCAAACTGTGTATATCCTTTGATCCAGTAATACCAATACTAGCTTTGTATCCCAAAGAAACCATAAAAAGCCTTAAAATTACCTACATGACAAAAATATTTGTAGGAATCCTTTCTGTTGTGGCAAAATATTGGAAATTGTGGGGATGCCCATGAATTAGGGAATAGTTGAACAAACAGTGGTATATATAATGGAATGCTATTGTGCAATAAGAAATTATGAACAGGAAGATTTCAGAAAAACCTGGAAAACCTTATATGAACTGATGCAAAATGAAATGAGCAAAAATACAAAAACATACAACTTGTGTGATCAACTGTGAATGACTCAGCTTTTCTCAGCAAAGCAATGATCTAAGAGAAGTAGGAAGTACTCACAAAGAAAATGCTATCAAACATCCAGATAAAGAACTGATGGACTCTGAATGCAGATTGAAGCGTGCTTTTTTACCATGTATTTTATTCTTTTTCACATTTTTTCCTTCTGCCATATTTCTCCTTTTACAACTGTGACTAATATGGAAATATGTTTTACATGAAAGCACATGTGTAACCTATATCAAATTGCCTACCATTTTAGGAAGAAGAAGGAGAAGGGAGGGAGAGAGAAAAATCTGGACTCAAAATCTTGTAAAAATGAATGCTAAAAATTGTCTTGATGTATAATTGGAAAAAAATACTATTAAAAAAACTAAGAAAAAAAGAAAATAATTCCCTTTTTATGAAGCATTCTTTTCCCCACTTCCCCTCCCACCCCCAGTCCAAGAATACATGCTGCTCTAGTCTGAGGCAGGAAAGCAAGGAGCACATTCATGAATAAAGTAGCCTCTGGGTTCTACTTAGGAAAGGATTGTAATAGGCTACTTGGAATGCCTTGGGCTGAGGTAGTCTGTTTTTCTTCTTCTGTCCTCTCCCCACTTTGCAGCTTTAATTTTTGAACCACCTCTACCATTTGATGGTACTTTGCTTCTCCTGTAATAAAGCCTTTGTGGAGAATTTGTCTGCATCTTCCAACTATGTCTCGTTTAAAATGTTGAATGTTCTCTGATGTCTGTATAATAATTAGAGAATTCATGATGATAATGTCTTATGAAACACTTTCTTTACAATAGCCATGAGCAAATATTATTATCCCCATTTTATAGCTGAAGAATCCAAACTCTAGGGAGATCAAGGTATTGGCCCAAAGTCACAAAGTTAGTAAGCACCAGCACCAGGGCTGAACCTTTTTTGTAACATCAAGACAACCAGGTGTCTCTATTGTTCAGCACAGCCTTGGACTTCATCATAGGGACCTTATTCATACCAGCCCATGAAACTGAAGATTTACAATAGGAAAATGAATACTTGTTTCTTTTTCTTTCACTAAAGAAAGCTCTTGATCCTGGAATAAGAAGTCATTATGATAATCTATTATGGACATACTCGATGAAGGAGCCATCTGTGGGTTATCCTCTAACCAGGGATTCTTAAATTGGAGTTAGTGAATAAGTTACAATAATAATTGCATACCTATGTATATTTGCATTTGAATATAATTTCATATATTATACATATTATTTTGAGTATTTAAAACCATTCTGAAAATGACTTGGCAGCTCTCACCAGACTGCCAAAGAAGTCCATCTTTAAGATGAAATCAAGGAACTCCGGTGTGGAGCATTATTATAAATTAAATGCCATATCCCATGTGGCAGAGACAAGAAGCCCATCTAGTCCACCCTCATTTGGGTCTATTAATGCCATGAAAGACCATGATTATAGCTCTGACACTCACTAGCTGTGTGATTTTGACCAAATTCCTCCATCAAAGCATCTCAATTTCCTCATCTGTAAAATGAGGATGACGGTATCTTTATTGGATTATTGTAAGGGTTGTATGATCTGTACAGTGCTGGATAAAGGGGTGTTTTTTAATATCTAGGTATTTCTCTTTACAGAACCCCAAGAACTGTTAGCACTAAATCAATGTTTGTGTAAGTGATAATACATAAGAACAGTCTGAACCTAATGCCCAATGAACAGAGTTGCTCATTACTTGAGAAAATAGATCCTTTGAATATATTCTGATTTTTCTGTCTCCAAACTGATTCTGACACTAGCAAGATTTCCATTCTTCCCAGTTCCATAAACACTGAGGCATAGGACTGAATGAGGCCATAACAAGGACAATGCATCAGATTCAACTGGATATAACTGAGGGAAGAACAGGTGATAATTACCCCAGATTTTAGAAATCTATAGATTCATAAAATGTAGATAGGACCTCAAGAAATCACCTTGCCTTCAAATATGTAAGATATGAAACCCATTTCTATAAATATAAGGACAATTTTGTTTTACAAATTAGGCATCTGAGTCAAGCTAAAATTAGATAAATTGCTTAAGGTAAAATAGGTATAAAGTGGTAGAAATTGGACTAGACATCAAATGAGGATCTCTCAATTTTACTTCAATACTTTCTCTTTTGTGCTAATCTATGTCCCCTGGATCTCGGAAATTATTCAACATTTTCCTTCAGTGGCAGCATAGTATTGTGGAAAGAACACTAAACTGGTAATCAAGAAATTCTTTTCCCAATTTTCAGCCCTATTATTTCTAGACTGCTAGGAATTCCCAGCATATTACTTACCCTTTCTAGGCTTCATACACTTCATTTACAAACTGAGAATAACTCCTACTTTGTCAATCTCCCTTTATTGTTGTAAGAATCAAAAGCAATAACATATGTGAAAGTTTTGTAAACCCACAAAGTATCATGCAAACATAAGGCAATTAATTTTTCTTTCTTTTTCTTCCTGTTCCTTCCTTCCTTCCTCCCTTCCTCCTTCTCTCTCTCCTTTCCTTCCTTCCTTCCTTCCTTCCTTCCTTCCTTCCTTCCTTCCTTCCTTCCTTCCTTCCTTCCTTCCTTCCTCCTTCCCTTCCTTCTCTCTCTCTCTCTCTCTCTCTCTCTCTCTCTCTCTCTCTCTCTCTCTCTGCTCTTTCTATTATTCTAAGACTTTTTAAAATATTTCTTTTGACCAGAGTTGTGATTTCAGTCTGACAAAATTCTGGTGGCAGGCTTCACCTTTTAATACTGATAAACAATTTGTCTATACTGTATAATTAAGTTATGAGATGGTTCAGAGGACAGAACTCTGGGCCAATAGTCAGGAAGACCTGAATTCAAATCTTACCTCAAACATGTTTTAGCTGTGTGATCCCAGGCAAGTCATTAACATTTTTGCCTCAATTCATTGAAAATGAAAATGGCAAACTATTCCAGTATTTTGCCAATAAAACCCAGTTAACATGATTGATAATGGGGTCATGAAAAATCAAACATAACTGAATGTATAAAGAACAAACAGCTCCAAGAAAATATTTTAATGATCTAGAAAAAATAACAACAATATTCATATGGAATAATAAAAGGTCAAGAATCTCAAAAGAATTAATGAAAAAAAAAAATCAAATGAAGGTGGCCTAGCTGTACCTGATCTAAAACTATATTATAAAGCAGCAGTCACCAAAACCATTTGGTATTGGCTAAGACATAGATTAGTTGATCAGTGGAACAGGTTAGGTTTACAAGACAGAATAGTCAACTATAGCAATTTAGTGTCTGACAAACCCAATCCTAACTTTTGGGATAAGAATTCATTATTTGACAAAAACTACTGGGATAACTGGAAATTAGTATGGCAGAAATTAGGCATGGACCCACACTTAACACCGTATACCAAAATAAGATCAAAATGGGTCCATGATTTAGACATAAGGAACGAGATTATAAACAAATTGGAGGAACATAGGATAGTTTATCTCTCAGACTTGTGGAAGAGGAAGAAATTTGTGACTAAAGACGAACTAGAGGCCATTATTAATCACAAAATAGAAAATTTTGATTACATCAAATTAAAAAGCTTCTGTACAAACAAAACTAATGTAAACAAGATTAGAAGGGAAGCAACAAACTGGGAAAACATCTTCACAGTTAAAGATTCTGATAAAGGCTTCATTTCCAAAATATATGAGAACTGACTCTAATTTATAAGAAACCAAGCCATTCTCCAATTGATAAATGGTCAAAGGATATGAACAGACAATTTTCAGATGATGAAATTGAAATCATTACCACTCATATGAAAGAGTGTTCCAAATCATTATTAATCAGAGAAATGCAAATTAAGACAACTCTGAGATACCACTACACACCTGTCAGATTGGCTAAGATGACAGGAAAAAATAATGATGATTTTTGTAGGGGATGCAGGAAAACTGGGACACTGATACATTGTTGGTGGAGCTGTGAACGAATCCAACCATTCTGGACAGCAATCTGGAATTATGCCCCAAAAGTTATCAAACTGTACATACCCTTTGATCCAGCAGTGTTTCTACTGGGTTTTATACCCCAAGGAGATACTAAAGAAGGGAAAGGGACCAGTATGTGCCAAAATGTTTGTGGCAGCCCCATTTGTAGTGGCTAGAAGCTGGAAACTGAGTGGATGCCCATCAATTGGAGAATGGTTGGGTAAATTGTGGTATATGAATATTATGGAATATTATTGTTCTGTAAGAAATGACCAGCAAGATGAATACAGAGAAGCTTGGAGAGAATTACATGAACTGATGCTGAGTGAAATGAGCAGAACCAAGAGATCATTATATACATCAACAACGATACTATATGAAGATGTAATCTGATGGAAGTGGATTTCTTTGACAAAGAGACCTAATTCAGTTTCAATTGATCAATGATGGGCAGAAGCAGCTACACCCAAAGAAAAAACACTGGGAAATGAATGTAAACTGTTTGCATTTTTGTTTTTCTTCCCAGGTTACTTCTACCTTCTGAATCCAATTCTCCCTGTGCAACAAGAAAACTGTTTGGATCTGCACACATACATTGTATCTAGGATATACTAGGACATATTCAACATATATAGGACTGCTTGCCATCTAGGGGAGGGGGTGGAGGGTGGGAGGGAAAAATCAGAACAGAAGTGAGTGCAAGGGATAATGTTGTAAAAAAAATTACCCTGGCATGGATTCTGTCAATAAAAAGTTACTATAATAAAAAAAATGGAAAAAAATAAAATATTAAAAACACACACACACACACAAAAAAAGAACAAATAGCAGTAGCTAAGGTACCTTGCCCCGGATCTCACAGATAGTCAGGGGCAAAGCTAGAACCCAGACTTTCATGACTTTATATAGTGAGAACTTTAACCACTGCCTCTACCATGCCTCCCTGTATATAGAAAGAAATGTGGTAATAAGTAGTAAATTTTAAGAGACTTAAAAAGATTTCCTTCACAATCAAGTCAATTATTGTAAAGAATCACTCCAGTTGTATAAATACTCTTTTTAAATCACATCAACAGACTATTTTAAAAATGCTTCAGACTTTGACTTCAACATAAAAAAAAAATTGTAGTTCTACTACCTTGGGTTAATCTCTTTAGATTACAAGAATTAAGTAAAACAAAGATGGGTCAACAGAGAAAGCCAGGCTGCTAAATTAAAGACATTTGGATTGATGACACAGTAGGTAGTAGGTTTCCTCTTGATTCAATGGTGAACTGACACCCAAGAGCTCTTGGACATAATGTCTTTGGAATGAAGATTGAAGCCAATTTTCCAATTGTTTCTTTCTTTCCATGAGTGTTTTTCTTCCCCTTCTGCCGGCCCCCCCCCCCCAAGTACAAGTTCTTGAAATGACCAAACTTGAACTCTTACAAAGTTCATGTACTCTGGGTATTTCAATATCCCCAAAGCTAATAGTTTTATTTCCAAAAATGCTGATGCTCTCTTTTTCTTTCTTTTTCCCCCCAGAAAGAAAAGAAACTTGGATGCAGACATTGTTTAATGCAACATTCCAACTGAGATCTTAAGGTCTAAAATATCAGGAAATTCTAAAATTAAAGCTCTTACCATCATAACTCAACTTTGACATATAATTTATAGTATATTTTGTTTCTGTTTTCTTTGTAAGGTAGCACATCTTGCTATGTGTTGCACATTAGAACTGAAATCTTCTAATCTGACCAAGAGCATATTCATATCACCTCATCATCAAATACATACTCCCATACTTTGTTCAAATTGGTCCAAGCACATGGCACACCCCATTCCTCCATTCATCTATTGCATCCTCATCCTTCAATGCCAAAATAACATTACAAATATTTGGTGGGATCATCTTCCTCATCTAAGAATATCCTAGCTCTCAATAATCAAATCTTCCTCTGAATTCCTGGTACATTTCTCAAGCTTTACTATTCCTATTCCTAATTCACCTCTCCTACCAAACATTCACTGCACAGGACTCAAACTAGTGACACTCAAAGGAGTATTACATAAAACACTGAACAAAAACAAACCTGTCAATTTTCAAATTATGAGCTAAAAATTACTTTTATGAATGCCATTTATTGTTTGATATATGCTTATTGACTATATATAAAATGGTAAGAAAAACTTATTTGACTCCTTAAATTGTATTTATTTCTGTTACCAGAAATGCCATTGGCAAAATATCAATATCTATGTATGATAGGAAATGTAATAGGTGACATAAAGTTTAAAGGGATTGAAAATGGAATCCCTGAGGGAAATTACAAGGAACAAGAAAGAACCTGACACAATGTCTTGCACATAGCCATCACTTAAATATTTGTTATACAGAATAGAATTGAATGTAGACTGGAAAAGAGAATTCTAAGATTGACTGAAATTATATACAGAAGATGTTTTCCTAATCTTTGACCTCTTCCCTCTCTGAACTTTCACTCCCATCTGTAAAAGTGATGGCAATAAGTTATACCATGATTCCAACAGGTAAATTTTGGAGAAAGTAAAGCACCATAAAAATATGTTATTGTTATTAACTAAAGAGGGCATGACTGTAGTGGATAGAGAGCTGACCTCAAAGCCAGGAAGACTTAGATTCAAGTTTCAACATCCACACTTACTGCTTGTGTGACCTCGGGCAATTTACTTAACTGCTCAGTGCTTCAGGAAAATTTCTAAGGCTATAAATAACAGAGAAGGTGCCTGCTTGTAATGATAGAGGCAATTTCTTCATATGGGAGTTCCATACACCAGTAAAGTTGCAAATTTAATCTCGATCCCTAAAGGAACTGGGCTAAACTTCCATGAGGTAGAGATTAAACAGAAGCAGGCCACTGATGGAGGCTACTGAAGTTCTAGTTAGAGATTTTTAATAAGAACAGAAAATACTTCAATTCACTTCAACAGATACTTCAAACACTAGATGTAAATTTCCTGTCATAATCTAGTTAGGGTCACTGTGGCGAATTAAATAGAATTCTGGGCTTGGAATCAGATGAGTTTAAATGTTGTTTCTAAAATTTATGTTTTGGGCAAACCCAAGAAAAGACACTTAATCTCTGATAGCTAACTTAGTAGATATGAGGACATATCTACTAAGTCATAGACAGTTTGTCATCTGATTACTTGGAGGAAGCTATCATACTAGAAATGAAAAATCACAGTTCATTGTCATTTATATGTGTGTTAGATTCTAGGAAAACAAAGATGAAAAAGGACAGTTCCATCTTCATGGAAATTATAGTCAAGTCCTAGGTACTCCAAATTAAGGGTCTATACTATAAGTGGTTGTTCAGCATTTTCTGCTGTGACTAACTCTTGCTGACTCCATTTGGGGCTTTCTTGTCAGAGACACTGGAGTGGTCTGACATTTCCTTTTCTAGTTTATTTTACAAATGAGGAAACTAAGTCAGAGTTAAATGATGTGTGTAGGCCCACAAAGCTAGTAAGTTTATGAGGCCAGATTTGAACTAAGAAAGATGGTTTAATTCACAGGTGCAGAATATGAAGAGGACAGAAAGGGAAAATTCAAAGACTAGGAAGAAAGAACAAAGAAGAGAAGTAGTTTTGTGTTTCCTCATCCATAAAATGAGAGAGTTTGCCTAGATGACCTCGAAGGTTATTTTTAGCTCCAAATCAATGATCCCACAATGGAAGGGAGATAGGAAGGGTAAGGAAACATTCTAAGTAACATTTGCATCAGTTACTCAGAGATACAAGCCTCACAGGATGCTGATTCCTGATTTTAATGTCAAGGCACTTGAAGACAGGACTATTAGAAAGTAGGTTGATGGCTCTTTAATTTTAAAGCCTCTATAAAAGTGTCAAGTCATCTTAGATCATAGAGCCAAATTTTAGAACAGGTAGGGGACATTGAAAATCATTCACTCTGACCTTTCACTTAAAGGGAATACATTCAAGAGAATTTTAAGAATAAACTAATTTAATCCCTGTGTTAAATTAATCAAACATGTTGACTTTGGAGAAAAGTAATATTAGAAAAAGTAATTACATGGTAATTTAAAATTACTCTTTACTCTTGAAGTAAAGTTCTAATCATCAGAGTTAGGCTATACCTAGGGACATTGATGGCAACTATTTGAAGCTTAGATTTGGGAGCTGTTTTCATTGTTATATTATGAACAGAAGATTAGCTCATGCCATCATTCATTTGCAGGGGAAACATGTCAGATGTTTGAAAATTTCTCATTAATGATGAGAGAGAGAGAGAGAGAGAGAGAGAGAGAGAGAGAGAGAGAGAGAGATATGAAGGGAGGGAGGAAGAGATTAGCTATAGGTAAATGTGGACAGATTTTGGCTAAAGAATTATTAGGTGAACTATAAAATAAGGCAATACTTTACAGCCAGCCCTATGAATCTATCAAACAGTAATTGGATGCACGTGTTAGCAGCAGTAGAAAAGCACTGTCCAGTTGTCCACCTTACATGGGAATCTACTTGGCGTGTCTTCTTTGATTTATTGTTCCAATTAGAACACAGTGTTCAAAGAAGAACACAAGGGACCTGATTTAAAAGCAGGAGAACCTTTAGAGCTATTATTTAGTATATGACCTGTCTCCCATTGAAATGTCTTGAAATTTTCTATTTGTCTAAAATGGATACAAATTAAAGACTCTTTTAAACTACTTTTTCTCCTTAATGTACCAGCATTTTTTCTTCATGATTGGTCTACAGTCAATGCTGGCTTCACATGATCCAGATTGATTTCTTTTTAATCATTTTTTTTATTTTGTTTTATTTTTATTGTTGTTGTCATCTATTATAAAACATCTTCAGACATTTTTCTGACTTGCAGCAGTAGGATAGGTAGGCATACCAGGTAAACAGAAATAGTCCTAGAGAACAAAATAAGAATGTTCACATGGAAAATGTAATGCATTTGTAAAATGAGGGGGTATAAATAAATTGAATCTTAGCTCTAAAGAAATAAATGGGGCCTAGCTCTAAATCTGATATGATCTATGAGCCTTAAAATGGTATTATATATGAGATTAATATCCATTGGGACAAAGTATGAATTTGTCACAAAATGAAGACAAATCCATTTACAAGTTATGCTATAATCAAAGAAGATTGATTGAATCATTGCTCAATATGAAAAAATAGAACTAGTATCTCCCTTAAAAAATCACCATTTTTAGTGAAAGTATTACTTTTTCCTTATCTGAATGAAGGATATCAGTCTCCCCCACATTTAACCCTAATATCCTAATTTCAGCTAATCATATTTTTAATGAAATTTAAATTAAGAAGGTCATTTTAAGATTATGGATCTAGAGCTAAAAAAAATTTAGAGGTCAAGTTCAACCACTTTAGTGAAGAAACTGAGGCCCAGAGAAGATGTGCCTTTTAATTATTAAGTGTAGGAGATAGTACTTTAATTTTTCCCTACACACTTCCTCCACTTCAATAAAACCAAAATACACCTTCTAGAATTTACTTTACATTAATTCAAATCTCCTTAAACTATTATAGATTTATATTTCCGTTATAAAAAATAGAGGCTATCATTGGCGTCATTTTTGTATGAGTGTGTTGACATTTAAGGCACATGAGAGTTGGATTTTATTCAACAGAAGTTTATTAATTTAAGGAACATGAGATTTATTTAAAATAAACTAGCATACCTTTCCCAGCACTTTTAAAAAAATTCACAGACAGACATAACTCTTCTTCTAAAGTAAAATATGTTTAACATAATCCATGGGAAGCTTATCAGTATTTCCTAGGCAATATAGCTTTGCATTTTTTTTTATCTAAAGTTGGTGGCAGTTCAGTATACAAATAGAAATACATCTGATGTCTGATATACTTTGTCAATTTCATTGTTCTATGACCCATCTTTTTAAAAACACCTGCTTTCAAACCACAGGCAATTTCCCTAGGAAAACATCTGAGACCTTTTTCAGTCTTGAAGTAATTCTCACGAGCTCTTTTTGTACTCTTTTTATATCAGTACTGTCATCCTTACCAAATGTTTTCTTAGACTTCTTTTAGCAGGCAATGATAAATCAGGTTTATGAAGAGGAGGCTCTTTCCAATTGTACATTTTTAATAGATTTATGATAATATTATCAATGTGGAGGGTCTATATAGTGGGAATGCAGTAAAGGTAACAGGACAGTGTCATGTAAACATTAAATAATACAGTGCCTTTAACATTCATAAATCGTCCATGCTCATGACTGAACACTGCTGGTTATAAATTATGTAAGTGAACTCTAGAAACCACTAGAACTTAAATGAGAGATCAATTAAAGTCATAAAAATGTGTAAAGTTTCCTTTTGTCCAGAAAATCCAAAAATCCTTATTAGGAAGCATTAATAATTTCCTATTTTCTTTAGAAGTCATTGTCACCCCTCTCATTCATTAAATAAACTTCCAACAATAAGTGTCTGTCTTAATTTAAAAACCATGGAAGCATGGAAAGCTTCCATGGTGGAAAATGTCTATACTTTTTGACTGACAAAATTGTTTTGAAAGAATTAAAATCCAGATCTTAATCTCAGCTTAGCTTTTTATGCAACAACACACAGGAAGGGACAGCAGACATTCTTAGAACAACCTGACTTCCCAATGGCATTCAGAATTAAATTATTTTATTACACCTGGGAACAATTAAACATCTGGCTGTCAGCTGTAAACAATTACTATAGACAATGAAATTAGTGGCTTTCCCTTAAGTATCCATGTATTTCTAATGACCTCAGTTAACATAAGTGAGAATGATCTGTGGATATATTGTTTGTGCATCCAGGACCAATTATATCCCCCAACTATTATATCATGGAAGTGAAAAATATCACCAGAAAACCAAAGCAATTTTGTCCAACTCTAGAAAACTGTGCCTTGAATTTTATGCCTTGACAAGTAAGGAGAAAGCATCTATAGAAGAATGAGATACCATTTCTGCTACAATGACACACTGAGACACATTTAGAGAGAGATTAAGTCAAAGATTGACAGATGATAGAAAGAGAATGAGCGAGTGAATTGTTTTTGAAGGAGAGAGAGATTCAGGGTGAAAAACTGAAAAATGGGGAGACAGTCAGAGCTAGGACTTGCTGTCATTCGTGTTGAGAATTTCTTCATTAATACAAATTAGCAACAACTCTATAACTTTCTTGGAGAGTAGCTTGGCCAAGGGGCACTGAAAAGTTACTAGCCCATAGTAATAAAGTTAGTATGTGTCTGGGTCAGTTTTTCTATACATGATGCCAGGTTGTTTCTCATTTGTATTCAAAACAAAAAAGAAATTCTATTCTTGGATATAGTCAGTTCTTTTGAGAAAGGGGAAGGAAATCAACAATACTTCTTAACTGACTATAGACAATCAATAGCAGTCAGCTATTCAGAAACCTCTATAGGAAATTCCAAGAGGCCAATAGGTTTATTAATATTCATATGAGAGTTCATCCTTTTCTCTAAGTAATTGTCTCAGGAGAAGTCCTCAGCTGTTTTATTCCTTCCTGGAAATAAACCTTTTGGGCCAGCATTGGGGCAAGAGGGGTGAGCAGCTGTATCCAGGCTTTCTCTGAGGTAAGAGCTAGTGCTGAGTGGTTGTGTTTCAAGGGCAAAGCTCTAGATGTAAAGAATGATAAACCAAACCCTAAAGTAGCCAGCACATATCTAGTGACAGACACAGTACAGCTACTCTAAATTATTCAAGCTTTCCCAGACTTCTGACAGAAGAGACATAATTCATCTCCATTTTC
Source organism: Sarcophilus harrisii (assembly GCF_902635505.1). Lineage (NCBI taxonomy): Eukaryota > Metazoa > Chordata > Mammalia > Dasyuromorphia > Dasyuridae > Sarcophilus > Sarcophilus harrisii. The sequence continues at coordinate 136,083,290 of NC_045426.1, forward strand.
TTATTCTATAAGCATGAAGAGACACAAGGTGAAAAAGCTAAAACTCTTCAATCACCAAGACAGTAAACATTAGACAGAGTAAGTCTTTATTTAGCCCATGAAGTATTTTTAGCATGATTCAGGCACTAGAAATCAGCTTTGAAGATAGAAAACTTAAATATGTTTTTTGCGATATTTGTGGGTGATTTCTTACTTGCTTTTTGTTTGCTAGTATTTTGCTGGCAAAGAGCCATTTAAACAGTTGTTTAATTATCCAGTATATCACAGGCATGTAACCTCCAAGATAAGCTGTGACTGTATTTTAGCAGTCATATCACTAGGGTCAAAAGTAACAACGAAAATTAAGCTTCAAATAAACAAATCTTAAAAGATCAGCTTTGTGTATGGAGAGTAATTAATAACTTGTTTAGGAAAATGTTACTGAAATGTGGTTTTGGACAAGGAACTGACACACTACTTCAGAGGTTAGATACCCTAATATTTAACAGGCTACCATTTGGTGGGCTGGCTGACTCGCCTGTAGGCATGGCACAAGTTAGTTCTTCACATGTAATTACACAACATTTAGACAATATCTTAATGACACCATGCACTTCAGCTGAATCAGGCCAGCTGGAAATTGTGGTAACATTCTGATTACCCAGGCACATGTAAAATTAAAACTTGTACAACCTCTGCTTTTCACTTGTGATGTTTTGATACAGATGTTCTTGGAAAGACTAAACAGTATTTAACAAAATAATCTCCTTTCAACTTTTTTTTCCTCTCCCTTCATGTGTACCACTAAGAATAAAATAGAAGTTATTATTTTAAAAATGCTTAAGTTGATAACCTACATCCTGTAACTTGTTTAATTTTATCAATCACAGAACACATGGCTACACTTTGGGTAGTTTCAATGACTTTACATACTAATACCACCCCCCTTTTTCCCCTTAAAAGCCAATCAAATTTTATTCTTCTCCTTACATGGAAATAGTTCAGCACAAAATAGAGTTGTTTAGAACTGAATGACTCATCCCATTAAATGGTTAATAACACAAATCACTCTTTTAGAAAAGACTAATTTTAGCACATGCGCAGAATTTTAAATTTAAATCACCTTTCCTAGGATCTTCTTATATCTCATCATAAAGACATTCGGAGTTGGCATGCCTGAAGTTGGTGATAAAGAAAGTGTGCCTTAATATAATGAGTTTACTCAAGATAAACACTCACTCTTTAATTTTCTTTGTGAGGTGAAAACTTGGAAAAGTACTACATAGGGCAAGAGGATAGACAGGGGAGGAGTCCATGCTCAGTTGTCAATAAATGTTTGAACAGCTTTCCCCCAGAGTCTTGAGTAAACAAAACCACAACTATTTTATCTTTCAAGCACACGCTGGTGTTGTCAAAATTTTTGGTCAAAAACAGAAAACTAGAAACATCATCTCAAGAATTATGGTGACAAATGACTTTCTACTACAAACAACTTTACTATGACATTACATCACCTGAAACTACTTTCTATGAATCAGAAGGGTAGGAAAAAAAACACATCAAAGTGAAATATTTGACCCTTCTGATATAATAGCCATAAATCAAAAATTTCAAAACTGCAAATAATTTACATAACATGAAAAACTGCTAGATTTGGGAAAAGGAGGAAGAGAAGGTACAGGAGGAAATGTGCAATTGGGATAGTTTATAAGAAAACATATTTATTCATGTTTTCATTGGCACATACATATCATGGAAAAACCAACTTCGAAAAAAATTTTTTCACCTACATTTTAAATATAAGTTCTTACTTAATGTGGCAAGCTATCACTCCCACTCCACCTTCAACCATCACTACCACTGTCTACCCAGGATATTTATCTTGGAAAAACATCACAGTTGGAGTTACCAAAAGACAAGAATAAAAGGCTCTATCTGCAATTTATTGTCCCCTACCCTAATATGACTAGTAAAATTATTTACATCTCATAATTTATTGAATGTTTTCAATGTATCATATCTTATACTTGGGTGAACAATTAGTAATTTCTAAACATCATCATTTGAAAGTGGCCAGGAAAAGCAGTGAATTCAATAATAATGGCATTTCCAGAGTGACTGAAGGAAGCACACATGTTAATTCCTTCCATCTCTAATAAGGAGATTAAAAACACCTCACCAAAATCCCATTTCATAATTTGTTCTGAGAAGAAAAATTCACTCTATGGGGTAAACTATATTCATGGAAAAAGACTTTTGTGCCTTTTACTTTGAAAATAAAGAATGACAATGAAATGTGTGTGAGGTCTCTGAGAAGACAGTCCCAGATGTTTACAATGCTGCTGTAGTATAGCTGTGCAATATGAGAGGTTTCTGAAGAAAAGAGTAGGATAGGACACCACAAAGCGGCCCATATGCTATTGACAATACAGACAAGAGCATCATGTTACCATGAGAGAAGGCAAGCGGAAGACAAATAGCGGCAGTGATGCCTTAAAAGTTAACTTCATGGACTGCAATCACTCAAACCAACACGAGGGACACAGAAAAATCAAAACCAGGAAAAAAAATGTTTTTCTCTTGTATGGGGGAGTAGAGCAGGCTGTGTAGGGCTAGGGGTGGGAAGAAAGACAAGAGTGGAATCAAACTTCACTCTCTGTGTAATAAAATTTCCCATAAAACCACTATAATTGACAATGGGTAATTATTTTCAGATTGAAGTAGCTCTGCCCAAAACTCTTAGCAAGACTGCCAGCTAACAGAAACAAAATTTGTTTTCTAGAGCATTTACAGGGGAGAAAGAAGAGATCTGTCTGCAACCAGGATGGTGGTGGAGGGTGGATGCATGCAGAGAAAGCACACATACAGATAACTGCAGGCACAAGAGCCCCCTCCTTCTGGTAGTAGAGGTTTCCTGAACAAGCCAGTTGAAGAAGATGGAGTGGGGAGAGTGAAGAAAAAGAAGGGAGCGGGTGTCTCAGTTTGATGTAATATATGCGGGGTCTCCAGAGTGAAACTATTTTACTTAATCATTTTACAGGGGGTTGAGAACATCGATATTTAGCGGGTTACATCTGGAATAGATTTTTCCCCCGTGGAGTCTGGAGGGGTGAATAATTTCAAAGTGGGTGGGGGGGGAGAACAAAATTATATTCGGTACTTACTGTATGGGCAGTTCTCATTCTTGGTCCCGCTGACCTTTCCATTCTTTTCAATCTTGAGAAAGTACTTGGTGAAAGAGAACAACTTTCTCCAGCGAACATCTCCTTGGAGGTGATTGTAGCTCCGCACATGTCTCCCCGCACTGGAAGGAGAGGAGAAGGAGGAGGAGGAGGAAGAGGAGGAGGAAGAGGAAGAAGAGTTGGTGGCCTCCGGTGACAGCATGTCGTGGCCCATGTCGTGGCAGGTGACAGACACAGAAGACACCAAGAAGAGCAGCAAGAAGCAGCAGCAGCAGCAGGGCAGGTGGGGAAAGGCTGAGGCACCATGTGTCAGTATCCATTTCCACATTGTACTGAAACTCTCGGCGTTAGAAAATGTCTCATCAGAAGAAACATACTGGAAGGGTAAAACCCGGTAAAAGATGAGTAGAAAGCTGCTGTTGGCTGCTGCTGGCTATCTTCCTCAGAACTCTGATCTGGCCTGAAGTGAACGCATCAACATCCATAACTCAGGGGCACAAATGAACGGCCGGCTGCCTCTGCCTCTTTCTCTTTCTCTCTCTCTCTCTCTCTCTCTCTCTCTCTCTCTCTCTCTCTCTCTCTCTCTCTCAAATCTTCTGTGGTCTGCCTATGTAGTTTCCCAGGAAGCGGTGTCACTTGGGTGGCAGTGGTAGCTGCTGGCGGTGGTGGCCCACAATCTTCTTTCCTTCACACAAGATTTTCCAGTAGCTACTTTGTTCTCTTCTTCACTCCTTTCTTCACCATGTTAGATGGGGAGAAAAAGTCTGGAAAGGAAAAAAATAAAAAGATGACAGCACAGTGAACAAAAACCAAAGAGAATGGGGGTGGGGACTGGGGAGGGGGATGCCTGAGCCCCTCTGGAGATTAGCACCTTCTGTTCGTTTTCTCTATCCTGAGCCCCACAACCAGTTAGCCAGCTGTAGACAGAAAGAAGCCCGTTGCTTCGGAGTTGTGGGCTCTGAAGGCAGCAGTTTGATACCGGTGGTTGCTTTCCCCCCTCTCTGTCTTTCTCTCTCTCTCTCTTTCTCTTTTTAGTGGTGGAGGTAGTTGTTGATTTGAAGCCTCCAGAAAGTAACTTCTTGTTTCGAGTGGTGGTGATTGGTGTTTTGGATTGGATTTCCCCCCCTCCCTCCCCAGACCACTTGTAAACAGGTTGAAGGCTGTAGCCCAAATGTCAGTGATTACAAGCCAGAGGTGGGATATGCCTCTGGTGGTCAAACCTTATTTGCCAGGATGGGGAGATAGGGGGAGGGGGGTGTCAAGCAGCGGTGGGACATCTGAAACTCTCTGCAGTAGGGAACGCGAGGACGGGAGAACTCCAGGGGGAGAGAGAGGGAGGGGAGAGACAGAGGGAAGGGAAAGAAGGGATAGGGGGTGGGGTGGGGAATAGAGACGTGGAGAACTGGGGAGATTCAGAGCATCAGGCAAAGAACAGTGCTTTTGCAGCCGAACTAGAAGCAGGAGTTGCGTACCCCCTATTCTTCCTCGCCTCTGAAGAGGCACCAGCCGCAGCCTCCTTTGACTCTTCCTAATTGTTCCTAAAACGTTCTTCTGCTCGCTGACCACCAGCGTGCGTTGTATACTCATGCTTTCCTAATTTTGCTGTCTTCCAGCCTGAACCAATCCCCTCTGGAGAGCCCCTTTCTGACTTGCTTTCTAGCGTAAGAGTTTCTCTTTTCTTTTCTTTTCTTTTTTCTTTTCTTTTCTTTTTTCTTTTCTTTTCTTTTTTCTTTTTTGGCAGTGAAGTGCTTGAGAGCCACCTGGAGTTTGTTGCTTTACTGACTTTTTTTTTTCGTTTTCGTTTTGAGAAAGGAGTGAGGGAGAGATGGAGAAAATGTTTCCGACAACCCCTCAAAAGCAGATTTTACGCTGATCAGAGCAAACACGGAAAAGAAGGGTGGGTGGGGGGGAGAGAACACCAAGGACATAATTAGTTTCCTTTCCTCCTCTTCTGCCAGCTTCCAAGGAGGTCTTTGCTTTAATGAATCACTGATTTCTCGCTTCCGTTGCTGAAATAAAAAGTTCACACTTTAGCCTCGCTCTGCCTTTTAAGCCCAAAGAGATTTATCGACCTCCTTAAAGTCGCCCCTCTCTTGCCTCAAATGAAATCAGGGACCCAAATGACCAATTTCTAATTGCTAACATGAGTCATTTACTGAATCACGCGTGCACTTCAAAGCAAATGGCACTTTACTGGGATTGCAAAGATTTTACCATAAAATCTGTCTGAATGCCTTGCTGTCTGTTTTCTATGCAATTTCCTTTGCACTTTGCCATAAAGGGGCGCTTTTTTTCCCATCTTCAAATTTAATGTTTAAGGAACCCTGTTTTACAATAAACAAACTAAAACAAACTCTATCATTAAAAGGAGTGGCTCCTTCCTTCCCTCCCCCCCCCCCTTCCTTTTCTGCCTGTTCAATTCCTCTCCCCAAGTTCTTTCAAGGTAGGTATTCACTACTATACATACATGTTAGGTAAAGAATGCAGTCCCAGGCTGGGAATTTTTTTTTTTTTTGCCAGAAATTGATTTGTATTCAGAATGAAATGCCATCGTGGTATCTGTTATGTTCGTAACAGCCTAAGCTTGCCCAGCAGTACCAGGATTTCTACTGAATGTTTATCATTTAGATAGCCTAACTAACTAACCATGAGCAATTCGTTAAATAAAAGTCAACCTTGTGTCAAAAGGCTGCTGTTTGGGGACAGTTGAAGTTTAGGAAGGAAAAATCGGTATGGTTTATGCAATTAAAAACAAAACTAGCTTGTACCTACTGAGACTTGGGAATAGCATTTTTATTATAAACAACATAATATATCTAAAGAAATGTTAATCCGGTTCTTAAAATGGAATTTAAATGATATTAACTTCACAAGAGAAAATTTGAAATGATTTTCAATTCTATTGTTTACTGACTGGAAAAATAGTTTTAAGTTTAGTTTACGTGCTTATTATGTTCCAGGGTGGCATTTAAGAGGGCTGGAGTTGAAACAGTTTAATGCTGGAATTGGTATTTTTAATTGCATTGTTTATGGCCCTCCCAATACTTATTCATAAGATTTCAATAGTGTGGTAACAACCATAGAAGATTGTTGGTTTTAATTTAATTAGATTTGATTTTTGTAGTTTAATAATTGGAAAGTGAAGAAAATAAAAAAACATGAGTCAACCAAATATTGCTCTTTAATTAAAGCGTGGTGACTTTAAAATGACCCAGAATGCTAATTTCAGTCTCCTAGTTCACTATTTTATACCTAGATTGACAAATGCTTGAAACAGAGTGTAGAGTTTCTAAGGGACTTGAGTTTCAGCCCAGGAGCACAGTTGAATCCAAATGTTTGAATCAACAGTAATCAAAACTACGTGTTTTTAAAATGTTCTGTTTGATGAAACCATAAAATAATGATCCTTGCTGTCAAAAGTTGCAAAACATGGGAAATTATTGTTTTAGTGTTTCTTTGCGCTGGGAACCAAGAATATTGTTGAAGTTTTGTGGTCATTTGCTTGAAAACTTAATTTTTTTTTTCCTCCTTAAAGCAAGATAACCTCATCTCCCATCTTCTCCTTCCCTGGGGAACTCTTTCACCTCCAACATGTATAGGAGTTCTATGTTCCCAAAGTACAACCTAAAGTATCCAATTAGTTAAATGTTAGTGTTTGTGTCCAAAAAGCATTTTCAAAAAGTAAATATTAAAATCAGATTATTCCAGATGCAGTGTTTAATAGGATGGCAACTTGGAATAAAAACAAACAAAAAACAACTCAGAAGATTTTTTTAAAGCTCAAAAATTATCTCTGCCCCTGATTTATTGTGTAATCTTGATCAAGTCAACTCCCTGGGCCTCAGTTTCCTCACCTGTAAAAGGATTGGATGAGATGAGGGGATTGTAAGAGGTGATCTCCAAGACCCCTTCCAACTCTAGCATTCTGTGAAATGCCCTTAGAGCCTTTTCTCTGCTGTGTGATGACAGGAAGGGCATTTACAAAACAGCCGAAATGAAAAGCTGACATAGCTTTTTAGATTATATCGCATTCTTTTTTCTCTTTTCTGTATAGCCTTTCTTTTATAGCACAGTCGAATCCCTAAATACCCCACTACTTTGTATTGTTGGGTCACCTCTTAGGTTAGCCTGAGAAAGCCTGAGAAAAGTTCCACAGGAAAGATGCACTATTTAACGGAATTCAATCTCTCCCAATAGATTTGAATCACTAACATAAATGTATGAATGTAGATTATATCTCTGTAATGATGCCTGAATCATTCTCAGTTACTTCAAAGGACTGAAATTCAACCTCCCTTTTTAGCAGCAATAATCAGGCCTTAATGGGTTCCTTTATTAATTGTTTCTCTGCTAAGTCTGAAAAAGACAGAATAAGCTCTCAATTAGAAAGGTACCTACTAGTTTGCTCTAAAATAGTTGGTTTTCTTCCCCTCTCTGGAAGGTTTATACATACATCATCCTTGGACCCTGCACTATTCAATAGTATTGGGTCCAGCCATTATCCTAAAGAATAAACCTATTTCTTTGCAAAGCTGTATTTTAATAAGTTAGAATGTATTCAATGAAGATTTTTTGCAGCCAATAAATATCCCTTAATGTATAAATAATGAAGAGCTGAAAAGCAATCTGTTTTTATACTACTAGGTGCTTCTGTAGCTTTTCTGCTTATTAAGTAGACATTTCAGATTTGTTATTCCTAGATGATTTTAGCTGTACAGAACTATCAGTGGGTCAATTAAAGGATGTGTGTGTGTGTGTGTGTTCTTGTATGTTTTATTAAAGTATGATGTTACTTACAATGTCAGTAAGCTGCTACAAATAACTCAGGCTGAAAGTTAGACAAGCTCTTCTCTGTAGATGTCTGCAGTCTTTATTTTTAAACCAATGGTACAATCCTAGAGAATACAAGTACCAAAATAAAGTAATTGCTTATTTTGAAGTTGAATGCTCTTTGAAAGCATAAAGATTTATAGTCTACTCATGTTGCAATCTTGGGTAAGAGGTATTCCTTTTTATAAATATTAACATTTTATGGGAATGATGTGGTTATTGCAGTTGTTTGTTGTTCAAGTCTTGAAGTGGAAGGAGATCTTAAGACTCTAGATTTAAGACAAGAAAGGGACTGGAGAGGGTATTGAGTTGAACCCCTGTTATTGAAGTATCAATTCTTGTACTTGTTAACACTACCTCAGTTTTTACAAACAAGCAAACTGAAGTTATTTGTCCAGAGTTATACAACTACCAAATGTCTGATACAGAATTTGAAACCAAGCCCTCCTGATAATAAGTCCAACATCCTATCTGCTATAATCTGCAGCAATGTTGGATTATACATGTTGGATTTTACTTTTTTAGTATTTTAGTATCCCCCAAGTACCTTGGGATACTATTTTTAGAAGTATAGTCTTTTGTAGGAGGATGGAACCTTAGAAATAATCTTAATTCAAATCTATCACTTTACTGTTGAAGAAACTGAGGCTGAAAAGTTAAAGAGATTATCTAGAATCATACAAGAATTCAGTAGCAGAAGTAACATTTGAAAGAATCTAGGTTTCCTAGTTACTTTGATTTATTCTAGTAAAAGTATTGCTCTCCTTTCCTTCTCATTCCTAATCTCCTTTCTAAGGTGTCAAGGTAATAACTACGATCAGCCAAAAGAAGAAAAGTATGTCCCTTTGAATTCTCCTCTATCTTCTTCTTTATCCCCCTCTTTTTTTTCTTTCCCAACCCCTATACCCACTTTTACATTTAAGGATAGATCCTTGAATTTCTTGAAAGTTAATTATCTTGCCTTCAATTAAAAGTTTAGGCATCCTTACTACAAAACATTAACTGAAGAGAATTAATAAAATAGTTCAGTGTTTAATTATTGAACAATGAATAATTAGTCCTCAGTGTTACTACTATATTTTATGAAGAGGAAATTTCTACAAAGTTCCACACCACAAACAGGGATAGAGATAATATACAAGATATGATTAGGATTTTCATAAGTTTTATCTTAAGAATATGGGATTCTTATTTAGCAAAGATTTGCCACTTTAGACAGTAAGATTTCAAATTAACACATAGTCTGAGCATCTAATAACACATTTGCATAAAGCTCCAGAGTTCATCAAAGAATAACTACTATGCTAAATAGTTAAGCAAAGGTTTTTGCAAAGTCTAAAATTAAGTTTAGCTTTGTAGCATCCTGAATGCTTTTCATCTTTGGAGCTGATACTGTTTTCTGACCTTGAAAGTACAGCGAGGAAAGTGAACAAAATCCCGTTTTGCATAAGAAATTCTTATTTTTCTAATACATTGATGAATTTTTTCTAACACAGTATTTCTTGTTTCTCAGTATTTCATATATTTCTTAACTTGAGCTCTGTGAATTTCAACAAAATAAAACTCAATAAAATTGGTTTTCTTTGTAATGTTATATATTTAATACATTTAAAAAACATTATTCTAGTGAAGGGTTCCATAGTTTTCACCAAATTTTCAAAAGGATCCATGGCACACACAAAAATCAAGAGCCTATTCTCTATAGTTAAAACAGCAAAAAAGAAAAAAGAAAAATCTTTATAAATTTTTAGAGAAACACAAGTGCATGCTATTGATATATAGATAGATAGGTAGATAGATAGATAGATAGATAGATTTCTATCTATCCATCTCTATCTTATCTCATAGGGTTTCTATTTGTCCCTTCCCAATATAAATAAGGTCAGCCTTGGCAAAGTTAAATCTGTAGTGAAGTGGCATATCATGGTGGAACTAGCAATGATTTTGAATCAGAATTCTAATTTCATCTCTATGCGTTAATTAACTTTTCTGGGTCTCTGTTTATTTATCTGTAAAATATAAGTAATCTTTTGGGTAAATTCCATTCTAAACCTATGACTTTAAGTTATTTTTCTCTGTTTCTGGTCTCTGATTTTTGTGCCTTTTCTCCTTGGTCATTCCCCTTACTTCAGGTACCCAAAGCTTCTCACTTCTCTTTACTTCTCCCCCACTGCCAAACCAAAAGGATTTGATAGCAGGGGTTTACACTTATCTGATTGTACAATCAGTCTGATTGTACTTGAGTATGAATGAGTTTAATGTGTTATCTGAACCAACATTTGCATTTTAAGTCTTTTATCTCTAATTGTGGAATGAAAGACTTTATCTCCTATTAAAGGAATGTCGGGTATTGGCCAGCAGGTGGGGAGGTATTCTGGGGGATGTGGAACTGAAAATCACATCTGGGTGGCATTTTACCTTCAAACTGAATTACAGCAGCTCATCTTTTCCCACTGCAGCTGAGAAGCCTATGTCAAGGGGATATTTAAAAAACTAGTCTGATTTGCCCTGGCACAGGTTCCCTGAAGGTGTTCTTTCATAACTCTGCCCTTCTTACTTTTAAAATCCTTCTGTGTCTCTTCTAAAGTCAAGCTAATCCCTTAGCTAGCCTCTTTGACTCAAACTCCCAAATACCATATTCAATATATCCTGGAAAATTACTTGGGTTCATATTTAAAAAAAAAAAAAAAAAGATTTCCTTGTTTTAGAACTGGAAAAAGAGAAAGTAAGGCCTTCTTGGTTCTAAGATTAGCTCTCTATATACCATACCACTTGAAGAAAGAAGACAATAAAGTAGAAGTCATTTTCATAATGTATGTTTCTCAGTCAAATATTTAAAAAACCTCCTTACAATAATAATAATTTTAGTAGTTTCAGATTGCTAAAAGGCATGATGCATGAAGTACTTTACATACAGTTAGTAGTTTAGCTAACCTAGTTAAATGCCTCTATTCAAACAGAGAATGAATTCTTTATAAATAAGAGTAATCATATTGGTATGGTTACTCTTGTCTATGACTATGTGGAAACGCATGATTTATAAGAGTTTTAATATTCATATATCATTCTACATACTATCTACCTATTGGTAGAAAATCATTTTTTTTTTAATATAGGGCATACACATACACACATTATGTGTGTGACACTGGAAAAATTAGTTCATCTCTCTGAGACTCAATTTCCTTATTTGTAAAATAAGTGGTGCCAGAGATCAGATGCTATCCAATTTTCATTTATTTATACGTTTGTTTGTCTATCTTTATCTGTTTATCTATCTATCCTCTTAATTAAATGCTTTCATTTTAAATATACATGTGCCTTATGTGGTCTGCTGGACATTTTCTATTTTATTTTATTTTTTTTTTTGGTGAGGCAATTGGGGTTAAGTCACACAGCCAGGAAGGGTTAAGTGTTTGAGGTTAGATTTGAAATCAAGTCCTCCTAATTTTAGTGCTGGTACTGTATCCACTATATCATCTAGCTACCCCTCTATTGGACTGTTACAAACCGAGTTAAATTGAATTTAGAGTGGTATGTGTGTGTGTGTGTGTGTATGAAGCCATGGGTTCAAGACTTACTTCTGACCTATGCTAACTATGGGACCATATAGACTTCAAGCAACCAAATAATTGCTAATTATACATTAAAAGCAGACTATGATTATCCATCCCAATTTTATCTTTAATGTAAATACATATGTAAATATGTGTATTTCATGAACAATTCATACAAAATAATAATCTGTATTTCTGGAAAAAATTTCTTAATCTGATAGTTTCCTATATAAATGAAAATAAAATCTAGAGTTGGTCTATCTATGTATATGTATACATATACATACACATATATTTTGTGTATGTGTGTGTATGTGTGTCCTGTTTTTCCCCCCTTTGGAATTTATTGTTGACAATTTCTTTTTTTCCCTGAAATTGAGTCAAATGCTTTATTTCTTATTTGGTTATTTTGGTCATTTAACATATATATATATATATATATATATGTGTGTGTGTGTGTGTGTGTGTGTGTGTGTTAACATGTATATATGTGTTAACATATATATTCAATACATTTCAAATTGCCAACTTGATAGCATACAATTGAACAAAATAATTTCAAATAACTTCTTTTATTCCTTCAATTATTGTGAATTAGCCTTTTCCCTTTTTCTTAACTCTCTCTTAAATTCTCTGGTAACTCTCTTAAAGAATCAAATTAACTAATCATTCTATTTTTCTATACATTTATAACGTATACATTTGTGTATGATATTTGTGTATATTTATTCCCTAATTCACAGTCAATTTTTGTAGGGATGCCATATATACTCCTCTATGTTCCCGCTGAGTAAATGTCAGAGATCTATCGTATCTAACTTCTGTAAAATTTTATTAAGGGTTTTTTTTTTCTTATTTAATTAAATTTTCTGGGCCTAAAAGGGATAAATTATTTTCTGCAGCAACTATAGTTTGCTATCTATTTGTCCCTGTGGTTCACTTAACTTTTCTTTAAGTATGTAACTGCTATGCCATTTGGTGGATGTGTTAAGTATTGATGTTAATTCATTGTTTATGATGTCTTTAAGCCTAAGGTAATTTCCTGTTTATCTTTTTTTAATTGTGTATTTTTGCTATTGCTTTGTCTAAGAACATGTTTGCTATTCCCTGCAGTATGGAGGAATTTAACATAGATAGGTGATGTCAGAAATACCGTATTGACTATTGAAGATCTTGCAAAAATTTGAGTCTTGATCACAAAGGTCTTCAAGGAATTTAAGTTAAGGGTAGGTCCCTTGTGACCCTCCAAAACTTTTCTATTTTTCTCTGTATCAGTTCCCTGCCAGTAATATATCACCTTTGTGGCATGCCTTGGCTCTGGCTCAAATAATTCTTTTCCTGGAATCACAGACTTAGAACTGGAAAATACCTTACAATTCAGCTAATCCAATACCTTATTTATAGATGCAGATATTGAACTCCAGAGAAGTTAAATAGCTTGCCTAAAGTCACATAAGTAGGAAGTGGCTGAATTAGCATTTAAACCTAGGTTCTCTGAATTGAAATCCAATTTTCTTTCCTTTCCATTGTACCTTACTATTTTCCAAAGTAAATAAGTAAATTTTCCAAAGTAGATAAAGATGTCAGGAATAGAATTCAGATCTTACAGATATTACACATGCTCTATCACTGAAGCACATCCTTAAACTCTCTGGTATCTTCTTGAAAAATGTCGTAGTTTCCATATTGAATTTCTTCTAATTGTACCTGTCTACTAACCAATTGCCAAGATCAGTGTCTGCCACTGGTTCCACTGGACTACTGAAATATTGTCATTGTTTCACTGGTTATGGAGGAGAGAATATCTCCTCTGAGCAGACTTTCCACAGTATCTAACGTCTCACCATGTGGTCTCAAAGTTGCATCATTTCTGTTTCAATAGTAGAGTGCTTAGTAACTACTTTCTACATTTACCATTTGTAATTTATTTCTTTGGGCCTCTGGAAATATCGATACAATTCAATGCAAATAATAAATATATTATCAGCCTTCTATCATCTTTCTATGACTTTACATCTTTTCAAAGAGTCCACAGAATAGCATAAAGTAATTGTACCAGGATAAGACTTGGAAATATCATATCGCCCAATATGTGAAGAAGAAAAGGAAACAATTAATTAGTTTTTAACTAACTACCAAAATTTTATAAACACTGATAGGTCTGTGTGTGTGTGTGTATGTGTGTATGTGTGTGAAGTTCACACAGCCTGAAGATAGGAGTTACATGACTCTGCCTTCTGGATTTTTACTGTAGTTGTCCAGGGACATCTAGACATAGCGTATAACAGTATATATTATGCTTTAAGATTTACAGAACAATTTCCTTACCATGACCCTATAAAGCAAATGTTTCCAGATTCATAGTTCCTGTCCTGTAGGTAAAGAACTAAAATCCAGAAAGATTAAGTAATTTGCCTAAATTCCAGATTTCTTAACTTTTTTCTTGCCATGGCCCCATTTGGTAGTCTGGTGAAACCTATGGATCCTTTCTCAAAATTATGCTTTTAAATGCACAAAACATAATAAAATAGATAAGATAACAAAGGAAAATAAAGATTAGTGAAAAGATTTTTTTTTTGAAAATTCAAGTTCATGGCAATTTATCCCTACATCCTGAATCCAGGCCCTCAGATTAAGAACCCTTGCCCTCTGGGTACCTGGCTAATATCTAGACATAACTTAAAATCTTCTGACCTGGAGTTTAGTCCTCTTTCTATTCTTCTATCCTACTTCCAATTTTTTTTTTTTACATTTTAAATGACAACTGCGGACAACTTTCCACATCCAGTATTCTCTTGCATTTTATTTTGTAGGACTTCAAATAGACAAAAAAAATATGGTGAACAACTATACAATTTTTCACTTTTAAATACACACTAATTCATTTATTTAGTAGCTATTGTAAACAAGATGACATGAAATTTTGAATCCCTAGACAGTGACCTCTGCCAGTTTATTTTGAAAAAAAGATGAAAAAAAAAAAAAAAACCCAAAAGCATTTCTTTTAAATACTAATTCTCTTTCAAGTTTTTAACATCCTGGTACTACTTTTTTGGATACTGCTATTCCTGAAAGTGTCACTCAGAACTGAGATATTCTAGATGGGATTTGATTGTGGAACAATACAGTAGATAGACTGCTTCTCTAATCTTTGATGTTTTTTGCCTCTATAACCTCTAATGTAGCCCCAAATTACATTAGCTTTTTGCTTTCTTTTACTATGTCACACTTTTGATTGTCATTAAGCTTTCAATCCTCTTAACCCTCAGATCTCTTTTGGATAAACTGCTATTCTAGCCATACTTTCCTCATTTTATATTTTTGAAGTTAAGTTTTTGAATCCAAGCCATCCAATTTATTCTTATTAAATTTTACCTCATTAGAGATGTCCCTACATTTTAGTCCATTAAGAATTTTAGAGATCCTTATTTTCATTCATGTTAAATCATTCTCCTAGTTTTGTGCCACATAAAATCTTGTGAAATATGTCATCTATGTATAATGCCTATATCCAAGTCATTGATAAAAATGCTAAATGGCATACAATGAAACCTAGTTTCTGGAAGATTCTACTGGAGAACTCCTTCCAAGATAACAGAACCATTAACACCTGCTCTTCTGGGTATAATTATTTAAGTACTTCCAAATCCAAACAAGTGTGTAATCACCTTGCTTGCTTTTTTCCACCTTTTCCCAAAGGAATAGCATCGCAATTTTTCCAATTTTTTTGTAATGGAGAAACAATTTGGAAATTGCTCATGGAAATTTTGTCTAAAACCAGAAGATTATGCATAATATGCAATGGTATTATAAATCCCATTCTTCAGGTCATTGGTTGTGTTTCCTTCATGGATGTAGAGTTACATCTTGCAAAGATATCTAAAATAAGACTAATACTTGTTCCTTCTGGATGCATGCAGGCCTCAGGCAATGCATTTCTTTTATTGGTTCTGAGGAAAAGCATAGTTCCTGGAACATAGAAATATATTAATGTCAGTCACTGTTGTAGTTAAAGTTCTGGGATCAGAAAGCTTGGGTTCAAGTCACCTGCTATATTCCAGAAAAGTGGTAGGGCTTAAAAGGACTTTGAAAATGGATCTATCAAAAAGAATAGAAAGGATGTCATTTTAAACTAATGGATTAATTTAAAAGGGCCACAGAATTTAGAAAAGGAAGAACTTTAAGGCTAACTATTTTAACTCATTTTGTAGATGACACAACTCAGAGAAATACATCATATATGTAAAAGAGCTGTGATTTAGTTCATACTCCCTATTTCAGGACACAGAACACAAACTTTCCAAAAATCTTAGAGCAAATAAATTGTTCCACCTAAAATGTAGAATGATGCTGTCACATGCCATGGCACAGATGATTAGTTCTTAAGCGTTACCAAGAAGGAAGTGTTTTGAGGACAGATTGCTGCTGAGGGCATACTTACATATGGAGAGCCATTTCACCAGAAAACTGAATACTAACTAATGAATTCTTTGGCTGGTCATCCATGAAACAATTAAAAAAAATCCACTATCACATGATTGATGACAAAATTAGCTAAGTTAAGTATTTTATAACTGTGAAGCATTATATAATCTCAGTTGTAGTAATTTCTATAACATTCTAGATATTTGTGGTCTTTGTCAGTGGATTTTTGCACTTAAAAAAAGAGACCTAATGAAATGTTTTTAAATTTTAAAAAATTCATTTTAAAAAGACTTCATAAATCTTCCAAAAAAATTAAAAAACCCAAATTTGATTTCTAAAAATCCAACCGGATAAAAATGACAATTTCTTTAAAAATGTGATTAAATAAAATAAGTAAATAGTCTATTTTTTCAGTCAAGTGAAGTGAAATGAAAAATAATGAATGTTTATGATATAATAAGAGGGAAAATATAAAAAACAACTTTTCATTAAAATATTTGAATCAACATCATAAACTTATAGTTAAGAAGTTAGGATTTTTTTTTATTGAGCTGAATACAGAATAAGAAAAAAAGAGTAGAAAAAGAAAGGCAGAAAAGGAAAATAAAAAACAAACAAAACATTTTCATGTGTCCAGAAGAACATCAGGGACGATTCAAAATATATAATGATAAATTTTCATTTCAAGAAAGCATATGTAATAATAGAGATTATATTCATGATGTCTATCTTTTCTTTGCTTCCTTGTTTTCTTCTGTGCCCTTTTTACTTTATTCTTCTCCCCTGTTATTCCTCTCATCTCCCTCAAGTAGGTTACAGTTAAGCACAAGTATATTTATATACACAGACACACATATATATTTATTCAATGCACCCAAATATAAATATATATATATATATATTTCTACACACATACATACATTACACATACATACATACCCACTTATACTCAGACATACATACACACACATATATGTTAACATTTACCCATACATAAACATACATCTAAAACAATATTAATATGGCTGATAGATTTCTCTCTTGTTGAATCTTTAAGTTTGACTTTGTCTAAGATCAATGATTACTAGCCCTACTTTTTTGTAGAGTTTGTGAATATCTCTTATTTCCTATCCTTGCTAATTCTTCTACCTTAATTCTGCTCCTTAACTTGCCTTGCTATTATTTAACCTCCCCCTATCTATAGATCTCTCCCTTATCTTCTCCCCTACCTCTTCCTTCTTTCTGTATTTCATTCGCATTATTTTACTCACCTTTTCTCACTTCTATTAAATACCCTTCTGTACCCCACCTTATCCTATGCTACTTTTAACCTCTCCCCCTTATCCATTTTCCATTAATTTATACACCTTATCCCACAACTTTAAATCTGCATACCCTTTTATACCTCACCTTATCCTATTCTCTCCTCTTCTTTATAGATTTTGGAGGGTGCTATGTCCTTTATGTATGCCCTATATGTAACTTTAAACTATTTAACCAATTCCTGATGTAAATAGGTTTTCAGAACTATGAGTCCTCCTCCCCTCTAATGCTTGTGTCTACTCTTCCTCTGCATCTCATTTATATAACACAATTACTATTTTTACCTTTTCCTAAATAGTTTTGCTTTTTAGAATCAGATTGATGTGGGAAAGATTCCAATCTTTGATTCCCAACCCCCCCTAGTTAATGTAAATTACCCTTTGACTCACAAATCCTGGTCCCTTTGAATTCCAGTAGAAGAGCCAGACCTGTCCCAGCCCCATCCGGATCTGAGCCAACTTTGGGGCTACACCCCAAAGCCCCTCGAGCTAAGTCTCCGACTTAAAAGGGCCACACTGGGAACCCCTCTTTGCAGAGATTCCAAACATGGCAGCCATGTGAGGACCCTCTGTCCACTGGACCCTCTGTCCAGTGCCCTCCTTGTCTCTACCTTCACCTATCTCCTACTTCTAAACTCAGTAATAAACCTCTTTTATCAATCTAGCTCTCCGGGCCAATAAATGCTTTTATTGGGAATTTGGTGCCACTACTAGACCTCATATACCTCTGTATCCTTGCGCCAAATCCAAGGGGGTTGCAGGGGAACTCTGTTTGACTCTCTGTACCCCAAACCTGCCACTAGACCTTAACTAAACCTTAATTTCATTTAGGTACCCCAAATCTAGACCTCAACATGTGGTCTAGACCTCAACATTTGGTTCCAGACCTCAACAAGATCATACTTAGCTCTGCTCCAATCTTTCTTTTGAACTACCCAATTACTGCCAATTTAAAGTAAGATATGCATTTCCATGTTAAAAAAAACTGTCCATATTAAATTCTTTGAAATTAATCTTTGATATTAGCTCTTATATGTTAAATTTTCTATTAAGTTTCAGTTTGGTTGAAGTTCATTGAATATCTATTTTTTATTTAATATTATGTATAATTTTGCTGGATGTGATATTTTTGGCCATGGGCCTCGTTCTTTTGATTGCCAGTAATGATTCCAGGACCTGCAGTCTTATATTGTGGCTGCTGTTAAGTCTTGTGCAATTCTAATTGTAGCTCCAGCATATTCAAATTGTTTTTTCTTGTTTCTTGAAAAATTTTCTCTTCTGAGTTTTGTAAAATTTGGCAATAATATTCCTATTTGTTTACCTCAAAGGATCTCTTTGAGGTGGTGATCAGTGGATTTTAAAAATTTCTACTTTTACCTCATGTTCTATCACTCCAGGACAATTTTCTTGTTTTATTTCTTGCATTATTGTGTCAATGTTCTTTTATTTGGTTGCTGTTTTCAAGTAGCCCAATTATTCTTATATTTTCTATTTGTTTTGTTCTTTCTATTTTGTTTTGTTATTTCTTGGTCTCTTATAGTTTAACTGTCTTCTCTTTGCTCAATTATAATTTTCAAAGAATTATTATTTTTCTTTAAGAATCTATCTCCTTTTTTAGTAGCTTAACTTTTAAAAATCTTGCTTTTCTTGGATGATTTTTATTTTTAATATTTTTAGTTTTACCTCAATCTCTATCATTTGATTTTTAAATTCTTTTTGGAGTTCTTCTATAAATTCTTTCTGTCCAAAGAGCTACTTAGTGTTACTCTTTAGGGTAAAAGAGACTTTTTTTTTTAATTTCACTGTCTTCCTCTGAAGATGAAGCACGTTCTTCCCTAATCCTATGGTAAATTTCATGTGGTTGGATTCTTTCTCCTTTGTCAATTCATTTTTTTTTTTTATGAGAAGTATTAGTGTAACCATGTTTAATCCCGGGACAGGAGGATAATGTCTCTAGCATCACTTTTGCTTTCCCCTCTGTCCTGAAACCCTAAACCAAGAGCTCCTGGCTCCTGAAAGTGCTGGCAGCCAGCAGAGTTCCTGTTCTACTGCTTCTGAACACACCATGTTTTGACTCCTTTTCAACCAGGACCTGTCTCTGAAGTATAGCTGGGCCTGGTGTTCCTAATCAGCTCAGATTCACTCAGCCTTTCTAACTCAGACCCCTGACTCCACAGAGTCTGGGAGGTAAATGTTCTGGTGGTTCCTGCAGAGACTGTAGCCACATCCAGTTAACCTCAGGGTTCCCTACTTGGTGTTTGTCTGAAACTAGCCCCGAACTTCACACTAATTAATCCCCAGTTTAAGATTTTTCTTATTGTCTTCTTTGGTTGTTCCAGGAAGACTCCAGTTCTGTTCTAAGTCTTCTTTGTTTTTCTTACTGTTCTGTGTTCATCCTGAGCTGCAAATTTGTTCATTTGTGGGTGAAACCTGGAGAGCTTGAAATTTAGTGACCTATTCTGCCATCTTCCCAGTTAGGAATATCTTTACTGGTTGAGATGAGTTTTTAGTGGTCCTTTTAAGCTAATCTATGTTAAAACTGAATCTATATGATAGCATAATATATACATGTTTGGTAAAAAAAAATAACTGGTGCATGCATTTGGGAATGGCATTTGGGAATATTTTGAAGTAGACCCTTTCTCCCCTTACAAAATATTTTATTTTTCTTAAATTGAAGGTGTCTTCCAGGTTTAAAGTTTATCATAGACCTCCAAAATGGCTCTGGTCTATAGTAGAAAGGACACTATAATTGGAAAGATAGAACCTCAGTTCAAACTCCAGTTCTACTACTAATAACCTTAATACATATATAGTTATATCTTTCCATATTTAATAACCTTAGCGATGTTGGATAAATTACATTATAACTTCTTAATTTTCTCATTTTTTTTTTTTTTGCTCAGGCAATGGGGGTTAAGTGACTTACCCAGGGTCACATAGCTAGGACTTGTTAAGTGTCTGAGGCCAGATTTGAACTTAGGTCCTCCTGACTTCAGGACTGGTGCTCAATCTACTGTGCCCCCTAGCTGCCCCATCATTTGTTTTAAGAAGAGAGAATTAATTACAAAGATCTCTAAATGCTATTTTATATTAAGAAGTCATTCTTAGATTCACAGTTAAACATTTCTATTTGATGGCCAAAGTTTCTCACTGGCCCTCAGTATTAAAATCCTATGAAGCACATCTCTAAAGTATAGGGAGTAGAGGAATTTTTGAAGCTAAAAAATATAGTACAGTTTGAAAATTCATCAGTGGAGTTACTCTTACAATTGAATCTACTGTTCTGATGAAATATCAAATTATTTCATTATGCTGCAAAACAGGGATATTAAAAAGTAACCAGCATTCACTCTCTCTATAGCAGAACAGCCACATTGCCATGAACCTCCCATTGTCAGAATCTCTTTTGGTAGCCTTTTTTTTTTTTTTGGTGGGTGGTTTGGGAATTTAAATGCGTTTTCTTTAAATGAATGGAATATTTACGGTGATTTGTAGGTAGTGAGAGCAAGACATTGAAGAGCAATTACTACTTGGAAGTCAGAACAAAAGCTCAATTCTTTGTCTCTCCTACAATGTAAACAACTTACAATCAAGTTATTTAGTTGGGGGAGTCAGGAGAAAGTGTTAGTTCTATATATTTTTCTTTCTATGCGTTTATTATTTAGTTATTCACTGTATGAGATGAAACTAGAATATCAAGAGTTTCCAGGTAATCACCTTATGAAGCTTATTTTATAGATCCCTTTCATGGAGTCATAACCTTTACTCTTCATCCAAGTTATCACTAAGTCACTATTTCTTTCAAGAATTCTCTTGGCTCTATGCACTTTACTCAATGACATCCTAGTGTCTAGTATCATCATCCGCATCAATTTATTCTTGGATTATTAAAATACTAATTTATTTTTATTTCTTCCTAATCTATCCTTTATACTAATACTAAACCCAGGAACAGTGAACCACAGTGGAAAAAATTATCAATAATCTATCATTGGTCTTGTGTTATTTAATGTTTTTGGTTAATGACTTGAATGAAGATATTAATGAAACTATCATCAGATTTGTAGGTGAGAAAAAGCTGAGAGGGATAGCTTTACACAATGGGTAATAGCTGAAGAGTCAGAAATACTTTGACTTTAGTAAACTGGAGATTGTCTGCAATTTGTTAAGAGGTCATTTAGCATGATGGAGACGCTAGAGTTTAGAACATAGAAAGATCTACTGAAGGAGCTGGGAGATGTTTGGCTGAGAGAATAAAATACTTTGAGAATATTTTTTCAAATATTAGAAAGGCTCAAATATAGAAGAGGGATTAGATTTGTTCTACTTGGTTCCAGAGAGCATAAGGAGGAGCAAAGGGTTATAGCTGAAAAGAACAAATTTAGGTTTGATGTAAAGATAAACGTTTTACCAATTGGAGCCAGTAAACATTTAACATCTGGTTCTCTGGGAAGATAATGTACATGTGACATACTTTCAACTTTAATATGTTGTTTTTAACATGTTCTCTATTACTTTCTAAAGTAAACAATCAACAAAACAATAAGTCATGCCCTGATTTTTAGCTTTGCAAATTTTTTAAGTGTAAATATTCATACTGAAAATTTAACAGCTGGTTCTTCCAAGCTATTTGATCTACCTTCAATAGACCTCTAAATTTAGAGCTTTTTACAAGTCTGGTTCAGGAGCTATATGGTTCCTCCTATCTAAAGAGTTTCAAGCAAAGAATGGCCACTTTTGTAGTATATAAGACACTCTCTTATGTTTATGGGTTGAATTACCACTGAAATTGTTTCCAACTCCATAATTCTGTGGCTTTCTAGAATTGATTATATTTTGAGAAACAGCTTGAAAAAAAGAAGAGATATTGCTTATCTAGCAAGATAAAGGGAGCAGGGAGAAAGGGAAAATAATGATTAATTGTAGTGAGTATGTATTAGCAACAACTTAGTACTAAAGATCCCAGATTTAGAGTTGAAAGGAATATTAGAATTCATTCAGTCAAGTCTTCATTTTACAGATGAGTAAAATGATGCTCAGTTACATTAAGTGAATTATACCAGATCGCACACCAGACTATGATTCACAATCACCTATTCTGATTCCTAATACATTTATTTCTTCATTGTGTTACTCTGAAGGATACTTTTCCTCTTCAAACTCAAAAAAAATTCCTTTTTATTTTCTCAATTTCTTTATTTTTTTTTTACCTCTTATTCCTTCCTCTTTCTTTTTTCTTTATCCTTCCTTCTCCTATCACCTTGACCTGAAATCTTCCAAATCTGTTTGGCCAAAGATCATTTTTGTGAAGGTTTAGTTTTTTCACATACAAATTGTTTCCTTGCTGGCATACAGTGATACCCTTGTCCAGAATCCCTCAGATAAAAGTTTATTAATTAGATAATCTTCAAATTGCCATGTGAGTGGCAAAATTATGTTTTCAATAATATTTCATACATGTCTTTCAGCATCTAGAGTGAAATGCTGCTTTTGTTGGGAAAACATGAATGTAAAAGAGGCATAGCCCACTCCTGATTTCAGTCCATTGACTTCAAAGCAAGAACTGCCTGAGTGAGTATTACAAAATCAAGTCCTTTATGAGTGGTTCATGTTACATTGCATAACTGTTGGACTCATATATTTGGCCTGAATGTGGCCCAGCTGCAGGTGGGATTTCCACATCTGTACTTCTGAGAATAGTCAATATGGAGTATAAAATTTAGTAAATGGGCTACTTTTCATTTGTTTCTCATTTACTCTCTTCTTACCACTCAAATGCAGGAAAGGGATTCCTTTCCTTTTTACTTTTTTAAAACTAAGTAGAATATATATTTCTCACAAAGTTAATAATCATTAGCCAGAAGAGGGGTCCTGGAGAATAGGGATCTTTGCCTTTCCTGATCCCCCTAATTGCTAGTGCTCTCTTCCTCTCAAATGAACTTGTACATACTTATATTTTACAGGTTTTTTCCTTAGTAGGATATAAGCTTCTTGCAGGCAAAGATTGAGGATCATTCTGTTTCTTAATAAATATAGCCATGTATATCAAAGGTACTTAATACATGAATATTTTATTTTGTTACAAAGACATGTCAATTTCCATTCTCTAGCAATATTATTTTAAGATGGTATGGTATAGTAAAGATGATACTATATAACTTACAACATTTAAGTTCTAAGTATGGGCACAATACCATTGATGGTAGAAACATGACAAACTCTAAATATGCACATGTATCAGAACTACACCATAATGTTTGGATATTTGCCATCATTTGTTTTCTACACATGGCTATTCCATGGAATTATGTTGCAACAAGGACAACATTAATGCTGTCAAACTGACTCCCTTCCAGTTTTTGTGACCTTGGCTGTAGGGCTTGGTTATCTTGCCATATTGACAAAACAAT
The DNA here is from genome assembly GCF_902635505.1 of Sarcophilus harrisii. Lineage (NCBI taxonomy): Eukaryota > Metazoa > Chordata > Mammalia > Dasyuromorphia > Dasyuridae > Sarcophilus > Sarcophilus harrisii. Next base: position 136,106,998 of record NC_045426.1, read on the forward strand.
CCAAGAAGGCAGCTGTTTAATGAATAGGGTAGGTCTAGATTTTTCTGCTCAAGAAGTTGAAGAGCACCACTTCTTGAGAGATCTTCACTTTGCTTTTGAACTTGTTGTCAAATGTTCACCAAACTACACTTACAACCTTCCCAAAGGGAGAGATGACCTTCTGGATTTCATCATCTAAGCTATCATTCAATACAAGTCAATGGACAATGTGCTGCCTAAGAAAAAGAAGTTAGTGATAATTTCTAGCTCATGAAGATCTGTTGCATATAAAGTTTTCTTGGCTTTTACTGGTAGTTAATCTCAAGTATCTCTAGGCTAATCATCAATCCCTCACTCTGGGGAAAACTTCCATATTGAATCATTAATAATTACACGTAAGATTCAAATACAGTTGTCAGTGAGTTATTTTTCTAGATGACAGCTCCAAGGACTTTAATGATAGTTAAGAGAATTCCTAAGTTATTAGAAACATTTCTGGACACTAGCTTCTAGGTCTTTTTATTACATATAAATAAGTTGAATAACACCAGATCCCACTTCAGTTACCCTTAGTATGGGTAATGGATCTGAGAAAACATTTATATACTCTGAAAACAGCAACTCTAACAAGATTTGTCTTAGAATATTGATGAATTCAGGAAACCCAAAATTGCTTACAAAGTACTGAAGATTTTGCTTACAAGTGGTGGCAAGTAAAAAATTCTTGAAATTTTTCCTTGTATCTTTTCTTTATCAGAGTGCATAAAAATCACACCCATCAAATTATTATCATTTTTAGTCCCAGTCAGCCAATAATAGTCAGTCAAAAAGCATTTATTTAGTACCTATATTATGCCAGGCTCTGTAATAACCAACACTTCAAGTCAAAGCAAAATGGACTCTGCCCAAATTGAAGACTGACATGAGGTCCAGGATTATTTTAAATTATTTTTATAGCTTGTATATTGTAGTGGCATTTTGAAAACAGGTTGTGAGTAATCCAGGGATATTGCCCTTTGAATTACTTTTGAGTTTTTCTTAATTTAAAAAAGAAAATGGAAGATCTTACATTTTAAGATTTCACTGTAAAATTCAAATGTTAGCATATATTATGTACTTCAGAGATTATGCCATTTTTTTGCTTATGAATACAATGGTATATATGAAGGTTTTCTTTTATTCCTTTTTTTTTATCTTTCTTCTGAGATTTTGTTGAATTGTTTCTGGGAAGCCAACTAAATGCACTAAAGACAAATGTTTTGTTTAATCATGATGCATGTTTATTAACAAATTCTCAGAATTTTTATTAAGATTAAAATGGATACTTGGAGCATTGATATGACATCTGTTTTCTAATATTATTTGGAATGATGAAATAAATTTAGTAATAGTCTCTGAAGTGTGTTCACCCATTCTATTTTTCTTTGGGGCATCTAGGTGGTACAGTAGATAGAATTCCAGTCCTGAAGTCAGGAGGACTTGAGTTCAAATCTGATCTCAAACATTTTTAACACTACCTACCTGTGTGACCCTGGGCAAGTCACTTAACCCCAATTGCCTCAGCAAAACAAACAAACAAACAAACAAAAAAACATAGAAACCCCCCCCACACACACACACACAGATTCAAATGAATCCATCTTTTTTTCCCAAGTTACACATAATTTCTAGTAATTAAATGTAAACCTAATTCTGTTTCTATCAGACTTAGTGAAAGATTTTTTGTACAATTTTTGTGACTAAATTGCCCCTAATACCATGGACAAATTTCTAACTTCCTTATTCCTGTTTTGGAACTGCACCCTCTAAGGAAAAGATGTTCCCAATTATTCACAAAGAATTTGAGGCTTATACACAAGAATAGAAGATTAAATATCACAAAAGAAATAACTGAAAATAAGCTATATGCTACCTCAAATCTAGTATTTTCACTGTAGTCATCATTGGCTTTCAGGATGCCTATTTTCTGACAAGGCAATTGGGGTTAAGTGACTTTGCCAGTATCACACAGATAGGAAGAATTAAGTGTCTGAGGTGAATCTGAACTGAAGCTAGGACCCTATCTGTGGATACTTTTAAGAGATATTTTCAATATATAGCAAAGCAAGAGTCACAACAATGAGACTATTAGTGATATGTTGAGATATCACTCAATTAGAATTATACTGGTATACACATATTCACTAACAATAATGGTAATCAATTCTCATGGAAACTTCATGACTAATTTATATCAATGTGAATTCCTTTTTTCTTTTTTTCTTTCTTATACAAATCAATGAATCTGATGCAAATATAATTTCAATTAAAGGCATAAATATAACATATGACCATAGTTTTAGACTCACTTAGAGGCAGATTCCACCTTAAACGGCCTTCAATTAAAAAAATGAATTATTCACAAATTTGCATGTCATCCTTATTCAGGAGCCATGCTAATTTTCTCTGAATTGTTCCAATTTTTGTATATGTGGGGCCAAAGCAAACACTAGATATTAATATTCTATATGATTCGTATTCCTACCCAGAAGGCCTCCTATCTGGAAACATGCAAATCAGACAAATTTATAACTCTCATATCATCATATGTATCATCATATGTATCATCATAAAGTATCATCATAAAACATAAAGCAAGCAGAATACAGAAAAGATACTTGAGCCTAATAATATCATCTTTTTTGATATTCCAGGAATCTACATAGTTCCACACTTGTAACACTGCCACAGGCAGTCTTGCAATGATTGGAAAATAACTTGGGTTGCTAAGGGGCCAAATAATACTCCCCTCTCCCCTCCCCAATGATGAGTACCAATTTCTGCAGGGACCAATAGCATCATCCAAAGGTTAAAGCTTCAAGAAGGGAATTAATTTAAGTTCTCTCTAGAGAATCAATTCCCTTCATCCCTAGAGATACACAGTTCATATGATTCATAGTATCAGTGAATTGAAAGGTATGAGTTTACTTTTTTACCTATTTATTTTATTCCTATCCTATTCTACTTCCTTCGAGGTCTAGATTAAACCATCTGTGCCTCATGCTATGAGGGGAAAAGAAGATCTGGTAACTACTACAGACAATCATGCAAATACACCTGTCCCCATTTCACTCAATACATACATTAATATAGATATATGAATGGGGAATAGGAAACAAGAAGTTACTGACATATGGACCTTGCAAGTGAAAAATTTCTCTACCAAAGCAGAATGCAGCATTATACATTCTCTCCAAATTATATTTTAGACAGTTGCTTAGGACATGGAGAATTGTATGGCTCAGGTTCATACAATCAATATGTATCAGAAGTTGGGCTTGAACCTAGATCTTTCTGGCTTTGAGATTGTCTCTGTTACACACTTCTTCTTCCTATATGAATATTCTCCCTCTCTGTGTGTGTGTGTGTGTGTATATATATATATATATATATATATATATATATATATATATACACAGAATTTGATGGGAAACTTCTGTGAACTTATAAAGAGTTGAAGTAAGCAGACCCAGGTAGGGGAGGTGGAATATATACTCCCATCAAATTCTGAATTCATTTATTTATAATTTTTTACACCTCAATAAAATTCCATGATATTCATATACTACAATTTATTTAGCCATTTCACAGTTGAGGAGTATGCACTTTGTTTCCAGTTATTTGCTATTGCAAAAGTGCTCTTATAAATATCTTTTTTAATAGCTTTTTATTGATAGAACATATGCATGGGCAATTTCTCAATATTGACATCTTGCAAAAACTTCTGTTCCAACTTTTCCTCTCCTTCCCTCCACCCCCTTCCCTACATGGCAGGTAATCCAATACATGTTAAATATGTTAAAGTATATGTTAAATACAATATATGTATATATATTTCTACAGTTATCTTGTTGCACAAGAAAAATCAGATTTGGAAAGAAGGTAAAAATAACCTGAGAAGAATGCAAGTAAACGAAATTGCAAGCAAACAATAACAGAAAGAGTGAAAAATGCTATGTTGTGGTCCACACTCATTTCCCAGTGTTTTTCACTGGGTGTAGCTGGTTCTGTTCATTACTGATCAACTGGAACTGATTTGGATCCTCGCATTGTTGAAGAGAGTCACTTCCATCAGAATTGATCCTTATATAGTATTGTTGCTGCAGTGTATAATGATCTCCTGGTTCTGCTCATTTTACTTAGCATCAGTTCGTGTAAGTCTCTCCAAGCCTCTCTGTATTCATCCTGCTGGTCATTTCTTGCAAAACAATAATATTCCATAACATTCGTATAGCACAATTTACTCAGCCATTCTCCAATTGATGGGCATCCATTCAATTTCCAGTTTCTAGCCACTACAAACAGGGCTGCCACAAACATTTTTGCACATACAGGTCCCTTTTCCTTCTTTAATATCTCTTTGGGATATATGACTAGTAGTAACACTGCTGGATCAAAGGGTATTCACAATTTTATAACTTTTTGAGTATAGTTCCAAATTGCTCTCCAGAACGTTTGGATCCCTTCACAACTCCACTAACAATGCATCAGTGTCCCAGTTTTCCTACCTCCCCTCCAACATTCATCATTATATTTTCCTGTCATCTTAGCCAATATGAGAGGTATGGAGTGGTATCTCAGAATTGTCTTAATTTGCATTTCTCTAATCTATACTGATTTGAAGCACCTTTTCTTATGACTAGAAAGCGTTTCGTTTTCTTCATCTGAAAATTGTCTGTTCATATTCTTTGACTATTTATCAATTGGAACATGGCTTGATTTCCTATAAGTTAGAGTCTATTCTCTATATAATTTGGAAATGAGACTTTTGTCAGAACCTTTAACTGTAAAAATGTTTTCCCAGTGTATTGCTTCTCTTCTAATCTTGTCTGCATTAGTTTTATTTGTACAAAAGCTTTTTAACTTTATATAATCAAAAATTTCCTATTTTGTGATCATAATATTCTCTAGTTCTTCTTTGGTAACAAATTCCTTCCTCCTCCACAGGGCTGAGAGGTAAATATCCTATGTTCTTCTAATTTATTTATAATTTCATTCTTTATGCCTAGATCATGAACCCATTTTGATCTTATCTTGGTGTACAGTGTTAAGTGTGGGTCCATGCCTAGTTTCCAATTTTCCCAGCAGTTTTTGTCAAATAGTGAATTCTTATCCCAAAAGTTGGGGTCTTTACACTAGATTGCTATAGTTATTGATTATTTTGTCCTGTAAACCTAACCTATTCCACTAATCTACTTCTTAGCCAATACCAAAAGGTGTTTGTGACTGCTGCTTTATAATATAGTGTTAGATTAGGTACAGCTAGGCCACCTTCATTTGATTTTTTTTCATTAGTTCTCTTGAAATTCTTAACTTTTTGTTCTTTCAGATGAATTTTGTTGTTATTTTTTTCTAGGTAATTAAAATAGTTTCTTGGGAGTCTGATTGGTATAGCATTAAATAAATAGATTAGTTTAGGTAGTATCATCATCTTTAGTATATTCACTTGACCTATCCAAGAGCACTTAATATTTTTCCAATTGTTTAGATTTGACTTTGAAGTTTTTTGTAGTTTTGCTCATATAGTTGCTGATTTTCCCTTAGCAGATAGAGTCCCAAATATTTTATACTATCAACAGTTATTTTAAATGGAATTTCTCTTTGTATCTCTTTCTGTTGGATTTTGTTGATAGTGTATAAAAATGCTGATGATTTATGTGGATTTATTTTGTTTACTGCAATATTTCTAAAGTTGTGGATTATTTCTAATAGCTTTTAAGTAGATTCTCTGGGGTTCTCTAAATGTACTATCATATCATCTGCAAAGAGTGATAATTTGGTTTCCTCATTACCTACTCTAATTCCTTTAATCTCTTTTTCATCTCTTATTGCCAAAGCTAGCATTTCTAATACAATATTGAATAGTAATGGTGATAGTGGTCAACCTTGTTTCACTCCTGATCTTATTGGGAATGGTCCAGTTTATCCCCGTTACATATGATGCTTATTGCTGTTTTAAATAGATGCCACTGACTACTTTAAGGAAACGTTTATTTATTCCTATACTCTCTAGTGTTTTTTTTTTTTTTAATAGGAATGGGTGTTGGATTTTATCAAATGCTTTTTCTGCACATATTGAGATGATCATAAAGTTTTTGTTAATTTGGTTATTGATATAGTTAATTATGCTAATAGTTTTCCTGGTATTGAACCAGTCCTGTATTCCTGGTATAAATCCTACTTGGTCATGGTATATTATCCTGGGGATGCTTTTCTGTAATCTTTTTGCTAATATTTTATTTAAGAAAATTATCAATATTCATTAGGGAGATTGGTGTATAATTTTCTTTCTCTGTTTTTGTCCTACCTGGTTTAGGTATCAGTAACATGTCTGTGTCATTAAAGGAATTTGGTAGGACTCCTTCTTGCCCTTTTTTTGTAATAGTTTATATTATTGGAGTTAATTGTTCTTTAAATGTTTGGTAGAATTCACATGTAAATCCATCTAGTCCTGGGAATTTGTTCTTAAGGAGTTAATTAATAGCTTGTTCTATTTCTTTTTCTAAAATAGGACTATTTAACCAATTTACTTCTTCCTCTATTAATCTGGGCAACCTATATTTTTGACATTATTCATCCATTTCATTTGTTATCAAATTTATTGTCATGAAGGTGGGCAAAGTAACTCCTAATCTCCTTTTCATTAGTGGAATGTTCTCCCTTTTCTTTTTTTAAGACTAACAATTTACCTCTTTCCTTTTTCTAATTAAATTTACCAAAGGTTTATCTATTTTGTTAGTTTTTTTCATAGAACCAACTCTTAGTTTTATTTATTAATTCAATAGTTTTTTTTTACTTTCAATTTTATTAATCTCATCTTTTAATTTTAGAATTTTCAAGTTAAGTATTTGATTGGGAGTTTTAAATTTGCTCTTTTTCTAGCTTTTTTAGTTGCAAGCCTAATTCATTGATTTTCTCTTTCTCTGTTTTATTCAAGTAAGTCTTTAGAGATATAAAGTTTCCCCTTATTACTGCTTTGGCTCCATCCCACACACTTTTGTATGTTGTCTCATTATTGTCATTCTCTTGGGTGAAATATTTAATTGTGTATATGATTTGCTGTTTTACTCATTAATTCTTTAGGATGAGATTATTTATTTTCCAATTATTTTTTGGTCTATTTTCCCCTGACTTTTTATTGAATGTAATTTTTATTGCATTGTGATCTGAAAAGGATGGATTTAGTATTTCTGCCTTTCTGCATTTTGAATTTGAGGTCTTTATGTCCTAATAAATGGCCATTTTTGTATAGGTTTCATGAACTGTCAAGAAGAAAGTGCTCTCTTCTGTCTTTCTGTCTTTCCATCTCCATTTAGTTTTCTCCAAAGATCTATCATACCTAACTTTTCTAGTGTTCTATTTACCTCTTTAACTTCTGTCTTATTTATTTTGTGGTTTGATTTTTCTAGTTTTGATAGTGCAATGTTGTGACCTCCCACTATTATAGTTTTGCTGTCTATTTCTTCTTGCAGCTCTCTTAACATCTCCTTTAGGAATTTAAATACTATACCACTTGGTGCATAAATGTTTAGGATTGATAATGCTTAATTATCTATGCTACCCTTTAGCAAGATATAGTGTGATGATAGCATGTCCTTCTTTATCTCTTTTAATTAGATCAATTTTTGCTTTTGCTTGATCTGAGATCAAGATAACTACCCTGCTTTTTTTTGACTTTACCTGAAGCATAGCAAATTCTGCTCCAGCCTTTTACCTTTGCTTGGTATATATCACCCTGCTTCAAGTGTGTTTCCTGTAAACAATATATTGTAGGATTCTGGCTTTTAATCCAGTCTGCTATCTGCCTCTGCTTTATGGGAGAGTTTACCCCATTCACATTTATTGTTAAAACTACTAATTCTGTATTTCCTGCTATCTTATTATCCTTAGATTATGCTTTTCTTTTTCCTTTCCTCCTTACCCTCTCCCCAGTATTTAACTTATGAGCACCACTTACTTCATGCAGCCTTCTCTCTTTAGAGTTCCTCCCTCCCCCTTAGAGTCCCTCCCCTTTTCTTAAATGTTTCTTTTACTATTTTCTGTATTCCCTTCTATTTATCCTATCCCTTCCCTTTTCCCTTTCCCCCTCCCACTTTTCAATGAAGTGGGAGAAGTTTCTCTGTAAATGAAATATGTCTAATATTTTCTCTTTGAGCCAATTCGGATGAGAGTAAGATTCACACTATGTTCATCCCCCTCAGATATAATAGGTTTCTTTTGCCTCTTTATGAGATGTAGTACCCTCACTTTACCCTTTTTCTGGTACAATTTCCTTTCTACCTCTAGTTTCTTTTTTATATTACAACTGCAAAATGGGTTCTTTATGTGTACCCATAACAGAAATGCAGTTCTCAAGAGTTCTTTTTACCTTTTTATGCTTCTCTTGAGTCTTATATTTGGAGGTCAATTTTTTTTTTTTTTTTTTTTTTTTTTTTTGTTTAGCTCTGTTTTTTCATCAGAAATAAATGGAATTCATCTATTTCATTGAATGTCCATATTCTTCCCTGGGAGAAAATGCTCAGTTTGGCTAGGTAAATTATTCTTAGCTGCTCACCAAGTTCCTTTACCTTTTGGAATATCAGATTCCAGGCCCTTCAATCCTTTAATGTGGACACTGATAGATCCTGAGTAATCCTTATTGTGACTCCTCAGTATTTGAATTTTTTTCTGGCTGCTTGTAGTATTTTTCCCTTGGTCTGATAGTTCTGGAATTTAGCCACAATATTTCTTGGAGTTTTAATTTTGGGACCTCTTTTAGTAGATGATTGATGAATTCTTTCAATGGCTATTTTTTACCTTCTTATTCTATGACCTCTGGGCAGTTCTCTTTGATGGTTTCCTGAAAAATAGTGTCTAGGTTCTTTTTTTATCATGATTTTTGGGGGTCCAATAATTTTTAGATTCTCTCTCCTAGATCTATTTTCCAGGTCTGTTGTTTTCCCAAGTAGGTATTTAACATTTTTTTATTTTTTCATTTTTTTAGTTTTGCTTGATTGATTCTTGATGTCTCCTTGAGTCATTCATTTCCATTTGTTTAATTCTGACTTTTAATAAATTATTTCCTTCATTTACTTTTTTATTTCTTTTTGTATTTGTACAATTGAGTTTTTAAATGAGTTATTTTTTCTATGGAATTTTTTTCCATCTCGCCAATTTTATTTTTAAGGAGTTATTTTCTTTTTCCAATTCACAAATTCTGTTTTTCAGGGTCTTGCTTTCTTTTTCCACTCTATCTTTTAATTAATTATATACCTTTTCTAAAATTATCTTGCAAAGCTTTCCTTTCCTTTTCCCATTTTTTCTTCTAGCTCTTTTTAAAGATCTTTTTAAAATTTCTTCTATGAGAGCCTTATGTGATGGGGATCAGATTATATCCACCTGTGGGTTTTCATCTAGAGACAAACTGTTTTTAGTGTCCTCAGGTTTGAAATCTGCTGTCTTTCAGTATAGAAGCTGTTTATAGTTAGAGCCCACTTTGTCTTTTTACTTATTAAAACAAAAACAAACAAACAAACAAAAAACAATGCTTTGTTCTGCTTATGGGGCAGTGAGGTATTTCCAAGCTGTCTCTACAGACAACAGGAAGTGGGAGTGAAGCAGCAGTGGTGGTGCTGGGATTAGTGGTTGAGTGCTGAGATTGTGCTGAGTCCCTCTCAGTGCTGGGTGAGTGTGGTCAGGTCCCGAGAAACTCTAGCATTTTGGGGTTATAGTCTTTGCCCTCTGTGTTTATGGTTCTCTACTGATCTACTTGATTACTGCCAGGGCAGAGTAGCCAACACTATGGTACAGTTTTCCCTCCAGATTTTCTGCTGGTGGAGACCCACCCCCCCGCACCTCCCTCTGGTCTCTCAGTGCAACTGTTCTCCATACTCTCACTGCCTATCTGCCTGAGTCTGTGCCTGGCCTAGCCCCATTCAGTACCCATACAGTTAGTGAAAACAGACCTTTTCTGGTGAATTTCAAGATTATCTTCTACTGGTAATGTGTTGTATTCCTAATATTCATGGGTTCTGACAGCCAAGCACTAATTCAGAAGCTGAGTTTCATAAAATATTTTGAGTGTAGAGGAAAGCTCAGAAAGACATGTGTGTCCTCTCTACCATCTTGGTTTCCTCTTATGAACATCTTAATACATATGTACTAAATATAGAAATTTACTTTCTGTCTTTAACTTCACCATAATATAAGACCAACAATAGGATCTCTAAGAATATCTATATATCTATATATCTGAAAGATATAGATATAATAATTTTTCTCATATGATTACAAACTTGTTTCCCAGAATGGTTGAAACATTTATTCTAATATACAACTCTACTGACAATATCAGCGAATAATTGAACACCTTATCCATTGTATAAATGCCACTATTCACAAGATCAAAAAAATAGAGTGGCAGAGAATTACATAGTGACCTACCTAAAAATCATCATGATGAGTAGTTTGCCACAGAGAAGCTGTGTTCCTTTGTACTCTAATACCACAAGAAGTACCAGATCAGAAATGCTTCAGAGTGAGTAGCTCAAGTCAACCTGAGAATTAAGAATTCAAACATAATCCTGGTGATGAACCTGGAGAAATTCAATACCAGATTAACATGAGGAAAACAATATTTTGGGGGTCAATAATACTCTGAAACACCATCTACTAAGTCATATAAGGATTGTGGTTTGTGGATATGAAAGGAAGAATATCACTTAAATCAGAATCTTTTAAGACTGATATATAGTTCAGAGTTAAACACAAGTTTTATAAAATATTTTACATATCTTATCTAACTTGATCCTCACAGCAACCTTGTATGATATTTGCTGTTATCTGTATTTTGCAGATATGGAGATTGAGGTTGAGACAAGATTGAGTCATTTGCCTAGGGATGCAAAATAAGTGTCAGATAGGATATGAATTCAAAACTTTCAGGTCTTTTTTGGGGGTATCCCTACTACTTAGCAAAGTATCAGAACATAGTAAAGGATTAATGAATGTTTATTGATATGCTAATAGATTCCCTACTCCAAGGTCATTATTCTAGTCACATTAAGCCACCTAATTGTCTAAATAATTGAGGTTGGTAGAGAAAGGAGAATAACTATTCACAGAAGTGTGCCATCTTATTTTTAAAGGCAAAATTAAATTAAGATTCAAGTTGTGCAATTGTGCTTAATTTCAAAATGAATTTTAAGAAATTCTGAATCTTTTCTGGATAGACTAAAAGTTGATCTGAATTGAAGAAGATGCAACTATAAATGGAAAGTCTTATTCTTAATCTCAAAAATTCAATTTAGGAAGGACCAGGTAAAAGAGGCATGGCTAGAAAGTAGTTCTTTTGATTAAGACTCAATAGTATGTCAATAGTACAATATGGCTTCCTGAAGAAAGAATAAATATACAGAACCAAGAAGTATGCTGAGAATTCCACTGGAATTCCCCTGACTTGACCATATATGAAGTATTGTGTTCAATTCTTGACACTGTAGTTTAGGGGGGCAGAAACAGGTAATGTAGGAACCAGAGCAGTGCAACCAAGATAGTTAAGATCTTGTGGTCATACAATTTGAACAGCCGTATGGCCTTAGAATTAGATTTAGAACTAGAAAAGACCCTATAGACTATCTAATGATGGTGAATACCTTCATTTTATAGATGAAGAAACCACAATTCAGAGGTTAAGTGACATTTTAGGTCATGCAATAAGTTAGAGGGGCAGAGTTCTTTCCATTTTATCAAGTTGCCTCCTTAATTATAGAAATTTGAGGTGTTTAGCCTTAAGAGAAAGTATATGTGATATGCTTTCTTTTCTTTAAACAAATATAATCTCATTTGATCCTTTCAAAACCCTGGGAAATAGGTACTATTATTATCTTTATTTTATAGTTTAGGAAACTGAGGCAAACATAGTTTAGGTAACCTGCTTAGATAAATGCTTAGTTATACAGCTAGTAAGCATCTGAAATCACATTTGAAGTCCGGTCTTCCTGTAGATGAGGGTTCTTCTGTTTGAGTCTAGAAGCAAAACTAGGAGTAATGAAGATTCACAAGGGCCAATTTCATTCTGATAAAAGGAAAATTTCCCAAACCAAAATGAGTTCCCTCAGGCAGGATTGCTCTTTCCCTTGCTAGAGATCTTTTAAAAAAGTCAGATGACCATGTGTTGAGCAGGTTGAAGCATAGGAATGGGTTGGACTAAATAGCCTCTGAGATGTCTTCTAATTCTTAGATTCTAAGATATACACAGAAGTATCCCATTTTATTCACTAAGTTTAAAAGGACTGAAACACATATCAACCCAGTCCCTAAATTTTTATATTCAATATAGTTTGGTTCAATATTGTGGTAAATAAATGAAGTTGCATAATAAAACCAGTTTTAACTGGTGAGAATTTATTATTAAAATTTCAGTGTAAACACTTACACCTTAGAAATAAGGGAATACTACAAAGCAGAGCTTGATTTATTTCTCTGTTGATTGTATAAAAAGGAAATGATGGAAAATGATAATGCAGATTAAATTTAAGAGTGTATAATTTTTTTGAGAACTTGTCATTAAATATTTACTGGTAACCCCTTAAATAAATGTACACTTCTATATGATTTTCTACATTTTGAATATGTTTTGTTCTTAGAAAATGTCTCTCATAAAATATAATATTCACAGCAGAATAAATAGTACATTAGAATGAAGCCAGGAGTATAGCTCCAGTATTTCTCAGCTATGAAGCAAATTGTTCTAGCAGGATACAATTACACTAATCCTAGATCTATCATATCAGGATATGAAATAGAACATTATGTGCTTAAAATGATAAAAGAGCATAAAATCCTTTTTGTTCTGATGAATTGAATGTGTCCATTTTGAAGGAGCCTTTGCACCCTGGTCTAATCTTTTACATTTGAGATTAATACCAAAATAATTAACTGTGGGCTCAGAGATTAGAGCAAAATTTTGAGAACAACAATATGGTGGACACTTAGGTCATCTGGGCAGAAAAAATTTTGAGTTCTGAGGAACTGGTGGGATACTTATAATATTTAAAACTCAAAGGGATTTTAGCCTATCTTTCATTTAGTTCATTCATTCTTCATTTACAGTTGAACAATTGAGATCCCGAAAGATTTTGAGTTAATCAAGTTCGAGAGCTATTAAGTAGCATGTAACTAAGCATTGGGTTTTCACTTGGTGAATGAAGGTCCAAGTTATCCTGAAGTTCCTTTGTGCATTATTTTTCCTCCTATGTAATATAACATTCTTGCCAAAGTATCTTCCAGAAATTATATAATAATAATAACAATCACAATCATAATCATAATGAAAACAAGAGTGATATCATATGGAGTTTTTTTCTGTATTTAAAGACAAAATCACTTGACAACCATCAGTTGATCACCTATTCTGAAGGCTTCCCCATACCACTAATTATATTCCTTTGTCACATGTCTTTGTGGCCAAAAGAACATGTCTATTAGAAAATTGTTGAGGAGTCAGGCTAGGTCCCACATATCATATGGTGTAGTTCTTTTTAACATGAGAGTAATTTATTTCTAGAGTCACAGAAGTTCCTATAAACATCACACCTCAGTTTCATCACCTCATTCAGCTATGGGCCACTGGTAACCTGGTGGGATGATCTTCGAATGTTCTTATTCAAATGCCAAATTCTCTATGAAGTATCACTGATGGAGATAGGATAGGATAGTTGAAAGATAGATGGATCTCCATCAATACTTTCTTCTAGAGGTTTTATTCTTTTAAAAATTTCTTGTTATATTTATAGTCCTTGTAGTTCTTATGGGGAAAAGAGTGTATGTGCATATGTGTATATACATGTATATATGCATATGTGGGTGTTTGTGTATGTATACATTCTTTCCCCTCTCCTTTGAATCATTGCTTATAGTACTTACTCCTTTTTGGAACTCTTTGGAGCTATACTGTTTTTTTTTTTTTAACACCTCTGATGTTTTCTTTGGTTTACTCATCTCTTCAACTATAGTTCTTAGATTGGGGTTTTGTGCCAGGGCTAGGCTCTGCCCTTTCTTGAACTTTTGGGTGATGTGATTGGTCCTATTTGGTATTATCTTGGTAGTTCCTGACATTCACCCACTGGCATTCAGCTCCTATCTTTATGGTTCAGAGTTTTGGATTTTCAGGTCTATGGTACTTATGGTGCTTATCTTCAGAGAAATGGAAAGAACTTTAGAATCCCCTGAGTTGTCCTATTTTAAGCCTAGGGCTTTTATTTTTTTAACTACCATGGAGGTTTCAGATGTCCCTTGGTCTTTCCCAGGGGACTCTATTCTTGTTCACTCTAGATACTGAATTTTGCAGGTTACATGAGTATTTGATTTGTTGAGTTGTGAATCTGGGCTTATTGGTCTATACTTATATTGAGTTTTGTTGACAATCCACTTTTCTATTACTTAGAGGCTTCTGGCTAACTTTCTTTTTTTGTAATGCAGCTCTGAAATGGAAGGACTAATTAACTATATAGCATCTCATTGCATTTTTTGATCATTATTTGACCTGGTACACATTTCAGATTTTTGCAAGAGCAAATATTTGAAACCTGGGTAGCCTGTTCCATTTAGGTTGTCATCTCAGACAGAAGTGCATTCATAATTCTTACACTGCAATATTATTCTATTATGTTCCTTCCATAGTCTATTCTCCAAGTGATAGGATTCACTTTGTTTCCAGATTTTGCTACCATAAAAAAGTTATGCATATAATTTTTGCTCAGGTGATTCATTTGACTCTCATAGACTCCCAGATGTGTAGTATAATACTAAGCAGAATATCAGATACTTTTTAAAAAAAAAAAGATTGATCACAACTCTAAGATCCTTTCACTAATTTTCTGTCAATTACTTCAAAGCTAAAAATGTATATTATAAAATCTTAGATTTGGAAGGGATTTAAAAGACCCTCTAGTTAATTTCCCTTATTTTACAAAGAAATCAAACTGAATTTAAGAGGACTGGACTGATTTGGAGTTAGAGGACTGGACAAATTCACTCATTGTCAGATAGCTAATTAGAGAGAGAACTAATGCTAGAATCTACACTATGGGCTTCAAGTCAATATTATTTGAAGAAATTATTCCTTCTTTAAGTGTAACATCTTGGGAAATATTGATGAGGCTATTTAGCAGCACAGCTAGCATGTTGGATATATACATTGCATGACAAAATACGTAACACGAGATGTATTTGTCTTTGGAACATTGACAGAACAAAGCAAAGGAATCAAACAATGAACATTATTCATTCATTATCTTATTGAGCTGGGCACTAGTAGTCAGAAACATCGTGGATTACTTAAATTTCAATGAAAACTCTAAATATTGGCAACTATTAGGGAGTACAGTTGGCCATTAGACACAAAGCAATCTGAGCTGGAAGGACATCTGATATGGTATAACTATAACTATTTCCCATCTTTTCCCTTACTTAATGATTTTCACCATTTAATATTCAAAATTTTAAGTCTTGGCTCAGAGAACATTTTATGTTCTGGATTCTTTCCCTACTAAGTAAATTTTCTTGTTGTCTTAACGATGAAGGAAGTATGCCTTCTGGTAAAACTGAACAATAAGCTAATAATAAAACAGTGAGTTCTTTAGATTAGAAGTATAAACATTAAGGAAGAATCCATAGAAAAATCTAGCCTTACCTAAGAGAAAATGGAACATTCATTATACAGAGTAAGAAAGATATAAAAGCAGAACATCCCAAATGTCTATATGTACAAAAGCAACATCTTTTTAAGATGGGGAAGACATGTGCTCTCTACCTTCTGTACTCTGTCATGGATGGGATGATCTTAAGGCACAAAATAGAAGAGAAATTATTGAGCTACTAAAATAATTTATATAAATTGATAGAACCAAATCATCTTTACTTAATGATGGAAAATACAGTAGAAAACACTGCTTGCTTCCAACTTTGGACCTTCATTTATATTTGTTCTCTTGGTTTGGAATATCTGGTCTCTCATTTTATTATCTCAAAATACTACCCATTATTAAGTTCAGTTTAAATCTCACTTCTCCTATGAATCTTTTAGGCCTCATTTATCTCTCTCTCTTCTCAGACTCTTATAGCACTTATAGCCCCAGCATTATAACTCTTAATTAATATATACATATATATTATATTATATTACATTGCATTGTATTGTAATTTAACATATTAATTATATTATATCATATCGTATCACATCACATTGCATTGCATCACATCACATCGTATTGTATCATACCATATCATATTATATCATATTATATACACATATACACACATATGCGTTGTCCACAAAATAGTTTCATATGCATTCTCCTCAATTAGAATAAAAGCAACTCAAAGGAAAGTTCATTCTTTAGCTTAGATACAGCATATAATAATGTTGAATACATGATGATGCTTAATATTTTGTGGCTAATTGACTGAAGGAAATAAGTGAATTCCCAGAATAGTCATCATTAAACTGTCTAAAAAGTTTATCTGTATATGCTTTTAAAGCAATTAAATGAAGTAGAAGTGATTTTTGAAATTAGATAAAAGGTATGATATTAATAATAACTTTGCATGGTTAGACCTTTAGTCCATCCTGTATAGAATTTGGTAAAAAATGAACTTTATAATGAAATATTATTATGATTTAGTATCATAGCAGAGATTGTAGTACTAGGGCACAGATAGGTAAGAAAATTATTTACATATTGGAATCTTTCTTATCCACTCTTAAAGAGAGAATTGAAACCTTTTTTTTTTTAAATTAAAATAGTATTTTATTTTCCCCTTAATTACATGTCAATACAAATTTTAGCATTCATTTTTACAAGATTTTAAGTTTCATTTTTTTCCTCTCCTTCCTTCCCTTCCCTTTCCTCTTCCAAAGAAGGTAGGCAATTTGATATAACTTATACATGTGCTATCATGTAAAACATATTTTCATATTAGTCACAGTTGTGAAAGAAGAAAAAGATCAAAAGAAAAGAAAACATGATGAAGATAAAATAAGTACAGAAAAATGCTTTGATCTGCATCCAGAGTCTATCAGTTCTTTTTGTGGTTCTGGATAGCATTTTCCCTCACAAGTTCATTGTTCTTGTTTTGGATCAGTGTGTTGCTGAGAAGAGCTGAGTCAGTCCCAGCTGGTCATCACATAATGTTGCTGGTACTGTGCATGATGCTTTCTTTATTCTGTTCATTTCACTTTGCATCAGTTCATACAAGTCTTATAAGGTTTTTGTGAAATCCACCTGTTCATCATTGAAATCTTTTCTTTATGATAATTAGAGTCTTGTCTCAGAAACAAACAAGCTGACCTCATGAGATCTTGCTATAAGGTAAACTACTAGAATTTTCCATAAAAGTTAAAAAATCTCAGTTTTTGAAGATTTGAGTATAATTTAATGGACTTTCAAAAGGGGTTTTAATAAGTTTCCTTAAGTTTTTGAAAGTAGTGGTTGGTGGCCACAAGGACAAGGAATAAAAATTGTATCATAGATTTTTTTTTCTATTTATGAAATAGAAGGTGAAGGGTAGAAATGGCTGTTTTCAAGTGGAAAAAAGGCTAATATGATTATACTTGGGTGAGATAATAAGAAGCTGAAAAATCCAATGTACTAATAAGAATAAACCAAAGATAAATAGCAAAGGAGTAGGATTAGTTAGTGACACATTAGTTAACAAAAATTAAAAGAAATGCTAAAGGGAAATTTTAAACTGGTAATTGATCAAATAGCAAATGAAATTCAACTATGATACCAAGGACGGGAAACTGGAAAAATTTAGATGGTTTGTACATACTGATAGATTTTTAATGCTTCATACCCTCTTAGGATAAACATCTGTGTATTATAATCACTTTAATAAAAGCATATATTCCACAAATGCGTTAATGAAATGAATTAGATGATAATTTGTTAATAAAAGCAAGATAGAAAAATCTAAATCATAGCTCTTTAATATATTAAAATATCTTTTGGTCATGTATAGCATTTACATTTTTTCTAGAAATTCATTTCAATTCAATAGACATGTTGAATCCACTGTGCATAAGGCATTGGAGTGTCATCAGGGGAGGATAAAAAGACAAAAACAAAATAGCTTCTATATTCCTAGAAAATACGTTCTACTGTGAGGGAAGGGAGCAATTTTATACACACATATGCACATACATACATATATACCACATAAATATATGTATATAGAGATATGTATATAGGGATGGGCAAAGAGAGAAAGAAGGAGAAATAAATATAAGGCATTTTTTGAAGGAAGAGAGGACAGGAACAACTGGATAGGAGGCAGCATTGGGAGAAAGTTGTAGATGATGCAACTGAGTTGAGGAAAAGAGGAATTCTAAAGGGCATAAGGGAGGTAGAAGTTACTTCCAACTATGTTGCACAGTTTGTGTTTAGGCACTGAGATAGTTCATGAGACAAAGAATTAAAGGAACAGTCAGTAGTTCTATTTGCAACAGTGTAGTCCAAAGAAAAGTTTAGTATCCCTGTTCTGCTACAAAAATTTTAGATAATAATTCAAAAATTTAAAACAAAATAGAGAATATGGTGATTTAGGATGGAACAAGGAATTACCTAAGGGCAGGATTTATTCCATTCCATTATGTTTCACAAAATTATATATGAAGATGGAATAAGAAAAGGAAAGAAAAAATTACAAATAGAAAAAAAATTCCATGAAAAATACCAGCTCCTAAACCCTATGAAGTCTAAATTTTAATGAAATTCTTCTAATATAATTGATGATGAAAATAGTAAAAGAAAGATGAAAGATACATCAAAAGAGATTTATTTTTGAAATCACATGGAAGTTAGAAGGATTTATTTAATTCTGGAACTCTGAGATTGGAGGAATCTCCTTGTTTGTTCATATTTGAGGAGAACTAACACCTGTGAAAGAGGGAAGGAAAGAGAGAGACAGACAGAGACAGAGACAGAGAGACAAAGACAGAGACAGACAGAGACAAAGAGAGAGAGACAGATAGACAGACAGAGAGGGAGAGAGGGAGAGAAGGAAAGAAGGAGAGGGAAAGGGAGAGGAAGAGAAAGGGAGGGTGGGAGAGAAATGCTCATGCTGTGTCTTAGGATTTCAAACCTTTAAGGATCAAAACTATACCAGGACAACCCAAAGCCAGCTTTGGTTTTTAAAATTAACATTTGTAACCAATTAGTTCATAATGAGTATTTGTCTGAATTTTTTAATGAACATAAGAAAGCTTTTAAACTGAAGTGCTTTCATGTTGAAGACTACCCTGACTGACTTATTAGTGTGACACTTTTTGATCACCCAAAGAGCTTATAATGTTTTAAGCATGTGGGCTCAGTCTCAAGTAGGATGGCCAACAATTTTTCCCTTCTGCCGTCTGCATAACAAGTTTTTCTTCTTTTTGTCCAGAGGGCAGATTGCAATTGCGTGTTCTGTACTTAAACCTCACACAGAACTCCCATGGACATCAATGGAAATTCTGCATATGGATTGAGGGTTGACTGAACACAGGAGAACTATCCGTGATACAACTGAATAAATGACATTTCTCTCTGTTTCATGGCTATGTTTCATTTCTCTGGTCTATTTCTATCCTATAGCTAAGAGAATTTATAATAAGTTTCTGCATTTTTATTGTACTTGGAGATTTTACATTATTTCATTTCATCCTCACAACTACTCTGTGATTTAATTACTATTAATATTTCTATGTTAAAGACAAGCAAAGACTCAGAAATTTAATGATTTGCCTGCCACATGTTAAACAACTAGAAAATGTGCAGAGGATTGAAATCCAGGTCTTCCTGAGTACAAATTCAGTGTTTGTCCACCATGCCAGGTGTCAATCTAAAGTGCAATTGATGATGCCCGACTTCTTTTTTCATTTTTATTTTTAACAAATCTTCCAACTCATCCATTCATGATTTGTCATACCATAAACACACCTCAAAATTCCCACATTCACTCTATATATTTGTTCATTGTATTTTCATATAGGAAATATCCTTCCTTATTTCTGTCTTTTGCTTACCCAAACAAATCTGATCACACTTCATCTCAATCATCTATAAAACCTAGTTAAAACTTTACTCTCAGAAATAGCTTTTTCTAGATCATCCCACCTAGAAGCAATATGTCCTATACATACATTTCACTGTCTATATTGATCATTGGTAATGTATTTATAGATAATCAAAATGGACCCAGACTGATTTTATTTCCTCTGCAGAGAGTTATTAGGCAAAATAGGAGAAGCTAGATAGTATAGCAAAAAGAACATTGTTTAAAGGAGCAAGGCCTGCATTTATACTCAACCTCAGACACTTATAATGTATCCTACTGAGGGTAAGACATTTAGATTCTTAGTTTTTTTATTTTTAAAATGTGAATAAAAATACCTGTTACTAAAGCAATTTTGTGGATATCAGAGAACATATATGTGTGAAGTGCTTTGCAAACCTTATAATGTTTGTGTAAATATCATCTTTTGTTATTATTGAAGCAAAGCAATGACATAAAGTTATGGGTTGCATACCCAGATTTTAGCGTAGCATCTTGCAAAGTTTATCATAACATCTCTGTGGACAAAATGGAGAAGTGTGGACTGGATAATCGTAGAATTAGGCCAATTTTGTACTTGCTGAATGACCAGACCCTGAGTGTTAATTAATTGTTCTATTCTAAGGCAGAAGGTCTCTAGTTGGTAGCATAGGACTCTATTCTTTAGCCTTAATCTATTGAAAATTTTGTAAATGACGTAGATAAAGTTACAGATAACACTATTTATAGGAAATCAAGAACTATAGAATACATTGGGGTATAGCATTAAGAGCCAAATAAGATCTCAAATTGAAATGCTGGAATTAATTTGATAATATGAAAATTAATAGTCTTACAGCTTATGAGAAATGAATTTAAGGATTTAAAGTGGACTTTGAATCAAAGCGTATAAACAGTATGACCTAGAAGCCACAATGATTAATATTATTTCAGTATGTATTGAAAGAGGCATAGTGTCTATGGCTAAGGATGTGCTATTCCCTCTATACTCTGTTCTATTCATTAGCCTATATGTAGAGTATTGTGTTTATCCTTGATCTATATTTTACAAAGGACATTGAAAAACTATTATGTCCCTACAAATTATTGACCAGATGATAAGAAAATAAGAAATCTTATTATATAAAGATTTATAAAAGCAGTTGGAAATGTCTAACCTGAAAAAGGGAAGACAATTGAAATATGTTTTACATCTTCAAATGTTTGAAGTTATATGAATAAGAAATTATATTTGTCTTGCTTGGCTCCAAATGGAAGAACTACAACTAACGGGTAGGAGTTGTAGAGGTAAATTTCAGCTTTGGAGAATAGAAAATTTAGGAATTAAGGTCATCCCTCTGTGACTAGATAATTTACTTCCTTTCTTTGGGTTTCATTTTCTTGTCGGAAATCCTTTTCTCACTAGAATATTCATTCTCTCTTGTCTCTTTTTGGTCTCCAATCTAAATTATAGACACACACACACACACACACACACACACACACACGTGTATATAAATGATTTGCTATTCATCCATGTATTTATTACATATCTACTATAGACTTTGAGTAACAGGCAAATCTCCTGTTGTTAGATTTACTTCAGAAAAGAATAATTAAAAATATTTTTCCCCACTTCCCCTTTTTAATCTCAAATTTTTTCTTCATTAAAGTGGTGGGCCAAAAGGAAAATGTGTGAAAAGGGATCCAGGAGAAAGACCATCATTTGTTAAAACTCCTTCAACAAGGACTTACTACTTTAAGTTAAGGAGTTAAGGCATAAATATTCTCATTTTTCAGTATTGAGAATGAAAATTTGCTATCCTTCACATAAGAGTAAGAAGACAGGTGGAAACAACTCAAATAATATACTCTGCACAGTTTTAAGATTAGATTGGATGTCAGCAAATCTATATATCTATCAGAGAAGCTTGCATCTATGGCACAAATTTACTCATTTCAACTGATAAGCAAGACAAGTAATCTAAATTAGTGAGGATTACAATTTTTAATAATACATTTTTTGTATATTTAATTTGTTTTAAATGAAGAATCCTCAGACTGACAAAGTACCTTAAAATTAACAATTTTCTTATTAGTGAATCAATGTTTTTGTTGTTTAGACATTTTCAATTGTGTCTAACTTTGTGACCCCATTTGTGTTTTCTTGACAAAGATATTAAAGTGGTTTGCCATTCCTTCTCCAGTCAATTATCAGATGAGGAAACTAAAGCAAATAGGATTAAGTGACCTGGACAATGTCACACAGCTAATTATGTCAGTAAAATGAATCCTCCTAACTCCAGGCCCAGTGCTCTATCTATTAACTTGCAGTCCCAGTGAACAGAAGATTCATGCAATTCATTTGCATACAAAAATGCATTGATACTTCCATTCTTCTATGGATCTATGAACTCAGGATATATGCTCTTTCCTTTTCCTTCTTTTTGTAGAGAAGTGCTCAATTTACATGAAGCAACCCTAATGTATTAGTCAGGTGACAAATGGGTAAATTGGTATTCTGGAATAATACATATAAAGCACAAGCCTAAAAGATGAACACCACAAATATTAAACAGATTAGTAACTTCCCTTTCTCTTTGTATTTCCCCTTCTCCACCCTTTCCTTTGTCTTTTAGTTCAAGATCAACATTCTTTACACTGGCATTTGAGTTGGGCTTTCTTTTTGTAGATGCTTAATAGATGCTTGTTAAGTTGTTAAATTAAATTGAATACTCCTCCTCTGTGTCTCTTGTCCAAAGGCCTTAAAACAGTTTGTTCTCTTAAATGATTATACAAGTTTCTTTCAATCTTGTTTACAAAGTAAATTGGCCAAGCAGTTCTTTCTCTGCTTCCTCCCCATACAAGTTAACTTCAGTTCAGTTCACTTCTAATTATCACAAATTTCTGTGGGAATCTTAGAATCAAAGTCTGAAATGGTCATCACTTCAAAAAATAATGTTGATTATTTTTGGTTTTAGATGACTATTTCACAATATTTTCCTCCTCATTCCCTATCGTGAACACTATTTCTTATAATAATGCTTAACAGGGAATAAAAAGCACATCTCAGCAAACCTAACCAACACCATGTCACACACTACATGTATTGTTCCACACCATGAGTCCTCCACCCATGAAGGTGAAGGTGTGTGTGTGGGGTCTATTCTCATCTTATATCTTTACTTGGAGGACAAGCTTGGTCATTACAATGACAATGTCTAGTTTCTTTTTCTTGTTTTCTTTAGGCAGTGATGGTCATTGAATGGAAGATTGAATTAAATAAAACACAAAGTCCCTTTCCAAGTAAGTCCCCTTCTACAATGGCTTGGAAAGAGTCATCCAACTTCTTCTCTAATACTTCTGTAGCATGGAGCTCATTATTTCATTTAATAATCTGTTTCATTGGTGGGCTATTCTAGTTTGGAAGTTTTTCCATATGTTGAACTAAATCTACTCTCTTGAAACTTTCAACCATTGGTCTTAGTTTCGCCTGCTAGTTACTCAGAATGGAGCTAATTTTATTTTTCATTATAGTTTTAAATATTTGAAGATTTATATAAGAGCATAGCTACAAATGAGGGAGGACTCCAGTTCTTGCAAAATGGATAATACTCTCTGCAAATGCTTATCCACAAGGACACTTGGTAAAATGTTTCCAGAAAGATCTGATGGAGGAGTCTTTCTCTCCCTGATTCACAGAATGCATAGATATTTAATAATTGTATCCTGTCAGGTTACAGCATTACTGTGTAGTAACTGAAAACTTTAATTGGTTTCTTAGTATTCCTGCGAAAGAAGGCTCAAAGAGATGAATTCCTTTTCTTGTTCCCTATGGCTGGCTACGAAAAGAATTGTAAATCTCCAGGTGGGGAAAAGAGGCAGCAGTCCTGGTAGCCTACAAAGAGATTATCTCCTTATCACTTGTAAATGAACATGTTGCCTACTATTTCTTATTATTTCTGTAGCAATAGATGATCTTGTTTTAGGTGAATAAATACTAAAGATGGAAGGACCAGGTTATAATCTTGGGATGTTCAAAAGGTTAGAACAGATACTAGTAGTCAAGTAATATAGCGCACAATGTAGTTTGCCCATAGCTTGATCAATTATTAGTGCTGATGTTTCTGAGAAACCAATTCTGAGAAGTGAATTCCTTGATCCAACCCAGAAGTGAATTAACTGAATAGCCATGAAACCATATTCCATAAGCAAGAGAATGATACATCCATTGGTTATGCATCCCCCAGAAAAATAAAATTAATTGGGGAAGATATTGGTAGTCATTATATTAAGTCCACTCTCCCAGGCCCAAGATGGTGTGTAGAGGGGAGAGTGTACTTCTTGTTAAGAGGGGGAATGCATTGATATATTAGTCTTTGCTGTATCCTCTCAGCAAATAGTCCTTTGTAAAAAAATAATTAATTTTAATTCACTAAATGATATTGAAGTGACATTAACTGGCAATTGATATTGAGGAGGAACACAATGCTGGAATTTCCATCCATTTCCATTTCCAAAAAATCCTGGGAGTACATATAGTCAGCCATTCTCTAGGGATTCAATCTATTCATCTGAGGATGGGTTTGGAGAGCAGAATCTATGTGTTTTATTTCTATCATACTTTCTCAAAATTTTCTAATACTGAAGTTTTTAGCCTTTCTACTTCTTAATCTCATCCTGTCATAGGCTACTAAGTGGTAATAATATAAATATAATGTATCAATATCCCGACTATCTTGCTTTTTATGTCCCACTGAAAATGTGACCATTAGAATTGTCTACAATGTTCTAGAACCAAGGAGAATGAATCTGATATTGGATACTATGTTAAGGGGACAATGTAGTCTAAAACTTCAACAGCTATTTAAAAATATTATCCTAACAACCCTCAAGAAGGGTGAACTTACAGAGATTAAACTTTTGGCTGTGGCAAGAAACAACTCTACATATAAAATAAGGACTGCAACTTTAGAACTTTATATAAAAATTTATTTAAAAAATGAATATGGCTCCTGTTTTTTTAAGTTTATTTTTAGCCTAAATTTAAGAAACAACAAACAAAATGATCATTTCTATATACAAAGTAGAATAGACTTATACATGAAGCTTTTAATTTACTATCAGTCTGATTTTTCTTTAAGATATAAAATAAATTCATAATTTAATTTCCAAAATTATTCTGCTTATCAGTGTTTTCTTCAGACTTTCCCTTACTGGTGTCCAGTTATTTACGCTACTTTCAAGATGATTGGCTGTTTCTCGATTTTGGAGGCCACTCTTAGTGGAACCTTCATGTTCAACAAAAGCAATATGATAAAATAGCTTCAGCCCTTTTTGCCCTTTCCTTGATCAGAAGATAGATCAGTGTGTACCCAAAGATGAAGGGTCTTCATGCTAGAGGAAGCAGTCTCTTTCCCTCAGGAACCAGTAATAGCTGCATTGAGGCAGGTGCTCACTTGTGGTTTTCTGAGTGTAGGTCCAGAGATTCAAGTTCTTAAGAGGACTTTTTTTTTCATTTCAAGCAGATAAAGCAGCTGGGGCACTAATAGATTTCCTTTAAAATCACATGGTAAAAAAAGAAATGTGTATTCCTCTTCATCCTGAAAGACAAATAAATCAAAAATTCTCCTGAACACCAACTTCCTGTGTAGAAGAAAGGAACTTAGATACCCTTAGCATGATTCCAGAATCAATCTTCCTGCAAAAGAAAGGATATTTCTTGGGGAGCACAACCCTTATGTGTCATATCATTACTCTAGGTTTGACTTTTTAGAGCAATTGTGTTAAATTCAAATAAAACAGGGTCACTAATCCCTACATACTGATTCCTGTGGGCCACACATTAACTTAGTTCTAAAATGTAATGGCATTTATGTTTTATTGTATTTTGTTAAATATTTCCCAATCACATTTTGATGTGGTTTATAAGTTTTGCAGTCTGTTTGCCTTCTGGTTCATAGTTCTGTCCTAATGAAAGAAAATTTCCTCGACAATATCTAACCAGAAAAATAATTTAATCTCCAGAGAAATATTGCTTCTCAGGTAAAGGGGAAAACTATCCACATGCCTTTTGCCAAATTATTTTTTTTTATTTAATAGCCTTTTATTTACAGGATATATACATGGGTAACTTTACAGCATTAACAATTGCCAAACCTCTTGTTTCAATTTTTCACCTCTTACCTCCCCCACCCCCTCCCTAGATGGCAGGATGACCAGTAGATGTTAAATATATTAAAATATAAATTAGATACACAATAAGTATACCTGACCAAAACGTTATTTTGCTGTAGAAAAAGAATCAGACTCTGAAATATTGTACAATTAGCTTGTGAAGGAAATCAAAAATGCAGGTGTGCATAAATATAGGGATTGGGAATTCAATGTAATGGTTTTTAGTCATCTCCCAGAGTTCTTTTTCTGGGCATAGCTAGTTCAGTTCATTACTGCTCCATTAGAAATGATTTGGTTGATCTTGTTGCTGAGGATGGCCTGGTCCATCAGAACTGGTCATCATATAGTATTGTTGTTGAAGTATATAATGATCTCCTGGTCCTGCTCATTTCACTCAGCATCAGTTCATGTAAGTCTCTCCAGGCCTTTCTGAAATTATCCTGTTGGTCATTTCTTACAGAACAGTAATATTCCATAATTTTCATATACCACAATTTATTCAACCATTCTCCAACTGATGGACATCCATTCAGTTTCCAGTTTTTAGCCACTACAAAAAGGGCTGCCACAAACATTCGTGCACATACAGGTCCCTTTCCCTTCTCACATGCCTTTTGCAACTGAAAAGAAAATCTAAGACATCAATGGATCTGGGTCTTGCAATTCCTACTAATATATTCAATGATTTGACAGGGTCAGTAATGTTGGAAAGAGGTATACATAATCATGAGTCACAAAATTTCATTTCCTTTTGAGGGTAGAAGAGTTCCTGGGCTGTGTGAATACTTAAGGTGTTTTCTGTAATGGGTTTGTATAATACCTTCATGTCTTCTATATTTTCAAGGGCACTGTATTAAAAGCTCACACAACCCACATTTCAATTATTAACTTGAATGTTTGTAGAGAGCTAGGGACTCTTTTTATTCATATTTTCAGAAACCTATAAGTTGTGCTTATGTTAATGATTTCTTTGAATTAAACTCTGGGTTTGAGACAATTAGCTAAAAAGAGAAGTTGATCTTTTTGAGAGTCAGACCCTCAGGAATAACATTTATCTACTCCATCTCAGGTTCTTGGGAGACATCTCTGTTGAATCCCTCAGTTCAACAATCACTTAAATTTGGACCAATTATTTATTTTAGAATTTATACTACCCTCTGACTGAGGTAAATCTTCTCAGGACACTGTTCTTAAATAGAAATATGAATGAGAGATAGTATGGATAAGAATTTGTTTCAACATAACCCTCTCTCTTGGATGCAAAATCTTAAAAAAAAATGATGATATGTCCATAGAGAATCCTGAGTGATATTGGAACCTTTGTTCTACATAACTTTGGTCTGTTTTTCTGAGCCCTTGACATATCTTACATATGTATATATACATATAGATGCTTCAAAAGGTTACTCTCTTTTGTATTGATTTTTTTGGTATAATATGTCTTTTGTTAGATTCTAAGCTTCTTGAGAAAATCGTTATCTTTGTATTCTCAACTCTTAACTTCACCTCTCATTTATAGTTGGACATAAGATCATGTATTGAGACCTAAAAGGTATCTCAGAGGCTATCTAGAGCAATCTATTAATTTTACAGATAAGGAAACTGAAGATCAGCAATGTAATCTGTCCAAAGATACATAGATAATAAACATTAGGGAGAAGATTTGAACTCAGCTTTTTGAACTTCAAAGCCATCTTTCTTGCCCTTGCATTCTATGGGTCCTTAATAAAAATATGTTAAGTTTAATTGGGGGATTATTTCTTGATAGAAATCATAACATTTTCATAACCTCAGTGGATCTTATGAGTTTCAACAACCCTAAATATTTCACATTTCAGTCACCTTTCTTGTAACAGGCCACTTCAGAATGAACTAGAATAGCCATTGGACAATACTCACACAGTCTATCACCCTTGTGCTAGAGGTTTTTTTCTTGGTAGGATAGCTAGATGGTACAGTTGACAGAGTCCCAGCCTTGGAGTAAGAAGGACTTTTTTCAAATCCAGCCTCAGAAACTAACTAGCTTTGTGACTTTGGGTGAATCACTCAGTCCTGTTTGTCTCAGTTCTTGTATAAAATGAGCTGGAAGAGGAAATGGTGTACCATTGCACTATTTTTACCAAGAAAACCCTAAATGGGGGTCACAGAGAGTGGGATATGACTAAATCAACACAACAACAACAAGAAGGAATGAATGGACAGAGAGCTGTTGGTATAATTTCTGAGAACCCTGAGTTATCTGCATTGTATGATAAAGCAAGGGAATGAATTTAATATATAACTGGATTGGACCTATGGTTGGTGTAAGAAAACTGCTCTAAGAAATGCTTTCCATCAAAGTTGATCTGCAACTTTGGCCAGAATACTAAGATGTTGTGATTTACCTAGGGTCATAGTCAGTAATGATTTGATTCCAGGTCTTGGCTTTTTTTTCACTATGTCATGTTTCCTTTCAATGTAATGTGTATAAATATTAATGTGCTTCACTCTTTCTCAATTGAAGTGCAGTAAATTCATCATAAGGTCTTGCTAATTTTTTAATCTTTGATATATAATTCACATCTTCACTAAACTATATTTTCTAAAGGGAGTAATTCAGATTATGTCACCTGGTATTAATTCTAGAATTTAAGCTAAACAGTTTTTTCTAAATTATGATTAAATTTTAAATGATCTTAGAATCACTGAATTTTAGATTTCTATGGGATCTCAGTGACCATCTAATTTAATTATACCCCCAGAAGAAATCCCCTACTATTAAAAACTATTTAAGCTTCATTATATTTTATATTTCCTGAATTTTTAACCCTTATAAAGTAGCCTTTCCTGACCCTTCCCCCCCCCCCCCCCCATTTAATGTTGTCCCCTAGAGCTATACTCAATTTTAAGGATTTTGTTTAGGTCAGCCTCTTTTCAAAACCTTAACCCATAATTAACCATACAACACTTCCTTATTTTTTAAACTAGACAATCAGAGAGCAAGTTAGCTCGGAACAAGTGTATCGAATTAAACAGAATGGCATGTGAATTAACAACAAGACCTTCTAAATCCTTTCTCAAAGGAGCAACCTATATCACAAATTCTTAGATTACTATTGGAAGAAGACACATATTCATAATTCTATTGTTAAATTTCAACTGGACCACTCCTCTGTCTCTTAAGCCATTGTTTGCTGCTATTATTTTATTGGCATGTTAATGTCATCAATTAGTCTCTTTTCTCTGGTATATCCTTATTTGCTATTTTCCCATTAAATAGTAGCAGCTTGACCTTATCATTTCAGGGGAGTTGCCCGAGTTCTTTTTGTGAGGTACTTCATAGCTTTTCTTTTTTTGTGTGTGTGAATCTTATACACAGCTGCATGTAGCCAGCAGGGCAAGAATACTCCAAGTCAAAACTATATTTAGCTTGAGTTTGTTTCTATCTTAGCATGAATTTCCTAGGGTAGAATAAATAAGTTCCTTTAAATTCTCATCAAATTCTTAGGCTTCAATTTCAAGGTTATTGTATTTGTCCTGGAGTTTTCCTTAGAACGGTGATTTACTTGTTGGAGAATTTAGTGGACTTAGAATCAAGATTACATGAGGTCACTATTTAAAGAAAATCAAATCCATTAGAAGTAGACACATTTAGGTGGTAGAATAAATGATTTTAAAATATTTTTTGCTTACTTTTTGATTTTGTTTCAAACTTTTGTGTGAATTTGTTTCAACATTGTTATTTTTAATAAAAATAAAGGAGAATTCAATAAATTTTAATTAATAAAAATAAAGGAGAAAAATAAAATAAACAATAAATTTCAAATCAAAGTATTGAATTTTCACTTTGGAGGGGGTTGTTGTAGTTTTCTTGTGGTTTTCTCTTCAGTTCTGAAAGAAAATCAATACGTTCATTGCCATGTCAAGATTATAACTACTGCAACAATAGTTTTCATTTTTCTTCATCAGACATACCCCAAGTTTATTTGATGTACTAATAGCTAGTAAAATATCAGTGTCCAGAGCACTGGATTTTGAAACATAGCACCTGAGTTATATATTTAATTCTAACACACTTTATCTAGGAAAGTCACAGAACTTCTCTAGATCCCAGTGCTTGAAATAGATTAGTGGTTCTTAACATAGAAACTATGAATTTAAAAGAAAAAAAAATTCATTATATGTTTATTCCATTATAACCCTGTATATTTTATCTTATGCATTTAAAAACATTCTGAGGTAGGATTCTGAGAAGATGACAGAGCAAGTCAATAAATTTCAAGCTCTCCAGATTTCCCCCACAAATAGAAGAAAATTGCACCTCAAAGTGAACATAGATTGGTGAAAAATCAAGAAGATTTGGAAAGAACAGGATTCACTTCCTACAGCCTAAGAAGATAAAAAGAAAAGACTCCAGACCAGAGATTAACCAGTGTGAAGTGCAAACATCTCTAGGCTTGCATCCTGTAAACACCAAGTGGAGAGCCCTGGGGCTAGTTGGGTTTGGCTGGAGCCTCAACAGGAACAACAGAAACAACAGATGTGCAGAACAGATCAAGAAGAGAAAATAAAAGAATAATTGGAATACCTGAAAGCTGTGACCAAAATAAAAGAAATTTGACATAATAATGTAATAAATAATCCAAAAAAATTGTTCTGGGATGACAGAACATGAGGGGAATGTAGAAATACAAAAAATTCACTGATCTCCACCTGAATGGGATTCACCACCATACAGGAATATTATTGCCAAATTTCAAAACTCCCTAGCAAGTGCTGGCAGCCAGCAATGTTCCTGCTCCAGAGCTTCTGTATTCACTGGATGCACTAGGTCCTTCCTTCCCATAGCTGGACCTGGTATTCCTAATCAACTGAGGTTCCCTCAGTCTTCCCAGATTCTGATCCCTGACTCCACATATTGTCTAGGAAAAAAACAAGAAAAAAAAAACAACTCGAATATGCTAGAGTTACAATTAGAATTGTACAGGACTTATCAGTAGCCACAATAAAAGACCACAGGTCCTGGAATCATATATATATCAGTAATCAAAAGAACTAGATCTGTGCCCAAAAATAGCACATGCAGCAAAATTATCCATAATATTGAATGAAAAAATGACATTCAATGAACTTTTAGATTATCAGGACTTTCAATTAAACCCAAACTAAATAGAAAATTTAACATATAAGAACCAATATCCAAGATTAATTTCAAGGAACTTAACATGAACAAATTGTTCATGTTTTTTTATGTGGCAATATATACCATATGTTTAAGACTAACATCAATTCACTGACTAGCTCAAAAGAAAGATTTATACAAATGAGATACAGAAGAAGAATATTTTCAAAGACATTAGGGGGGAGGAGGGGCTCATAGTTCTGAAAACCTACTTACATCAAGAATGGGTTAAATAGGCAACACGACATATATACCATGAAGGGCATAGCACCCTCCAAAATCTATAAAGAAATAAAGAGGGAGGGAGGGATACAAAGGGAAGCAAAGGATGAGTGAAAAAGAAAAGGGAGAGATCCATGGGAGGTTAAGCAACAGCAAGGCAAGTTAAGAAGAAGAATTAAAGTAGAAGAGTTATCAGGGATAGGAAAGAAAAGCTTTACACAAATACTACAACAAGGATCAAGAGTCAAATTTATTAGAAAAAAATATGGGCTAGTAGCAATCATTGATCTTAGAAAAAATCAAGAAAGGTATCTATATGTCAACCATACTAATATTTTGATGCATGTTTACATATGGACAAATGTGTGTGTGGATAGATAGATAGATAGATACATATGTGTGTGTGTCTTGAGTGCATGTAGATAATGCATGTTGCTCTATAAGTAAGTCTGAGATGGGTATTAATGCACATGTGTGTGGGTGTGGGTCTGAGTACAGGCTGGTGTCCCTGTGTATGTATGTATGGGGGGGCAGGTATCTGTGTGTGTGTGTGTGTGTTTATATGTATGTGTATGTATATATCTATTAAATATATCTGTGCTTAGCTATAACCTGCTTGGGTGAGGTGGGGGGGATAAAAGGGGGAAAAGAGTAAAGTAAAAAAGTGTTTAGCAGAGAACAAGAACAACCTACAAGGAAGCAAAGGAAAAATAGATACTCATGAATATAATTTCTTTTACTACTATACTTGAACTGGAAATTTATTTTTATATATTTTGAATCCTAGTTTTGAACGAATCCAACCATTCTGGAGAGCAATCTGGAATTATGCCCAAAAAATTATCAAACTGTGCATACCCTTTGATCCAGCAGTGTTACTACTGGGCTTATATCCCAAAGAGATCATAAAAAAGGGAAAGGGGCCTATATGTGCACGAATGTTTGTGGCAGCACTCTTTGTAGTGGCTAGAAACTGGAAACTGAGTGGATGCCCATCAGTTGGAGAATGGCTGAATAAATTGTGGTATATGAATATTATGGAATATTATTGTTCTGTAAGAAATGACCCAGGATGATTTCAGAAAGGCCTGGAGAGACTTACACGAACTGATGCTGAGTGAAATGAGCAGGACCAGGAGATCATTATATACTTCAACAACAATACTATATGATGATCAGTTCTGATGGACCTGGCCATCCTCAGCAATGAGATCAACCAAATCATTTCCAATAGAGCAGTAATGAACTGAACCAGCTATGCCCAGAGAAAGAACTCTGGGAGATGACTAAAAATCATTACATTGAATTCCCAATCCCTATATTCATGCCCACCTGCATTTTTGATTTCCTTCACAAGCTAATTGTACAATATTTCAGAGTCTGATTCTTTTTGTACAGCAAAATAACAGTTTGGTCATGTATACTTATTGTGTATCTAATTTATATATTAATATATTTAACATCTACTGGTCATCCTGCCATCTGGGGGAGGGGGTGGGGAGGTAAGAGGTGAAAAATTGGAACAAGAGGTTTGGCAATTGTTAATGCTGTAAAGTTATCCATACGTATAACCTGTAAATAAAAAGCTATTAAATAAAAAAAAATCATTTTGACTAGTATATCTATAGATTTCCTCAGACTGTTTAAGTGGTATATAAAGCAAAAAAAAAATTAAAAAGTTCTAGATATAAATATATAATTTCTGAAGTATCATATACAACTATACATAGGTTTGATAGTTGTATCTATGTGGGGTACTATTTCTCATGGGATAGATTGTGACCCATCTGTGACTGGGAATTATCTGAGAACGTAGAAATTAACTGAATTGCCCAGGGTTAAATAAGGAGTAAATATCAAAAACAGCAGGTGAATTTAGGTTTTCCTGATGTAAAGCCCAGCACTCTACTATACTATATTGCCTCTTTCTAAGATCCTTCTCACTTCTTAAGTTCTCAGATTCTACAGACCTTTTAAGAGATAGTTACAGAGAAATTTGGAGGAATATGCAGATAAGCTCTGTAGTGACAGGTAGGATTTTGAAATATATATATATTCCTTTGCTGTTTAGTTTATTTAGGCAAATTAAATTAAAAGCATTCAAATAGTACAGGATGATTTTTTTTTAATGAACCATCGATGTTGTTAGTAACATAAGATAAAATCTATGGAAAAAATAGTGATGGATCAAATAACTGTTTTCTTGAATTGCTAGATCACATCCGATTTTGAAAGTTTCAAGTTTCTCAGGATCCTTATGCCTACATTTTTAGAGTTAAAGATGTATGCCAGATGGACACCATCTGTGTCTATCATTAATGGCCTAAAGAACCTTTGCAATAGGATAAGGATTATGAGGGAATCTGCAAGATGTATCAGAAATACACATACAGTTATAATCTAATCAGATAGTTATCAGAAAATCTATGAAAAGGAAGAGAGAGTTAGAAAATTTGAATATGACTCTAAGTTGTGAAATAATGAAAAATATTTCTCTCAAATATTTAAAGAACCTCAAATGGCATTCATCCTAACAATATAATCAATGTCATTATTGCTTATCAGATAGTTACATTTTCCCCAGGAGACATAAGGACGTTATAGGTCAGAAGTTAACTATACATAGTTTTATTATGATATACAAAATTGACAATAGTATTTAAGACTATCAAGACATGGGCATCATGATGGAAAATTACAGCAGAGTCCTTACTCATGTTTATTCTTTTAAAAATTCTTGAGAATAGCCCAAATTATGTGTTTATGTTACAAATAGATTAAATTTATATTTGACAAAAAGGTATTTACAAAGAAACAAAATTCTGATGGTATTTTAGCATCATTAAATCACATAAGCATTTATAAAAATATTCAGAGGTTAAAAACCTAAGGGAAAAATATGATTTGATTTTATAATAATTATAAGCCTTTCAAGTTTGTGAAGTTCATTATATAAATTCTACATTCTCTTATGACATTCTTGTGAAGTAACTATTATGATTTTTATTAGTTTTTTATTTTAAATATGAAAAACTTAAAATCAGGGAATCATCACATGATTTCATGGAAGTTGTATGATTTAAATTAAATCTCCTTCTTCCTTATATAATCTACCCATTATAGAAATTTGATGCAAAAGAGTGGCACTTAGCAACATTGGGAAACAAAAAGATTTAACAATAGAACAAGATATATGTCAATCTTACTTCTGAGTCAGGATATTGATTATGTGATCCAGGGCAAGTCAAAACCTCACAATTTTCTAGGTAATTCTTCTAAATTGTATATTTGAGAGAAATCACTAATACATATATGGAATATCATCATTTAGTAGATCAGTAGATTTTGTTAGTCAGTATATTTCAATTAAGTTATAGGTCCACAGTCTTATTATATTTATCAGTAAATTAGGTATTATTAACAAATATTCATTCAATGAATACTTATTGAAGTGAAGTCTCAATGCCTTTCACCATTATATCTGGCTTCCTTTATATTTTTTTGCAGTTTATAAGTATCATTTGTAAATTGTAATATTCAAAATTAAATACAATAAAAATAAAATATATGATTTCAGCTATACTCCAACCAACAGAGATTATGGAGGGGCCATCATTGCTTTATTCCTGATAGCTATACTTCTCAATGCTGCCTAAGATCACCTTGGTTTTGTTTTTAATTTTGGTTGTCACATCACAAGGCTAGTTCATATTAAGTAGTAAAATAAAACTATCATATCACTTTTAGGTAAACTGTTATCTAATCATGTCTGCCTCATGTTGTAGCTGAGAGTAAAAAAAACAACAACTCCACAACTATAAAACTTTACATTTGTCTCAACCAAATTTCATCTTTTTTAAAAAGTACCACTTTAATATACACTAATAATATTAATCACATATTAATGAAGATTTAATGATTCAACAATTCATATAATACATACTTAATATACAATTCATACATTGCATAATGCATTTCAAATTATTGGATTCATTTCTATTATAGTAACCCATCTCAGGTCTAATCTTAAGGGATATATGATCAACCAATCAAATATTGGGAATATGGATTACATTTCCCCCATCTCCATGATAGAAAATCACAAGGACTATCTCCAAGAGAACCACACCTATCTTATTCCATAAAATTCAATCTGCCCTCCATTGTCCCCTATCCAAACTACCAGTTTCTAGCTTTTTTAACCAGATACTGGCATCCTCACACAGTTATAACCTAATCATTGCCAGGCACTTACAGCACAGTGGTATATATGACATTCAGAAAATTCTCCATCTTACCTCACCTTACCTCCCCCCAGTCATCTTGTGGCTACAAAGTTGACCCTCTACTCTGGAACAGTAGCCACAGAGTAAGAGCCTTGACCCTCTCTTTTTCATATTGGTTAGAAAGCATAAATCCTACTGGACACTGAGTGTGTATGGGTTGCAACAATTCACAGATTTCATTACATTATCTTTCTTCAAAAACACAACCCTCTTTAAAACTTTTCTATTACAATCCAGGACACCCTTACTTTTTCTCTCCCTCACTAATGAATCAAGCTACTAAATGTTGTTGTTTCTACCTCTAGATCTCTCCCCTATGTCCCTTTTTCTCTATTCATATAACCATCTTCACCTCTCACAGCTCCAGTTCGAACTCTCATTTTCTTTCACCTGGACTATAGTAACAATTTCCTACTTGGGCTTAGCTCCTGTCTTTAGTCTCCCCTCTCCAATTCATCTCCCCCCCACAACTGCCAAAATGATTTTCCTAAAGTGCAGGTCTATCCTTGTCATTCTTCATATTAAACTCCAGTGGTTTACTAGGAACTCTAAAATGAAATGTAATGTCACTTTTATTTTCTCTTTTTTAAATGAATATATTTGTTTAAATTTTAAAAGTTATACAATTATTATTATAGTCATACATTCATATACTTTACAAATAAGTTACCACTTCCATATTGTATATCTGGATTCAATAATTTTTATTGAAGGGATTGATAATAAATTTTGGAACTCATTGTTTTAGCTTGTCAAAGACTTATTGAATCCAAATTCTATCATCCAATGTGTTGTCTCTCTCAGCTTTGTGTCATCTCCAAATCTGATAAGCATGCCATGTATGTCTTTATCCAAATCACTGATAAAAATGATGAATAGTATAAGGCCAATCACACAGATTCCTGAAGCAACCCACCACAAGTCTCCTGTCAAGTGAAATAGAATCATTAGAACCAGAATTTGAGACCTGGCCCTGCCATTTATTAATCATGTGATCTTTGGCAAGTAAATTAATCCTACTACTTAGGAGGACACCACCATCATCCCAATTATACAGGTTCATAAGCTCAATAGCATTATTAATTCCTCAGTCTCGCTCAGCTATCATAACTGGTTACTTGACAAGTCATGTCATTTCTACTCCTACCTTAAGTCTCCTAAAAGTTCTCATTTCTGCATTAACATTGCTACCACTTTTATTCAAGGTCTCATTACTCTCACCTGAACTATTGCAATAACCTAATTGGCTTCCTTCCTTCAAGTCTCTTCTCACTTCAATTCATTCTTCACAGAACTGCCCCCAAAATTTTCCAGCTACCTTAATGATTTTTTTTTTTATTACCTAGACCTGTAATGTCACACCTCTCACTCAAAAACTGCAGTGGCTTGCTATTACTGCTAGAATAAAATATAAAGTCCTCTGCATTTAAAGTTCTTTAAATTCTGGTCCCTTTATATCTTTCTTGTTTTCTAACACATCATTCCACTTCCTTTATAATGCAGCTGCAGGAGCTTATTTCCTTGCCTTTATACTGGCATTACCTTTTTCCTAAGAATGCTCTTACTCCTGACCATCATTCTTTTTTTTTTTTTTAATTTAATAGCCTTTTATTTACAGGTTATATGTATGAGTAACTTTACAGCATTATGCCAAACCTCTTGTTCCAATTTTTCACCTCTTACCCCCCACCCCCTCCCCCAGATGGCAGGATGACCAGTAGACACTAAATATATTAAAATATAAATTAGATACACAATAAGTATACATGACCAAACTGTTATTTTGCTGTACAAAAAGAATCAGACTCTGAGATATTGTACAATTAGCTTGTGAAGGAAATCAAAAATGCAGGTGGGCATAAATATAGGGATTGGGAATTCAATGTAATGGTTTTTAGTCATCACCCAGAGTTCTTTCTCTGGGCGTAGCTGGTTCAGTTCATTACTGCTCCATTGGAAATGATTTGGTTGATCTCATTGCTGAGGATGGCCAGGTCCATCAGAACTGCTGACCATCATTCTTTAGAATCCTTGACGTCCTTCAAAACTCAGCTCAGATGCCACTTTTTGAAGGTGTCCCTTCTTCCCTGCCCAGATGCTAATAAAGATGAATAGAAAACTGTATTGTTTTTTGTTGATATGTCTCTGGTTTTCCATTATTTTAGTTCCTTAAGTAAAACAAGTGAGCCCTTTGCTTTTATAGTAAGGACAGTTTAAAGTTATCATTTCTTTTATTTTTTAAAGATACTCAACACCATTATCCACCACCACCAAAACAGTGTGAAGTATAGAGGTGATGAGCCCTATGGAGTTATAAATCATGGATTTAATTACTATACTATTTCCACAATTCACATGTGGGTCCCACTAGTTTTCAAGGAAGCTACATCTGATGAGGCAAATGCATAGTATTTACTGCAAGAATTGAGCAATTATGTACAGAATGGGTAAATTACTGATACTATGGGAACTTTAATTGAATCCATTGCTAGACTTTTTTATGTCTATATGTGCAGCCTTAACGGTATGTAGGGCACAGAAAACTATGGTTAACATCTATAGCATTCTTTTTTCCTTTTAGAAAACAGTAACACTGAACTATGAGGTAATCCAGCACTAGTCAGAGCCTAAATAGAGTAAGATGTTAAATCTTAGGCTCCAAAACTTGAGAGGAACATGGAGAAATTGGAGAGGGCTCAGAGGAAAACTGAAAAGATGATTAAAGGGCTAGAAAATGGAATCTAGGAGGAAAGGTTAATGGAATGTTGATTATTTAGCTTGGAAAAGAAAAGATTAAGGGAGAGTTCAATAACTCTATTCAGGTAAAAATATACCTTAGTGGATAACATGGACATTTTTTTGAAAAGTTAAGACTAATAAATTGAGAAAGACAGCTGAAAGTACACCACATTTGGAATCAGTGTACCTGGGTTTGAATCTTCCTCTACCCTTTCTAGTTCCGTGACCAATATAAATCACTTAAGCTCTCTGAGTCTCACTTTGCTTGACTGGAAAATGTGGATAATATTTTCCCTCCTTACTCACAAGGCTATTATAAGTAGCAACTGAGATGGTGTATGTCAAGTGCCTGGCACAGAGTAGGTGCTTAATAAATTTTTATTAATTAACTGTTTTATAATGGATTGCATACATTTGACTTTTTAATATTTGAAAAAAGTGAGCATAAACAATTACATTTTCAAGTTGACTTCCTTTAGATAAGGTAAAATGAACATCCCATGCTGACAATTATATCCATAAAAGGAGGATTGTAAAAGAGGTCAAAGTTGGGGAAAGGATTTCCCTTCTTAGTAAGAGTTTTTAAATTCCGCACTGTTTTCCTCAAGGTTCTATTTTTGTTCATGCATTCTCTTTTCTCTGTATTCTCCTGGCTGAGACTGAAAATGCAGTTAAAAATCACGTATAATCTTCAAAATTTCTAGTTGTAGTCTCTGGAAATCAGAACTGGGGAAATGTTCAATACACCAAAGCAAGTTTGACTTGTAATAGTTATTTTTCACATAATTATAGATCTGTTGGATTTCTTGAAAGGGTGAGAAGAGAGGAAATAGTTTCCTCCCCACAAAGCTGCTGATTGAATTAATTTTCTTTCTTCAAGGCTTTGCATTACCTCTTACATCAGATTTTCTCTGATTAAGCAGGCAGTCAACAAATATATTGTAAGCACTCTCTTTGTTCTAGACACTGGAGAAGCAAAAACAAAAGTGAAATAATCATGTATGAGGAATTTTTCATACAACTCCTACAAATGGAATTCTATTCAAAATTAAGACAAACTGAATATAATCTCTTTTCTTGAATCACTTATTCCAGTAGGCTTGAACTTCTATGCACTTGTTCTGCCTCAGTGGTAATACTGTAAACAAGAAGATCTGAATGCAAATCCTGCCTCATACTTTTATCAACTATATGACCTTGGGCAAGTCACTTAATTGCTGGTTGCCTTAGTTACTTTATCTGTAAATGGAGACAATAATAGCACCTTCTTCTCAGGGTTGTTGTGAGGACAATATTTGTAAAGCGCTTAGCATGGTATCTGGCCCATAGTAGGTGCTGAATACTCCTTACCACCACCACCACTAACACCACCACTTACTCATTGCATCAAGCCTGGGGAGTTGTATTCACTACTAATTTCTAGTTGTGTTATCTTGGGCTAGTCATTTTACTTTTCTGAATCTTAGTTTCAATATATCTATATATGTGTATTTGCACACATATTTACATGTATGTATACATCTGTATATAATACATATACCTCAAATACATATCAGTATTATACATATATAAATCGATATATGTATATGTGTGTATATATGTATGTATGTATATGTGTGTGTGTATGTGTGTGTGTGTGTGTGTGTATACTTACATATAGAAAATGAGAAGCTTAGACTTAGTGACCTTTGAGGATGCCTTGTAGTTTAGGCTAAATTTTAATCTTCTTGAAATGATAGCTAATACCATATTGTTTTGAATTGCCTTGGTTTTGCCTTGATAGTTGTTTAATTTGATGCAACAGAATGTAGTTTGGTGAAATGGGAAGGCAGGAGAGGAAAAATACCTTTGAAACAATGCATCTATAAATGTACATCAAAATAAATAAGGATACAATGAAAATCGGATTGAGCAAAAGGAGAGCTTGCTCTATTGCATTTGGAAAATTACAAAGCAATTTTAAGGACTCCAAAGGTCTCCACAAAACAAGGCCCATTTAAAATACCAATATTATATTGGTGTTGTTATATTGATGCAAGCCATAGAACACTATAGATTTTGAAAACTTAAAAATGAATGGCAAATAAAAGCCAATGAAGAGGTATATGGTTGGCATAAATAAGGTCTATCATACAACAAATAAGGAACTTTGAAGACGAATTAAAGAAGAGAATGTTAAAGGAATGAATGATTGACAAATTAAGCTGATGATGTTTTAGGAGCAAAGGATACCCAATGGATAGCCTATGTGGTCCAATGCTACCTACTTATGTCAGAAGAAATCAAATAACCATGAAACATTATATGTAATTCCCATTGTGTCCATTGGAGGGCCTGGATAAGATCTACATAGGATGAACAGGCATATTGGTTCTGGTTTGTGACCTGCACCCTTAGAGAGAACAATGGCATCCAATATAAATATTGAAGGGCAAGAATCAATTAAGAAAATACTGCAGTGAAGAATAAGTAGAGTAAAATGATTGCTTCCTGAATGGCTGACAATGAGCACATTAAAATATGGACCAATGAACTCAATCTGGAAAGTTCAAGGGGGCAAGTTCCAAAATGTACCTCAGAGTATTCCAAAGAGAAGCTATCGTTTTAATCTGGAATCCTGAGAAGATATGACTCCAAGCTAATTGTGGTTAAAATTCATGTCAGAAAACTTAGATATAATTCAGTCCAGAATTGAGTGCATTTCTTTTATATCTATTTCTAATTATTTTTTCTTTATATATTTATAAATTTGTAATTTTCTTTTTTTTGTTACATATAAAATGATAAAATATATTGATTGTTTAGAATCCATGGAGACAAGGAGTAAAAGAGTAAGCAAAATGTAAATGTAAGATCAAGGGTGTCTGAGAGACAATGGGGGAATAAGATTGTCAGGTACAGTAGATCTCTGAATTAATGGAGCCAACTTACGGAAAGTTCAGGAAGCTCATGCTTCAGGTTGGGGTTCAATGATCAAGAATTTAAAAAGTAGTGAAATGTAAAAAGTCAAAAGCCATGAATCTTCTGGATTGGTACAAGGTAGATGTCAAGGAAAAATGACTTTTTGATAAGGCTCAGGCTGCATATTTCACTTTTAATCATAGAAGATTAAAAATTCGAACACAACCAGAACTCTATCTTGTTCCATTCTCACCTTTCAAAATACTTATCTTCCTACAATGCTGTATAGGTGAATATTCCTTTATGGAGTTTTCCCTAATGTCTTGAATAATAATTATTCTCTTTTTCAAATTGTTCTATTAACAAATAAGAGATCTAAACCAAGTGCACTATTGCATTCTATTAAATCCTTCATTAATATGGAGTTTTGTTGAATGAATGATAGAAGGATTTATTAAGTTTTTACATGTACCAACTGTGCTGAATACTGAGGCTGAGGGCACAAAAGAAAGACAGCCCCTGCCCTCAGGAAGTTTATATCTTTACAAGAGAAGAGAACACATGTAAAAGACTGTTAGTCAGATGGATATTTGAGACTGAAAAAGTCAAGGGATGGTGATTTTGACTATCATATGGAAGTTAATATGATTATTATTCCCCCAACTAGAGATTAAAAGAGTTAAAGAGTAATTATTGTAAGGAAATTTTTTGCTATATAAATATAAATTTGTTCTTTTTCTTTAAAAAATCATTCCAAATTTGATGATGTGTTTGACCTTATAACTCTCAGGATGACAGAAATGACAAATGTTGGTAATAGAGAATAATGGAAAGCTGTTTACAGCTGTAATTTGCATAACTGTCCCTAAAGAGATTATAGAAATTTATTTTGG
The DNA here is from genome assembly GCF_902635505.1 of Sarcophilus harrisii. Lineage (NCBI taxonomy): Eukaryota > Metazoa > Chordata > Mammalia > Dasyuromorphia > Dasyuridae > Sarcophilus > Sarcophilus harrisii. The sequence continues at coordinate 136,149,450 of NC_045426.1, forward strand.
CAGAATTCCATATTTTAGGTAAAAGTCTATTTCTATCATATATATGTATATAAAGATATATATCTGTTACATATATGTATATATAATGCTTCTTATCAACAAACAATCTTTCATATATAAAGATAAAGTTACGAAGATGGTTTTTGTAGGAAGTTAGTTTTGATTGGTTAGTGCTAATGAATTCATCTGGAGACGGTCACTCTTTCTCCAGGTGCCATTGTGATCAGCATTGCACATCTGCTGGACAGCTGGATGAAGTTAGGGAAAAATCCATGAGCATGGAATTAATTTTTTTCACTGATCAACATTTGTTATCAAAAGAGTGATTTCATCTTCATTAGCACCTAGAGTTCCCTAATTTACTGAGGCAACTATAGCAGATTAGTCATTAGCATGTTCTAGATAAAACACTGTTTTTAAAAATTGATTTTTTTAATTGTGAAATTAAACATAAACAAATGAGAATTTCAAAATACTAAGCACAGGAAAGATGATTATAATGGATTATGAACTTTGTTATTCACAATTAGAAAAGCCCTCTTTCCCCCATGCATTTAAATACTTTTTTTTTTTTTTTAATGAGAGAGGCAGTGAGATATGAAGAGAGACTTCCTTTTGGTTTTAGCATATAACAGCTCCATGATGACAGCCACTCAGATTATTTCTTCATTTGTAAAATAGACCTAATGATACATTATTTATCTGAGAGAATAAATAAGAATTTATTAAATTTTGGGTGGGAAGAGCATAGATTTGGCAATCCAAACAAGCTGAAAACTTTATCAAAATGACAAATCATATAGTACGTCCCTGGTGATTCTGACGCTATCTGTGTCATGTACTCAATAATTGGAAGAGTTGTCATTAAAATCATTAAACCAGATGTTTACAATTACAAATTTGAAACACTGCCCTTTTGTTACACACTTGGTGTGGTTACATATCTCTTACAAGCCAAGACACAAAATTTATTGAGGCAAAGATGTTATTATTTGTTTTTCTTCTCTTAATATCATCATAACTTCACTAAATAAGCAATCCCTTATGACACAATACAAAACCCACAGTTCATCATCTGAAAGACTTATAGAATCATTACATTCTTAGCTCATTTCTAAGAAGTGATTGTCTCCTATAAATTAAACCTCTTATTTCTCAACAATGAATGGATTTGCTTGGTGAGAAATCAAGTTCATTATCTGATAATTTTCCTAAACTATTCTCTAAAGACCTTGCACAACTTTTTCTTTGAGATGCTAGATGGCACTGCTTGTCAAGGCTTTGTCTAGTACAGCTGGCTTTCATAAAAGTAATTCTACAAGCTATGAAAGGGCATGTAAGATATGATTTAATCTAAAAAGTAGATGAATTTGGGGTGAGTGGAGGGGCTTAAAAAGGTGACTTAAATAGAGATTCTTTAAAAGAAGCAAACTTTAAATCAGCACTGGGCTTTAGGCAGGACCAAAAGAACTTTTTGCAGGCAAATCATTCTGAGACTTAAAATAAATTGATCTGAGAGTATATTAATTTTTGGTTTTTTGCTTTAAGGAGAAAAGATGAGAGGAAAATCAAGAGGTACCTAAATTCAGTTTGTAAGAATCAATGTCACCCCATAAAAGATGCAGCATTTATTTTCCCTGAAGCACACAGTTTTCCATAAAAGGTACATGGGGAATGTCTTTCACTCTTGCTTTCCCTGAATCCTTTAGCCCTTGAGATAAAACCTCAACTTCCTCTTATTTTATTGGAATTTTGCTGAATCAAAACAGCATCCTGTTTTCAGGTAATTTATGTTGGCCTCCTCTTAGACCTGAGTGAATGGGTATGGTTTTTGTTAAAAAGCAATAGCTTTACACCCCAAGGGCGATTAAAAACCTGCACTCAAAGAAACTTAGGAACCTGCAGTCCTTCCTATGTTGCATAAAGATTTGTGTCTTGAATAAGTTTATACAATGTTATTGTCTGTTCCTTCTCATGTTTAGTTAGTATCAAATACCCCTCTTTTGTTTATTGTGCAGTAAGCTCACAAAGAAACTGCAAATTCTCAGCCTTTTTGTGTGGACATTTGGATACCCTGCCCTAAGGTTCCGATCATCCAAATGGAACCTTCAACATTCTGACCACTGGCTGGGTCACTGGCTAGGCAGTCAAGACTCACCTGAGTAACTTGAGAATCCCCTTCAATCTCTCTCTTTGATTTGCCTTTCACAGGCCAGTACTTTTTATTTCTTCTCCTCTGTCTGATATCATGTTAACAAGCAAAGGAGAATCTCAGCAACTCATTGACAGCATAATAAAATGGGATTAGAATTTCACTCTGAAGAATGGCTTAGTTTAGGATTTTCCACTCAAATCAGGGGTTGTGTGTGCCTCAATGATCAAAAAACCTAAATAGAGATGGTTGGCCATTAGGAGTATTCCTTCAAGTCACCTGACCACGATGGACAAAAAACCCTCAAGAGAAACTTGCTAGTCCAAACAGTCCAGAATCTTTCATAGCCCAGTCATGATACTGAGACCTGGCCCCTGCTTGACTGTTTTTGTCCAGTTAATAACTGAAGTCTCATTTAGACTTTCAGATTTTTGTTGGAGGGGATGCAAATGATAAATGTTTTGCAACTAAAGAATGAATTCCTGCTGTTTCCTATTAGGAGTTTTTTGCAAATGTATTTGTTCACAAGAGGAATGTCCCAAAAGTCTTCTGTGCTGCTTTCCTGAGGTGAATACTGGGCTAACTACCTCATGGCTGCTGAAGACTCTACTACCTTCCATAAGCATCCTTAGCGGACATAAATAAAACTTTGTAAAGACTAGAAAGACAGAAATGCTTGTTGTTAAGAACATTCTAGCCCAGTATAATGGAATATTGTGACAAAGAACCCAAAGTTAATATCTAATCTAAAATACACGGGGAGGCTTTGATCCTTCTAACTAGGCTGGCTAAAAAGGCTAAAGCAAATTGTCTTAATTGTGTTTATATTTTCAAACCACATTTTCCGTATACAATTAGGTTACTTAAAAAAAAATTCTCTAATTGTAGGTACTTGTCTTTAATAATAAGGTCTGGGTTTATTTGATTAAAATGTGATTTGGCTTAGACAGATGTCTAATGTTGTTTTCATTAACCCAATTACATTTCCTTTGCTGTGATATTGGCCTGTATTGGATCCTATGTGCATGAATTTTATTGTGGATCATTAGGTGGCCAGTCAACAAATGAAGTAATCCTTCGTAGAATAAATGTCTTGGACTTTTGTGAGTTCTATTTCTCAGTCCTTCCTTATTCTGCATAATTTAGATACCAGGGAAGTATGTGGCATATGTGAATAATGAATATATATATATGTACATATATATGTGTATATATTATATATATATATATATATATATATATATATATATATATATATATAGGTTTGCATGTGATGGAAAACTGAGCAAATAAAATGGTGTTAAAGTGGTCTATATATTATTAATTATTGCAACAGAATGACTCTTAAATTGCCTAGGCCACTTAATCAGGGGCATGGGGACTAAAAATTTCTGCAACACAATAGCACAATTCCAGAAGAGATTATGTTCTTCAGCTGGCTTCATTCTCCCATATTCAAATCTAGGCCAGTGCTGCTTTCAAAGGCAGAGGCATACTAAGGACTAGCAAATAAGGCTCAAAAGAATTTTCTTCTGTCCTATGTCTGTGGACTGTCATAGAGATCTTATATATTCAGAGGATTTCAGCACTTGCCATTTTTAGTAAGACCAGTATAGCTCTCAACATGTTATTTCATGGTATAACAAATGGAGTGCATATTAAATGATCTGGAGTTGGGTTTCCATTTTGCTTTGAGAATCAAAAGAGAGCTCAGCAATCATCAAACTAAGGGTTTTTAAGCTGAGGTGCATGGACTCCCAAGGGGAGTGTGATTGGATTTCAGGGGGTCCATGAACTTGAATGTTGAAAAAAATCACATTTACTTTCACTAACCTCCATCTGAAATTGAGCATTTCCTGCAGTTATGAAGGCAGCAAACCACAGTAGTATTAGACTGTACCAGAATGTCAAAGGGGTCCATGACAAAAAAGCACCCATGATTTGAACCAATACCTTTATTTCAAGTTGTCATATTTGCTATATCTACAGATAGGAATATTGAGGATCTGGAAGCATTTTGACTTGTCCAAGGTCACAAGCTTGATAGCTGTAAAGCTAGTACTTGAACTCAGATCCCCTGAGTCTGAAAGTTTTCTCTGTCCCCACAATGAACTCTAAAAAATGTAAAACTTAAGTTAACATATGCAAAGGTGATAGATTAGTCAAGTTGGTGCTAATTATATATGGTTTTATATTATGAAAAAAGCATTTTGGAGTCAAATTTATTAATTTTGTTTTAATTGTGTGAGCTTTCTTTAAGTTAATTCATACCCAAGCAAATCAAATGCTTTATCCCTCTTTAATACTTTCATCTCTGAGTGATAGTTGCCTGAGGTAGTAATGTTTTTGATTAACTCTACGTGATAATGAAAGCCATGAAAACAACTCCTGCAGGAATTCGGTTTCTGTTGTTACATATAAAACTGCAGAAGTCTGACAATACTTAATGCTCAGCTCAGTGTGTGTGTGTGTGTGTGTGTGTGTGTGTCTTTTTGAACCAGATCTTAAACTCATTATGAAAGTGTAAGGAATTATTTTTATCTAACATCCATCCTTACTATTTTGTAAGGTGTGTCAAGGTGAAGAGTTCAACCATTTTATTGGAGTGAAGACCCCAAGAGGACTACAAAGTCAATTTCTGCTCCACTCTCCCACTGTGGCAAAGGAGTGCAAGTCACAATAACAAAAAAGATGCTATATACTGAAAAATGAAGGGAGTGACAAGTGAGATCTGAAGAATTTGTATAATTTAACAAGTTCCACCAGTGGGGCAATCCACCTATAATTTAGCAGATAAATCCTGGAGAGTTGCCTTAAATACATGAAGACAAATGGCTCATCCAAGGTTACCCAGCTTATACAGATCAGAGACAGGATAAGAATCCAAATCTTCCTGACTTCAAGACCAGCACTATATCCACCATCCAAATTACTTCCAATAATCATGATAACATTTACATAGAATTTTACAAAGCATTCTATATACATAATATTTGTTATGCTCATAAAAGTAGTAAGAGTAGTTTCTCCAAGTTCTATTGATAAAATAGCTCATATGAAAGTAAAATAAGATTTGATCTGCTTAGTCTCAAAAGTATAGCTAGAATAAATTGATAGACTCCAAGGAGAGGTAGATTTTGATTTGATAGATGGGCAAACTGCCTAACAATGAGAGCTATCCAGCCGAGGAAAGAGTTACAAATTAGGAGGCTTATAACAACTTAGAGGTACTCAAGTAAAGACTAGATGATTGACCACAAGTAGGAAATTTTGGAGAACTTCTTGGTCAGGTACAACTGGATGACCTCTAAAATCTCTTTTAATTCTGAAATTCTGTGATCCTACACACAACTGTTATACTAAGCCGTGTTGATCACTGGGCTTTCCCTGTGTTCCTTATGTTCTGAGCTAGAGGACATTTACTGCAGGCAAAAAATAACTAAGTGGATAATGTTGCCAAAGACAGCTGGGGGTTAAGAAAACAACAATAATTCAGTTGTCCAGATGCGGTTTAAGACTCACTAGTGGGAGTTCACATTTTTCATGCAACTTCTATTATGAGATGGTTATTTTGATTATAGATGCCTATCATGTAAAATTGTTAGGACCATAGGCAGAGCTAAGACTTTGTTATACAGTAATTCCTATAACTAATGTAATTAAAAGGAAATGAGAAAATGTGCAGAAAAGAAAACTGTAATTTCTCTGAAGTATTAGTGGGTGCCACCATCAAGTTTTATATCTGCCAAAATGTCTTTCTTAACTCAAAAGGGAATATCAATCTGTGAATTAGTCCATAAAATTAGTATTCTATTAGCTATGGAATAAAAAAAATCATGCTGTTAGAGTAGGAAGGGACCTTGAAGGTCATATAGTCCAATCCCACTCATTATAGATGAAGAAACAGGCTCAGAGAAATAAGGGAATTTGCATTTATAAAAAATTTGTGGTGAAACTAGGATTAGAATCCAAATCTTCTGACTTTGAATTCAATATTATTTTCATTGCTTCAAAAAAAATTTATTTGGGCCTCAGTTTCTTTAAGGGCAGCTAGGTGGTGCAGCGAATAGAGAGTGCTGGGTCTGGAGTCAGATTGACCCAAGTTCAAATTTGACTTCAAACACATACTAACTGTGTAAGTTAGGGAACTTAACCTTGTTTGCCTTCATTTCTTCATCTGTAAAAGGAGCTGTAGAAGGAAATAACAAATCATTCCAATATCTTTGCAAAGAAAAATCTAGATGGAGTCACAAAGAGTTGGACATGACTGAAACAACTGAATAATAGAAAGAGTTTCTTTAAAATAAGGAGGTTTTGTTTCCCAATAGATATTATCAAAGGATATAAGCAAACAGCTTTTAAAATAATTGTAAACTATCAATAACCAAATGAAAGCTTGCGCTAAATCAATAAGAGAAACAAAAACCAAAACAACTCTGAGGTTTCACTTCAAATCCCCTAAATTGGCAAGGATGATAGAGGAAAGAAGAGGAAAAAAAGTTGATATTAGAGGAAATGTGGGAAGAATGTCATGATACCATAAGGTTATTCAAGTTGAGGATTGGTTGAACCATTATGGAAATCAAGTTGTAATTAATTTTACAAATGTTTAATGTGTTCCAAAGATACGAAGGAAGTCAAAAAAAGAAATAAGGGTCAAATACATTCTGAAATATTCATAGTAGTACAGAACTGGAAATAAAATGGATGTAAACTGAGAAGAGTATTACTGTATATTATAAATATATATATATATATATATAATTCATAAAAGTATGAGAAAAGTGAAGTGAATTGATATTAAGTTAAATAAGCATAACCAGGAATATCAAATAATTTCATTTCACACAGATTGCATCACAGAAGTGGAGCCTAGGGTAGAGTGAAATTTTTTGATGTTGGACTAGATAAGGGCCAGCTCTCAAACTCTATGATTTTACAATATACGTAAAGTGGAGGACTTATAGTATGGAATGTTCCATATGCTGTCAGATGTGATAGATACTTTGGCTTTGTTGCGCTTCTTTATTTTTATAATGTTTGTTTAAAAGGAAGATTTATTCAATAGAGGAGAGGCAAAAGATATATTTGGAGGTAAATGTGACAAAAAAAGAAGAAAAAACATCAATAAAACAAGCAAATAATAATAGCTATCACTCAAATAGCACTTTAAAGTTTCCAAAGTATTTTAGAAATATCTCATTTGATTCTGACACATTTTTACAGATGAGGAAACAGAGGTTAAAAATGTTTAAGTATAACAGTACTACCAAATATCTGAGGCAGAATTCTAATTCAGGTTTTCCAGAATCCAACATCAGTATTCCATCTACTACATCACTGCCTAGAAAGATTTGGATTATAATTACAGTCCAAATCTTTCTAGATAGTGGAATCAAAAGATTGGAAGCAACTTCATAAGTCATTAAGCTGGCCCATTTTGGTGTCCAAACTCTCATTCAGCTCTTACATTAGGATTTTACTTTACTTCTTAGTTTCTAAGAAATTTTCTTCATCTTGACTTAAGCAAATGTATAATCAATAAGAATGGTAATTCATTCAGTAGCTTGATCTTAATGATCAGAATCCAGAAAAAATGCTCTGTATTTTTAAAATGCAACTGTACCACAAAGCACACTCAGTTCACAACTTTTGGGAATGTTACTTATTTGAAAGATCAGTGAAAATTCATATTATAAAAAATGATCTAGTTTCCTATATGGTAATTTAAATTCAATAGTGTACTTTTCTTTGCTGTTTTCATTATTTGAGTACCATAAAGCATTCACTGGTTCTTTTAACTGTCTCAGAGCTTTCTAATGCACTTTGACAGATGCTTACAAAACATGAGGCTAATTCTTATAACTTCATTAAAAAATCAATTTTACACAGATTGTATCACAGGAAGTAGGGCAATGTATATGTGTGTGTATATGCATATATATATATATATATATATATATATATATATATATATATATATATATGTATGTACAACTGGAGGGGCCTACCTTCCCTAAAAGAAAACCAATAAGGTCTAAAAAAAAAGAAAGGGAAAAAAATCAAGACACCTCTTTCATCAGTTACAAAATAATGAAGTACAAAGCTGGTAAATTGTCATTTATCATTATATATAAAGAAAACCATCCTGGCTCATTAAAGGCTAACATCTGAAATCACTAAGCTATCTGTTCCTTATACTGCAACACTACAAAGGTGCTAAATTACAGGGATTAAATGAACTTTTCATACATTTAGCTAAATTTTATCTGAAACCTTAACATAAATGTTTAAAGTAAAGTTATTTACTTTGAAAAGTGTTTGAGAATACTATAATAATATATATTTCCTTACTATGTCCAGATTTAATGACAAACAGATAGAATTGCTGACAAATCCTACTTTGTGCCCAGCTGGCATACTCCCACAGGGAACCAGGCCGACTTACCAACACAGGCACACTACTCACTAGAAAAGCTCCTGATTCTTAGAAATCAATCTATTACTAGTCAATTTTTAGCCATTAGTATTACTGCTAAGAAAAATCCTATTATAAGAATCAATATTTTAAGAACACTTGATACTAATTTAGTACCAACATTTAAGAAATGTAAATGACATTAAAATACCCAAACCAATTATTTTGTAAATATTTAGCTTTCCAATAAGGTTTTAACCAAATAGCAACCACGTGATGAAAAACAGCTGTTTCTATTTGAAATCATGCCTACTGAATATTTCAAACTACTTTTATTTAATCTCCTGTTTGTTTTGAAAACATTACATTTATTAAGTTGGGAGGAGGTACTTCTGTTTTGAAATATGCTGTAATTTTAAATGTAATTTCACACTTTTACTAAATTACATTTTTACATGAAGAGATTACTCAAAATGTTGTCCTAATTACATATCAATTCAAAATTAAACAGAAAAGTAAGATAATAAATGGATTAAAAAGAAACCATTTTAATATGAGGAATACATTTGTTACACTAGACATGGATTGAAATTTTCTGAAAATAGTGAATGAAAGAGCTGAAAGTACTTGTTTGTTTTTTCCTATCTACCTGAAATTGGTTCCACAGGTTGATTTTAATTTGCAGTTGCATATTGAATCCAGTAATTGTTTTCTTTGAATATATAGAGCTGAATGTTCCACCTTTCTGATGTCACATAGTCAGGAATATTTAGTTTATTTGAATTTTATTAATATAATATCGTACCCTACTTTTAATTTCCTTGTTTGTTCAATCCTGGCATTTATAAACAAAACAAAACCAAAAGCAATAATATTATTCTCTTAAAAACGTTTTATCAGTAAAGAGGGCTACTACTACCTCCTGAGCATCCTAAAAGAAAATGAGTGTTTTTAGCCATCCACTATAGATTAACTCCTCAAAAAAAAAAAAAAAAAAAAAAAGGCAATAGATACTAACTGTGCTTGTGAGGATTTTTTTTTTTTTTTGTCTCTATAGTTTTTAGCAGGCGCAGTTTAACTTGTTTTTGGAAATTTTCATGACAGGATATCTCAGGTGAGGACAGTGTCCACAGGGGGGAAATACAAACATTTGTTGGATTATGCAAGTAGACAACAGTAAAGTCCACTACAGGAAATGGAACATAGCAAGATGAGTCAGTAACACATGAAAAGTGTCATTTGAAAAACTGATCTCTCCTTAATTTTGGCACAGCTGAGCAGAAATAGAAAACATGGGATATTTTTCTTTAAATTCCAATTCTTATTTCTGTTGTCCTGATTTCAGTTTTCAACATATTCTATATAGGTAAAGATAATATACATTCAGCTTCCTTCCTTTGCACCACTTCCCTCTTTTTCTTCCCTGGGTGATTATTTTGTAAGAATTCTGTCAAGCTCTCTCTGAACACATTATTACTCCCTGCTCCAGCTTCTGGCTTCTGTGTTTCTAATCACGGTATCCATTAAACAGTCACTGGGGTTATTGTTTGGTTATGTTTGCAGTTAGTAGCTCTTAGCTTTATCTGCTCAGTGGTGGTTTACAAATTCTTGCTAATGCTAAATTAGAGCAGTAATTTTGCCAGCTTCTACAATTCTTTTCCCTCCCCCACCCTTTTCCTTAGCTCTGAGCCTGGCATGGGGGAGGGGAAGGCCCCTGCTAGGGGATGAAAAGCTTTAGCATACTCACCCTGTGGGACTGAGGTTAAAGAAGATCACAGTTGTCTCGCCTGGGGATCTGGATCTCATTAATGTCACCAAGTTGCACTGAATCCTCTGTGGCAGTAAGCTGGACTCTTCCTGCTGTTAACAGGCCTTAAAATGAACTGAAGTTCACCAAACTTTCTGCAGCTAAATAAACCCCTGGGGGTTAATGGAAGGAAAAAAATGTCTCCACCCGCATAAGAGTGGGACAAATGGGATCGTGTTAGGCCCACAATTCCCTGCAGCTGTTTGATGTCTGCAAGGAAACTCAAGGGCTAAAGAATATCATTTGGGAGCCCCGACTCTCGCTCATAACCTGCCTTCCCAAACAGGCCCTAAATAAAACGGAACCTGAAGAGCAGCTTGGATGAGCTTTTTTACTGTCCTTTTTCTCTGGAATCTTATTTGTTATCTGAACCATATTGAGTACTGCTTTTGCAACCTAGTCTGCCTCCATTATATTTCAAGTGAAAAGGACACATCAAAAAAAAAAAAAATGCAAGAGATATTTTGTTAATCGCTAGATCTTTAAGGTATAATATAAAAATAAACTGGATAGGATTTTCTAGAAAATTTTTTTAACCTATGGTTTCTTAGGAAGATCACACTCTGTAAATCTGTGATCATCTAAGAGAGTTAGTTACCTGTAGCTCAGAGAGGATGAGTAACCCGTCCAGACACTCAAAGCAGGCTTTCAGATAGAGGATTTGAAATTATATTGTCCTGCCAAACCACTCTCATTTTGTTTCTTATGTAAGAAACCTAAGTAAATCTGATATTGACAAAAACAGTAGCACAGATATTTTGGGGATGCTTAAAAAAACAAACAAACAAACAAACAAACAAAAAACAGGATCGTGGAAGCATACCTAATAGCTGCATTGTAAAAATTACTCACAAAACAAAACAGGCAAAATATTTTTTCATGCTGAAAAATATTTTTCCTTCCCTAAATGAATAGCAAAAATTATTTATTGAACTAAAAAAGCTCAACATCATTCCTACTCTATGTATAAATTTTAGTTAAGTCCAAGTAAGATATAGTTCATTGAATAGAGAGGGGAGTGTATTTGTCATAATTCATAATAAGATTATTGCTGGAAATAGATTACCTTTTCAGAGCACAAAACAAAAAAAAATGTATAAATTAAAAATTTTACAAGGCAGAAAAAGCTAGTAATTAGGGTTCTAGATACCCTCTCTGCTTCAGTTGTGGCAAACCTGTTCTATTTCTATTAAGTAGAGTTCAGGGAAGAAATCTTTGCTTTAAAAGAAATAATGATAGTCCAGCCTCTGGAGTTTTCAACTAATGAGGCTCTTTAGACTAATTACTAACTTAATTCCCATCAATCAGCTAGCAGAATACAAGTACAGCCTCTTGTACTAATTGGAAAGGAGGCCATTGTGAATCTGAATTTTGTGAAAATGTTTTTGGAGATACATAATTTTATTACTTCAATATACACATCACAACTATCACCAAGTGAAAAAAGTCTACCTTTTAAGCTGCTATCTAGTTTAAGTCCTGAATGAATATTTCCTTCTATAAAACTCCTCACCTTGTGACTATTTTACATCAACAGTCACCATTAACCAGGTGGGATGGCTACTGTAAACCCTGTGGAGTCTACTAAAACAGAATGTAGCAAAAATGGTGGCATTTTTTTAGCATATTAATTATTTCTATGTCAGTGTTGTTTCAAAAGGCTTGATAATGCTTCCAAAGCAGGCTGTTTCTTTCCTCTACATAAACCAATAAGGCACTCCTTCCTCCAACATTCTTTTTTATTCTTAACTTGTACAAAGACTTATTATGGAACAATAAATTTCAATAAATTCTCTTTTTAAATGATCATAAATGAGTGGAAAAATAAATGGCATTATATTATATTTCTATATATATTATATATAGGAACCCTAATATCCAGGTTCATGAGAAAATTATTTTGGAATAGATGTTTTTTTCCCTGAATTTTCATTTCCCGCTTCCAGTCAGGTCTAGATAAACAAAACAACATAAAGTACTTTGTATTTACGAAGCAATTTATCAATAAGAGACCTGTCAAGTAGCCTGTGTAAATTTGTTTTCATTTCACAGATGAAGAAACTGAGATGGAGATAGTTGAAGTGACTTACTTATGATCACATGGACAAATAATGGCAGATTTAGGACTCAAATACTTGAACCCAGTTCCATTGTTCTTTCTACCAAATCATGCTGTCTCACACACCATATTAAAGGAAAGATAATTATTTTGATCTTTCCAATTACTCTTAAAGTAAGAGATTTGGATAGGAAAATGTTCTTATCATTTCAAAATAATAAACAAGTATAGAGACAAAGAATCTAAGGTATAGCGTTTTATTTCTTTATGATTTAGAACATGACAAAGCTCCTGTCTCTTTAGGTATAAAATAGGGAAAATGACTGTGGGGATAATGATGCTGTGTATAGCTATTCTGATCATTCATTCATTCATTTATTCAAATTATATATATATATGTATACATACATAAAGATGTTTGCATGTATACATATAAGTGTATATGTGTATATGTATAAGGAATAGAGTTAAATTTGTGAGTTATCTGAAATTCTGTCCTTTTCTCTGTTTGGTAGGCTCACTGAGTATAAATGATGGCTAATAATTGAGTCTATAATTTTACAGTATTTTGTTTGCTTTGAGGTTAAGTGACAACATTGAAGGAATTATCATTTCCATGATTTAATGTTACTGAATTATTCAGTTTTGAGCAATATTTTCTCATCAATAAAATGAAAATGATCAGTCTCATCATATGTTGTCAAAGGGACACTGATAGGCATTATTCAGATGCATATATAGATAACAATTTTTATTTACTAGTAAAAATTATAAGAGGGCCTGCCAACCCCTCTTGGACAAGACCCCTAACAAAAAATAAAACAACTAATAACTGGTTTTTAAATTGGTTAAAATATGTGTTTTTCTAGATAAGTCTTTAAAATATAATTCAAGAATTTGAGAGATGGATCAAATCTTAGAAGTCAACTGATTTGTGAAGATGGTTTTAGACTCTGACATGTACTATCATTGTGATCTTGCATAGATCTTTTAATCTTTCAGTTCTTCAGGCTCCTCTTAGAGACTGCACACAGATAAACTTCAAAATTGATCGCATTATTAAGGGATTTTCTTTATCTGTCCATGCACTAATGAAATCATGTTTCGATAATGTTTTTGAGTAGGCTGCAATGAATTAGTACCCCAGGTGACTTTTTCATCTTTATAATATGAGCTTCTTTCAATGGTTTCAGGAAAAAAAAAGATATCTAATAAGAAGCTTTATACAGAATTTTGCCAAAAGTAGTCTTTAGATCTTGGAAAAAACTGTGAAGAATATGCAGTGTGTGTGTGTGTGTGTGTGTGTGTGTGTGTGTGTGTAGTAGTAGTAGTAGTAGTAGTAGTAGTAGTAGTAATAGTAATAGTAGTAGTAGAGAGGGGTTGCAGGGAAGAAGAAAGGGAACTTTAGCACCTTTATGAAGAAGAACTTTGAATAGTCTTATATAATGGAAATCTTAAGGTTAAAAAGGGGTCCACCTATGTTGAAGGAGCTATCATTTTGTGGCTTGAAGGGAGTCAGAACACACATCTCTATCCTCTTATTCCTAATCCCCTTCTTTTCTCCCAGGAAGGGAAATAAGAAGTTTGTATTGGAGGCTGTTTGCTCTCCTCAGAGAGGGAGTACTATAGAATTATATCTATTTGCTTCCTTCAATATTGTTAGTCTAGAAAATATAATTGAGTTCAATCTAACTTCTGGTCATGTTGTTATTTTGGGGAAGGAAAAATGAATACTCCAAGCTCTATACCTAAGGTTTGATTCTTATCCTAACAAATATAAGTTCCATAATAATACATAGAGAATAGCTAAGAAACCTATTTATTCAAATAATAGCAAAACAAAAATAAGTGAAAATATACATGGGACAATTCTATAGCAGACAAACCAGAGTGAAGGTGCCCTCTAATTGGGATCTAGATAACTCAGCTCAACCAGAAGAGAATGTTTTGTATCTGTGAACAAGATAAGTGAACAAGAACAATGTGAACAAGAAATCTCTACTGTTACTACCAGGGATAAGGGCATGATGGAGATTGCCAGTTTTTCTTATTTCTTCCCTTTTCTTTCAGCAACCTGAAATGAAGTTGATTTCTTCCATCTTTCCTCTCAAAGTTGGAAGTAAGAAGCACCCAAAAACATCCAAATTTCAAAAACTTGAAGCTTAAACAAATCTGAAAAGAATTAGCATTGGAATAGTCCCAAAGGGAACTGGCTAAGCACCAAAAATCTTCTCTACTCTTGCCAGCTCTGCCCTGCATCTTATGTGGGGCAGGTCATTTCTCTTTACAAAAAGGGGACAGTCCTTTACCAATGAGCTTTGGGTCAGGGATTATACTTATAAAAAGCAAAATGCAAAAAATGAAAATAATCACAACATATATTGCAGAAGATGATAATCACAACATATATTGTAGAAGATGAAGAGGCATATTCTTCTATGAAAAACTTAGTAAGACTCACCCAAACAAATAAATTCAAGATTTATAGATGAATATAATGAACTCAATTGCTTAAATTGGATAGGGTCACATAACTGTTTAGTGGAAAGAATTAAGATCAGACTTTGTCTGTTTTTCTCAGTTTTGCTGTAGCACTTTATTTTTTTTTTTTATCCTTAATCCAAAAGTAATTGTGTAATTTATTTATTTACTTATATTTTATTGATTGTTCTTTTTGTTTACATCGTTACAGTCAATACAGTTTATTGTTTTCTTTTTGTGTAATTTACTTCACATCTATTCAAATAAGATTTTCCATGATTTCTTATATTTCTTATATTTGCTTTTTCTTAGAGTACATCATATTCATGTGCCATGATTTATTTATTCTCCAGTTGATTAACATCTAATTTGTTTCCAATTCTTTGCCATCATAAAAAAAATTCTACTTTAAATATTTTGGTATATAAGAAAACCTCTTAATTAATGACCTCCTTAAAGTACACATCTTGAAATGGAATCTCTTGGTCAAGAATCAACAATTAAGCTGACGTGTACCATAATGTGACAATGGGAAAACAAAAATAAAATATGCTTTGGCCTCAAAGAATTAGCATTGTACTATCGAGGCATAATAGATGTAAATACGGACATAGGCAGTAAATACAAAGTAATTTCAACTAGGAAAGAAGGCCAATAAGCATCAGGAAAGACAAGAAAAAACTGGCAATGGAAGTATAGAAGTAAAGAAGGGATAATTTCCAGAACAGTAGGATCAGTTGTGTAGTCACAGAGATAGGAGACATAATCTCAAAAAGCAGCTTAGCAGAACAGTTTAAGTGAAATAAAGAGTTAGGGTAAGTAAGGGATTTTAAAAGAAACTTGAAAGATAGAGTCGCTGGAGGAATTTGTTTTAACTATAAATATTGTTAAAATGATTTTGTTTTTCTTGCCCTTTTGATAGGATGGGGGTGGTTGGGAGAACAGAAAAATTTGCCCAAATTGAAAAAGTAAAATAATATTTTTAAAAATTGGAAAGGGAGTTGGAAGCCTTATTGTGGAACACTTGGAATGCCTGCCATCATATTTTGTATTTTTACATAGATGAGAGGATGCTACTTCAAAAATTAATCAGCTTTGCGTCTTAGGAGTGTCAGTTTGGCAGTAGTGGGAAAGATAGATTGTGTGTGTGTGTGTGTGTGTGTCTGTGTGTGTGTGTGAGAGAGAGAGAGAGAGAGAGAGAGAGAGAGAGAGAGAGAGAGAGAGAATAACAAGCAGTTAAATCAATTAGGAGATTGTGACAATCATCCAAATGATGATGAGTAAACTAAGGCAAAACAAAATAGATTAAGTTGATTTAGTCATGATCATACATTTCATAAATGTCAGAACCAGGATTTAAACCTAAGTCTCTCCTGATGTCAAAGTCAGTGATCTTTCAATTACAATA
The DNA here is from genome assembly GCF_902635505.1 of Sarcophilus harrisii. Classification (NCBI taxonomy): domain Eukaryota; kingdom Metazoa; phylum Chordata; class Mammalia; order Dasyuromorphia; family Dasyuridae; genus Sarcophilus; species Sarcophilus harrisii. The sequence goes on from NC_045426.1 coordinate 136,165,775, forward strand.
TTTTGCTTTCCAGTTTGAGAATTACATTTCTATTTCAAAACCAAATATACAAAACAATGAATTGTACTACTTTTCATTTTCCTATCCTTTTTTTTTTTTTTTTTTTTTTTGCTCAGGAGCTCTCTCATAACCCTTTTTTGGGAAAATTTTAAACTAAATGTATAGAATGTATTAACATCCTAAACATAATTTGTCGAGTATTGTAAAGGGATGCCAGGATTAAAATGATAAATTTATGAAATAAAAAATGGCAGAAAAATAAACAGCTAATGGCAATATTGATTTCTAATCATAAGTGTCATGTGAATGAGTAGTAAAAATGGAGACCAGAAGGGTAAAGTTTGGGGAAAATATAGAAGGAGTTAAGTTCTATGGAAAGAAGAATTGCTTTGGCAGAGAGGAAAGTGGAGAGTAGCTAGGAAATGATGGAATGTTATGTAGGAATAGAATAACCTTCTTCTTGGTTATGACTATCTAAATTCTATCCATTTTTCAAGGGATCCATTACAATCCCAACTTCTACATGAGCTCTTTTTGCCTATGCCAGTTCATAATGATCTATTCTTTTCTCCTATGAACTCCTACAGTGTTTATAATTAGAAGATATCATCTCAATATCATATTACCATATATTTAGAGGTGAAAAGATTTTAGAGATCACTTAGTACAGAACTTCTCCTTTTGCTGAAGAGGAGACTACTGCAAAAAAAGTTAACTGACTTACTCAAGGTCACATGTATATAAAAACATCAGAGGTGAGATTTAAACCCAGATCCTCTGACCCAAGAGAAAATGAGCTTTCTACTAACTGTATGACATAAGCTAGCATATATGACTTTCTTGAAGATGTTATAAATCTCCAGATAAAGAACTAATAAATAGAAATCTACATAGTATGGTTTTACATATGTGAGTATATCTGTGTCATTTGGTAGTCTTTTCTAGTACAGGTTGAGGAATGAAGGAGAAAGATCAGTGTGAAGATTGCGTATTTTAAAATCAGCCAGAGTCAGGAATTCAGGTTAGGGGAAAATCGTCAGTCTTTATTCTCAGTGAAGAAGGATCGGAGGTGGAAGAGAATGGGCAATAGAAATGTGTATAGCTGAGTCAAGAAGCTAGTTAGACCAGCAGCCACATGACCAGCAGCTAGAAGTATGGAACTTAGGCCCAATCTCTCCCAGCTTCTCTTCCTGTCTCTCTCTCTGCCTCCACCCACCAAAATAGTCATTTCCTATACAACACATCAGGACTTGCACGGAGAACGGGCGGGGGCCATTCTTTATCCAATCATGTATATTAATAGAGTATAGCCCAATTACTATTTAGCCTCACGTACTTGGGACCTCAGTGCATCAACTCAAACTTCAGCCCATTACAGATCAGAACTTATAATGTAAAAAAAAATGGTAAAAATAAATAATAAAAATTTCAAAAACTAATATATATATATATATATATATATATATGATCTTCTTGTAATAACCATTTTTGTGTTTTTCTTGTCTCCTTTGTATAGCCATCACCATCCTTGTCCTTATCATTGTTGTCATTATCATCATAATTTACACTTGATTGATAGTTATTTTTACTTTTTTCTTTTTTTTTAGTTTCTCATTTGATTCTCACAACAGCCCTATTATAAAGGACATGCAAAGATCATTTCCATTTTACTTAGAAAGATAAAGTGATTCACTATGTATTATGTATATATTATACAGTTATATGTAACCATATACTGTTATGTAATTTTTAAGTGGTAGGGAACTAGGATTCAGAAATTGATCTTTTGAGCTCATGTCTTATATTCTTTCTACTACTCCAGGCTAATTTTCAGTGGTCCTTAGAGTACTCAGGGAATAGACTACTCAAGAAACATTATACCATCACAGAGGTTTACTTTAAGCAATGAGCAGATGATAGAGATAATTAGCTAAAGGCCTCCTAAAGAATGTTCATGGAAGCCTATGAATATTCTACTGTATTATTCTGCTATGCAATCAATTCAATCACTTTTCAATTGTCTATAGTTCTTTGTGGCTCCATTTGGTGAGTTGTGTGTGTGTGTGTGTGTGTGTGTAAAATACTGAAGTTTTTCTTTACCCAGCTAATTTTATAGATGAGGAAATTGAGGCTAACAGAATTAAAGTAGTAGCCCAGGTTCACACAACCAATGCCTGAGATCAGATTTGAACTCAGGAAGATGATAGTTCTTAACTTTAGATTTCAGACTCTATTTACTTCCCTACTTAACTCCCCTGTGCAACCAATAGGGCTCTCTTATTAGCAAATGTGTTTGTTTTTGTTTTTGTTTTGCTTTTTCAGAGGCCTTATATTATAATGCAGACTTCTTAAACATTTTCTATTTGCAACTCCTTTTTGCCAACAAAATTGTTATATGACACTGGGTGTATAGGCATATAAAAAAGCTATATGAATCAAACACTGATAATAAATCATAATTTCATGATCCCTACATTCAGTTATGAGACCCATTATGGGGTTGCAAACCACAATTAGGAAAACAGGTTTAAATGTCTCATGCATTCTATCTATGAGACAATGAACAAGTCTCTTAACCTTCTCAGTGTCTTCAATCATTTCTTTAAGATTATATGTTATAGACAAATTGGCAGAGAGCATCAGTAGAGGGATTTTCCACACCAGGAGATGACCAATTAATCAAACCACAATTCTGTTCTGAAGCAGGAAAAACAAAACAAAACAATCCCATACAAAAGAAACCAGGAGAAAAAAATAACTAAACACATATTTCCAAAGAGAAACTCAATGAAATATAAATGTTTCCTCAAAGCTTCTGCTAATCACAGTTCTTATATTGAGAAAATTATTTGTAATTATAAGTAAACATTTTTCAAGTATAAAAGTCTCCTTAAAATTTCCCTTGACTTTCTCTTCACAAGATTATTTCACAACTTGGTATCATTAAAAATGACATTCCTTCCACTTGAGAAACTTTTACTAGCCACGAATATATTAGCCCAAGGATTCTTAATCTTGAGTCCATGGATCAACAGGGAATCTATGGATAGATTTCCTAGTGTCTGTAAAGTTAGATAGGAAATGTGTGTATATGTATACATACATATGTTCATAATGAATGTTATAATACATTATGTATACACATACATATGTATGTATAATATACATGTATGTATATATTCATAATTATATCATGTATATATGTATATTATGTATCTATATATAGAAAGATATTTAAATGTAATTGGCTTCATTCATTATGCTTTGTATTTTATTTTATGAATTAAAAAAAATTCCTCTGAATATTCCATAAATTTCTTCAGACTGCTGACAGAATCCTTAATCCCAAAGAGTTTCAGAATTTCGCCATTATTTTCTCTAATGTTCCCAGAGTTAGATAGGTAGCAAATATGATTATGATACACAAAGATAAAAAGTATTTGCATATTTCTTCTCATTACTGAATTTAGCTCACTATTGTACAGTATTTTCTAGGTGAAAATAATAAAGTTAACTCAGTGACTTAAGACAAAGATGTCAAACAGGAAGGCCACATGCAGTGGTCTGAATAAAGTTTAAATGTAATTGGAAAATATTTAACAAAATAAATAAAAATGCAATAAAAGAGAAATAGCTAGTAGATCATTTTAAAGTAATTCTATTATGTGACCCCTATAGGACTTTTTGGGTGGATAAGTGGCTTCAATTTCTATTTGACTTGGGCACTTAAGAAAATGTTAATATTCTTATAGTTTTTCTGACCTTGACCATTATATTAGCTGAGAGTTCCTGACAAATCCTTGCTGGAAATCAGTGGGAATTTGTCCTCAGATTATTTTCCCAAAGTGGAGGAGTAAAAAGACAGCAATGCACATTTATATGACTTTATATTATAATCTGGGAAGTATTCCAATATCTGATGATTATTACCTTGGATGTTTTCACCAGGAAAAGAACTTGTTCATCCAAATCAATGAAAACCTAAACATGAGTTAAACTATGATGTTTCCAGGGAAACTTGTATGAGCACAAAATGACTCAAAGGGAAATAAATTTTGGAAAAGTCACCCCAAGTTTTAATACAATCTATGTAAGTAAGACATTGTGACTCTGAATCATGGGTTATACTTTAATTATCACAACTAATCTTAGTTGGATTAAATATTTCAAATGGCCTTCTTTAAGTTCTCTTTCTACTAACCAGCAAAAACCAAATCTATATTTTAAAAGTTAGCTTCTTCATGTCAGAGGCTGTTTTTTTGTTTTTGTTTTTGTTTTTGTCTTTGTACCTTCAGCACCTAGCATGATATTCCACAAATGCCTTTGAATTGTACTTAATAGTTAAAGAGTGTTTCTTACTGCAGTAAGTAGAATAAGGACAGGAATAATTGGAATAATAGAGGAATTTTAAAACAAAGAGAAGATTTAATTCATTTCTCCTTCCCATATCAATGAATTAGTTTAACATCAAAAGTCTCTCCGAAGTGATAGTTTTGTGATAACTTTTCAACCAGACTTCGAAAGGTAAAAGGAAACCCACATATAAGACATATATCCAAAGGAGACAATTAAAAAAAATTTCTTTAGAGTTGGCCAGAGATAACTGTGGGATGCTGTTGGCCACAGAAAACTAAATTCATATTAGTGCAGTAGTATGATGTTTTCCCAGATTATAGTAGTTTGTCAGTTTTGAAGATGACTTTGCAGTTTTCCCTTTTTCCTATTAGAATCTTCATCTCTGATATATTAAAGATGTTCCCTCTTTTTTGAGGGGAAGTGATCACAATTGGTAGATTATTATTATTATATTATATGATATTCTCCTTCCAAATATATGCTTTGGGATCACTGAATTTAGTAATTGCTTGAGGGAAATGAGAAGCAGTGCAATGTGTATTGAAGATTTACTGAGAAGAAGCATAGAGAAGGTATTATCTATGATGTCAGATGTTTTTAGATTGTCTCTATATAGATGAATACTTTGTCCTTGAAGCAATTAAAGGGAGAGAAAATCTTATCAACGAGGGTTCTATCCCTGCCTTTTTAAAAATTAAAGCTAAAAAGCAAGGGACAGTATTTATTGGGATATAATCCAAATATCTGGCTAGTGTCAGAAGAACAACAATGGGTGGTTCCTGAAATGGGAAATAGAAGGTCTCATACAGATATTTTATGTTATTTTTTGAGATGTTGTACCCTCTTTTGGATTCTATCTGTGAAATGCTAAGATTTCATTCATATAGTACAATTGAATATAGGGCAGAAATAAAATTCAAATACACAAAGATTATGTATTAATATAGTTATGTATGAAGTGTTTCTGTACATATATATATATATATGCACACATATATTTTCTTTAGCAAGGAATATTAATTCATTTGCATTTTTAAGGGGAAGAAGAATAATGCTTTCAGTTGCAAAATTCTGAGAACTCAAACTTTATCTTCATAGAGATAGAAGAAAGAGAGATGGAACTTTCATATAGTTTAATAGTTTGCAAGTTTTCTTTTGTGAAGTATCTTTTTATGTCATTTGATTACTTATCCATTGGGGAATTGTTATTAAAATATAGTTGTGTTAATTTGCTATATATCTTTGGCTATCATAATTTTATTAGGGATATCTGCCAGTTGAAATTAGAGATATTATGCCAGTTGAAAGCTTCTCTTCTTGTACTAGCTGCATATTTATCATTTTCCCCAAAAATATTTACATCTTCCAAATTTCCCTACCAATGTCAGGAAATCTTCCCAATCTTTACTAATTTTAGTGCATTCCTACAGAGATTACATACAATTTGTCATGTATATATCTTATGTATGAATAGTTGTTTGAATGTTGTCTCTCTATTAAACAATAGTTCTTTGAGAACAGGAAATAGGGACTTTTTTTTTTTTCTTTCTGTTTATTCTCAGCACTATGCACAGTGCCTGGCACACAGTAGATGCTAGATAAATGCTAGTTGACTGATTACCTATATAAAATTTGAAGATGTAATTTATCCCGTTAAACAAAAATTATTAGGCACCTACTATTGCATATGCTAACAACCCATGATTTATATTGGAGATATGGATATGAAAAAATGACACAGTCCCTGTCCTTAAGTTACTAAAGCTGTACTGGGAAAGGAAAAAAGAATGTGCTATTTTACATAGGTGAATTGAACAAAATGTAAAGTTTAATAATAAGAAAAGTAATAATAGCTTGCATTTCTATAGTGCTTTCTATGTGTAAGATATTGAGTTAAGAACTTTACATATATTAAGTTAATTACTATCAATAGTTGTGTCACACAACTCTTACAATACAGCAGAATCTTGAATTCAACCTTCAGTCCATTCTGAGCCCTGCAACAAAAAAACAGGGAAGAGATCTCAGACCTTTCAGCTGGCATCTGAGAGTAGTCTTGGGGTGCTTTAAATAGAGGCAAGCCAACATCTGTGTTCTCTTGGTCTAAACTTATGAGGTTTAAATCAGGAGTTCAGCAATCAGGCTTTGCCCTAGATTAGACCACATGGGCATTCCTAGGCTTCCCCCAAGATCCTTAAGAACATAGCACTCAGTAATCAGGGAAAGCAGAAATAGAACCCAAGAAGATAAGAAACAGGATGAAGAAGAGCCCAGACCTTCCCTCCAAAAATGCACAGGGCCTAGATCTAACATGAAATTTTTATTCAGGAAGTAAGGTAGAAAGAATGAATAAACAGTCAAGCAAACCAAAAAAAAAATCCATTGTAAAAATACTATTATAGTATCAAGAATGCTAAAGACAGAAATGTAAAAGAAGATGACTCTGAAACCTTTGCAAGAAAAATCTCAAAAAAAAAAAAAAAAAAAAAAACCACACAAGATGGTGGAGAACAGAAAAGTATTTGTGTGACCTCCTCTGAGCTTCCCTCAAATTAACAGCAGATTAAGCTCTGAACTGCTTTTGAAATGGCAAAACTCACAAATATTCGGAATACAACAAATTTCCAGAAGAAAATACTTTGGAAGAACTTCAGAAAAGGCCTGCTTCAATTGGGAAAGAGGCTGCTGATCCTAGACTGCAGCCCAGGGAGCCCAGGGCAAAGAGCCAGGGCTTTGCTGTATCTACACATTCAGGAATCTACTGGGAGGCTCTTGGGTTACTCTGTCATGGTTACAGGCTGGTGGTAAAGCAGATTTGCTTTAAGACACCCCAAAGCAAATGCAAAAAGCAAATTGTGAGCTACTGAGCCTTGGAAGAATGCAAGACTTCACCACCCTTACCCAAAACTGGAAGTCAATCAATAGAATGCCCCAGGACAAACTACAGTGGATGTCACTACTTTGCCATAAGAGCAGACCTCAAACTTAAAAAAAATGAGTAAAAAAGGAAAGAACTCTGACCATAGACAGTTTTCATGTAGGAAGAAGAGAACAGACCTCAAACCCTGAGGATCCTGAAGGCAAATCAACATAAAGCCCTAAAGGGTGATACGAATTGGTCCCCATTTCATGAAGCTTTCTTGGAAGAATTAAAAAAAAGATCTTAAAAGAGAGTTAGAAGAAAAATGGGGAAAGGAAATGAGATCTTTGCAAGAGGGTATGGAAAAAGAAAACCAGAAATTAGCTGAACTTCTTAAAAATATACTTAAAGAAAAAGCATATAACTCCTTACAAAATAGATATGAAAAAGAAACCAATTCATTAAAAAACAAAATCTGTGAAATAGAAAGAAAATCAATGGACAAAACACTTCATATAAAATTCAATTGGTCAAATGCAAAAGAAGATTAAAAAGTTCACTAAAGGAAATAATTCACTAAAAATTAGAATTGAAGAAATGGGAGTGAATGAATCAAGAAGACTTCAAGAATCAGTCAAACAAAACCCCAAAAATGAAAAAAAAAATGAAGAAATTGTAAAATACCTCATTGGAAAAATAACTGACCTAGAAAATAGATCTAGGAGAAGCAATCTAAGAATTATTGTACTTCCTGAAAACCATGATGAAAAAAGAGCCATCATCTTTCAGAAAATCATCAAGGAAAACTGCCTGGATATCCTAGAACCAGAGGGCAACATAGCCATTGAAAGAATTCACCAAACACCTCCTGAAAGAAACCCCAAAATGAAAACCTTCAAGGAACATCATAGATGTTTCTTTCAGAATTATCAAGTCAAGGAGAAAATATTGTAAGTGACCAGAGGGAAAGAATGCAAATATTAAGGAGCCCTAATCAGATTTACTCAAAACTCAGCAGCTTCCATTTTAAAAGATCGAAGGGCATGGAATCTGACATTTTGAAAGGCAAAAGAATTTATATTGCAGTCAAGAATTGGTTATCCAGCAAAATTGAACATGATCTTTCATGGTAAAAGATGGATATTCAATGAAACAGGTGAATTTCATCTATTTCTGATGAACAGACCAGAGCTGAATAGAAAATTTGATCTCCAAATACAGAACTCAAGAGAACCATAAAATGGTAAAAAGGAAAGAAAAATGGCTTTTTAAAAAAAAGTTAATAGCTTATATCCCTATATGAAAAGATGATATGTTTAATTCTTGGGATCTGTATCTTTGTTATGGATATATGTAGAGGGTACAGATAATTTGATTTTATTGTGATGATTAAAAAAAGAAATTAGAGAAGGAATAGTTAGTCTACTGGAAGAAGAAGAAAATGGAGATAAAATGGGGAAAATTTCATTTCGTGAGAAGGCAAAAAAAAAAAAAAAAAAAAAAAAAAAAAAAAAAAAACAAGACCTGTTGCAATTGAGGGAGAGAGGGGAGGGGGAAGAGCTCTGCGCGAATCTTACTCTCATCAGATTTTACTCAAAGATAGAATATCAAACACACTTAGCTTCATAGAGAAGCTTGTTTTACCCTATAGGGAAGTAGGAAGGGAAGGGGGAAAGGAAGGGGACAGGCTAATAGAAGGGAGAACAGAAGTAGAAGGGGAAAGGTTTAAAAAAAAGGTAGAGCTGCAAAAGGGGAGCGTTGTTTGAAGGAGGAGGTCATCAGTGACAAAATACTTGGGAAGAGGGAAAGGGGGAAAGGGAGGAGCAAAATATAACTGGGGGTAAACAAGATGGTAGGAAATACAGATATATTAATTTATCTTTGAATGTGAATGGAATGAACTCTCCCATAAAACAGAAGAAAATAGTAGACTGGATCAAAAATCCGGAATCCTACAATTTTTTGTTTACAAGAAACTCATTTAAAGCAAAGTGATACATTTAGAGTAAAGGTAAAAGGCTGGTGCAAAAATCTATTATGCTTCAGCTGAAGTAAAAAAGAAAAACAGGGGTAGCAATTCTGATCACAGATCAAATGAAAACAAAAATAGATTTAATTAGAAGAGATAAGGAAGGAAATTCTATGCTACTTAAAGGTCCATAGATAATGAATAAATATCAATATTAAACACAAATGCACCTCTTGATATAGCATCCAGATTACTAGAGAAGTTAAAAGAGTTGCAAGAAGAATTAGAAAGCAAAACTATGCTACTGAGGGATCTCAACTTTGCTCTCTCAGAACTAGATAAATTGAATCACAAAATAAAAAAAAGAAGCTAAGGAGGTAAATAGAATTCTAGAAAAGTTAGTCATGATATATCTTTGAAAAAATGAATATACCTTTTTCTTAATAGTACATGGAACCTATACAAAAATTGACTACGTATTAGGGCATAAAAACCTCAAAATTAAATGCAGAAAGGAAGATATAATAAAATCATTTTTCTCAGATCATGATGCAATAAAAATTACATGCAATAAAAGGACAAATAATAAAATAATAAAAAGAAAAAATAGACCAACAATTAATTGCAAACTAAATAATCTAACCCTAAAGAATGAGTGGATGAAGAAACAAATCATAGACACAATCGATCACTTTATCCAAGAGAATGACAATATTGAGACAACATATCAAAATTTGTGGGATGCAGCCAAAGCAGTTATTAGGGGAAATTTTATATCTCTAGATGCTTACTTGCATAAAATAAAGAGAAGGTCAATGAGTTGAGCTTACAACTAAAAAAGCTAGAAAAAGAACAAATTAAACAACCCTAATTAAAAAGTAAATTTGAAATTCTGAAAAATAAAAAAATAAATTAAAAGTAATAAAACTATTGAATTAATAAATAAAACTAAGAGTTGGTTTTATGTTAAGGACCATGCCTGGGTGAAGGGGCAGGTCAATTCTCCTTGAGCCTACACAGCTGTGGATTGTGACACTTGAGGGAGTTGCAGGACAGACTTTACTGACACAGGTGTTGCTTGTGGAGTGGAAATGAAATAAATTGGAGGCAGAGGCAAGAGGAGAGTGGTCAGACAACTTAACTGCCTCTCAGTCTCCTTGTTTCATCATCATCCTCTCACAAGAAGAGTTCCATTCTACAGGTCTGAGTTAGACCTCTAGCAGCCCCTGGCAAGTGGCTCCCATAGCAAAAATTTAGAAAAAAGTGGAATGAGCTATTAATCAACTCCCTAAGAAAAAAAATCTTTAGGACTAGTTGGATTTACATTGAATTATACCAAACATTTAAAGAACAATTTTTAAAAATAAGGAAAAAGGAATTCTAACAAATTCTTGTATGACACAGATATGGTGTTGATATCTAAGCCAGATAGGGTGAAAAAACAAAAGAAAATTATAAATCAATTTTCCCAATGAATATTGATGGAAAATAAATACATATAATTAAATAAAATATTAGCAAAGAGATTACAGAAGGTCATCTTCAGGATAATACAATATGACCAAGTAGGATTTATACCAGGAATGCAGGGCTGGTTCAATATTAGGAAAACTATTAACATAATTAATGATATCAGTAACCAAATTAACAAAAATCATATCATCTCAATAGATGCAGAAAAGGCATTTGATAAAATCCAAAATCCATTCCTATTAAAAACACTAAAGACTATAGGAATAAATGAAATTTTCCTTAAGATGATCAGTAGCATCTATTTAAAACTATTAGCAGGCATCATATGGAATGGGGACAAATTAGAACCATTCCCAATAAGATCAGGAATGAAACAAGGTTGTCCCCATTACTATTACTATTCAATATTGTATTTGAAATGTTACCTTTGGAAATAAGAGAAGAAAAAAAAGAGATTAAAGTAATTAGAGTAAGTAACAAGGAAACCAAATTATCATTCTTTGCAGATGATATGATAGTATATGTAGAGAACCCTAGAAAATCAACTAAAAAAGTAATAGAAACAATTCATAACTTTAGCAAAGTTGCAAGATATCATATAATTCCACATAAATCATCAGCTTTTTTATATATTACCAACAAAGTCCAATAGCAAAAGATACAAATAAAATTCCATTTAAAACAACTGTCAATAATATAAAATATTTAGGAATCTCCCTGTCAAGACAAAGTCAGGAACTATATGAACACAACTACAAAGCACTTTCCATACAAATAGTCAGATCTAATAAAATAGCATGTGTTCATGTGTAAGCCAAGCAAATAAAATAAATATGATAATGCTACCTAAATTAATCTACTTATTCAGAGCCATAGCAATCAGACTCCCAAAGAATTATTTTACAGATCTAGAAAAAATAATAACAAAGTTCATCTGGAAGAACAAAAGGTAAAGAATTTCAAGGGAATTAATGAAAAAAATGCAAATGAAGGTGGCCTACCTGTGCCTGATCTAAAACTATGTTACAAAGCAGCACTCATCAAAACTATTTGGTATTGGCTAAGAAGCAGAGTAACTACTCTGATCAACTGATCAGTGGAATAAGTTAGGTTCACAGGACAAAATAGTCAATGACTATAGTAATCTAGTGTTTGACAAACCACAAATCCCCAGCTTTGGAGCTTACAAAAACTGGAAAGTAGTATTGTAGAAACTAGGCATTGACACACACCTAATATGCTATACCAAGATAAGGTCAAAATGGGATCATGATTTAGAAATAAGGAGTGACATTATAAACAAATTAGAGCAAAGTATAGTTTACCTCTCAGATCTGTGGAGAAAGACCGAATTTGTGACCAAAGAAGAACTGGAAATCATTATTGAACAAAAAATAGGTAATTTTATTATATTAAGTTAAACTGTTTTTTGTACAAGCAAAACTAATGCAGGTAAGATTTAAAGGAAAGCAATAAACTGGGGAAACATTTTTACATTCAAGGGTTCTAATAAGGGCCTCATTTCTAAAATATATTTTTATAGAGAATTGATTCAAATTTATAAGAATTCAAGCCATTCTCCAATTGATAAATGGTCAAAGGATATGAATGGACAATTTTCAGTTGAAGAAATTAAAACTATTTCTAGTCACATGAAAAGGTGCTTTAAATCACAGACAACTCTGAGTACCACTATACACAACCTCTCAGATTGACTAAGATGACAGGAAAAGACAATGATGAATGTTGGAAGGGATGTGGGGAAACTGGGACACTAATACATTGTTGGTGGAATTGTGAAATGATCCAACTGTTCTGGAGTACAATTTGGAACTATGCCCAAAGGACTGTCAAAGTGTGCATACCCTTTGATCTAGCAGTATTTCTACTGGGCTTGCATCCCAAAGAAATCTTAAAGGAGGGACAGGGACCCACATGTGCAAAAATGTTTGTGGTAACTCTTTCTGTAGTGTCAGGAAACTGGAAACTGAGTGGAGGCCCATCAGTTGGAAAATGGCTGAATAAGTTATAGTATATGAATGTTATGGAATATTGTTGTTCTATAAGAAATGATCAGCAGGATGATTTCAGAGATGCTTGGAGAGACTTAGATGAATTGATGCTAAGTGAAATGAGTAGAACAAGGAGGTCATTGTACATGGCAACAACAAGATTATATGAAGATCAATTATGATAGACATGGTTCTTTTCAACAATGAGATGATTCAGAGCATTCTGATGATCTTGTGATGATGAGAGCCATACCCAGAGAGAAGACTGTGGGAACTGAATGTGGATCACAACATAGCATTTTTACTCTTTTTGTTGCTGTTTGCTAGCATTTTATTTTCTTTCTCATTTTTTTCTTTTTTGATTTGATTTTTCTTGTGCAGCAAGATGATTGTATAAATATGTATGCCTAAATTGGATTTAACACTTTTTTTTTTTACCATATTTAACATATATTGGATTACTTGCTATTTCTGGGATGGGATGGGGATAAGGGAAAGAAATTGGAATACAAGGTTTTGCAAGGGTTAATGTTGAAAAATTATCAATGCGTATCTTTTAAAAATTAAAAAGATTGGGGCAGGTAAGTGACACAGTGGATAGAACACCAGCTTTGAGGTTCAAATCTTAACTTAACTTAAATCTTAAAGTTCAAATCTTAACTTAATACTGTCTAGCTGTGTGACCCCGGGCAGATCACTTAACCCTGATTGCTATAGGAAAAAAAATTAAAAGTTTTAATAAATTTTTTTTTAAAATAAGATCCTTTATAGGATGTACGCTCTATGAAGGATTGTCTCTCACTAAAATGTCCATTTAATAATTAGTAGCATTAACTAAAATAGAAACAGAGATAAACATTCAAATAGACTATAGAGGCTTGTAGCCAGTCCCACCATTTTCTTCTTTCCTATACCTTCCTCCAGTTGATAATAGGAGACTGTTGAAGAAAGACACTAAAGTTGAACTCTTGTGGAAATTTTTCTAAATCTTGGTTCTGGGATAAAGAAAATAGGTAGAAATAAGCTGTTCACAAAACTTAGATGATTGAAAATTAGCTAATTTCGGTGTTAAATACTGAGGGTATGTTAAAAAGAAACTGAGGACTAATGAAGAATTTCCTTACCCCATCTGCCCATGCACAGAAGGATAATTTCTTCACTTCCTCATACATTTTCTTAAGGGATTTTCTATCCTATTCCTTCAATTTGGGCATGTATTAGAGATTGTACCCATTTATATGTGGGGCAAAGAATGTCTCTACTTCTGTCTTGTTTACATACATTTCCTTCATATTATAATTAAATCTTTTTTGTTGTTATTGGATTTATGTGTAATGCCAACATTTATAAAGAATGACTCATTTAACTATTACTACTGAAATAAGCTCCTGGGAATTTGGGGTTATGGATGATGAAGTATAGTGATATACTTTCTGGTTTTGTACATTTGTACATTTATATGGCATCTCTCATGGTCTTAAGGAGGGGAATTACATACATGTAGTACAAAAAAGGTTGCTATCATGGTTGTATTGCCTCCATTGGACAGTTACTACCTCTCCCCTCACTACATGTTCTTCCCCTAAAGTCGCCTGCTGTAGTCTCTCCATGAAAACCTCTTTTTTCTTCTTTGAGGACTGATCTTACATTAACCATCTTCTCAAATGGAAACATCTATAAATGTCAGGCTGTTTTTTATTTGTTTTTGGTTTGGGGCCGGATAAACTGTTGTCAGAAGTTGCTACATACATATTCTTTTGTGCTTTAATGATAATAAGTTGTGTTGAATCAGGCAAAGAATACTTTATTACTTCAATGTAGCCACATTGAACTTGGAAAAGTAACAAGGGCCTTTAGAACCATATTCTCTTATGCTATAAATCTTTAAGGATGATTAACTGAAATGTGAAGATTGGATTCAGATAACTAAAGAAGAAGGCATTACAAGGAGGTAGAACAGTATGAGTAAAGGTGTAAAGGAGTACTTCACAAGGAATAGCCAAGCCATAGAGAATTGATCAGTTCAGCTGAAAGAATGGGCTCTTTTATGGAGGGGGGGAAGAGGATTTAAGAGTAAAATTGCAGATGAGGGACAGATTTGGAATGAATTTGAGGGAAAGATTAAAAAATTGAAATTTATTTAATCGTATAATGTAATTATTAGCCAATGTAATTTAATGGATAGAGAACCAGCTTTAGAGCTAGTTTTAGTGTCAGATTAATTACTGGGCAGGTAGGTGGCAAAGAAGACAGGAACTTAGATTTATCATAAAGGAAGACCTGAGTTCAAATCTGTGTTCAGACTTGCTTAGCTATATAACTCCTGGGAAATCACTTGGTCTGTTGCCTCAGTTTCCTCAACTGTAAAGTAAGAGTAATCATTGCATTTATTTCCCAGGGTTGTTGTGAGAATCAAATTAAATAATATTTGGAAAACATTTTGCAAACCTTGGAATACTATGCAGATTTTGACAATGATTATTACTATTTTATACTGGAGACATGACTCTATTTTGATTTCTTTTCCCCCCACCCAGGCAATTTTTTTTAAGGCTGACAGTGTTGGATATGCATAGATAATGGAACTTTCCTTGCCTGTAATTTCTTATATTAATGAAAGTCTGGATAAAAAAAAGTAGTTATTTAAATTTTGATAACTTTTCTTTTAAAAATATGACTCATAGATTGTTTTTATCATGTCCATTGACCATTTGCTAAAGTATAAGTTTGCACAAGACATTTATAAAGTAATGGAGTCAACATCAATCATATGATGTTTCCTTATGTCTCAGATATATCTTTTTTAATAATTATAACTTTTTATTGACAGTATATATGCATGGGTAATTTTTTTTACAACATTATCCCTTGCACTCACTTCTGTTTCGATTTTTCCCTTCCCTCCCTCCACCCCCTCCCCTAGATGGCAAGCAGACTTATACATGTTAAATATGTTATAGTATATCCTAGATACAATATATGTGTGCAGAACCGAACATTTCTCTTGTTGCACAAGAATTGGATTCAGAAGGTAAAAATAACCTGGGAAGAAAAACAAAAATGCAAAAAGTTTATACTCATTTCCCAGTGTTCCTTCTCTGGGTGTAGCTGTT
This sequence comes from Sarcophilus harrisii, assembly GCF_902635505.1. Lineage (NCBI taxonomy): Eukaryota > Metazoa > Chordata > Mammalia > Dasyuromorphia > Dasyuridae > Sarcophilus > Sarcophilus harrisii. Next base: position 136,181,558 of record NC_045426.1, read on the forward strand.
TCTGTCCATCATTGATCAATTGAAACTGAATTATATCTTCTCATTGTTGAAGATATCCACTTCCACCAGAATATATACTCATATAGTGTTGTTGCTGAAGTGTATAATGATCTCCTGGTTCTGCTCATTTCACTCAGCATCAATTCATGTAAGTCTCTCCAAGCCTCTCTGTATTCTTCCTGCTGGTCATTTCTTACAGAACAATAATATTCCATATCATTCATATACCACAATTTACCCAACCATTCTACAATTGGTGGCATTTATTCATTTTCCAGTTCCTAGCCACTACAAAAAGGGTTGCCACAAACATTTTGGCACATACAGGTCCTTTTCCCTTCTTTAGTATTTCTTTGGGATATAAGCCCAAATAGTAGTACTGCTAGATCAAAGGATATGCTCAGTTTGATAACTTTGGGGGCATAATTCCAGATTGTTCTCCAGAATGGTTGGATTTGTTCACAACTCCACCAACAATGCATCAATGTCCCAGATTTCCCGCATTCCCTCGAATGTTCATCGTTATTTTTCCTGTCATCAAATATATCTTTGTGTTACATTCATCCCATGATAGCCTTTGAAACCAAGACATTTAATCATCTATCTTGCATTGCAAAGGAAGGTATGGACCAAAAAGACAGCAAGGAAGAGAGAAAAAGCAGCTGCTTTTTAGACTGATATCTTTCATTAGTCTGAGAAGGAATTCAGTACTTTTACTAAGTGTATAGTGGTGATGAGAAAGGACAGAGAGATGTTTTAGAGCCAGATTGAAAGAACTAAATGGACTTCTGGCAGGTTTCTATGTCTAAAAACAGCTACCTAAAGTAAGTTAAAAACTGTTCATACTAGAGGCAATATAAAAACCCCAAGGTAAACAAAAACAAAACACAACATAACAAAAAATCCAACAGCTAGAGAATGTATTCCTATTACCTTATCTAAGCTCTTCAGACATCTACTCAGTTGATCAACCTCTATCCTCAGAGTAACTTCCTTTTTTTGACTTCCAGCAATCTATTTTCTATTGGGGGGGGGGGGGGGGAGAGGAGATATGCTTATACACAAGTAAACACAAAGTACATATCAAAGAAATGTAAAATAACTTTGGAGTGGGATACCTTGGAGCTAAGATTTGGGACCAAGTTTTAAAAGACGTTCAATGCTGACCAAAGGAGTTTTGCTTTTTTTCTCATGTAGTAATTAAGCAGTCAAAACTAGGTGTATCTGTGGGCTCACTACAAACTTTCTTTTTTATTGAAGTAAGTTTATTTTAATACCCATTGCTTTATGAATAATGTTGGGAGGGAAAAATCAGTGCGAAAGGGAAAAACCATGGGAGAGATAAAAAAAAAAAAACAGAAAAAAGAAGTGAAAATAGAATGTGTTACTTTACATTCTTTCTTACTCCTTACTTGCTCTGACTTCCTAAATCCTTTCAACCTTCCTAGTGTTCTTTGCATCCCTCACTTTTTTGCAAAATGAAGCTAGATGTTTGTGTCACAGTTTTCACTTTCAGATTCTTAACTATTCTTCTACCAAGGGGCAGGTAATAGTAATTAAATCCAGGGATGCCTCAATGAGCAAATTATCTGGAAAAGTCTGCTCTGTTTAAAATCAAGGAAACTAAAATTTAAGTCCAAATCATTCTTCAGATTTGTCTGCCAATCAGGTAAAGAAGATAAATAGGCCTGACCGCAGATGAATTTGTCTTCTGTCTTTTGATTGCTCTCAGTCTTCTTTCTGGTTCATCTCCACACTTCCCTCCACATTATTTTTGGAGTTTAAAGACTTTTCTGCTTTCCTCTTTTCATTGTAAAAGCAGAGAATAGTCTTATATCAATTAGGAAAGTTGATTAGTTGACTGATCATGTTTAATGTGAAAGAATTTAAGTTACCATATTGTCAACCATCATTTGTAATTTAATCCTTTTATCTCTATGAATTGAAACTCTGTGTTCTAAAAAGAATTCCAAATAGCAAAAACTGTAGATTTTTGAAATTGAGAGGGAACTAAAAAGTTGTCAAATTCTAGTTTTCCCAATCATTCTGGACAATAATTTGGAATTATGCTCAAAAAGTTATCAAACTGTGCATACCCTTTGATCCAACAGTGTTATACTGGGCTTATATCCCAAAGAGATCTTATAGAAGGGAAAGGGACCTGTATGTGCAAAAATGTTTGTCGCAGCCCTTTTCATAGTGGCTAGAAACTGGAAACTGAATGGATGCCCACCAATTGGAGAATGGCTGAATAAATTATGGCATATGAATGTTATGGAATATTATTGTTCTTTAAGAAATGACCAACGGATGAATACAGAGAGGCTTGGAGAGACTTATATGAACTGATGCTGAGTGAAATGAGCAGAACCAGGAGATCATTATACACTTCAACAATACTATATGAGTATATATTCTGATGGAAGTGGATATCTTCAATAATGAGAAGATCCAATTCAGTTCCAATTAATCAATGATGGACAGAACCAGCTACACTCAGAGAAAGAACACTGGAAAATGAATGTGAATTATTTGCATATTTGTTTTTCTTCCCAGTTATTTTTACCTTTCTGAATCCATTTTTTCTTGTGCATCAACAGAACTGTATGGATGTGTACACATATATTGTATTTAAGATATACTTTAACATGTTTACCATGTATGAGACTTCCTGCCATCTAGGGGAGGGAGTGAAGGGAGGGGAGGGAAAATTCTGAAATGAAGTAATTATAAAGGACAATGTTGAAAAATTACCCGTGCATATGTTCTATCAATAAAAAGGTATAATTAAAAAAAATTCTAGTTCTCTTGTAAGTTAGTCACCAGCTCAAAATCATTTAAATAAAAGGATGTTAGAACTTGTGCTTGGAGAATAAGGAACCAATTGGAAATAGAATCCAAAGCTTTTTTTTTTTTTTTAAACTTCATGTACACTGCCCTATCCACTAATATTGTACTGAATATTAAGCTTAGAGTGAGTAGAAACTTGTGTTTAAACTAACTTGCTACATTTACTAGTTGGGCAAATAATTTACCCTTTCTGATCCTTAGTTTTCTCATCTATTAAATAGGAATATATTTATAATACATGGTTACATAACAGAAACAGAACAGGGACTCATTTTCCTGAAAAGGGTGTGTGTGTGTGTGTATGTGTGTGTGTGTGTGTGTATGTAATGATTAATCTACTCTCATTATATATAAGAATATATATCTTTATATATAATATATGTGAAAATATACTTGTTTACATATTAAATAAAATTATAATGTTTATATTATAAACTTTCATACATACAGATATACATACATATGTCACACACACATACACACACACACACACACATATGGGTTGTTTTATATTAAGCTAACCTGATTTGGCTTTTTTGAGGTAACTTTTGGAGAAGTTAGAAAAACTGATACATGGTATTGATCCTGAAGGAGTTGGACTACTGGGCTGTTTTTTTGAATAGAGAACATGTAGAAACTGTTCAGATGGGTCTGCTAAAAGCACAATCCTGAGAAATGCTAAAAGTGCAAGTTTATCTTCATAAATTAATGCTTCCCTTCCCCCTGTACAGATTTATTTAATATGCTCTTTTTTCAGGCTCTTAGCAAAAAGTCTGGAACATAGTGGATGCCTAATAAATGTTTATTAATTAATTGATTTATTGACCCCATCTCCTCCCTTTTTTTGATTCAACTCTCCACACCTTGAGTTCCTTCCTTCCATAATTTCTTTATTTCCCCCCTCCCCTTTTTTGTGAGGCAACTGAAGTGAACTGAGTTTCCTGGTCACACAGCTGGCCAGTATAAAGTGTCTGAGGCCAGATTTGAACTCCAGGTCTCCTGAATGTAGAAAAAGTTATCTGTTGATCATGCAACCTAGATGCCCCTACTTCCTTTAATTTTAATTCATCTTCCTAATGCATAACTAGGTCCCCTTTTACTTAAGATTCTTAGATGCATAATTTAAGTTTTCTAGGTTGACCACAATCCTCATACAATTTTCATTTAAGTAGGGAACCCAGAGAAACTATTTCATAATTTCCCATCAGATTGTATTCCTCTATAGTCTCTATTCTATATGTCATTATGCTGATTATTCTTCCTTCTTCCTTTCCTCCTTCTTTCTTTCTCCACATATTCTTAGCTTCTTTTTGTATGCTTCTTCTCCTCTACCCCCTTACACCATGAATTCCATGAGGATAGACACTGTCCTTTCTCTTAATTTGTGTCACTGGGAATTAGTCCAACTTCTGGCACAAAGTAGGAGAAAAGTTAACTGACACTGACTAATCTCTATTTTCTGATATCCTGGACTGTGTCTTTATGTCTCCAACATTATTTATGCTTTGGGTATGAAAGTTGTTGTTAAAATGTATTATCTTCATTAAAAATTAGCATTAAATCTTAAAACATTACAAAATTCTATTTTAATATTATCGTTGTTTTTCCTATTGCATATAGCATCAGGACACATCAATTTATATGCTCATGAACAGTTATATATAGTTATATAGTGAGGTTATTTTATAGTTTAATATAATGGCTAAAAATTAAACTTTTATTAAGTATTTAAATGTAAGAGTCCATGATTCAGAAATATTTGTGGCATCAAATTGTTCTTGAGGAGAAAAACACATACTCAACAACTACCATTCTATATTTTAGAATCAAATTCTGACATCCTTTAATATTATGTAGAACTTATGACCTGTAGAACATAAGGTCCTTGAAGTCAGAAATTATTCTGTTTTTTTCTTTGTGACTCCAGTATCTAGCACAGAATCTGGCATAGAACAAATGATAATAACTTGCTTATTGAATTGGATAGAATTGCTATATGTTGAGCATATAAAGACGGAAACATAATAATTTCTGACCTCGAGAAGTTTACATTCTTCTAAGGGATATACTGTGAAGAACAAAAAGCATAGTATAGAAGAAGAAAAATATAAGAAAAGGAACACTAGCTTCTTTGAGAATGAAAAAAAAAAGCTTCAAAAAGCAATAGAACCTGAATTAAGACTCAACACATCTCTCAATTAAATTAGTCCCTAGACTCTTCTGTGTTCTTTGACCACTTTGTTTAGAATGCTCATTATTTGGACATTCCAATAACCTTGGAGCCTCTCTGTATTAAGGAGTATGCATAAATAATTCTATCAGCATTAGTAGATTTTTTATGTAATAAATGACATATATATATACAGTCTATTGTAAACTTTAAAGTGCCATGTATATTTAAAAAAATAAGGTTCAGATAGACTAAGACTGAAATAAGCCATAGTCCTGCTTTTATAATTAATGTTATATGAAATGCTTCACAGATGGATTAAACTGTTTTTGTAATTGAAAAAGGCATTAGAATGTAAAATCATTTCATGTAAAATCACTGAAAGCATCATGGACATGTGCCGACAAGACACAGAGGTATAGATTTCAATATCCTCTGAATTATCTCTGAATTTTGGACAATTTTTGTTCCATACAATCTTAGAAGTTTTGAATTTTGATAGTTTATACATTGGAGAGACACATGATACTGGCAAAGAAATAGGGATGGGGGGAAATGTATGAGGCATAAAAGTTCTTAAGAAAATCACGTCCCTTTTAGCTACTGGTTAGCCTTTTATTTCCTTCTTATAGGAGGAAGGTTTTTTTAATAGGTTTTTTCATGTAGTGTCATGGCTGTATTATATGCTAGTGAATATTCTTATGGAACACTAAATATGAAGAATCATAGTATAATGTGATACAATAGCAGAAAGCATATAAGATTTGGCATCTCAGAACCTGAATTTGAATATTAGTTGGGTCTCTTCATATCTGTGCCATGTTGGACAAATCACCCCCTCTCTAGGTCTTGGTTTTTTCATGTGCAACAAAAGAGGAATGGGTTGGAACCTTGTCTCAGAATTTGATATTCTATGATAGGAAACAATTATTTTGTAATGAGGCAGAAAACAAAGCTCATATGATTAAAACAATAATGTTTTATATTATTGATACCATTAAAAAGTCAAATGAACGATTTCTAAAGCACTTACCACAGGATCTGCTTAATAGCAACTACTTAATAAGTTCTTTTCTCTTTCCTTTCTCCTTCATTCTCTCCCTCTCTTCCATTTTTCTTTTTTCCTTCCTTCTCTCACTCCTTCTTTCTTTCTTTTTTAGTTCACATAAGTGACAAAGTCAATGTTTTGAATTTCCTGTCATCCACCTGAGATTTCTAACTTATCAGTGATCTTTTCACTGATTAGTTTCACTGATTAGGAGAATCATCCATATCAATTTTTATTATTAATTATATATTGTAAGTACTACTTGCTGAAAGAGCTGGCAAGTCAGTGAGATGATCTTAGTTTGCCATAAGATCAAGTCATTACATTATAATGAATGAACTTTTCTTTGAAACTTTACCTAGTATTCTTAAATTGTTTTTTGAAGATGCTGTGCAAGCCACTCTATGTGGGTGTTGCATTTCATTTCAAAACTATCTGCATTTTAACACTGAGTGAAGCAACCTCTTCATTTCATTTCATTATGGAAGCAATGAATATAAAGTTACTGGAACTTCCATGGAGGAGTGTAGTTGGGCCATTTGTAATGGAAGGGAAATTGATGCTAAGGACAAAAAAAGAGCATTGATGCTAAACTAATGGTTCCAAACCTTTTTTTTTTAATCATGGAACTTTTTTTTTTTGTTATTTGAAAACTTCGAATTTTATTATGAAAGCAGTCAAGTATGTGTAAAGTTATATTGTTCAAGCAAGATAGTAACAAAATCATTATAGAGTTTTTTCTTTTTTTATTATAGCTTTTTATTTACAAGATATATGCATGGGTAATTTTTCAGCACTGACACTTGCAAAACCTTTTGTCCCCTTTTCTCCGTCCTTTCCCCCACCCCCTCCCTCATATGGCAGGTAGACCAATACATGTTAAATATGTTAATGTATATATTAAATACAATATATATATATATATATATATATATATATATATACATGTCCACATAATTATTTTGTTGCACAAGAAGAATTGAACTTTGAAATAGTGTTAACCTGTGAATTAACTGTGAAGGAACTAAAAATTACAGGCAGACAAAAATAGAGGGATTGGGAATTCTGTGTAGTGGTTCACACTCATTTCCCTGAATTCTTTCATTGGGTGTAGCTGGTTCAATTCATTACTGTTCTATTGGAACTGATTTGTTTCATCTCATTGTTGAAAAGGGCCACATCCATCAGAATTGATCATCATATAGTATTGTTGTTGAAGTATATAATGATCTCCTGGTCCTGCTCATTTCACTCAACATCAGTTCATGTAAGTCTCTCCAGGCCTTTCTGAAATCATCCTGCTGGTTTCTTACAGAACAATAATATTCCATAACATTCATATACCAAAATTTATTCAGCCATAAGGGCATCCATTCAGTTTCCAGTTTCTGGCCACTACAAAGAGGGCTGCCACAAACATTCTTATACATATAGGTCCCTTTCCCTTCTTTAAGATCTCTTTGGGATATAAGCCTAGTAGTGACACTGTTGGATTGAAGGGTATGCACAGTTTGATAACTTTTTGAGCATAGCTCCAAATCACTCTCCAGAATGGCTGGATGTGTTCACAATTCCACCAACAATGTATCAGTGTTAGCATGGAACTTTTTGACAGTCTGGTGAAGACTATGGACTCCTTTGTCATGTTTTTGAATAATTGTAGGAAAGGGTAAATTTCTGTTAGAAATAAAAACATAATCTTTCCCCCAAACAAGTTCATGGGCCATCTGAAGTCTATTTAATTTAAGCAGTCTTAGAGACCTGAGATTAAAAACTTCTAGGCTAAAGGAGTATAATATTAAACCTAAAGTGGTTGCTACATGAGTCCTTATTTATCAATTAGTCCTGTGGTGACTATGACCACAGTCTCTCCCCTGTCTCACTGGTGTAGGGAAAAAAAAAAACTCCTTACTGACATGGCTCAAATTCTACTTCCCTCATTAGGCTTTCCCTAATATTGTGTTATTCTTCTTCTAAACTACTGAGTGGTATATTTGTAAAGGGGAAAAATGCTTACTTTGGAGTCAGAAGTGCTAGCTTGAAAATCCTTGCTCTGCCATGTCTTACCTAGGTGATTACCAACACGTCATTTAACTAGATTACTATGCCTCAAATTCCTCAATTATAAAATGATGGGGTTAGACTAAATAACTTCTAATTATAAATTTGATTACTGGTCACACAAAAAGAACAAAATTACTAATCATGCAATATCAATTAGAAAGAAAATCTCTAGTGGACTACCCCAGGTTGTTGTCTTTGATCTTGTGTTATTTAACATTTCTAATCAATATCTTGAATAAAAACATAAAAGGCATAGTGATTAAATTTTTAATGGATACAAAACAGAAAGAATAGCCATACTACATGACAGATTTTCCTCACAGTTCAAATCTTGATCTTTTGCTCTCCATTTTCTACATTTTTCATTGTAATATTAATCATTCATATAATTTCAACTATTGCACATAAAATGTGAATAAATAGAACATATAACCCTACAGGCATTACCTTTTGTAAGGTCCAGGCTAGCTCCCTGGAAGCCTTAGGAACATCAGGAGTCAGGATAAGTAAAAGTTCTTGGTCTTTAGGGGGAGAAGTGAGAGAGACAAACTGCCACAAGCTTGCCACCAACCTCTGTCCTCCTATTCCTACTGAAAAGTGAGGTCTGGCTTGTTTCACCCCACCTTGCCTACAATTCTCTTAACCACAAACATTGAGCCAGCATTAACTGTGAGAAGAGCAATTCCAAACATGCTAATAGAGTCATTGTCCAATAGGTAATTAGCCTTAAGTGCTTGGTTGTCTGATTCAAGTGCACCTTGTAAGAGTTTCAGCTCTTTACATCTCCCACTTTCTTTTGTTTTAGAACACAGGTGGTCATGCCATCCCTGATTTCTCAGGGAGGTGAGAACGCCAAAAAGGAGCGATCATGCCCCCCCCCCCCCGACTTCTCAGGAAGGGAGGTGAAAACACTAAAAAGGAGATGATCACATCCTCCCTAACTTCTCAGGAAGAAATTAAAAACACCAAAGGGAAGTGCAGAGTCAAGCCAGATATTGTTAGCAGGTTTCTAGGCTGAAGGATCTTACTAGAAACAGGTATGCACAAACCCATTAGCATGGGAGGTATTACGCAAGCACATAGCAATAAAGCACAGGCTAGCAGTGATGACTCTCCTCACAGCTGGCGCAATGAATTGTATATGCAAGTAGTAATATAACCAAGAATATGAATCAACAAGATATTGTAAAAGATTTCCAGAAGTCCTAGAAGGAGGGTATGTAAATAACAATCACACATGCACCTCCTTTAGCAGCCAAGAGATAGTCCAAAACCAATCTAATGTTCATTACTTCATGTGTTAGAGAATCCAATCATCCCCACAAGTTATGTGTTAGGGGATCCAATGATTCCTGCAGATTTTGAAGTCTTGCAACAGTTTTATCATGTCTCAGAGAATCCAATGATTCCTGAGAGTTTTCAAGTCCTACAATAGTCTTATCATGTATCAAAGAATCCAATGATTCCTGAGAGTTTTGAAATCCTGCATCGGTCTCATTAACAATTTTTGATGTTCATGAGTTAATTGCCATTACTGCCATGCTCTTTCAATGGTGGGCAGTCAGCGATGGAACCAATCAATGTTTCTTGGGTCTTCTCATTTGTTTCAAGGGTCTGCTCTGTCTCTCTCCAATGGACAAGGCAAATACAGCTAGTTGGCACCCATCTGATTCCTTCTCCATCTGTAGAGATACAAGAAAATCCTCTTCCCCAAGAAATTAATCTATCTGGTCCCTTCCATTCACCATTTTCTGGGTCTCTCCACATCACCTGGCAATCATCTAAAGATAGTGGAGCTGCTCGCACTGGACATTGCCCTTCAAATAGGTTGTAAAACCTGTCTGCTGGAGCCAGTGCATCTTTGTCAAAAATCAATCAGTTTATAGTATAAAGAGCTAAATTTAGAAGTTCTCTAGGGTTACCTATGGCTCCCCCTTTCTTTTGTTTTTGGAGGAATATCTTGATGTCTCTGTTTCTCCTCTCTACTATTGCCTATCTTTGAGGATTAAAGGGTATGCCAGTGGTGTGTAAAATCTTATACTGCGCACAAAAGTTTGTAAAATGTTTAGAAGTATATGCAGGTCCATTATCTGTATTAATTGTTTGTGTTATTCCCATAATGGCAAATGCTTGTGTGAGGAATTCAGTGACCACTCGGGCTGTCTCTTGCTGCTGGTATGGCAAAAGTGAATCCCGAAAAGGTGGCTACCACAACGTGGATAAAAGACAGATGACCAAAAGATTTATAATGGGTCACATCCATTTGCCAGATTTCATTGGGTCTCAAACCACGAGGTTCTTCCCTGGAGGCAGTGTAGGAGCATGGAAGGCAAGCTGTACAGGCTTTTACTATGCTCCTAGATTCCTCTCTTGTTGTTCCAAATTGTAAATGTAAAGCTTGAGCAGCCTGATGATATTTAAAATGAAATTCTTGGGCTTCCTGAAATAAAGGAATATTGGCCAACATAGTTAGAAGGCTATCTGCCTCTGAATTACCATCAAAAATAGGACCTGGAAGTCCACCATGAAAGTGGACATGCAAGATATAAATCTTACCTGGAAGCTTTCTCACTTGCTCTTGAAGTTCCTTAAAGAGCTGATATATATTGGAAGCTACAAATTTTATTTGGGTTATGGCAATTCTTTGTACCATACCTACTGAATAGGCCGAATCAGATATTATATTTATATCTCTGGATAATAAGTAAAAGCTAGAATGATTGCATACAATTCATTCTGTTGAGTGGACTGAAAAGGAGTTCTGATTACTCTCTTTATAGTTAAGTCACTAGAGTATACAGCTCAAATATTATGTTTTGATGCATCTGTAAAGATAGTTGGTGCTTTAAGAGCAATTTTAGAAACCTTTCCTTCAAGAATCCATCACCAATTATATAATAGTCTGGTTGTCTTTAATGGAGACACATGTGTAAAATTTGGAGCCATGGTCAATAAAATTTGCCACTCTGGGATAGTTTCACAGCATACATTAATTTGTGCATTAGTATAAAAAGTGTATATCTTGTCAGGTCTTATCCCAGATAATTTTACTACTTGCTTAATGGCCTTTAATAAAATTCTAGCCACAAGCACTGGGTAAGGAGTAAGGCTTTGTTTTGGTTGTGCCGGGAGGTTCACCCACTCTATCACACTGTCTCCTTGATGAAGGACTGCTGTGGGTGCCTCTTTTGTAGCAAAAACTGATATTTCCAAGGGTTTTTGACCCTTTCAACCACATTGGATAAAGCCAGTTCAACTTGTCTCAAAGGCTCTTGAGCTTCTATTGTAAGCTGGCGTGGTGAGTTTAAAGCACTGTCTCCCCTTAAAATGTCATATAATGGTTGAAATTGATAGGTAGTCAAGCTTAATTCTGGACACATCCATTGGATATCTCCTATCAATTTCTGAAAGTCATTTAAGGTGTTTAGCTTCTCTGTTCTTAAGGCAAGTTTTTGTACTGTAAGCACCTTAGGGTATACTTCATATCCTAAATATTGAAAAGGAGCATGCTTTTGAATTTTTTCTGGAGTTATGTGCAATTTGTAGTTCCTTAGTGTTTCTATGGTCTTTTGTAAATACACTTCTAACATTTGTTCCTCAGGTGCACATCCCAATATATCATCCATGTAAATGGAATAACATTAGTTTTGGAAATGCTTTTCTTACTGGAGTGAGAGCAGCAGCAACATACATTTGGCACATAGTAGGGCAGTTTTTCATTCCCTGTGGCAAAACTGTCCATTCATATCTTTTATAAAGCTCAGCTAAGTTAACACTAGGCACTGAAAAGGTAAATTTTTTCATATCCTTCTTATCTAGAGGGATAGAATAGAAACAATCCTTAATGTCTATAACCCAAAGAGGCCATTCTCTAGGAAATCGAGTAGGAGATAGAAGTCCAGGCTGAAGAGTTCCCATAGTTTCCATCTGTTCATTTGTTTTTCTTAAATCAGTCAACATCCTCCATTTTCCATATTTCTTTCTTACAACTACTGGAGAATTCCAAGGACTTAGAGAAGGTTGTAAGTGTCCTTGGTCAAGTTGCTACTGTACTATATCTACTAAGGCCTAAATTTTATCTTTGGCTAAGGGCCACTGTTCTATCCACACTGATGTATCAGTTTTCCATTGAATGGGCACAGGTGAGAGTTCTGGCAGGCCTTCAACAGTACCCCACCTGAGTACAAAGTACTCATTTGTAATCCTAATTGTTGTAAAATGTCTCTTCCCCTCAGATTGATGGGGATTTTTTTCAACTATAAAAGGAGTAAAAATTCTTGTTTTGCCTTCAAAAGTCCATCTCAAAGGAGTAGCACTAACTTCAGCTGCTGTTGATTCTCCTACACCAGACATATAAGTGTCTGGCTTAATCTTTGGCCAGTGACTGGGCCAGTTGGCACCTTTAATGACTGTACAATCTGCACCTTTACCTACCAATCCTTCTAATAGTATGCCATTTATATAGATAGTGAGCATAGGATGGTCAGCTGTCACAGCTGCTTTCCAGAATATTCCTGGATTTTGTTGCTTGGAATCAGAATCTGGGCAACTATCTGTATCAGTAAACCTGATGCTATTACTTCTCCTGGTTGATATGCCACACATTGTCTACCTGTTTTAGTGACTGGGATATTATCTACACATTCCCCAATTTCCCACATCAGTGTATGGATGAGCACTGCTTTGTAAGTACTCTCAGGAGGTGAAATGGTCACGCCTACTGAGCCTGGAGGCAAGGGATCCATAGGCGGGAAAGCAACAGATTTCACCTCTCCAGGGGGTATCTCAGTAGTCCCAGCTGCATACAACTCTATTTTCCCCAATTGTAATCCCTTTCTCCCATCAGGTTGCTTCCTGGCTGATTGACAGTAATGAATTGAACCAGCTACACCCAGAGAAAGAATTCTGGGAAACAAGTGTGAACCACTACATAGAATTCCCAATTCCTCTATTTTTGTCTTCCTGTATTTTTGATTTCCTTCACAGGCTAATTGTATGTTATTTCAAAGTCTAATTTTTCTTGTGCAGCAAAATACCTGTATGGATATGTATACATACATTGTATTTAACATATACTTTAACATATTTAACATGTATTGGTCTACCTGCCATCTGGGGGAGGGAATAGGGGAAAGGAGGGGAAAGATTGGAGCAAAATGTTTTGCAATTGTCAGTGCTGAAAAATTACCCATGTATATATCTTGTAAATAAAAAGTTATTTTAAAAAACATGTTTAACATGGAAAAAAATCTTGCTATGTGATTGGTAAGTACCATTGTCTCTCCTTGGGAATGATAAATAATTTCAAATTTTCAGCATCTGTATTTTTACCTTGACACTAGAAGCCATAACAAATTATTGATAACAAATGCCACAGATAAAAATTTCCATATTTGAAAATGTGATTTTTCAAAAAGGATATCAGAAAGATATAAAAATTCTAGATCTCAGACTTCTGGGGATAGAGCCAGAGATGGCAGAAAAATCCTGGAAGTTGCTTGAGTTTTCCCAGTTTCCCTCAAAAACCGCATAAAACCAAACCTCTGAAAAGAGTGACAGAATGAAACCACTCTCCAAATCAAGATAGACTGGAAAAAGTTTGAAGGGAGTTTAGCTAAGTTGAGACAGACTCTGGAAAAACCACTGAGAGGGGTCTTAATCACAACAAGTCATGAACTAATATCTTTAGTCCTGCCTCAGTAGAGGAGCGAATTAGTGGGGCAGCTTCCAGTCCTAGCTCAGAAGGCACACTCCAGGTCAGCTATTTTTCCAATGAGGTATTTCATATTTTTTTTTTATCCAGAAGAGATAACTTAAAAATTACTGGCCTACCTGAAGGCCATGACCAAAAGAAGAACTTGGATAGCATATGTCAATAGCTCATGAAGGAAAATTGCCTGGATATTCCAGAAACAGAGGAAGGAATAGTTGTTGAATGAATCCATCACTCATCTCTGGAAAGATATCCCACAAGGGAAACCCTAAGGAATATTGTTGCAAAACTCCACACTACAGTCTCAAAAAAAAAAAAAAAAAAATTACCGCAAGCTGCCAGATAAAAGCAATTCATATATAAAGGAGCAATAATCAGGATTACCCAGGATCTGGCAGCTTCTGCAATAAAGGATCAGAGGACGTGGAATAAAATATTCTGGAAGGCAAAGGACTTGAGGTACAACCAAGAATTAATTACCCAGCAAAAGTGAGCATGATCTTTCAGGAAAAAATCTTCAATGAAGTAAGAGACTTTCACTTTTATTGAAAAAAAAAAAAACAGATCTAAACTGAAAACTTAATGTAAAAACATAGGACTCAAAAAAAAAAAAAACCCATAGCAAGGTAAACAGGGGAAAATGTATATTATTTAAAGGTTAAACTGTTTATATCCCTAGATGAGAAAATGATATCTGTAGCTTTTGAGAACTGTATTTATCACAGGGGCAGACAGAGTGGGGCATCACATAGCCAGACAGAAAGTGTGGTTATGAATGACTCTGATGTGATACCAAAGAAAAATACATTAAGTAGTGGGAAAAGATCTGTACTGGGAAATGAGGAAAGGGAAAGTATAATGGGGCAATTAGAGGACAAAGGAAGAGCAAATTACCTGTTTCAATAAAGGGGAAAAAAGGAAGGGAATGAGCATTGTCTGAAGCTTAATTTCATCAGTTTGGGCTCAAAATGGAAATATCAATCATTCAGTTGGGTATAGAAATTTATCTAACCTTACAAGGAAGTAGGAGGAGAAAGGGGAAAAGGGGAGGGGCAGGATAGAAAGGAGGGCAGAAATACTAGAGAAAAAAGGTAAGAGAAGGAGGGAAGGGGTGATAAAAGATAAGGTAGTGGGTGAAAAACACTAAGGACAGGGTGGAAAGAGAGAAAAAAGCATATACAGGGTAGAAAATAGGATGGAGGGAAATATTGGGCTGGTAATCATAACTGTGAATGTGAATGGGATGAACTCTCCCATAAAATGGAAGAGAATAGCAGAGTGGATTAAAAAACAGAATTCTACAATTTATTATTTATACGAAACACATTTGACAAACAAGAGACACGTACAGAGTAAAGGTAAAAGACTAGAACATAATTTATTGTGCTTCAACTGAAGTAAAAAAAGCAAGGATAGCAATTCTGATCTCAGATAAACCAAAAGTAAAAATAGATCTAATTAAAAGAGATAAGAAAAGAAAATAAATCTTAACAAAAAGTAACACAAACAATGAAGCAGTAAAGATATTAAATGTGTTTGCACAGGTGGTAGAACATCCAAATTGCTATTGGCTGTAAGCCATTTATAGGAAGAAATAGACAGCAAAAGTATACAAGTAGGGGACCTCAATCTTCCCCTCTCATAAATAGACAAATATAATCACAAAATACGCAAAAAAAGAAACTATGGAGGTTAATAGAATCCTAGAAAACCTAGATATCATAAACCTCTGGAGAAAACTGAATAGGGACAAAAAGGAATACACCCTTTTCTTGGCAGTACATGCCACATATACAAAAAGGTACTATGTATTAGGGCATAAAAACCTCACAATCAAGTGTGGAAAGGCATAAATAGTAATTTTTTTCCTTTTATGACCACAATGCAATAAAAATTATATTCAATAAAGGACCAGGGAAAGATAAACTAAAAAGCTATTGTAAATTAAATAATCTAATTTTTAAAAATGAGTGAGTTAAACAACAGATCACACAAATTAAAACTTCTCAATTAAATAAGAAATAAATTCTGAAACTTAAAGGGGAGATTAATAAAATTGGAACTAATAAAAATATTGAACTGATCAATCAAATTAAGAATTGGTTTTATGAAAAAAGCAACAAAATAGATAAACTTTTGTTTAATTTGAATAGGAAAAGGAAAGAA
The DNA here is from genome assembly GCF_902635505.1 of Sarcophilus harrisii. Lineage (NCBI taxonomy): Eukaryota > Metazoa > Chordata > Mammalia > Dasyuromorphia > Dasyuridae > Sarcophilus > Sarcophilus harrisii. The sequence goes on from NC_045426.1 coordinate 136,197,569, forward strand.
AAATCAAATCACCAGCACTAACAAACAAAAGGGTGAATTTATTATGACAAAGAAATTAAAACAATAATTAGGTGTGATTTTGTCCAATTGTATGCCAGCAAGTCTGACAATCTAACCTAAATGAATGAGTATTTATAAAAACATAAATTGTCCAATTTAAAAGAAGAGGAAATAAATTAGTTTAAAAGTCCCATTTTAGAAAAAGAAATTAAACAAACCATTAATAAACTCCCCAAGAAAAACATATCCAGGACCAGATATGTTAAGGACCATGCCGAAGGGTGAAGGGGTAGGTTATTTCCCCGAAAGTCCCCACAGCTGTGAAATCAATTGAAGGGACAAACAGCCTTTCTGACCAGATTTGCTTGTAATTGGGGAAAATAAATTGGAGGGAAGAGGAGAGAGGTCAGGGAAGGCAATTGCCTCTCTGTCTCCTTGTGTCATTATCATCCTCTAACATGAAGGGATCCATTCTACTGCTCAGAATTAGATCCCTAACAACCACTAGCAGGTGGCTCCCATAACAAATGGCATCTGAACAGAAACACAAGAAATACAAGAAATAAAGAAGCAGCAGCGCTTGAGAGCTGTTCATGAGTAGGATCCTCCTAGGAGAGGAAAAGACTTTGATAATGCTGTTTGCATTCCCTAGAATGCGGATTCAGATACTTTAACATGTGGACTTGGATAACAGCCATTGCATACACTTACTGAAAATGCTGTGGGGGGAAAATATCGCATTTTCATAAAACAAAAATTTGAGAATTGTTTTCCCCCCAATTTTATTTATTTATTTTTAATAACTTTTTATTGCCAGAACCCATGTCAGAGTAACTTTTTACATTATCCCTTTCCTTTTTTCCATTTTCCCCTCCTCCCCCCCCCCCAGATGCAACATCCCATATTTAAAGATTACAGTATATCAATACAATATATGTGCAGAACAAACTTTCTCTTCCAGGAAATGATTAGAATATAAATAACCGGGAGGAAAACAAAAAATCAACATGTAATTTCTTTCCTAGTTTTTCTTTCTTTGGGTGCCTTTCTTCCATCCTTATCAATTAAACTAGTTAATGGGGCGGAGCAAATGGCGGAAAACACCGTTTTCTCCCTTCACCCTCTTTATCAAAATTTATAAACCTCAAAAAACTGGTGCTACAATTGAAAAAAAAGAAAAACTCACCGCCCAAGAAAAATCCATCCGCAAAAGGTTTGCGCCGGGGAAATCGCGCAACAGGGGAAGAAATTAGGTTCCAAGCCCAAAAGGGTAACCAATCTTTACACAACCCCCCCAACCTCAGCACTTTTCCTTCATTTACCCCAAGAAAACCCGGGGTTGCCCACGATACTCGGCTTAAAATGGCTTTCAGGCTTTAAAGCAAACCTCAATTTTCTTGCATCCCTCTGGTCACCAAACTCACATCCCACAAACTCCAAACAATGGGCTCCCACTCACCCTACAAATTTATGCTCGCCAGGCCCAAATCACCCTGTTGGGAAAAAACCTCCTCAAACCCCCAACCCCGGAAAATTTTTAATCTTTCCCTCTCTGCAGAAACTTAAAACCCCACCAAAACCCTAAACTTAAAACAAAAAAAATAAAAAAACCGAAACCTATCGAAAAAACGAAAAAAAAAATCAAAAGCAAATCAAACTTCCCTCCCTTCTCTCAAAAAAAAAAAAGCCAAAAAAAAAATAAAAAGAAAAAAAACCCCAAAAACAACCCAAAAAATAAAAAAAAAATTCACTAGAAAAATTTTAAAAGGGAAAAACAAAAACCAAAAAAATCCTGTTGGAAAAAAAAACCGCAAAAAGAATCCCTTGGAAAAAAACAAAAACATCAAAAAGAATCTGGAATTGAAAAAAAAACACTAAAAAAAAAATTGGAAAAGGAAAAAAACAACCAAAACAAACATTCAAAAACCAAACATAAAAGAAAAAAAAAATGGAAAAAAAAATTCTTTAAAATTAAACAACAAAAAACAAATTCGGGCCCAAAACAGCAAAAAAACAAAAAACAAACTAAAACCCAATTATCTACGCCCACAACTTGGGAAAAAAATCAAAAAACAGGAAACTTTTAAAACAAGAAAAAAACCAATTAATTTTACAAAAATATCAAAAAAACCCCATGAATAAATCAAAGGAAAAAAAAAGAATTCTTAACACCCAAAAAAACCCAAAAAAAAAACCCAAAAAAAGGAAAAACTATCAATTAAGGAAAAAACCCAAGCAAAAAAAACCATTTAAAACCAAAAGGTCCACAAAAAATACCCAAATCGGCCCCACATTAAAAAAAAAACCAATTAACAAAACAAAAATCGCCAAAAAAACTACCCATAATAGCATTTCTTCAGGGAAAAATGGAATTTAATAAACAAAGCCATTTTTCCCCAAAATTTTATTAAAAAAACCAAAACAAAAAGGCCCAAAGTTTTCTTTTTCAAAAAACAAAAATTTTCCAAAAAAAAAATAAAAAAAGCCAAAAAAATAAAAAAACCAAAAAAAAAAACCATTTAAATTTGGAAGGGGCTAACATAAAAACAAAAAGAAAAATAAGCGGGCCCCGCCCTTTAAAAAGGGGAAAAAGGGAAAAAAAAAAAAAAATCCAAAAAAAAGAAAAATTTAAATACAAAACTAAAAAAGGGGAAAATTGGGTTAAAGCCCGGGGTTTTGGGGCTCAAAAAAAAAAAATTAAGGGAAACCCCCAATTCTTAAACGCCCTCGGCCCAAAAGAAAAAGAAAAAAACAAAAAAGAAAAGCCAAAGGGAAGTCAAAAGGGGACCACCTTATTCAAACAAGCAAAATAAAATTGCAAAAAAAAAAAAGGGTAACACATACTCAAAACAAAACCCAAATAAAATTAAACAAATGCCCTTTTACACTTCCCAAAAAGAATTAAAATTGCAAAAAAATCCAAAACTGCAAAATCCAACCTTATTCAAAAACAAACCCAAAAAAAAAAAGAAAAAAAATAAATAGAATTAAAAATTGGAATTTGGACTTTGAAAAATTGAAAAAAAAAAAATTTTTCTCAGATTCGAACCTTTCAAAAATTACCAAAAACAAAAAAAAAAAATGGAAAAAAAATTTTCCAAAATCTGAGAAAAAAATTAAACAAAAAAAAAAAAAAGAATTGGAAACCAAACAACCACCAAAAGAATATTTAAGCAAAAAAGAACAATTTTCCCACTAAGTAAACAATGGGAAACTATCAAAAGTGGGCGCCAAAACGTAAAAGGAAAAATACTAAAACACGAAAAAACAAAAGAAAAAAAAAGGGCTTAAAAAAAAAATTAAAAAAGACCAATTAAAACCCCCAATCAAAACTAAATTGGAAATTTAAAATTAAAGGAGAATTAAAAATATTGAAAGTAAAAAACTATTGAACTAATTAATAAAACTAAAGTTGGTTCTAAAAAAGCCAATAAAATAGATAAGCCTTTGGTAAATCTGATTAGAAAAGGAGGGAGGAAAATGGGAAATAGTCTTAAAAATGAAACTTTCCCCCAATGGAGGAAATTAGAAAAAATAAGGAGTTACTCAACTTTATAATAAATTTGATAACCCAAGTGAAATGGATGACTACCTCCAAAAAATACAGACTTCCCAGACTAAAAGGAGGAATAAATTCTTGAATAGTCCCATTTCAGAAAAAAAATAGAACAGGAATTAAACAACCCCTAAAAAAATCCCAGGACAGATGGATTTACATGTAATTTCAAACATTTAAAAACAATTTTCAATTATATAAATTATTTGATAAAAAGGGAATGAAGGTCCACCAAATTCCTTCTATGACCAAACATTACTGATACCTAAACCAGGTTGAAAACAAGAAAGAAAATTATAGACCAATCCCTAATGAATATTGATGCAAAATCTTAAATAAGATATTAGAAAAGACGAAAATCATTCCAAGATAAACACTATGATCAAGAGGATTTATACCAGGAATGCAGGGCTGGTTCAATATTGAAAACATAAATATTTGGGTTTAAAAAATTAACAAAAACCAATGATCATTCAATAGATGCAGAAAAAGCATTTGATAAAATAACATCCATTCTATTAAAACACTTAATAGGGAATAAATGGACTTTTCCAAAAAATAATCCAGCATCTATTTAAAACAGTAACATCATATTAATGGAACAAACTGCAACCATTCCAATAAGATCTGGGGAAACGGTTTTATATCACCGTTACTATTTAATATTGTTGAAACCTCTTGAATAAACTGAGAAAGAAAGGAATAAGAATAGGCAATAAACTTATCACTTTTCCATGAATGAATGGTTTAGAAAAGAGATTCCTAAAAGTTTTAGAAATAATCCACAACTTTTAAAAAGTTGTGGTTAAAAATAAACCCACATAATCACAGACTTATATATCCTAAAAAATCCAACAGCGAGTTTAAAGAAAAATTCCTTAAAAATACTGAAATATAAAAATATTTTGGGAATCATCTCAAGGAAAATCAAAACTTTAGGCAAATTAAACCACTTTTCCACAAATTAAGTCTGTTAAAATTGGGAAAAATTTAAATCTCTTGGATAGAAATAAAATTAATAAAATACAATATTACCTAAACTAATCTATTTATTTAGGCTATAAATCAGCTCCCAAAAACTATTTTTTGACCGAAAATAAAACAAAGTTCATATGGAGAAACAAAAGGTCCAAGAATTTCAAGGGTTTGAAAAAAAAATCAAATGATGGTGGCTTAGCTGTACCAGATCTAAAATTATATTATAGAGCAGCATTCCAAAACATTTGGATGGCTAAGGAATAATTAGTTGATCAGTGGAAAGATTAGCCCAAGGGAAAACAGTCAACAAAATACAACCTAGTCTTTACAAACCCAAAGATCCCACTTTTGGGATAAGAACTTTTTTTGATAAAATTGATGGAAAATTGAAATAAATGGCAGAAACAGCATTGACCAATTTACCAAAAAGGTCAAAATGGATTATGGCCAGGCATAAAGAATAAATTATTAATAAATTAAAAATAGGATAGTTTTATTCAGACCGTTGGAAGGAAGCTTTTACCAAAAGCAAACAGAGATCTTACGACCTGAAAATTTCGATTAACCAAACGAAAAGTTTTACAAACAAAACAAATCAGCGTTAGAAGGGAAGCAATAAACGGGAAAAATTTTTTAAATCAAAGGTTCTATAAAGGCCCATTTAAAAATATTAGAGAATTAACCTAATTTATAAAAAAATCGCCATTTCAATTGAAAAAGGTCCCAAAGGATATAACAGCATTCTAGATAGAAAAATTGAAATATTTCTAGATTGAAAAGATTCAAATTGATTAATCAAAAATGAAATTAAAACAACTCAAAAGTACCACTCAACCTGTCAGATTGGTAATGGGAAAAATAAGAGATTTTGGAGGGCGGGAAACGGGAATTGTGCAGTTTAGTTGTAGAAACAACCAACCATTTTGGAGAAGTATTTGGAATATGAAAATTATAAATTCCCCTTTTGCCAAGATTTCATGGATTATTCCCAAAAGAAAAGAGGAAAAGGGACCTGAAGAATTTTGGGGCCTCTTTTATACAAAACTGGAAACTGAATGGATGCCATCTTAGAATGGTAAAAAATTTTAATGAAAATTATGGAATTATGCTGAAAAAAGACCCAAAGGATTATTTAAAACCTACTTGAACTATCTATAAATACGGCAAATTTATTCTTCACAACAATACTAATTGACCGTTCTTTGACAGGCCAACAATGGAATCAACAAATATTTTCTATTTACATAATGAACTAACTAGTTGGAAAAAGAATTGGGAAATTAAAAATTCTTAATTAATCCCTAATTTACCCCATTTTTATTTCCTTAAACTAATTTAAAAAAAAATTAAGTTGATTCTTTGTGAAAAAAATTTTTGGTCATTAACTTATTGTTTTGGGTTATATTTAATTAATTTCTCCTGGTTCCTGCCATCTAAGGGTGTTAGAGGTTAACAAGATTTTGGCAATTTTAACCTTTTAAAATTACCCATTATATATCCTTAAATAAAGGCTATTAAAAAAAAAAAAAAACTGGTTAGATCTTCTCTTTTTTAAAAAACCACTTATCAAATCATTCCACAGTTTTTTTTTGGGGAATAATTCCTTTCCTCATTTCCTAAATGTTTTAAACTCCACCAACCCCTTGTATTCATCCTTTCAACCCTTCAAACAATAATTTCCTCATTCTAACCACAATTTACTCAAATTCTAATTTGGGCATTTTTTTTAGTTTACCATAAAACCAAGGCTAAAAATTTTACCTTTATGGATTTCCCTTTTTATATCCTTTGGGGATAAATAAATTTTGGAAAAGGCTTTTTTATAAAGAATTTCAATATTTGAAATGGATTTTTCAAATTCCCAAAATATCAGTTCCCGTTTTTCCTAACTTCCGTTTTTTCCCTGTCATTTAAACAAATCATTGGGTGTTGTTCTCAGGTTTTGTAGTTCTTTCTCGGGGAAAAATATTTAAATTTTCATTTTTTAGAAAAAATTTAATTTTTTTTGAAAATTTTCTTTTATATCCTACCTTTTCCAGTTGGAAATCCCAATTTTTAAGACGCAATTCTCTAATTTTTGGAAATAAACCTTAGGGAACAACATAAAATGTTTTTTGGGTTTTAAATTTTTGGCGGGGGGCAAAAAATTTTTCAATTTGATATAAAAAAAATTTTCTATTTGAGCAATGATCTTTCCTTTGGTCTGAATTCTTCCACATTGGGAAAACATCCTTTAATTTTTTTAAAATTAATTTATGCCAATCCATGAAAAAAGAACCTTGGGAAATTGGGGAATTAGGCAATCCTAGTTTCTACCATACTAATTTCCAATTTTCCCAGCAAAAATTGAGAATTGTTAAGGACCATGCTGAAGTTTGAAGGAGCAGGTCAGTTCTCTGAAAGTCCCCCAGCTTTGAATTATAACACACTTGAAGGACTTGCAAAGCAGACTTTACTGATTCAAATGTTGCTTGTGAATTGGGAATGAAATAAATTGGAGACGAGAGGAAAGAGGAGAGAGGTCAGAGAATGCAACTGCCTTTCAGTCTCCTTGTATCATTATCCTCCTCTAACATGAAGGGATCCATTCCCTTCAGA